>NC_064855.1:3349437-3949437 GCF_024139225.1 Suncus etruscus | reverse complement strand
TGACATCTGAACAAGGGCATCATCGCTCTCCAGTGATGTCTGTCTTATTCTTGTCCATGGCAGACCAGTTGCTTTCTGTTCCGGAGCACCCTTAAGCTCCATCCATGAGCGTGAACCTCACTACGTCTTGTCTTTATGCAAGGCCTGGGGTGCTCTGTCTTTATGGCCGCCTAGGTCATGGATCATTAAACTGCGGCTTGCCAAGGATATTCATCCGCTTGCTGGGTGTCGTTGTCTCTGACTCGTCTCGGGCCTGCAGTGTGCAAGTGTGGGGTGTGCACCCACTCTCCGACTTCCCTCCTCTCAGTTTTGGGCAGGGGTCCTCAAACTTTGGCCCACAGGCCACTATTGTTCACAGTTTTCTTTTTTAAAACTATAGTCCAGCCCTCCAAAGGTCTGAGGGAAAGTGAACCGACCCCCTATTTAAAACTTTGAGGACCCCTGGCTTAGATGTTTGAACTAGTTTGATCCATTCTTTTTTGGTACCTCCCTTGAAGAACTTGAGTCACAGAGGGAACATAGCGATTTAGTCACAGTTTAATTATAATTATTTTAACTAACAAATTTTTGCCAGAAGAATGTGCACATAAACTGAGAGCAAGAGTGACAGTCTGTGGAGCATCGGCTCTAGGTGCTTCTTTTGGAGGGCCACCCAGCAGCATTCAGGGGTTCCTCACGGCTCTGTGCTCAGGAATCACTCCTGGCAGGCTTGGGGGACCCTAGGGAATACCAGGGATTGAACTCAGGTCAGCCGTATGCAAGGCAAATGCCCTCGCCGCTGTGCTGTCACTCCAGCCCTTCTGGGGGCTTTTTTAAGGGGAGAATCAAGGACCTCTCAGAATTGATTGGGGGGGCGCAGAGAGATAGCACAGTGGTAGGGTGTTTGCCTTGTATGCAGCAGATCCAGGACAGACAGTAGTTCCAATCCCAGCATCCCATATGGTCCCCTGAGCCTGCCAGAAGCTACTTCTGAGCGCAGAGCCAGGAGGAACCCCTGAGCACTGCTGGGTATGACCCCCCCCCCAAAAAAATAAATAAAACAAAACAAAAAAAACATAATTGATGTTGGGGGACTAGAGGGGGCCAGCATACATGTACATGGGGCAGGACCTGGCTAGGGGTCCATTTGTGCATGGGGCAGGGCTTACACTCACAGAGGGCCTAGGGAGATGAGAAAAACAATACCATGCATCCCTGCGGGTGTCTCTGGTCATCGGAATTTGCTCCCTGAGGCGCCTCGGTGCCCTGGAGTGTGGTTCTGTATCCTGAGCCCTGGGGACAACACTGAAATCACTGTCCCTGGCACCGTGCCCCACAATCTTCCCTGTGATCGTGTAGCCTCGTGGGACTCTCTGAAGGTCACAGTGAAGCTATTGGGGTTGGCAGTGGTGGTTCCTGAGCCTGTATGCTGTGTGACTGCGGGTATTGGAGCAGGTGGCCTGGCACGCGACTGTCTGTGAGGGTTCAGTGGGAACTGTGGGGGGCATTTGGTGGTGATGCGGGCAGGGGCTGGCCAGGGTTCCTGACCCACCCCCTGAATTATGAACTCACAATTCGGCTTGTTCTTTCCAGCCAGGCTGCAGCCAGTCTCTACCAATGTCCCCCAAAAAGGCCATTTCAGGAAGTATGTTCAGACCTACCTGTCCATCACTAAATTGGGGTCTTGCCCCAGCAGCTTTGGGGAACCTGGGGAGGGGGGACACCTTATGATTGTTTGGCCCAGTGTGTGACCCAGGGTTGCTGAGGTCAAACGGGCTGCCCTGGTGAGGGTCAAGAGGGAGAACGGGGGCCTGGGATCTCATGACCTGGGGGGGAGGGGTCTGGAGCTCAGGCCTGAGTGTACCCCTAGCCCCCATGCCATCTAGACCTCGCCTTCTTGGTGGGGCCCAGGTTCTCCCATTTTCGAGGTTGGCCTTGGCCAGAGAGGATGGACACATGCGTCTTTCTTTCTGTCCATCTTTGAGACCTCGTACTGAGGGGCTCCTGCACTTTCTCTCCCATCAAGCCACGAATCAGCCTTCCCTTGCTTGGCTGTCACCGCCACAGACTTTGGGAATACAAAGACCTGGTGGGTGAGCACTTCTCTCCTGGGGTGCTCTGCCTGATGGGCTCCTAGCGACTGCCCCGGGAAGATGCCCAAAGTAACCCTGAGAACAGGGGCATGCCATGAGCGCAAGCAGCCCCCTTCAGGGAGAAGGGTGGCAGGGAAGCAGGGCATGAAATGTGGGAGCTGACAGCCCAGCAGCGACCCTGGGAGGTGCTGGCCCAGCCTGGCATGGCTTCCAACTCTCTCTCTTTCTCTCTCTGTCCCACAGCGCTTCTACCTCGCCCTCAGAGAGCTCCGTGCGTACCAAGTCGGCTTCCGTGGTGTCTTCGGACTCCCTGGCCACGTCTGCAGACAACTTTTCTCCCGACCTGCAGGTACGTGGTGCCCGTGCTCTCGAACCCACAGGTGTGACCCACGCCCGCTCCATCTGGGACTCCCCCACACGCACACTTAAAGTCTTGGTGCATTTCTGTGTGTGTGAGTGAGAGGCAGACAGACAGACAGACAGACAGACGATAAGATGATAGAAATAAGGCACTGGCCTGGCATACACTTGACCCAGCTTCAATAAGGGGGAGAGAAGAGATCAGAGACGAATAAGGCTCTGGCCTAGCATATGCCTGACCCTGGTTCAATTCCTGGCCTCACCTGATTCCCTGAGCCCTGTCAGGCCCCTTCTGAGAGCAGAACCAGGTAGGTCCCTGGCCCATCCCAGCCTGTCCTTTCTTGTGCTGTGTGGGAGTCTCCTTTGTGCCGATGGTCTGGGCTACAGTGTCGCCACATTCCTCTGGGGGTGACGGAGACTCCCAGAGAGACCCTGAGCCCCCAGGACTGTGCTCCGCTCTGAGCTCTTCCAGCGTCACCTCTCACACCACTGTGCTGGTCCTTCTTGTCAGCGTTTCTCTGAGCCAGAAAGTCAGCTCTCCACTGCTGGCAGTGCCATACTTGGATGCATCTTCTGGCTTCTCTTGCTTGTCCGCAGAAGGGGGAAATGACACCAAACCGAGCCCTGCTTTTGGGGGCGGGTCACACCCATGACACTCAGGGATTACTCCTGGCTCTGGGCTCAGAGATCACTCTGGCAGTGCTCAGGAGACCTCATGCTGTGCTGGGGGTCGAACCCACATCAGTTGCCTGCAAGGCATATAGATGCCCTCCCCACTGCACCATCTCCTCTGCCTCTCACACCCTCCTCTAACACAGCCTTGTGGCTGTTACCGAAGCCATGATGGTAGGTGGGTAGATTTCAAGAAAGTATTGTTTTTTTTGTTTGTTTGTTTGGTTGGCTTTTGGCCATACCTGTTGACGCTCGGGAGTTACTCCTGGCTATGCGCTCAGAAATTGCTTCTGCCTTGGGGAACCATATGGGGCATCAGGGATCGAACCGCAGTCTGTCCAGGTCAGCTCTGTGCTAGGCAAATGCCCTACCACTTGGGTCATCACTCCGGCTCCAAGAATTGTTGTTTTGTTTTGTTTGACCACTCCTGGCGGTGCTCAGAAATCACTCCTGACAGGCACAGGGACCATGTGGACATGCTGGGATTCGAATCACCATCATCCTGGGGTTGGTTGCTTGCAAGGCAAACGCCCTACCGCTGTGCTATCTCTCTGGCCCCCCAAGAAAGTATTGGTTTTTTTTTGTTTTTTGTTTTTTGGGCCACACCCATTTGACGCTCAGGGGTTACTCCTGGCCATGCGCTCAGAAATCGCCCCTGGCTTGGGGGACCATATGGGACGCCAGGGGATCGAACCGCGGTCTTGATCCTTGGCTAGCGCTTGCAAGGCAGACACCTTACCTCTAGCGCCACCTTCCCGGCCCCGAAAGTATTGTTTTTGTGTGGCTTTTTCTCCTTTAAACTGTGGTCAGAAATCAACATAATGGTTTGTTTCTGCACCAGCTTCAGCTCTAGTGCCGTGTGGAGACTGCTGGCTCTCAGAGAATCTGTGCCCTGTGGAGGCGGCATGGCCTCTGGCACCTGCCATGGCCATGTGGGCAACCCCAGTGGCTGGTGCCAGGATGTGCGGAGGAGGATCAGGAAATGGCTCTTTGGCATTAGCCGCTGCAGGTCGCAGGCAGCTAGAGGCTAGGAGAGCCTGGGGGCGGGTGTGGTGTGCCTGTCCCTCCCTGGCTGTGGTGGCGCCCTCACTGTCTTGCACCCATTCCCAGGACCATTGGACCCGCAGCCCTGTTCCTACATCAGGATTCCCCAGTCAGGACTTCTACCTGCCCTCGCCAGGGTACAGCTCAGCCCAGAAAAAGGCACACTGCCCAGTCCGCCCTGCCAGCCCCCAGGGAGCCCTGGCCTCTGTTTCTGAGGTTTGTCATGGCAGGGGCAGCAGGCTGAGTGACTTGACAGGGAGCAGAGAGGATGGACTGCTGGCATGGGAGGTGGGAATGGATGGGGGAGGGGGGAGTCTGAGCTGCGCTGCATCATTTGGTGCCATAGAAATGTAGGATGGAGGGGCCAGAGCGATATCACAGTGGTAGGGTGTTTGCTTTGCACAGACAGACCTGGGTTCGATTCCCAGCATCCCATTTGGTCCCCCAAGCCTGCCAGGAGCGACTTCTGAGTGCAGAGCCAGGAGTAACCCCTGAGCGACCCAAAAACCGAAAATGAAATGTAGGATGGAGGAGTGCTAAGTGAGGGATGGAGGTTGTGTAAGGTAAGGTATGCTGGTTGTGTGGAGAGCAAGATGGAGGTTGCATGAGGTGTGGGTCAGAGGTCTGTAAGCTCATCCCTCAATGACTCTCCTGGGCAGACCTAGGTGCTCAAGAATAGGAAGGATCTCTCCAATCCTGAACTGCAGTTCAACTCTTTCGCTTCTGTAGAGGTCTGCAACGTGCTTTCCCGTTGTGCTGCCATCTGGCTTTCTGTGTGGAAGTGTGGAAGCCGCTCCACCACATTCTGCCTGAGGCCCGTGTCTCCCTCCGTTTTCTTCCTGAGACGGGGGCAGGGCAGAGACTGGGGAGGAGGACTGGGCCAGGTAGGCCTCACGCTCAGGAGAAGGCTATTTGTTTCCCCCCTCCCCCAAGGATAGGTCCGAGTATCCCCGGCAAGTGCCCTGGGACAGACAGGCAGTGGTGTCAGGCCTGAGGCCAGTCAGCACGGGTCCCTGGCCTGGCCAGCATTGCACCATCCCTGCCCACAGGGGCTCCTCTCTGATTTGTGATCAGTGACGGTTGCCAAGGCTCGTTTCACGGGTAGGACTTGTTTTCCAGAGAATAGGGGTACGAGGAGAAAAGGGTTGGGAAGTCTATCTGGGGGGACAGGGGAGAGAAGAGAATGAGGAAAGAGGGGAGAGAGAGACAGAGAGAGACAGAGAAGAGAGAGAAGAAAGGAGAGAGAGGAGAGAGAGAGAGGAAAGGACAGAGAGAGAGAGAGAGAGAGAGAGAGAGAGAGAGAGAGAGAGAAAGAGAGAAATCCAGTGTGGATATGTCTGCTGCCTCATCATGCTGCCCCTGTCCCAAGGCCTGGAGGGTCGATGGCCCATCCTTACTCAGTTTTGGGCCCAGGACAGCGGAACCCCAAGATTCCCCACCCCCACCCCCACTCCCACCCTGGGTTCCACAGCCACATTCCAGACTCCGTGACACTGTTGTCCTGATTCTGCCTCCTTGCCACTACCTTAGCCCCTGGGCGTGACGTCTGCCCCTGGGCTGCTGTGAGCACTGGCCCGCCTGGTGCTGGCTGGGAGTCCCGGCAGCCCCTGTGACCCAGTGTGAGCAGGCGGCCTGGACTTGCCAACTCCCTCGACCCATGTGTCTCTCCCTCTCCTTTTCGTTCAGGTCCTGAGGGAGTCCAATAAGCTGGCGGAGATGGAGGAGCCGCCCTTGCTGCCCGGAGAGAGCATCAAGGACATGGGTGGGTACCAGTCGGTCTGGGGCGGTCCCCTGAATCAAAGAAGAGCCTGAGTTTCACTTGTGGCCCTTCATTTCCCTGTGTCAGTTCACATGGCACCTACCTCTCCTCTGCCCTCCGCTCCCCTCTCCTCCCCTGCCTTGCTTTCCCCTCCCCTCCTTTCTTCTCCCCTTCTCTCCTGGCCAGTCCTCCGCTCTGGCTCCTGCTCTGTGTGATTGCTGACCCTGTGCCTGGGCCACGCAGGACTGGCCTCCAGAGCCCAAGCAGGAGGGAGGAGACCCAGGAGTCCCCAAAATGTCAGGGAAGTGTGCGCACAGTTTTCTGTGGCGACGGGTTCCTTTCGCTTAAGACCTCTCAGGAACAAGCGAGGAAAGAGTCTGAGGAGCATGGCCTGTGGCCCCTGCGAACATTCCCAAGGGCCTAGGAAGCACTTTTTATGTCCTTGGGTCTCCCCAAAAGCCCCCTTCCGGCCCCCCAAGTGTCTGACTCCTTGGGGGTGATGCTGCTCTTCCTTTTCTCTGCTGACTTGCTACAAAATATCGAGCACACTGCCATATGTGTCATTTATCATTTACTAAAATCATGCTTATTTCTCCTCAAAGTTTGGCATCCATCGCTCGCTGGGATAGGAACAATTTTTTTTTTTTTTTTTTTTGCCTTTTGGCCACCCAGTGACACTCAGGGGTTACTCCTGGCTATGCACTCAGAAATCACTCCTGGCTTGGGGGACCATATGGGATGCCAGGCGATGGAACCGCGGTTAGCGTGTGCAAGGCAAATGCCCGACCACTGTGCCATCTCTCTGGCCCAAATTCCTCTTAATACATGCCATCGTGAACTCAACCTGTTGCTCAGGTCCAGGGTCTCCTCAGAGTCTGTGGTTGGAGGCTCAGCTGGCCTCTGGGCTTCCTGAGCCTGCCCCATGCCATTGGCATGAAGGTAGGAATTGGTTTGTGGCCCATCTGTGACAGAGAAGACCAAAGGCTGTGTTCAGTTATGCCCGGTGCAAATGACCGCCTTTTGCCTTTTCAGCCAAAGATGTCACGTACATCTGCCCGTTCACGGGGGCCGTGCGAGGGACCCTAACTGTCACCAACTACAGGCTGTACTTCAAGAGCGTGGACCGGGTAAGGCCTGCTGCCCAACAGACCTGGATGTGTGCACAGAGGTTTGCTCCCTCCGGCAGGGCACTCCCAAGCAGTGTTCCAGGAGATCTTGGCAGCCTTTCCTGGAACATGCTGGGCGGGGCACCCAGCTCAGCCCGGTAGGCACAGTAACCTGCCTTGCTGATGCTCGGAGATGCTGGGTTCCAAGGGCTGCGATGGCCTGGTGCAAGGGGCGGCTACTATGTCGACATCCGAGCTGTCCAGCCCCTGCCTGGGACAGTCTGAGAGGGAACATCCCTTGGTACGGTCTCTGCAGCCAGGTCTGGATGCAGGCGGCGAGATGAGGTGCCTGCTCGTGTGCAGCATCAGGGCTGTGAGCCGTGAACTTCGCAGCACCGATGTGGCCCCTGGGGACAGTAGAAGTGGCCCCCACACCAAAACAGTGGCTTTCGTTTCAAAGTTGAAAATAAAAATTGGGCCTACAGCACCATCACTTCAGTTCCTTCATTGTAACTGGTTTGTTTTGTTTTGGGGTCACAACCAGTGATGCTCAGGGGTTCTTCCTGGCTCCGAGCTCAGAAGTCACTCCTAGCAAGCTATGGGACCTTATGGGATGCTGGGAATCGGATCCTAGTTGGTCCCTATAACAACTTTTTTTTTTCTTCCCCAGGATCCCCCATTTGTTCTGGATGCTTCCCTCGGGGTGATAAGCAGAGTGGAGAAGATCGGTGGCGCTTCCAGCCGTGGTGAGAACTCGTACGGACTGGAGACGGCGTGCAAGGTGAGCCCAGAGCAGGGCCTGCGTCTTTACCATACTGGGCTCCGAACTGGCAGCGGGACTCACCCTCCACATGTCGACTCGAAGGAAAGAATCTTGATGGGAGGGAGAAGAGGAGACAGGACATGGCTCGACCTGACCTGAACTCCCTCGCTAAATTCCTCTCTGCCCCTGGGGCACAGCGCCAGGTGGCCCTGTCCTGGATGCCCGGGGGCGCCTCTTGAAGTCCCGTGGCTGGTGCAATCAGGCCGCCGCCTGGCATAGCACTGCAGAGGCAGAAACGGACGTGATGGCAGCAGGGTCAGTGTGTCTGCTGTGTCCGTGCAGAGGGAGCTGCGTGACTGGGAGTCGGGGAGCCATTTTCAGGACCACATGTGGATCCAGGTTGCGACTGAAGCATCTGTGGAGGGATGAGCCTGGTGGGCACATGGCCTAGTCACCTGGCAGGCTGTGTCCCATGCCCACTGCAGAAAGCCAGCACTCCCTGTCCATCCGTCCCTCTGTCCATCCTGCTTGTGGGGCTGGTGTGTGCCATGCCAGGGGCTGCAGTGAGATGCCATGTCCCCATGCCAGGAGCCGTTCCTCGTCTTCTCTGGGTCAGCAAGCTCAGACTCACCCTCAGCTTAGTTATATAAAAACGGGCAAATGCTGATGCATCACCCAGATCTTTTCTCTGACAGGACATCCGGAACTTGCGCTTCGCTCACAAGCCCGAAGGCCGCACCCGGAGGTCTGTGTTCGAGAACCTGATGAAATATGCATTTCCCGTCTCCAACAACCTGGTGAGCCCCTGAGAAGAGAACTGGGGGCCCTCTCATGCATCTCTGCCTGCCTTGCCGATTAGCCGGGTCTGGGGGGCTCTTGCCCTCGCCCTGGGATCAGTCAGATTTGGGAAGGCAGCCAGGCTGCCCACATCCCCCAAGTCCCCCACTAGAAAGACGGGGGTCCTTATCTCCTCCATAAACGGGGTTGGGTTCCAAAGAGCAGTGGTGGCAATGGAACTGAACGAATCCCCGGGGCTGTTCCCCTCTCGCCTCCTAAAGGGGTGGTGGGTGGATTTCCTTGACCCGGGGTGGCCCTTTACCTTGATCATTGGAAACCAGGGGAGAGCAGTTTCCTAACTTAAAGCCCCAATGCAATTGCCCGTGGAGGGTGAGCTCCAGCACCCAGATTTTACTTTACCTGGCCGGGCTGGCTGGCCCTAAAGCTGGTTCTGGGCCAGGCCTCACTCAGCTGAGTCTCTGGCTCCCCTTTGCAGCCTCTGTTTGCATTTGAGTACAAAGAAGAGTTCCCAGAGAATGGCTGGCAGCTCTACGACCCCCTCACTGAGTACCGGAGGCTGGTAGGTGCTTCTGTCCCCATCACGTCACCATCACCGTAGCAGGGACTGGCCTCACGGGGCAGGAGGCAGCCTCTTGTTGCTGCTGTGGGGCCCTGAGTGTTCCACGAAGGACGAACTGGATTAGTTCCTCCCTCTGTCTGCCTTTGGCTTTCCGTAAACTGCGTTTCAGCAGTTCCAGGGAGCCTTTATGACGCTCACCTAACCATCTACACATACAGGTCAGTTTATATTTTGAAAATGCTTCATTGAGGGCCGGAGCGATAGCACAGTGGCAGGGCGTTTGCCTTGAACATGGCCAACCCTGGATTGGATTGACCTAGTTTGAACCCCAGCGTCTCATATGGTCCTTCAAGCCTGCCAGGAGCGAGTTCTGAGGTCCATGGCTGCCTTCCCAGTGCTCATGTGTGCCCAGCCCCGACCTGTCATTTCCATGTCAGTGCGTCACATCGCTGGCCCAGTGGACAGAGTCCAACCCTCAGACCCAACCGCTCACCTCAGCAGACAGGGGTTCTAGCACCAAGAGAGCGGGGCCGGAGCTCCCCTCACGGCTTTTCCGTTTTCCCTCACGCAGGGAATCCCCAACGAAAGCTGGAGGATCACGAAGATCAACGAGCGCTACGAGCTCTGTGACACGTACCCTGCTCTCCTCGTGGTCCCCGCCAACATTCCTGACGAAGAGTTGAAGAGAGTGGCAGCCTTCCGCTCCCGAGGCCGCATCCCGGTATGTGGGTGGGCAGGTAGACAGGTGGGCACTGCAGTTGGGGCCCGAGAGGGCCCCTCAGGAGCCCCTGGCTGCTTCCGGGAGTGTTGCCTACCCATGGTTCCAGTATGATGGGCAAGGACACAGGCGTCCGGGCTCCAAGGGCCAGTGCCAGGAATGCCCTGCCCTTCACTCCCACCCCCCTAAGTGTTCTTAGGGGCCTCCAGGGATGTTCTGGGGACCATGTTCCAGGAATTAAACTAGGTCTGGCCATGTGCAGAGCATGTGCCTTAACCCCTGTACTATTTCTCTGGCCCCTACAATACTTTTAGGGGAGTTCCACCCTGGGCTCCCCTGGTAGTGCTCAGGTGGGAGACAGGCTGGTCCCAAATCAGGGATAGAGGTCACTCCCAGCAGTGTCTTAAACCCACTGCTGACTCTCTGGCCTGGGAAAGACTGGGTTGTTCTGTAGCACCGAATCAGAGGACGTGATCCAATTAAGTTCAAGGTTTCCAGAGAGTTCCATGGACTCCAGGGAGCTGCACGAGTGTGGTTCATTCTGGACTCTGAAGTGGGAGAGTAACTTGTCGCTCAGAGGTTCTTGGCCAGCTGTACTGACAAGTGCTTGTCCCCCTTGAAACCATAGTGAGAATGAAGCTGCCCGCTCTGAGCTCCACCCTAGTTGTACAGAGACCAGAGTGCCTGTGGGCTCATATCCTTGCTTTCTTCTCTAATGTCAGTGTCCTGGGCCCCCCATAGTTGAGGGAAGGAAGGTTCTGCCCAAGTCCCCCTGGGCCAGAGAGGCTCTGAAGAAAAGGGCCTGTATTCCCAGGAGCCCTAAGCCCTTGTCCTGGCCAAAGCGGGCTCTGGAAAGCCAAAGAGGCAGAGGGTTTGCCTAAGGCTAGGCTGGGACCAGCATGAGGCTGTCATTTCCATCAGTCACCCAGACAGGGCATGTCTTCTGGAAGGTTCTCTCCTGGATCCACCCCGAGAGCCAGGCCACCATCACTCGCTGCAGCCAGCCTCTGGTGGGTGTAAGCGGCAAGCGGAGCAAGGACGACGAGAAGTACCTGCAGGCCATCATGGACTCCAACGCCCAAGCCCACAAGATCTTCATCTTCGACGCACGGCCCAGCGTCAATGCTGTGGCCAACAAGGTGAGCGCTGGGCCAGCCCTACCCACTGCCTGCCTGTTGTTTCCTGGGGCCCTTCTCTGTCTGACTTCTCAATGATAGCTTGCTCTCCCCTTGCTCTCTTGTGCTGTTTCTCACGTCATCGCTATCTCTGGGCAACCTCTGAGACTTTCCTCACACCTGGTTTCTGTCACAAAGCAGCCATGTTGGGACAGGATCTTGAGGCTATTGGGCATCCAGCACCTTTTAAGTTGAGCTTGTTCTCTGGCTCGTCCCTACACGCTGTTTCTCCCTCTGGTCTGTCCTGTGTAACCCCGAGGATGGCAGGGCCCCTGCTGGGGTGTGAGCGGCCAGGACGATATTAAGGGGCCACAGCCGCACATCCCTCACAGCGGCCCACACTGTACCCCATTGCCAGGCCAAGGGCGGTGGCTATGAGAGCGAGGACGCATACCAGAACGCGGAGCTGGTGTTTCTGGACATCCACAACATCCATGTGATGCGGGAGTCCCTGCGGAAGCTTCGGGAAGTGGTCTACCCCAGCATCGAGGAGGCGCACTGGCTTTCCAACCTGGAGTCCACCCATTGGCTGGAGCATATCAAGGTCGGGCGCCCCCTCCCAGGAGTCGGAACTCAGGGCCCTTCCCTAGCAATGCTCGCTTGCCTTTCAGTGTGCACCCAGTGCCACTCCCGCCCACTGTGCTGTGGTGTTGCTGGTCTCAAAGGCCTGCTAGTGGCTGCAGATGCTTGTAAGAAGGGAGACTTTAAGGTTTGGGGAGTTCTTTGGGGGCAGACCCAGTGGCTCAGCTGAATAGATGAAGCTATCCTTACCCCTGGACTCTCCAGCCAGGCCCAGGGAGGGGTTCCACTTTTCTGTTCCCTTTTCTTTTACTGTTGCTGACCATTTACTGCCCAGACTACATGATCATTTAGCTAATCTTGGACGAGTTCGTAGGGATCTGCGCTTGCGGGATCTTAATTCTCAGCAAGTTTGCCTCCTGCCTCCAGTCCGGGTCCCTTTTGGGAGGGGCCTCTAAACCGGGCCAGTACCTCTCATTCACTCGTGACCACCTCAACCCCGTTGTAGCTGATTCTGGCGGGGGCACTGCGCATCGCAGACAGGGTGGAGTCGGGGAAGACGTCGGTGGTGGTGCACTGCAGCGACGGCTGGGACCGCACAGCTCAGCTCACCTCCCTCGCCATGCTCATGCTGGACGGCTACTACCGCACCGTGCGGGGCTTCCAGGTCCTTGTGGAGAAGGAGTGGCTGAGCTTCGGGCATCGCTTCCAGCTGGTGAGCAAAAACACTGGTGCCTCCCTTCTGTGGGATGGGCCTGTCTTGCAGAAGTTGCAGCCTCTCTGGTACCAAGGTCTACTCCAGGGATCTCAAACTCAATTTACCTGGGGGCCGCAGGAGGCAAAGTCAGGATGAGGCAGGGCCGCATAAGGGATTCCACTTACTGAATATTTGCAATAAAAAATAGCATTAGTAAGAAAAAAAATCGCAAAAAGTCAAACGGAACTGCTTGGGGTATGCAAATGTTTAATGTGATTTTTTTCCTACTAATGCGATTTTTATTGTGATTATTCGGTAAGCGAATAATCACGAATACTGCAATATTTGAAGGCCGGCCGTGGGCCACAAAATGTTGTATGGAGGGCCGCGAGTTTGAGACCCCTAGTCTACTCTTACCCCAGCCATGCCCTCTATCCAAGGCAAGGGGAAGGTGGGGTTGGGGTTCTTGTCCTGGCCCAGTCTCCGTCTCCTTTTGATCTGTTTGCCGGGAAACATCAGCCGTCCTGTGGGGCCTCCAGGTGAGGGTGGGAAGAGTATGAAATGTGGGAAAACACTTTGGAAATGAAAGGCAATCTCCCCACCTCTGAGTGCAAGGGCACAAAGGGAGTGCAGCCCATTTTATTGGGATACAAGAAATCATTCTGTGGGGCCAGGTGCCATTGAGCCCATTTTTGCTGTCCCCTCAAGGGAATAAGTCAAAGACGTGCACTCACTAGGTACTGGAGTGGTGACTCTACTCACACTCCATGAGCACCCAAAGTCCTCTGTGGTCCCGAGTCTCTCACACCTTTGGGGCAAATGTCAGCACTGTTAGGTGTGGGATTATACCCTGCATTACCCCAAACCTTCCCCTAACTCCGTGCATTGGTCCTCTTTCATCCACCCTATGAGGTAATGCAGGATATAATTCCACAGGGAAACAGATCTATCGTCCCACTCACAGTCACTGCTAGATGGGTGTGGGTTTTTTTGTTTTTTTGGTCACACCCAGCAGCGCTCAGGGGTTATTCCTGGTTCCAGGCTCAGAAATCGCTCCTGGCAGGCTCAGGGGACTATATGGGATGCCGGTATTCGAACCAATGACCTTCTGCATAAAAGGCAAATGCCGTACCTCCATGCTATCTCTCCGGCCCCGAGGGGTGTGTTCTTGACAGAAAGAAGTGTGCATTTTCTGGGATGGATCTGTCTTGAGGGCAAGGGCACTCACCCTCCTGAAGAGAACCCCAGATACGTAGGTCCCACTGCTCCCCGCTCCCAATGCCAGTTAGGCAGGGCCTGCAGGTCGTCTGTCAGTCTGTCCACTTGTGCCGGGTCCCAGCTCAATTTCCTGTGTAGGGTTTCTTAAAATGAAATTCCACAAAGCTCACATCACATTTCATTCTCTTGGCCCAGAGACTTGGCCATGGAGATAAGAACCATGCAGATGCAGACAGGTCGCCCGTCTTCCTTCAGTTCATCGACTGCGTCTGGCAGATGACGAGACAGGTAACTTCCTGGCCTGACTTTTCCACTTTTTCTTCAGTTTAGTCAGTGATTTAGTGATTGCTCTACTTTGTATAAAGTTAAAATGCTTGTAGTTTCTAGCTAATGTGTTATTCGTTCTCATTATGACTTTATGATAAGTTAGATTTTTTGTAGTAGAAACATGCCAACTTGATCCTTTGCTTGGGACAACTTTAATTAATAGCAGTATACTTAGTGGTGGGAGGTAAATGCAACTTCACTTAGGATAATCCTCTCTGATTCTACTGGAACATTGTGTCTAAATGAAACTAATATACTTAATGTGTCCCGTTCCTTTAGTAAGTCTGGAGTTTTGTGTCTTTCAGAAGTAGATAAGAAAGACTGCAAAACATGTTTATTATGAGATCAGAGTGGGTTTTTAGAGTGAGAAAAATCAAGAAAAATCAGTTAGGGGCTGGAACAACAGCAAAGCGGGTATGGCATTTGCTTTCCACGTGGCTGACCCAGGTTTGATCCCAGGCATCCCATATGGTCCCCCCAAACCTGCCAGAAATGATTTCTGAAAACAAAGCCAGGAGTGACACGAGCATTGCTGGTTGTTGCCCAAAAGCCAAAGAAATAAATCATTTAAAACTTTTTTTTTCTTTTTTTTGGTGGGGGATTCACACCCGGCAGCACTCAGGGGTTACTCCTGGCTCTATACTCAGAAATCGCCCCTGGCAGGCACAGGGGACCATATGGGATACTGGGATTCGAACCACCACCAACCTTCTGCATACAAGGCAAATGCCTTACCTCCATGCTATCTCTCTGGCCCCTAAAACTCTTAATAATTAGTATTTATCCAAAGAACTGTAAATTAGACTTCAGACCACTCAAGACTGATGTTAAGCGGTACTGTCACATAAATAGAAAGTAAAATACTGAGTTTGCTTGGGTTAAGGATATTAACTTGGTTTCTGAGGCCACAGTACAGCAAGCTGGGTTCTTGTATATCGCAAACCCAGGTTTGATCCCTGACAGCCATGATTTCCCCCTGGGCATCATTAGGAGTGGCCCCCAACCAAAACAAAACTACTAGTCAACTCATTAAAAGGGAACAAATGGGTAACACCCTCCACACATTTCAACATGGCTGATCATGTTAAAAAAGAGCTAGGTTAAGGAAATGCTTTAGTTCGGTGTATATTAATAACACTGGAGATGAAATTTTGGTTAAGGAATGGGATTTGACAGTATGAACTGGCATTTTGTTGTTGGCATGTGTTTAACTACCTGATTCAATTCCACAGCCACAAAAAATTTTAACCAGACATTGCCATTGTTCCTTATCCATTTAGAGCTTCTTAACATTCAGGAAACTTCAGGGCACTCAACCATCCAGAATCTTTTTCCCTTGTGATTCATGCTGTTTTCCTCTACCACTTGATAAAACTACTACAATTCAAATATTCATGTTTCTTTAAACACGAGTTTAAAGATCGAGTCCATGTCCAAAATGAGTGGACTTTTTTCCCCCATTAAATGCTGAATCAAAGTTCTGGATTTTAAGGCTCTGGTTTGACCACCTGTACCTTAAAAAACCAAGAGTTGCCCAAGTCAGACTCACTGGCTGAGTTTAAAGTTCACTTCAAGCTCCCGTGGCATAAGACCTCAAAGCAGGAAGCCACTTAGATGCTGCTCGAAGGGCCTCGAAATAAGTGCAAGTCTCAGGAGAATACATGTGTTAACTGCCCTAACCATTTCCTGTGCTTTGCTTGCAGTTTCCCACCGCATTTGAGTTCAACGAATATTTTCTTATTACCATTTTGGACCACCTATATAGCTGCTTATTTGGAACATTCCTTTGTAACAGTGAACAACAGAGAGGAAAAGAGGTAAAATGCAAGGCCTGGCCCTCCCGCCCCCCCTAAAATCGAATTAGCCTATAGGAATGACATTCAAGGAAGCAGTTCCCTTAGGTAATTTGGGGAGAGGGGCATACTTTTATCTGCTGTGATCTGGTTCTTTCAATACATCTGAACCTGGTCCATTTGGAAGCATCTCTGGCTGCAGTGATAAAAATCTTCCACACAGCAACCAACCAGAATCAGCTTGAAAAACAGCTCAACTCTCAAAAGTATTGTATATCAAGTTTGTGTGAGTCTAAGATACACAAAATAGCACTTGAAAACAGCATATGTAAAAAATTGGCCTATTTCCCAGAGGAAATCACTGCGAGGGGATGGGATGTATTAGCAGCCATGATACTGGCGTTCAAACAATTATGGATGTCCATGTTTTGTCTTAATCTAACCATAAAATTTAGGATGTCACAATACTGCCTTTTAAGTTCAGAACAAACCCTACACTGATTACTGTTTCTTCCCTTTCTCCTCCCTAGCTGCACCAACAGGGGATTTGCCCTTTCTGGTATCTCACTAGACTCACTCACCCCCGGCTAGTTCCTTATCTTGTCAGATGCCTTCAAGGTTCAGTGTAGAGCTGCCTTGTCCTTCAGCTGACAGACTTACACCATTTTTGGCCATCTGCAGGCTCTCACCCTTTAATGATTCTGTTGTAAGGAGTCGCTTCTCCCTTGCAGAATCTTCCCAAGAGGACTGTGTCACTGTGGTCCTACATGAACAGCCAGCTGGAAGACTTCACCAATCCTCTGTACGGGAGCTACTCCAATCACGTTCTGTACCCTGTAGCCAGCATGCGCCACCTGGAGCTCTGGGTGGGCTATTATGTGAGGTGGAACCCGCGGATGAAACCACAGGTACGTTCCCCACGAGAGTCCACTCACCTGTAAATCTCTAAAACTTGGTGGATGGTTTCATTTCTTCTCTGAAGCACTCTGAGCATTCTGGAAGACTTTTTTGCATTGTGCTACATAGTACCAGGCCTTAAGCATTTTAGAGCTTGTACAAACACTGAAGAGGTGAGGGAGGGCACTTGGCAGTACATATGGGTTTTTTGCACACCGGTTTGTTCCGCCTCTGTCCTCTGCCCTGTAGGAACCCATTCACAACAGATACAAAGAACTTCTTGCGAAGCGAGCAGAGCTCCAGAAGAAAGTGGAGGAACTACAGAGGGAGATCTCCAACCGCTCCACCTCGTCCTCCGAGAGGGCCAGCCCCCCCGCGCAGTGTGTCACGCCTGTGCAGACTGTGGTCTGAAGCATACTGGGGACACTGCCAGACCCGACTGGCCGCAAGGGCAGCTTCATTCAGCCCGAGACTGAGACCCGGTTCACGTCTGTATTTATTTCTAACCTACTTCTAATCTACTATCCGTTTAGAGTGATAGTGGTGCCCGTGTGTACTCGAATAGGACACTAATCGTCTAAGTCTCCCCCTCCCCCCAAAGACTATTAAAACCCTGGGACCATGAGGAAACGCTGTCTGACATGCCTCTTGCTGGAAGAGTGAGCGGGAGGAGCGGAGGCAAGACACCTACCTACCTGTATGCCCTGAGAAGCCTCCTTCACTACACGAAGAGCTGAGCCTGGAAATGCTTGGTAGAGCAGCAGTCTCCCAAATTACACTTCCAAGATGTGCTGCTGGGGAGGCACAAGCGGACCACAGCCTTCCTATCCCTTCCCAGCCACTGTTACTAAAACACCATGGAGTATTTAAAAATGAGTGCATCCTACTTTACATTATTTTTGTGTGTGCCTGACACACAAAAGATGACTGAAGTTGACTTTTTTACTGAAGTCTATATATATATATAAAATATAGTTCATGGTAAGGAGTATGCTCCAATTTTACAATTACTTGACTGCCTTTTTCTATTGTTTATGTCATTCCATTGAATGATTCCGTCTACCAAAGAACTCCCTTTCTGTAAGAGTTACAGCCTCAATGCCAACTAGCTGCAACCCTGCCTGGACAGAAGTCAGGACAGAGGCCCCAGGTTAGTTACTGGAACAAAAACTGGTTCCCTAGGTTTGTAACTGCCATTAAAAGAAAATCCCAACTCACTTTGAAATTGCTGTCCAAAGTTATTTGCCCTACGTTTTTCTTCTGCAGCATACTACTTGGAAAGGGGGGACCTCTAAGGACCCGACCCATACTGAAATATTCAAAGTTAAACTTGAGTTGTCTTTTACTTAATTGCTCTTGCAATATGGTTTCTAACAGTAAGCCCATCAGAGCAAACTTTGCTTTGGCACATACCACCCACAACAGAGGCCCAGGAACAGCACCTCTGAGCAGAGTACTAGATGTTAGAGGGAGGCCAGGAAGGGTGTGAAGTGGGTCCCTGAGGCCAAGGACTGGGCTCTGCCAAGCCAGCAGGAAAAACCAGTTGCTGTATGGAGTGTAGTGACTAAATGAGGGAAAAGGAAAGCCTTTCTGCCATCTGCTGCAGGGGCCCTTGGGACTCCCGCTTTAACATCAGAAACCCCTTCCCTAAACAAGGTATACATGCAGCACCTTCACTGCCAGTGAACATGGATCAAGGTACTAATAACTAAGGGCTTTAGTGTCTACAGACCACCACCTGCTGGGAAACAGCAGGAATCAAAAACCAGTGCCTAGCTTCAGAGACTTGAGAAGGGCCTTCCTTAGCTGTGTGTGGGCCAGTTGCTCACCTAAGACAGACATGGGCATCTGGCCCCAGGAAACACCGCAATGGGGTGTACCCACGAAAAATGTCCAGCTACTGAACCCAAACACTGGTGCCGGTGCTGATGAACGACCCACAGTAACCAACAATCCCTCTGGCTCGTACAGAAGAAACTCTGGGTCAGAAGAGTGAGGAGACATTCTTTTGAGAGCCCAAAAATCAGTCTCCCCCTCCCAGTTCCTCTCCAGCAATGTTCTTTTTCATGTAGAAGAGGGAAATTAAGGCTTGCTCAGACACCACAAGGTGCAATTAGCTCTTTAAGCTGAAAGAGAAAAAGTACCCAGGTCTAAAAACAGAAGCTGCAATAATTTTTTTAGACAACTTGAACATAAAAGTTAAAATTCGTTGATACAAAGTGGTAAAGGGGTTGCAACATAAAGATAATTTATGCCATTAAAAACCTGAAAGTATGGGGCCGGAGAGATAGCATGGAGGTAAGGCGTTTGCCTTTCATGCAGAAGGTCATCAGTTCGAATCCCGGCGTCCCATATGGTCCCCCGTGCCTGCCAGGAGTAATTTCTGAGCATGGAGCCAGGAGTAACCCCTGAGCACTGCCGGGTGTGACCCAAAAAACACCAAAAAAACAAAACAAAACAAAACAAAAAAAAACCCTGAAAGTATGCAGCCTTTATAGACAAAGATACACTGGGATATGGTTACCATGAGTGGTAACCATAAAGCAAAAATCAAGACTATAAGCCATAAACAAGAATCAACTGAGCAGATCACCATGGGGAAAAAAAACAACTTAGAAAAAGAAAATACCGGGCCCGGAGAGATAGCACAGCGGCATTTGCCTAGCAAGCAGCCGATCCGGGACCAAAGGTGGTTGGTTCGAATCCCGGTGTCCCATATGGTCCCCCGTGCCTGCCAGGAGCTATTTCTGAGCAGACAGCCAGGAGTAACCCCTGAGCACCGCCGGATGTGACCCAAAAACAAAAAAAAAAAAAAAAAGAAAAAGAAAATACCAAAAATGGATTAAAAATAACCAGGTGGCAAAAAGTGAGATGAACTGCATTGCTGTTTACAAAGACCACTGCTGGATGGATAAACAAAGCAGGGTCTAAGGACATGTGAACTCAAGAACACTTACTTGAGCTGTAAAGACACGGATGCAAAGTCAGTGAGATTCTAAAGCAAATGGAAATGAAGGACAACCAGACCGATGACAGACAAAATGGACTTCAAGCAAATGAGATTGAGGCCAAGAACAAGGTAATTATAATAGTTAAGTCCAAGCAATAGGAGATGGGGAGCCGGGAAAAAGTTTCTCCAGCAATTCAGCAGCGGTCCACCCGGCGAGGCAATGGCGGCAGTCTCCTAGACCCCTCCCCAAATCCATCCTGAGCTGACTGAGTCAGGTGGGCCAACTGGAACTGACTTCTTGGCTCTTAAAAGGACTGTAGGCGAGAAAAGAGCTGGAAGTTCCAGCTCACCTCAGGAAGCTCACCACAAAGAGTGATGAGTTTAGTTAGAGAAATAACTACATTTTGAACTGTCCTAATATTGAGAATGTATGAGGGAAATGTAGAGCCTGTTCAGGGTACAGGCGGGGGTTGGGTGGGGAGGAGGGAGATTTGGGACTTGGGTGATGGGAATGTTGCACTGGTGATGGGTGGTGTTCCTTTTATGACTGAAACCCAAACACAATCATGTATGTAATCAAGGTGTTTAAATAAAAAAAAATTATGCATTAAAAAAAAAAAAGGACTGTAGGCTTAGGCTGACCAGGGACCGTCAGAGTCTGTTCCCTTATCATAATGACAGGACAAAGAGGTGTGCCCACGGCTGAAATGGTGATTAAGAAGCAAGAAATACAAGGTCACCAGATTGGGTCCCACTGCTTACTCACTATTGTCAAGTCAAAGTATAGATATATCTTGCACATCAGATTGTACACAAGCAGTTCACTCACAATTTCAGATTCATAAATACCCCCAGTGTCAGGAACTGAAATTAAGAACTCCATTTGTAAAAAATTAATCATTTAGTGGCCTGGCGCTAAAAATAGAACATAAAATAGAACCCTGAAACCAACCACAGGAGGAGCATAAATAATTTCATCTTGGTGAACCTACTCATTATTGATCTTAAGAATACTTCATACTATGAAATAATCCAACCTTACTAGACTTGGTTCTTTTTTTTTTTTTGGTTTTTCGAGCCACACCCTTTTGCTCAGAAATAACCCGACTTGGGGAGACCATATGGGACACCAGGATTGAACCACGGTCCTTCCTTGGCTAGCGCTTGCAAGGCAGACACCCTACCTCTAGCGCCACCTCACCGGCCCCTAGACTTGGTTCTTTTATAAGCAAAACAAACACAAACAGGTAAATTATGTACTAAGTACAAAATGTTCTATTCATCATAATCTTAACGTGCTATTTATAAATGCATTTATTTTTAGGTTACAACAGGCTAAGGAAAAGTGAGTGGTACCTTACAAAAACTCCTTTATTGACTTAAGGTGGCACATAAAAATTTGACGTCGATCTAGTCAAAGTTTTGACACATAATGACAAAAGCACAGATAAAAGCACTCATATCAATAAAAGTAAATACCAGAGGTTCTTCTAAGGTTCAGGATTAAAAACAATGGCTTGACCTGAAAATAGTGTGATTACAGATTTCAAAAATATCAAATGTGTGTTTTACAATCCCACTTCTTCATTCTAAGTTCATTCACTTCATAAAATTAATTTATACTTAGCAAAATGCTTTCTATAACTTCCAGTTAACTGGCTTACATGATTAGGTAGTTCTAAACATTTTAACATTAAAATCGGTATAGGTGTCTCTAATACTGATGAATATTTGAAATGTCAAAAAGCAAAACAATTCTCTTAAATACATATAAATATTTAAATACAGAAAACCACCAGCAACTGAAACCAAGTCCATGTAATAATGGTTGAGCTGGGAAAGAGAACCGGGGGATTCTCGCCAGGGCACTATTAGAAAACGAGACTTGTTGAGCAAACGCCTACGATACAGCCTCAGGTTTTGATCATTTAAACCTAATTTTATTCAGATGTATAAAGAACTACTGTATAAAAAAATCACATCCACAAATAAAAAAAAATTAATTTGTTACAAAGTGCAAAATAGAGGAAAAACAGGTTCACCTGAAACTTAATCAAGAGTTGGGGGCTTCTGGCCTGCAGACTGCCTGGTTCTCATCGGTCAATCACATGGCGATGCAAACTGAGTGTGGGAGTAAGCTTGGCCCAAGCACCTGCCTGCAGAGTGATTCCAACACAACAGAAGGGGAGACTGGAAAGGAAACTGGCCACGTCTGACGGATGAGGTACAGATTATTCTGGATAAAATTTATGACCCGGTACCAGTTAGTAATCCCAACACAAACTATTGCTTTGTAAGGAATTCTGAATGGTTTGCATTTCTTTCAGTAACTGAAGGTTTTTCCTGCTCTTTTCCCCAGGTCTTGCTTTGGTGAGATCCCTCTTGTTAGTTGTGGTCCCAGAGTTTGAGTTTCCAGACCAGCGACTGCTGCTTCCTTCTTCCTCGAGAGATTTCCTGGTGGTTCTTAAGTCCTTCTTTGGCTTCTCTGTCTTCTGTTTCTCAAACTAGAGCCAATGACCAAGGCAGGGAAAGGGAAAAAAGAAATTAATGAAAACATTCTCTCTGCCAATGAGTATATCTAACTTTTAATAGTAAAACAGAAACAGTATATTGGGGGTTTATGTTTTTCAAGACCCCAGTAAAATCTATCATGAGACTCTGAGCATGCACTGTTTTAGACACATGGTATGACAAGCCAAGAAAACAGTCCATATTTTAGAAATGCTTTTTAGGTGTAACACTTGGATAAAAATAAAACTCACATGCATCATGGAAGTTTAAAAAAAAATCAGATAAATATGTTCAGTATTGGGGCTGGAGCAATAGTACAAGTGGTAAGGCAGGTCTGCCTTGCCTGCGCATCCCATATGGTCCCCCAAGCCAGGAGCGATTTCTGATCGCATGGCCACAAGTAACCCCTGAGCATCACTGGTTATGGTCCGAAACAAAAACAAAAACAAAAAAAATCAGATAAATATGTTCAGTATCTAAAAGATCTCTTCAATTAATAAAGATGTAAGAAATAAAATTCTTTTTTTTTTTTGGTTTTTGGGCCACACCCGTTAACACTCAAGGGTTACTCCTGGCTGGGGGGACCATATGGGACACCGGGGGATCGAACTGCGGTTCACCCAAGGCTAGCGCAGGCAAGGCAGGCACCTTACCTTTAGCGCCACCACCCGGCCCCAGAAATAAAATTCTTTGCTAGCCCATCTAACCAGTTCTTACAAGTCAGTATCTTGGCCTACATTTAAAAAAAAAAAAATGGGCCAGCGCAATAGTATAGCAGGTAGGGCAGTTGACAGACCTGGGTTTGATTCCTAGCATCCCATTTGGTCCTCCAAGCCTGCCAGGCAGGGTGTGGCCCAAGGCAAAAAGAAAGCAACACAAAAAGAAAACCAGGGCTAGAGAGATAGTACAGCAAGGAGGGAACTGGCTTTACATCTTACGTGCAACTCACCAGGGTTCTAATCTGGCATCCCAGAGTGATTCCTGAGTGTAGAGCCAGAGAAACCCCTGAACACCACTGGGTGCAACCCAAAAACCAGGAAAAAATAAAATCCACTTTGGTTCCTTAACTTTGATATTTCGTTTTTGTTTTCAACACTTGTTAAAAGGTTGTTCATACTACAGATTCTTTTCCTTACTGATAAAGTAGTTCGTACAACAGCCGTCACCAGTGCACACTTCCTGCCATGACATCTTGTTTCTACGTTGTTTTTAAAAAAAAAAAGAGTACAGAAAGGGGCCGGAGCAATGGCACAGTGGGAGGTGTTTGCCTTGCATGCTGCCGACCTGGCAGATCCGGGTTGGATCCCCAGGTTCTCAAATGGTCTCCCAAGCCTGCCAGAAGAGGCTTCTGCATGCAGGGCCAGGAATAACCCCGAGCACAGTCGGGTGTGGCACAAGAAACAAAAACAAGAAGAGTAAAGAAAAATTAACTTACCTGTGCCTGGTATTTGCGGACTTTAGTTATTTGAGTCGCTTTTGCTTCCATCCTTCCCACTAATGCTTCTAATTCACACTCCAAGTTGTCTTTCAGTTCAACAGTCGGTGACTCTTGGATAAGTTTGGAAAGCTGCTGGTGATCACTATGGACATAGCAAAAGGAAGGTTTGATTAGGCCCATCTCATTTCACTAAATACAGGCCCACTGCTTTGCTGCTTTGTACTTAAAGACAGTGACTCAGGGGCCAGACAGAGGGCTCCAGGAAGGGACCATATGGGCAGACGTGCAAGGCCTGAGCTCATCGACAGGACAGCTTCTGAGCATTGCTGGTGGCGCCCAAACATTGCTGTTACCACCGCTATGTTCATCAAAGCTTTTATTTGTTCTAACAGCAGCTATTTCTGAGCCTTCAGTAATGGTTTGGAAGATAAGGAAAGGCAGAAAACACTCATTCATCATTTCAATGACTCACAATACAAAAAGCAAAGTTTAATTGTTATTCTTCCAACACTAACAAAGTTGGTTAAGCTAACCTCAAGGTCTTACCAAACTTTCAAACAAGAAAATAAAACTGAAATGAAGTTCCCAACCTTATTTGGTCTAGTGGTCCCTTGTGAGGGAGTGGGGTCAATCACTCAAAGTCCCCCAGCCCACCCAGCCGCCCACTGTACCCAAGACTACAATCACCCCATCTCCATCATGCTAGCACCTTCTACAGTAGGGTACTGCCCACTTTGGGTGTAAATGCTGTTAATGTAAATGTTGGCCTTAAAGCATTCAACAGTATTAGAAACGGGAAAAACTAAAGCCAATCAGCTGTAGTTTGGTAAAGTCCAAATAACATGCTTAGCAGTAGGTCTATCTAGAGCATGCCTTCAAGCATCTGAGCCAATCTAGGATCAACGCCAACCACAAGCCAACTGTCTGAGAGGGAAGCGTAACTACGAACCATGGCAACTCACCAGCTCATCTGCCCGAACTCATCCTGCAGGGTCTGTAGGACCTCAGACAGCTCTTCACTGATGCTGCTGCAGGATGTTGCAGAGTCCGACTTCTTACTCCGGACACTTCGCAGGGAAGTCTGCTTGGCTAGAGGAATACTGCTGACTACCCGCTCGTTGCATAAGACTTTACTGTGCTGCTTCATGAGATGCAAGACATGTTGAACGTTGGCTACCACAGCATGACTCGGACTGGTGGACTAAGAGAAAGGATGGAAAAATGCACAGGCAGAACTTCTTTGTGACTAGTCTGGGAATCAATGACTCTTGCCCCTTCCAGAAAAGCCCGTGATAGGAGCTGACCAATAAATGACCCAGTTCCCTGCAGCCAACCTCTGAACCATCTCTTGTCTACCGAGCCTCTCTTGGTTAATTTGTATAGCCCATATTTGCACATGCCATTTCTTTTGTGGGGTAATTTTTATACTATTCTTTGAACCCAGTTCAAATATACAACTTTTAAAGAAATCCTTAAAACTTCCAATTAGTTACAATTAACTATAAGGTTACTACAGCACTTACCATAATAATTCTCTGTGTGTCTGCACTTGTTTCTAGTACAAAAGGAAGCACTAAGTACAGGTTTATTAACAAGCAGGAAAACCACATCAACTTCTCAACTTTTTGTTGTGTGCTAATTCTCTTTAGACAGGTGGGGTAACCTGGGTCCATGAGTACTACCAAGACAGCATCTAACAAATACAGTCATGCCCCAAACTCTATTCCTGTAGGGTCAGAGTTGAGAAATGAGTACTTTTAAGTCTGTTAGTTGACTGCTCTCATTTAGGTGTGATAGCCACTGTGCTAGGCCACACAGGTGATTTTCTTTATTTGTATCATGGTAGCAAGCTAAATCCCACATTATCTAGTAAAGAAGTATCAAATCATTGGCCATATCGATTTAAAAACAAACAAGCAAACCTGAGAATTCAGGTGTCTCAAAGGACTAACTACATCTGTTGATAAAGAAAAGCATCTGATAAAAAAATCCTAAATTCCTTAAGGTATAAAATAGTTAAATTCAGCACAAAAAGGGTGCTCTACCTCATGCTGGTGATCTTACAGCTGGTACTGTACTTAACATAATAGAAATCCCAGCCCAGCAGAAAGGCAACAAAGAAAATAAAAGGCAGGAATATTGAAAATGAAGAACACGCCCATCTCTAACTTACAAATTATAAGATTCTCTGCCTAGAAAATCCTCAGCAACCCACCCCACAAACCCCGAAAACTGGTAAGTGATTTCAGTGAGAGCATGCATGTAAGCAGTGCATCTAGATAGTGCAGCACAGGGTGGGTGCCCAACCACATGGGAGTACCACACAAGTACAACCACAAGTTTGTACAACAAAGAGAAGGGGGGGCCAGAGAGATAGCATGGAGGTAAGGCGTTTGCCTTTCATGCAGAAGGTCAGTGGTTCGAATCCCGGCATCCCATACAGTCCCGAGCCTGCCAGGAGCTATTTCTGAGCGTAGAGCCAGGAAGAAACCCTGAGTGCTGCCAGGTGTGACCCAAAAAACAACAACAAAACAAAGAGAAGGGAAGGGCAGGGATTCCGATACAGGTGGTGAGGCCTTAAGAACCAGTTTTCGAGGCTGGAGGGAAGAGTTCAGTGGGTAAGGCATGTGCGTGCCTCCTCTGCAGTCAACCTGAGTTCAATCCTGAGCAACAACCCATAAGGTCCCTCAAGCTTCTCCAGAAGTGATTCTTGAGTGCAGAGTCAGCAGTAACCGCTGAGCATTGCCAAGTGTAGCCCCAAAACAAAAGAGGACCAGTTTTCGGGCCATGATTCTATAGTGAAGCAAAGGAAGTGAGGTTGGGAGAAGAGACCAGGAAGTAACATGGGCAAAGATGTGCCAACAATCCATCAAGAAATTAATGTTAAAAAAAATGTAAAAAAAAAAAAAAAAAAAAAAAAAAGAAATTAAATGTGGGGCCGGAGAGATAGCATGAAGATAAGGCGTTTGCCTTTCGTGCCTTTCGTGCAGAAGAATGGTGGTTCGAATTCCGGCACCCCATGCCTGCCAGGGGTGATTTCTGAGCACAGAGCCATGAGTAACCCCTGCCAGGTGTGATACAAAAACAAAAAATTAAATGTGGGCTATCAGAGAGCATCTTTTATTCAGCTTCACAAAAGTTGTAAAGATGGCAGCAGTGCTAGCAAACAAATGACTCGGGCCTCAAGCTTTTATGGCAGACCTACTGTGAGGTTAAAATAAAACTATAATTTACTCCTAAGCTCTCAATCTCATTGGATATTCAAGGAAATATTATATTAAAAAAAAGCAAAATACAGAAAGTATTATAAACTAAGATAGTGTTAAGTATTCCTCCTTAGAAATCAGTACTTATGGGGCCAGAGAGATAGCATGGAGGTAAGGTGTTTGCCTTGCATGCAGAAGGTCGGAGGTTCGAATCCCGGCATCCCATATGGTCCCGAGCCTGCCAGGAGTGATTTCTGAGCACAGAGCCAGGAGGAACCCCTGAGCACTGCCGGGTGTGACTCAAAAACCAAAGGGGGAAAAAAAAAAAAGAAATCGGTACTTATTTGACAGAATTAACATCTCTACACAGAAGATTGTTACATGTCACTTCTTAGAGAATATATTGTCTCTGAGGACAAATAGATGCCATTTTGCTCATGGTTCCAAATAGAATCTAAAGGGCTGATGGTACAGACCGTTTTCTTGCCCACTGTGTGTAGCCGTCCTTAACACCAGTCTCTTGTTTAGTTCTGTTGGAGGGGGGGGGAGAACAGGGATTTGGGCCACACCCAGCAACACTGGAGTTACTCCTGGCTATGCGCTCAGAAATCGCTACTGACTCGGGGGACCATATGGGACGCCAGGGACTGAACCGCAGTCCATGCTAGTCAACCATATGCAAGGCAAATGCCCTACCAATGCACCACCGCTCCGGCCCCAGTTTGATTCATTTCTTAACTTCGCTCCCATATATAGTTTTTCTGCATTAAAATGTCCTCCTCCTGCTCTGGCATTGACTTGCTCCAGAGTGGGTTCATATGACATCCCGATGACTGGGAAACAGCAACAACTTGCTTTCATGGCAGAGTTCTCTGACTGTCATCTAACAGTAGACAGAACCAAGGCACTCCGTGACACCCTGACTTGGACATAGAATCTGTGCAAAAACCAGGATCTCTAACTACAGAAACCTGTGGCAACTGTAGTAGAGAAGAACTTTTACTGGGACCAAAAAGAAAGACTTTGGGGTTAGACAACTTAGTAGGCCCAGAGCCTCCAATTGATCTTATGGCGGAATGCTTCATGGGTAGGTTCTCCATTCTTAGACCAAAGGTTTTTCCCAACTTTTGCTGTACCTAAGGAAAAAAAAATGCCACACACACCCTTTTTTTCTTTTGTGTTCTTTGATTTTAAATTTCTTATTTTTAAATAGGGGCTCCCATCCTTTTCATAGAACCTTGGAACACAGATTACTTTGTTTTACCACATATTTCTACATTTTTCTATAAAACTAAGAAGGAAAAAAGAAAGGCTGGGGGCCAGGACCAGGTGGTCTCAGATGCATTGATGGAGAAAAAATAAGGACAGAACTAAATATCCCAGCCAAAGACGACGACAATAAAATCAAGAGACCTAAACTTTAACAATCTAAACTTAAATGGGCCTGCTAGACTGGCAAACCAGCGGACAAAGGGTAGTGGTTACAGGATGCACTCTGGCTTCACTGGAGGAGGGAGGTTAATAATGGTAGTGGGAAAGGCCCTGACTCACTGTATATCTGAAATTCAACTATGAAGGACTTTGTAAATCAAAAGGATTTCAATACAATAAAATAAAGAATAAATGTCCTCCTCCTCCAATACTCCCTAGTCCATGAAAACTTCCTCTACAGTCATGTCTTACCCAAAACCCTGTGTGAGAGACTCACCTTTCCAGCTACAAATGGCATATCGCCCAAGCACAATCTGTAATGTGGCTGTGCAGAAAAATAGTTCCTGGGCCCTTTCTAAAGAGAAAGTAAAGAAAAACGTTTTACTCACACGGCATTAAAAGTGATCTAAGATTAACCTTAAGCTGACGTGTTACTCCATTATTTGCCTATGCATACTTAGTACACATTTGACCCAAGGAGAGACTAGACAATGAGCAATGGTACCTCACCAGTCAGAGAAACTGTGAATGTATTTTAAGATAAAAACGATTAATTCAACTGTATAGTTCCAAAATAGTTTTAAATAAACTACTGTGCAATAAAAAAAATTTCGTTGTTACTTCCCATCTTTCCATGGAAAATAAGAATAAAATAGATTCACCAACATGTCAGGAAAATTTAATGTAAGTTATGATCACAGCTTTGACTTGATTTTTGTTTTCATACCTTTTCTGGTGGCTTGGACTTCTTTTTTTTAATTCTCCTTGCACTGGGAACATTGGGAGCTGTCTTATCTTCAAAAATAAGTCTATTTGCTTCTAAACCAGTCTGCAACTAGTAAAAATGAGAGCCTAAATATAAAGCTACAGAAATTCAAGTTATGACTACAACTTAGATCTGCTAAGGGACTATAAGTATTTAGTAGTATCTGACAAATTACTAGCTGTGAACAGTTTTAAACCAATCTGTCAACACTTCCCATTATCTTAATGCCAAGTTTACCTATAAACAATTATTTTTAAAGGGCTGCCCTTTCCCCTAAAACTTTAGCTTTGGGGGCAGGAGAGATAGCACAGTGGTAGGGCATTTGCCTTGCATGTGGCAGAACCAGGAGAGACCCGGTTTCCCAGCATCCCTATGGTCCCCCAGCCTGCCAGGGGCTACTTCTGAGTGCAGAGCCAGGAGTAACCCCTGGACGCTGATAGGTATGGCCCAACAACCAACCAACCAATCAATCAACCAATTAAAAAAAAAAATTTTAACTTTCCTTTAAAAAAAAATAGACTGGCCATAAATCCAAGGTCCCCAATCATCCCCTGAGGTGCATTGCTCTGCTACAGTGATCGCTCACTAGACCACCAGACTCTTATAGAAGTAATGAACAGTTGCACAGGTCAGGGCCAGGAAAGGGGACAGGCCATGCACCACTCTCACCTGTACCTGGGGGCTGGTTACATAGGCTAGAGATGAACTTAAATCCCAGCCTCTCTCCCCTCCCTGGTGGACAGGAGTGAAAACACGCTCATCACATGCCTACATTCCCCAATTAAGGCATTTCTCAAAGTCATCTCGTCCACACACACTCAGATGTGGCTGAAAAGGGTTTATTGTGAATAAGACATGTTCAACCTATCAAGTGATCACTTTGGAAATTCCAATAGTTATAATTCATATTTATTTTTTGGTTTTTGGTCCACAAAAACCTGCACAAAAGCCTGCAGTACTCAGGACTCTGCACTCAGGGATCACTCCTGGCAGGTTTAGGGGACCATATAGAATGCTAAGGGTGGAACCCAGGTTTGTCACATGCAAGGCAAATGCCCTAACCTGCTGTCCTCTCACTCTGGCCTCTCCAGTAGTTTTAGCCTGTTAGAAGAGCAAACACCTTTCACTCTGAGTTTACATTTCTACGTACCTGGTCTGCCTTAGCTTGCATACGTTTCCTTTCCTTCTCCTCTTCATGGAGTTTTGCTTCCAACTCTTGCATTTTTTTCTAGTATTAAAAGTGAAGAGTCTTAGGTCTGTTTGCAAGATTCTGATATAACAAGATTAAATATAATGACAAACTTTAGCATGAGGTTGTTTCTTGTCTTTCTGACTCAAGATTAAAACTTGTAAGGTAGTCAGGAGGTATTTGAAAAAGATTATGGGTAAAATCTATGACAAAGAACAGAACTTGGTATGAAGATATACAAGCTGCATAGACGGTGAATCTGGTGCCAAATTACTTCCTAAGTAAATCAACCAAAACTAAAACTAAAACAACTGAAACCAATCGAAACTGTCTTAAGAATGCCCAAATAGGGGCCGGGCGGTGGCGCTAGAGGTAAGGTGCCTGCCTTGCCTGTGCTAGCCTTGGATGGACCGCGGTTCGATCCCCCGGTGTCCCATATGGTCCCCCAAGCCAGGAGCAACTTCTGAGCGCATAGCCAGGAGTAACCCCTGAGCGTTACCGGGTGTGGCCCAAAAACCAAAAAAAAAAAAAAGAATGCCCAAATAAGGCAGCCGGAGAGATAGCATGGAGGTAAGGCATTTGCCTTGCATGCAGAAGGACGGTGGCTCGAATCCCAGCATCCCATATGGTCTCCCAAGCCTGCCAGGAGCAATTTCTGAGCATAGAGCCAGGAGGAACCCCTGAGCGCTGCCGGGTGTGACCCAAAAACCAAAAACAAACAAACAAACAAACAAACAAGCTCGAGTACAGGCTGGAGAGATGGCATGGAGGTAGAGCATTTTGCCTTGCATGCAGAAGGACAGTGGTTCGAATCCAGGCATCCGTATGGTCCCCTGAACCTGCCAGGAGTGATTTCTGAGTATAGAGCCAGGAGTAACCCCTGAGCGCTGCTGGGTGTGATCCAAAAACCAAAAAAAGAATGCTCAAATAGTTTGATTTCAGCTGAGTGTGTGAGACCAGCAAGAAAAGTCATAAGCTGTGGCCAGAGTTTGGATTACAAAATACCAGCTGGAATAGAATCTCCAGTTCAGTATGCTAACTCAGACAAAGCTGCCTGTTGGTTGTGGGCAGTTTGTGGGGGAAAATCAAGTTTCAACTGAGCTGAGTGTGTGAGACCAGCAAGAGCACTGGCACTCCGCTTTGCTCCACGACTGCACATTTCTTTTTTTTTTTTTTTTTTTTTGGTTTTTGGGCCACACCCGGTAACGCTCAGGGGTTACTCCTGGCTATGTGCTCAGAAGTTGCTCCTGGCTTGGGGGACCATATGGGACACCGGGGGATCGAACCGCGGTCCGTCCAAGGCTAGCGCAGGCAAGGCAGGCACCTTACCTTTAGCGCCACCGCCCGGCCCCCAGCACACATTTCTTTTTGTTTTTAGGGCCACACCCATTTGATGCTCAGAGGTTAATCCTGGCTAAGTGCTCAGAAATTGCCGGGGGATCGAACCGTGGTCCTTCCTTGGCTAGCGCTTGCAAGGCAGACACCTTGCCTCTAGCGCCACCTCGCCGGTCCAACTGCACATTTCTTACAAAGAGCTGCACCGTCACAACACTGAACACAGTACCATACAACAAAGTTCACGTCAGGAAAATTATACAGAACCCCTTTGTGATGAAAGATGCTAGTTCTGGAAACCCAACTAATACCTGCAACCTACATAACATTTCTCTGATCAGGACTTTATTTTTTTGCTTTGTTTTTGTTTGGGGGCCAGTCTCGGCGGCAGTCAGGGGTTACTCCTGGCTCTGGGTTCAGAACTTGCTCCTGGCAGGCTCAGGGGACCATATGGGATGCCGGGATTGAACCGGGGTCCATCCCAGGTCTGCCACATGCAAGGCAAATGCCCTCTTATCAGGACGTTAGAGAAAAAATGTTACAGATGTCCAAAGAACTAAAAAGAAACAACAGAACAGATAGCCCATAAGACCCAAGAGGATCCAAGAGTAGAAATGAGAAAACTTCAAATATCAGGGCTGAAAGACACTGCGTGTGGGTGAAATGAAAGCCTCACCAGTAGAGTTAACAGCCACTGAGGACAGAATCAGCAATGCAGAAGGTGGTGAGCTGCATAGGGGCCAGAGCAGTGGTGCAATAGTAGGGCGTTTGCCTTGCATGCACTGACCTAGGATGGACCAGGGTTCAATCCCCCAGGGTCCCATATGGTCCCCAAGCCAGGAGCGAGTTCTGAGCATAACCCCTAAGCGTCACTGAGTGTGGCCCAAAAAAACAAACAAAAAACAAACAAACAAACAAAAAAAAACACAAAAAAAAGGTGAGCTGCATAACACCGCAATACAACAGAAGAGGCTAGAAAAATCCTCAAAGAAAGTGAACAGACAATATGAACTCAGATAAATTCAATAGGAATATCTTAAGAATCATTGGGATACCAGAAACTCAGGAAGAAAACCCCCATGAAGAATCAACAGTTAAGGACATCATTGCCAACAAATTCCCAGAAGTAAAGAGTGCATTCAACCACATCCGGGATGCCCAAAGAGAACCAGCTAAAAGAGATCCAGAGAAAAGCACCCTAAGGCATACTAGTCACAATGATAAAAACCACAGATACTGAAAGCAACACTATCAAAGAGGGAACTTACAAAGAATCATCCTAAAGATTCACAGCAGATTTATCACAAGCAACTCTCTGAGCATCAAACGGGTGTGCCGAAAAAAACAAAACAAAAAGACCAAAAATAGAATCAAAGTCAGGGTTGGAATCATTCAAACAAACTTCCTTAAAAAGGTTGGGATATGGGGCCGGGCAGTCGTGCTAAAGGTAAGGTGCCTGCCTTGCCTGCTCTAGCCTTGGACGGACCGTGGTTCGATCCCCTGGTGTCCCATATGGTCCCCCAAGCCAGGAGCAACTTCTGAGCGCATAGCCAGGAGTAACTCCTGAGCGTTACTGGGTGTGGCCCAAAAACCAAAAAAAAAAAAAAAAAAAAGGTTGGGATAGGGCTGGAGAGATAGCATGGAGGTAAGGCGTTTGCCTGGCATGCAGAAGGACGGTGGTCCTAATCCTGGCATCCTACATGGTTCCCCAAGACTCCCAGGTTCGATTTTTTTTTTTTTTTGGTTTTTTGGCCACACCTGTTTGATGCTCAGGGGTAACTCCTGGCTAAGCGCTCAGAAATTGCCCCCGGCTTGGGGGAATCACAGCGCTTGCAAGGCAGACACCTTACCTCTAGCACCACCTAGATGGCCCCCCAGGATCGATTTTTGAGCACAGAGCCAGGAGTAACCCCTGAGCACCTCCAGGTGTAGTGCCAAAAGAAAAGACTGGGGTTGGAGTGGCACACAGCTGACCCTGCGTTCGATCCCCGGCATCCCATATGGTCACCCGAGCCTGCCAAGAGCAGTTTCTGAGCCCTGGGTTCAATCCCGAGCCTGCCAGTAGTGATTTCTGTGCACAAAGCCAGAAGTAATCTCTAAACAGTGATGGGTGTTGGCCCAAAAACAAAAAAATAAAAAAATAAACAAACACTTTATGTTGATCCAGATTTAAAATGTCTCTAAATTGACATTTGTTCATTTGAAAAAAAAATTTTTTTTTGGTTTTTGGGCCACACTCAGTGACGCTCAGGGTTTACTCCTGGCTGTGTTCAGATATCACCCCTGGCTTGGGGGACCCATATGGGACGCTGGGGATTGAACCGTGGTCTGTCCTAGGTTAGCGTGCATAAGGCAACGCCCTACTGCTTGCACCACTGCCCCAACCTCTTCATTTGAAAATCTTAAGTCCTTCTTTGCCACCAGATCCCTTTCTTCCTAGAAACATCCAGTATACAAGAATCAGTTTTACAAACAGGGACACTACTATGCATGGCCAAGCAAGATGCTCACTGACTTCCGCAAGGACCTGCATTGTGGTGAGCTTGTTGTACTCCTGCTCAAGAAGATCCAATTTTTCCAGCTGGCTCTGAACATGTGTTTGATCATGCTGTCGCTCTCTCTCTAGGGAAACCTGGGAAATAACAATAAACACAGAATGACAATTTTATAAGAAAACAGTAAGCAATTAACACTGAGGGCATCTTAAAATACAATGTGTACTGCTTGAAGTTACCATAGAACAAACTTATTAAATGCTGATAGGGGAATTCTAGAAAAAAAACTATATGGGCCCAGAGAGATAGCACAGCGGCGTTTGCCTTGCAAGCAGCCGATCCAGGACCAAAGGTGGTTGGTTCAAATCCCGGTGTCCCATATGGTCCCCTGTGCCTGCCAGGTGCTATTTCTGAGCAGACAGCCAGGAGTAACCCCTGAGCACCGTCGGGTGTGACCCAAAAACCAAAAACAACAACAACAACAAAAGAAAAAAAAAACTATAAAAACAGACCCACAGGAACCTCAATAAATGGCAGTAGAACCCTGTTCTCACTACTATAATTTTTTTTGGTTTTTGGGTCAACTCAATGGCAGTAGGGGGTTACTCCTGGCTCTGCACTCAGAAATCATTCCTGGCAGGCACGGGGGACCATCTGGGATGCTGGTATTCGAACTACCATCCATCCGTCCTGGATAGGCTGTGTGCAAAGCAAATGCCCTGCCGCTATGCTCTCTCTCAGGCCCTCACTATTATAATTTTAACTCATATACTTATTGTTTTGCGTGTACCTAATCTCCTAATTTTGGTAACTATTAAGATTTCAATACCTATTCTTCTTCAGGATTACCTTAGAAATACCTCATTCCCTTTGTCAATATTGAGGGGGTAAAGCATTAAGCTAAACTAAAAAATGGAAAAATGCCAATTATTAATTAATAATTTAGGTTCCTCTGGTTTCCAACAGAAGTGAGCTCATCAGCACTGCATCTTTGTAGACATCCATTACAACACTTTTCATACTAACTAAAATCTAAATATGAGTGAGCAACATAGAGCAAAGAGTTTCTCATGAGCTTTGTGTGAGCTATTGTTTTCTATCTACTTTATGGATACAGTTACAGCTTTGGGGGAAAAACTGGCAAATTATCTAGGAATGTTGTTCAGTGGAAAAGGACATGCTTCACAATATATAAGACTTAGTCCCCAGCATGATGGAGTGGAGGACACAAATTATATTTACTTCCAATACTGGAACCATTATTATTAAGAATATTGCTGAAAATTTGCTGAATAGGACTGTAATTCAAAGGCCTATGTCTACCATATATAACTTTTAAATTATTAATAATTGATTTAGTCCCTGCTTAGGAAAATTACTAATTTTTAATTGAGCTATGAGTATAACTAATTCTGCTTTAAACACAGAACTCAACATCTGCATAAGACAAGTGAGGAAATGGAGACAGTTCATTCTACTGTGAAAACAAGCAGAGGCCACAAATGAGCACAACAGATTTCAGTCCTGGGCTGGGAGACTGTGCTAAAGGCAAGTTACTTGAAAACCAATGCGCAGGCAGTCAGTCCAGCCATGTGGCAGCATGTGCCAGGGCATCCAAAGACACCCTTCTTCAGGAAACTCTTCTGGGAGACTGAAAAGGAACGGCTGATCCCACCACCAGTGGCTAACTTGAAGATGAAGGAAACAATTGTGAGATCACTGTTAATCCTTACTGGGTAACTTCCTTGAATATGAATCTGGTGAAGTGCCCGGTACCTGTTTCTCTAAGACAGACGTCCTCTCCATTTCAGCATGTTTTATCATATTTCGCATATATTCCAACTGCTTTTCTAAAAGGTTACATTTATTTTCTGCAGCCAGTAACTGAGATGCCAGTTCTAAAAGGAACAAATAAAATGGAGATTAGCTCAGTCGTCCAATAGTAAAACAATGAGTGTTTAACAGAACTGAGGCAGTTTTCAGTAATCCCAGAAGTCTTTTCTGAAAGCTCGGCCTTTTGCTTTCCACATGCTACTCAACCCTGCCTTGCATTTGCCAATGAAGAGCACGTAAACATTTTGCATGGTGTAGAATACTACTTTGTAGTGTCCGTGACACAAGGAAGCAGCTAAGATGAACTTGACAATATTGCGCAACGTTTACAACGTGTTGTTTGTCAAATGAAACAAACCTTGATTATGCCTCGATTCCTCATTCTTTGAGTTCTCCCTTTCCTGTATTTGTTCGTCAAGGACTTTCTTGTATTCCGTGGTTTCCCTAGACAAGGTTTTCACGCTTTCTTCTGCCTGAATCCTTTCCAGTTCCAAGCGCCGAATCTTATCTTGAAGATTCTTCAGAGCAGAAAAAATGGCTGCCAAACATAAACACGAACACTCTAGGACATGTGTAGGAAGCTCACTAAAGAAAAATAAGAGTCACCTGAAGAGATACTAAAACCAACATGTAGGTACAGCAGTGAAGGAGGCTCATACTACTGGAAATAATACATTATCTGAACTTAAAGTGGAGCCCTCAAGAGAAAAGCCTATTAACGTGGCAAAAATGTGCCCACTTGTAACTTCTCAATAAGCTGTTGTCAGTGGACACTGCAAATGACCAAGTGATAGGTCTTAAAACACTTTCTCCCTAGAGATAGGTGAGTGAACTCTTGCCTTCTCCCCCCTTATATTGTTCTCACATCCCAGGCACCACTGTATTAAGTTCAAGTTACTCTACTAAGGTCGGTGGTTCGAATCCTGGCATCCCATATGGTCCCGAGCCTGCCAGAAGCGATTTCTGATCATGGAGCCAGGAGTAACCCCTGAGTGCTGCTGGGTATGACCCAAAAACAAAAAACAAACAAACAAACAAAAAAAAAAAGAAACCTGTATTTCTATATATAAGGGAGAAATATCTTAGAGACCATGTGATTTTGAAGGAAAAGCTCCTGTACAGAAAATGAGCCATGTCCTCCAGTAAACACATTCTAGGCCACATCCAGCAGCCTTCAGGGGTTACTCCTGACTCTGTGCTCAGGGGTCACTCCTGGCAGACATCAGAGACCATATGGGATGCCAGGATCAAACCCAGATTGGCCGCCTGCAAAGCAAATGCCCTCCCTGCTGCACGATCACTCTGGCCCCTGAACATCATTTTTAGTTGATGTCTGATAAATTGGGTCATGACTTAGGTTATTTATTTGCCACCAATTTCTCAAAAATGTCATGACCTGGCCTGGAAAGATAGCACAGCAGTAGGGCGTTTGCCTTGCAAGCAGCTGATCCAGGACGGATGGACGGTGGTTTGAATCCCAGCATCCCGTATGGTCTCCCGTGCCTGCCAGGAGCGATTTGGCCTAAGCACTGCAGCACTGTGTAACCCATAAACAAAAACAAACAAAAAAGGTCATGACCTGGGCCCAGAGAGATAGCACAACGGCGTTTGCCTTGCAAGCAGTCGATCCAGGACCAAAGGTGGTTGGTTCGAACCCCGTGTCCTATATGGTCCCCCGTGCCTGCCAGGAGCTATTTCAGAGCAGACAGCCAGGAGGAACCCCTGAGCAACCCCGGGTGTGGCCCAAAAACCAAAAAAAAAAAGTCATGACCTAACAGTCTACTTATGCCAGTGAAAAGATTCAAGTGAAAAAAATTCTAAAACAAATCACCTAAATTTTTCCCAACAAAAATAGAAGATATCCTCTCCAGAACTATCAGAGATCCTGCAGGTGTGGATCAAAGCAGATCAGATAACTTTCCAAGTCAGTCACTCTCACAGCACTCTACAGCCTGCAGCAACATCACACCCTAAACTCAACACACTAGGCTGGATGGAGGGCCTTATGGGCTGGAGCACAGGTTCTGCAAGCTCCACGCCTGTATTTGTCCCCCAGCGCTATCTTGTTTCATGAGCACCATCCAAGCAACATGCCAGTAGTAGTCCTGGGCACCTTTGGGGGTGGCCCTAAAGCAAACAAAAATAAACATACCTTCATTTTAAAAAAAATATTTTTTATAATTATCTTTATTTAAACACCGTGATTACAAACATGATTATAGTTGTATGATTACAGTCATGTAAAGAACACCCCCTTCACCAGTACAACATTCCCACCACCAATTTCCCAGATCTCCCTCCTCCCCACCCCCCCACACCTATACTTGAGACAGGCTTTCTACTTTCCTCATTCATTCACATTGTTATGATAGTTTTCAGTGTAGTCATCTCTCCAACTGCACTCATCACTCTATGTGATGAGCTTCATGTCATGAGCTGCACCTACCAGCCCTCATCTCTCTTGTCTCTGAGATACTGTTAAAAATGTCTTTCATTTTTAAAAAAACCTTGTAGCTGAAAAATGAGTTACAAATTGGAAGTTAAGACTAGTCTAAATGCAGAGGCCACAATGAAATGTGCCATATTGAGATTAGTAACAATGCAATATATTTTATAATAAAAATACATCAATATTAGCAAGTTCTGAGTCAGTCTATTAATATGAAAAGAATGTATGAGGAAAGGAATCATTCAAAAAGCAAGCAGCATAAGGAATTTCGTATTAGCAGTCTCTGAAAAAAGGCGTACACAGTAGACCTGAATTGGACCCAGCCCGTGGAAAGTTGGCTTCTGGAACTTCCTCAAGATACTAACTGCTAGTTTTTATGTTTTTTTTTTAATTATTATTATTATTATTAGGTCACACCTGGCGACGCACAGGGGTTACTCCTGGTTCTGCGCTCAGAAGTTACTCCTGGCAGGATTGGAGGACCATATGCTATGCCGGAATTAGGACCATATGGGGTGCCGGGATTCGAACCATCCAGTATTGGCTGCATGCAAGGCAAACACCTTACCACTGTGCTATCGCTCCGGCCCCAGTTTGTATGTATTTTAAGGGCAACAAAATCCTATTGGTGTGTGCCTGGCAACTTTGTGCAGACAAGGTGCCTTATGAGGAACATTATGGCTTAGAGGCAAAGTCAAAGACCTTACTGCCCCGAGACTCAGCCGTGTTTGCACGTGACCTCACTGTCACCATGACAGTTGTGGGCCTGCACCTGTTTTCTCCATGTTGCACCTAGTGCGTCCTTCCTCTTGCTGTTCCCTAGATCCTTTCACGGTAACAAACCATAGCTGTGATTCTAACCCCTTCAGAATCCTGTGAGTACTTGTAGTGAATCCAATCAAGTAGGAGATTGGAGGCTCAGAAATAGCATTTCAAAACCCACTTGGGTCTTCAGATTTCACACTGAAACTACATTTTAAGAAACTATACCATTTTCCAAATCTCAGTGTAGCAGCAAGTAACAACTCTCACAAATTGTTGGAAAGGCTATAAAATTTACTGTTTCCAACTAATCTTTTTCTTTTATTTTGGCTTTTGGGTCATACCCAGTGGCACTCAGGGGTTACTCCTGGCTCTGTGCTCAGAAGTCGCTTCTAGCAGGCTCAGGGGACCATGTGGGATGACGGGAATTGAACAGGAATCTGACCGGGGTTAGCTACGTGCAAGGCAAATGCCCTACCTCTGTGCTATCGCTCCAGCCCCAACTCATCTTTAAAAGCAAAAGTTTTCTCATATACTTTAATTAAAACAGCATCACAAATGGAATGCAAAAGCAGATGAGAATCAAGTTGTCTTCCATTAAACTACAAATGAGATATACAAAAGAAAAAGCAAGTTTGTTCTATATCATATTTAAATTTGAAAATTTTTTATTGGGCCCGGAGAGATAGCACAGCGGCGTTTGCCTTGCAAGCAGCCGATCCAGGACCAAAGGTGGTTGGTTCGAATCTCGGTGTCCCATAGGGTCCCCCGTGCCTGCCAGGAGCTATTTCTGAGCAGACAGCCAGGAGTAACCCCTGAGCACCGCTGGGTGTGGCCCAAAAACCAAAAAAAAAGAAAATTTTTTATCAAAATAAAATACATGCTGGGCTGATGAGATAGCATGGAGGTAAGGTGTTTGTCTTACATGCAGAAGGAAGGTGATTCGAATCCCAGCATCCCATATGGTCCCGAGCCTGCCAGGAGTGATTTCTGAGCCTAGAGCCAGGAGTAAACCCTGAACGCTGCCAAGAGTGACTCCAAAAACCAAAATAAAAATAAAATACATGCAATAGGTCCTCAAAAATTACTGGGCACCAAAGATGCAGAAGACCAGATGGCGGGGGGGGGGGGGGGGGCAAAAAGAACAGATGGGCAATAAATTGTTTTTGCTACCACACATAAGCCACCTCCTCCAGTTACAGCAGGGCTGAGCTTTCCCATAGCTAACTAGGCCCAGTAGTAAGAGGCACAACAGGATTTCTGTTCCCAGGGGACCAATTATGATTGGGACAGTAAACCCCAAACTAATGGGCACCAGCCCCTCCAATTTATTTGTGTGTAGTATGTAAATCTCCACCTCATTTTCTGCAGGTTTTGTGGCAAGTGAAAAGCTAAAAAGTTTGGCCCATCAGAACTGCCTTCAAATGTCCAAATGACACAAGCATTGTGCCACTGGAAGGATTCTGGTTAACATTTTTGTTGAAGGCAATAAAAACCTTATGTCCGGTTCATTTCTCTGCAAAAGTTCGAAATGAGTTTTTGAGAACCTAAGAATAAAAAGAAAAAGTTTACATTTCCTTGGCACTGTGTGTTTTTAAGGTGATTCTACAATAGGAAAACAGTGAAATCGTGGGGAATTAGTGGGGAAAACCTTGGTGATGTAGTTGTGATACATCACCAAGGTTTTCCCCACTAACATGCTAGTGACAATAAAAAAAACTACTGAAAAAAGAAAGTTCATCAGAGAATATCTATCCCACAAAAGACTACTTATCAGAGAGAGCAATGTAAAACTGAGAAAATAAATGTTGAGGGGCCGGAGAGATAGCATGGGTGCCTTTCATGCAAGATGTCATCGGTTCGAATCCCGGCGTCCCATATGGTGCCCCGTGCCTGCCAGGAGCAATTTCTGAGCCTGGAGCCAGGAATAACCCCTGAGCACTGCCAGGTGTGACCCAAAAACCACAAAAAAAAAAAAAAAAAAAAAAAAAAAAAAATTAAAAAATAAAATAAATGTTGAAAATGAAAATGGTCTTGGGGCCGGGAAGGTGGCGCTAGAGGTAAGGTGTCTTGCAAGCGCTAGCGTAGAACAGACAGCGGTTCGATCCCCGGCGTCCCATTTGGTCCCCCCCCCCAAGCCAGGGGTGATTTCTGAGCGCATAACCAGGAGTAAACCCTGAGCGTCAAATGGGTGTGGCCCCCCAAAAAAAACAAAAAACAAACAAACAAACAAAAAAAGAAAACGGTCTTGATAGCTCATATGCTAGTCACCTTTCAGAAACTTACCTGTAGAATCTGCTTCTACCTGGTACAATTTTACAGTAGTAAAATTGTGTTTATTTTATATAAAAACCTATCACATCATCGGTTTGGTTTTTTTGCTATTGTTGGTTTTCGGGTTTGTTTTGTTTCGGGGGCCACTCCTGGCAGTACTCAGGCATCACTCCTGGCAGGCTCAGGAACCACAGGATGGTGAAGACCAAACTTGGGTCAGCCATGTGCAAGGGAAACACCTTACTTGCTGTGATATCGCCTTAGCCCCTGTCATCAATTTTTGTTTAGGGGCTTTACCCAGCAGTACTCAGGTGGTGCTTGGTGGATAAGGGCTAACATGAGACCATATGCGGTGTTGGGGGAACGAACCCAGGTGGGCTGTGTGCAAGGGAGCACCTTACCCAATTCACTGTCTCTAGAGCCACGGTAGTTAGCTCCTTTTGTTCCTTAGAACACGGTGCCAAGACCCAGAACACTATGGGACTTCAGCTTCCAGCATGATACCGATCCCCAGAGGACTTACTGGAGCAACACACCCCACCTCCAGCACCCCCAGGGAAGGGTCCTATTTCCAGAAGGCCTGGCTGTTACCTCGGCTGTTGCTCTCAGGGTAGGCGAACGTAGGCTTGCTCGGGGAGCGCCGCAGGTCACAGTTGAGGAAAGGCTTATCAGGTGGGTACCCCACATAGGAAGAGGGGGAGTGGTGAAGCACGTTCCCAACAGACTTCACTGTCTCAGCAACACTGCTCTGAAAAAAACAGAAATTCAGCATTACTTTCCAAAAGGAAACTGTGGGTAGGACATAAGTGGCTCCAAGGACTGTCTTCTGATTCATTAATAAAGGCAACAGAGAAAGGTTCCACTGTTCATAATTAGGAATTATTATGACGGCCCGGAGAGATAGCACAGCGGTGTTTGCCTTGCAAGCAGCCGATCCAGGACCAAAGGTGGTTGGTTCAATCCCGGTGTCCCATATGGTCCCCCGTGCCTGCCAGGAGCTATTTCTGAGCTGACAGCAAGGAGTAACCCCTGAGCATCGCCAGGTGTGACCCAAAAACCAAAAACCAAAAAAAAAAAAAAAAAAAAAAAAAAAGAATTATGACATAATAAAACTTTCATATTGCTGTGGCTCATGTGTGTGGTTTTATTTTGTGTTATCAGAAACCCTTTATGACAAAAATTCTGCCATTGAGCCACATCTTGGGTCTGTGAAGCATTTTATATTTGACTTAAGATACAACTATACATCAAAAAGGAAACAATAATCACAACTAAATATAAACACTGCAGATATTTAAATGTGATGTTCACAATTTTATTATACAGCATTTTAGCCCATATTGTAAAATACATCAGGAGTAAAATGTATACATTAGAAACTGCTTCAAAATAACTCAATTAATCTACCCCAAATACATATTTCCTACTTGTATGACATATGGCATTCAGAAAGAAAATATGGCATGGTCACATTGGCTCAAAACATTTACAGTTGGGGCCAGAGCAATAGCTCAGCGGTAGGGCGTTTGCCTTGCACACGGCCAACAAAGGACAGACCCTGGTTCAATTCCCGGCATTCCGTATGGCCGAGCCTGGCAGGAGCAATTTCTGAGTGCAAAGCCAGGAATAACTCCAGAGCGCTGACAGATGTGACACTCCCCACCCCAAACAAAAACATTAACAGGGCCCGGAGAGATAGCACAGCGGTGTTTGCCAGCAGTGGATCCAGAACCTAAGGTGACTGGTTTGAATCCTGGTGTCCCATATGGTCCCCAGTGCCTGCCAGGAGCTATTTCTGAGCAGACAGCCAGGAGTAACCTCTGAGCACCACCGGGTATGGCCCAAAAAACAAACAAAACAAACAAACAAACAAAAAAAAACATTTAGTTAGAAGGTCAAAAATGAGAAAGTATAAAGGTTTATGAAATATGAAACTTTATTTTCATACATATCATTCTAACGTAACTGAGATTCTGTCCATTTTGGAAGTGTTCTGCATGTTCAGAGTACAAGTAACACTCTAGAGATTTTCTAAAAGCAATTAATATCTTCTCATTAACAACTACCATCAAAAGGAATAAAAAGAAGTTTTAGAGCCACAACCAGCTGTGTTCAGGCATCACTCCAGGCTGTGCTGGGATGAAACCAAGGTCAGCTGCATAAAAGACAAGCATCTAGGCCCTGTGGACACTCTCTGGCCACTAGGAAAATTTCTTTATCCATGTATTTATTTATGAATATAGACAACCTGTAACTGACTTACAACTTTGAGAAGCATTTAATATTACTCATTAGTGCAGAAATGTTACCTGTGTCTGTCTCTCACACACTCTCTCTCCACACCACAAAAGTCCACCATAAGCCACCTTCTTTATATTCACCACTTAGTCATTTGCCCATCAACAAAGCTGCTCCATACACCGTCAAAACACTGCCCAGGCTGAGTCAGGTCAGCAGAACCTGGGAGCTTTCCACTCGTTATCTCCACTTGAATGTTAGTGTGGGCACTTCAAATTTCTTTCTATCCACCAAACTTCTAGTTTACTCTCCAATCTACGTCTTCCCAGATTATCACAATAATCTGCCACTGCAGCACTTTTGGAGGGGGTCACAGCCTACATCAGTCTCTTCAGTAAGCTTGCTGGACTTTTCTTTTTTTTCCCAAAATATATCCAGAAACACTAGTATTTCATAGCTAATACTTTAGTCACTACTCTAAACTTACGTATGCCTCAGCTACTGTAACAGCCTCATAACCATTTGGGGGGGGTGATGTTTTGGGGTCAAACCGAATCATGGCTCAGGAATACTGCTTGGCAGTGCTCAGGGACCATGCCTCACATGCACTTCAGCCCTCTGAGTTCTATCTCCGGGGCCCCAGAGCACTTCAAGAGCCCCTTATGGCCTCCAAAATTGTATTTTCCTTCTTATCACAGCATCTCACACAGGTATGGCACGAAAAATTAACAGCTGTGGTGGCAGGGATAAGAAGGAACCTTATCAATGCCGGTGAGAATATAAACAAGATGGGCTGCATACCAGAGGTGTGCCTTACCACCAGCCTTCCCTTCCCAGCCTTCACTGGAGTTTGACAACCTTCCTTACAACCACAGCGAGCAACCAGGCCAGTCCCAGTTGACCACTGACAGAACTCTAGCTCTTCTATGATTGTTTACTACTTTAACATATCAAAAGCAAGCACATCACACCATGTCTGTTTATAGTTACCATGACAACCCACGAACTACATTAAATACAGGGAGAACCTCAGGCTCCAGACATTCCGTCCACTTGGGAAAGAGAAGTGGAGGGAACAGAAAAATAGGACAAGGGGAGCTATAAAAAAAAATGGTGAAACAAGACAGCACTGGCTTCCCTTGCCTCACACTGCCTGCACCTGTCTTTTCCTGAAATAAACACCTGATCCCACAGCTGGGCACTTCATTTCTTTCACTTGTCTCCTCTACTTTTCAAAATAAAATTTTGCTTTAATTGTTTCATGCTGAGAAACTGTTCACTCTTTCATCATCAGAGATCACACAAAGTCTCTGGCACTACATGGTTACCCAAGTCCCCTCGGATGTGCCCCGGAAAAAGGCAGCTATCCTAACCGTAATTCTCTACGAAACCTTTGGCAGCTTGGAAAAATTTCTAAGTCTAATAGACTTAGAAAAATGTTAATGACTTCCAAGATACCACCACAGAATATTAATCTTTTAAAACTTGCTTTTCAATTTACTGTTAAGAGAGCTCTAATGTATCATTAACAGTACCAGAGATCAACTGGCAGCCTCCCACATGCAAGTCTTAACAACCCTTTGGGCTATCTCTCCCACTCACACGCTTTTTTTCTGTTTTTGAGCCATACCTGGGAGTGGTCAGGGCTTCCTTATTCTTGCCTCTGCACTCAGAGCACAGCTTAGCAGGCTTGGGGAACCATATGAGGTGGCCAGGATAGAACCTGAGTCAACCATGAGCAAGGTAAGCATCCTACCTGTTGTACTAGCACTCCAGCCCCAATACCAGTTTGAGTGAAAACTGTATTATGCAAAGAAAAAAAAAATAGTGATGGGTAGCTTGTTTTAATTTCTGTAAATCTGTATTTTATGGTTTCAATGATGATTCCTGAGTTCTTGTTTTTTTCCAGCCTGTTGGATATACCACTTGGTTGGTTTTTTTTTTTTTTTTTTTTTGGATCATAGCTGGCAGCGCTCAGGGGTCATTCCTTGCTCCACGATCAGAAATCGCTCCTGGCAGGCTCGGGGGACCATATGGGATGTTGAGATTCGAACCACCGACCTTCTGCATGAAAGGCAAACGATTTGGTTGGTATTTTTTGAAGAAACTCTGATGTCCCATGAAGTGGCTAGATAAGGCAGGGTCACTGCAGATTCCTTCAGAAAAGCTCAAACTTCCACCTTGCCAAAGGAGCTATAGGGCACTGAGCGCTGATGATCTTGGAGAAAATTTTGCAAAAGCTTGCAAACTAATAACAAATGTTGTTGCCTATATAAAAACATGAATCCCAGTCGTTTTTATTTGTATAACTTGACCTGACCTCTGCGCCTCATTTTGCTCAAGCAGAAACATAAAATTTAAACCGCTGCAGATCACGGCCTATAAACAGTGATTAGGGGTCAGAGAGCACAGTAGGGCGTTTGCCTTGCAAGCAGCCGACTCAGGACAGACTAGTGGATAGATTTCCGGCATACCACATGGTACCACCCAAGTGCTTGCCAGGAGCGATTTCTGAGCATAGAGCGAGGAGTGGCCCCTGATCAATGCCAGGTGTGGCCCAAAAACAAACAAACTGTGATTAGATCCTCGAAGTGGTGATGACTATGAAAGAAGTGGAAGAATGCAAAAAGGAGCTGGGAGGCATTCCCTTTAAATGCATAGGGACACAAAAAACCCAGAATCAACCTTAAGTCTTCGGTATGCAAGCTTCTATCACTGAGCTACATCCCCAAGCCCTCATGTTTGGAAAAAAAACACAAATAACTGTGGAGCCATTCTGGGCCTGTGGGGCTGGAGGCATGGCTTTCCACGGGAGTTTCTTAAATCTGAACTCCTGGTAGCTGGAGAGAGAGCACGGAGGAGGGCGTTTGCCTGGTCTGCAGAAGGACGGTGGTTCGAATCCCATAGGACACCCCACAGGGTCCCCCTCTTGAGCCTGCCAGGAGCGATTTGAGGGTCGAGCCAGGAGGTAACCCTGAGCACAGCTGGATGTGAACCAAAAACCAAGAAAAATAGATCAAAATGGAAGTAAAAATCCGATCTGGAAAAAGCGAACGCCGGAGGTAGAGAAGTAGCAGGGCAAACGTGACTTCTGCTTCTTCCTTGGCAGCTGCGGGGGAGCGGCTGGACGGTAGGAGCACTTGGCGGGCAGCCTGGGGACGCGTCCGACGGTCGCCAGGGCTGGAGTCCAGAAAGGTGGGAAGCCGTGGTGCGCTTCCAGCTGCGTCGCCGACTCCTCGCCCGACGGTGGACGGGAGCGCGTCTCGGACCCTCTGGCAGTTCGGCCCTCTGCAGGCACGCGAGCGCCTGGCGCCTGGGCAGAGCTGGGGCCGTGAGGGTCCGAGCACCGCGTGCGACTGGCTGGGGGAGACAGAGGCAAGAGCGACGGGCTGAACCTGTTGTTTCGGGGTCCCCCACGGCAGGCTCGGGGGCCCCTATGGAGGCCGGGATCCAAGCAGCGTGCTTCTGCGTCCAAGGCTGTGCTCGCTCTCTCGCTCTCGCTCTCTCTCCGGGCCCGGGCGCGCTCCGACCCGGACCGACACAGCCGTTGCCCCGCGACCCGCCCGGGGAAGGTCCGACCCGCCGGAGCCCTTACCGAGAGCGCCGACGCCGACGCCGACGCCGACACGGCCGCCGCCGCCATCTCCCCGCCGCCCGCCGCGCCGAGGCCTCGACGCTCCGTTCCCCGTCCAGACGGGATCCCAGAGCCGCCCCGCGGGGGACGCGCCCGGCCCGAGCCGAAGCCCCGATGGAAGGACAGGGGCTGCAGCCGGCGTGGCGGCGCCCGCTCAGCCAGCAGCCAGCCCGCCGAGAGAGGCCCCGCCCCCTGCCAACGGACGTGCCGCCCGGCCAATCGGAGCGCCGGGATGGGCCCGCGCGGCCACACCTTTTCCGGTCGACGTCATAAGCCCGCGCGCCTTTGGAGCCTGCGCCCGCTCTAAGGGGAGGGAAAAAAGCCCTAAATAACTAACGGATATGCCGTCGGGCCAATCGGAACGCCGGGAGCGAGCCGCAGGGCCCGCCCTTCTGGTGACGTCATAGGCGTGCGTCTCTTGCGCCTTTGCAGCTGTAGCCGGCCCTCTTTCCCCGGGGGGAATGGTCCCCGCCCGCCGCCCTAATAGGCGTAACGCCGGGCCAGTCACAGCGCCGGATAAGCTCTCTCGGCCCGCCCCTCCCGGCGATGTCATAAGGCCGCGCGCGTGCGAGTCTCATCTCAGTTGGAGCCCACCTTCACTCTACGGAGAAAAAGGACCCTCCCCGCCGCTCTAACCAACGGACGTCCCGCCAGGCCAATCAGAGCGCCGGGATCCCGCCCCTTCGGGCTAACGTCATAAGGCCGCGCGCCGCGTGTGTGCTCAGCTGAAGCCGGGGTTCGCCTTCCAGGGAAAGGACTCCGCCGCCCTCACTAACGGACGTGCCGCCGGGCCAATCAGAGCGCCGGGATCCCGCCCCTTCGGGCTAACGTCATAAGGCCGCGCGCCGCGTGTGTGCTTCTCAGCTGAAGCCGGGGTTCGCCTTCCAGGGAAAGGACTCCGCCGCCCTCACTAACGGACGTGCCGCCGGGCCAATCAGAACGCCGGGAGTGCGCCGTGGGAACCGCCCCTTTCGGTTGATGTTATAAGGCGGCGCAAACACCCCCACGCCCTCGCTAACGGACGTGCCGCCGGGCCAATGAGAGCGCCGAGTGTGCTCGGAGCCCGCCCCTTCCGGTTGACGTCATAAAGCCGCGCCTTTCGAGTCCTCAGCTGGTGCTGCGGGCGCTCTCCGGGTTACAGGAACGCGACGATTGAGGGAGGAAGGGCGGGCTTGGGTGGACGATTCTCGGGGCGACGGAAGTACTGACTCCTCACGTCCCACCAGCGAGTCTGCCTGACTGACTTCTGGGTCCCTTCATGCGGAACTAGCACGGGCCGGAATGGCTGCCGCCGCGAACGGGACACCCCGGAAGCCCGCTCGGAGGCCCGGAGCGCGGAGCAGCCCCGACCCCGCGGCAGAAGGCGCGCGGTAGTGGGCGTGGCGCGCGCATGCGCACGGAGGCGGCTTTGGCGCGCCGGCCCGGCCGGGCTGCGATTGGCCCGCGCCGCGCTTCTTTGTGGGAGCGCCCGAGGGGCGTGGCTCCTCGTTGACGTCCGCGCCGCCGCGGCCAATCAGCGGCGGGGACGGAGGCGGAAGCGGATGCACCAGCGCCGTCGCGCAGCTGAGCGCAGCCCACTCGCCACCTTGTCTCCCTCCGCCGAGCTCGGGCCTAGCCGTCCGGGCGGGAAGGGAACCCGGGGGCCGGGCCCGACGTGCAGGCAGGCGGAGGACCCCGCGGGCGCACCCGGCCGGGCGAAGGGGCGGCGGCGGCGGCCTCCGATCTCCCTGCGGGGCCCCGCCCGCCCCGGCAGGATGGCGGCGTCGGCCCTGTACGCCTGCACCAAGTGCACGCAGCGCTACCCGTTCGAGGAGCTCTCCCAGGGCCAGCAGCTCTGCAAGGTGCTTGAGCGCGGGGCCCCCCGAAAGCCGGGAGCCACCCCTCGATCCCACCTGGCACCCGGGGAGGCCCAGGATCTTTTTTATCGTTTGCCCCACTCCGGGTGGATGGGCCTGGCCTGGTGGGTCCCCTCCGGGTGGATCCTTGCTCCGAAGCCCCAGAAGCCCTGGGTCACCCCCATTTCTTTCCCCACACCCCGAGGCGCCAAGTGAGTCGCGTGGGAACTGAGTGCTGCCGCTTCCCGAGCTCCTCCCTCCCCTCCCATCCAAGCCAGGGTTGCCCAAAAATCTGATCCTGGAAGGCTGGACAGCAGCTTTGTGTGTGGTGTGTCTGGGGTTGACCCCCCACATTCTGAAAGACAAAAGATACCCCCCACTTGTTCTCCTTACCCAGGAGTGGTGGGGACTGCATGCAACCTGTCCTAGGGTCCCCTCCAGCAGGGCACAGGTTTTATGAGAGTTAGAGGCCCTTTCCCCAGCAGGAAAGCGGGACTTTGGAGCTGTATATAAATACATATATTCTCTTCTTTTCGCAGGAATGCCGGATTGCACATCCTATCGTCAAATGTACTTACTGCAGATCCGAGTTTCAGCAAGAGAGGTGTGTAGGCCGACTTCATTTCCACTGACAGAGTGCCCCATTCTTAGAGGGGCAAGCCCCATGTTTATGTTAAAGTTAGATGGTTTTCGTTCCTCCGATTGGAAGCTGTGAGCCTTTCTTTCGTACATACATTACCCAAAGAGCGGTGACCAGGCTTCATTTTACATTGAGGGAAACAGCCTCGATCGATCCTCGGAGAATGAAGAATTGCTAATGAAGTTCCTTATAAGCAGGCCTCCTGTTAGGCTATTAAAAATAGCTGCAACAGAAATCCAGGGCGATAGATAGCACAGTGGTCAGGGCGTTTGCTTTGCGCGTGGCTGACCCGCGATCCTCTGCATCCCATAGGGTCCTCCAAGCCCATCGGCTGATTCCTGAGCTCCGAGCCAGGAGTGAGCCCTGAGCACCACCGTGTGTGGTCCAAACACCAAAAAATAAAGCAAAAGTCTGTAAAATCATCTCTGTAACGAAGGTGAGATAGTTACTTAGTTTCGAGTTAATTCGCAGGTAAGTTTGCTACTGTTTCCTTGCCACAATTTGACATGTAACAACCACAGGTAAACGTTGTAGACCAAAATGTGCTACTTTTATGTATTAGATTCAGAAAGTGACCGCCACAAGCTAATAATTACCACTTTTATTTCTTTCTTTGTGACCTGCAAATGCACGATGCAGGGTGGTTAAGTAGAGTCACTAGGCCTTGCTTTTATGTTTGTTTTTTCAGTTTGATTTTGGGCCACACCTAGCTGTGCTCAGGGGTTACTCCTGGCTCTGCACTCAGGAATTATTCCTGGCAGGGGTTTGGGGAATCTTACTGGGTGCCTACCACGTGCAAGGCAAACACCCTCCACACTGTCCTGTCATTCTGGCCTCTTACTGGGCCTTCTGGTCACTTTCACTAAGAATCTTCTCTCCTGGGTCTATATAGGTTTTTAGATGGCACTAGAAGGAGAGCTCCTAGGTTACCGTTCTTCCTTGACCCTACCCGAATGCCTTCCTAAGGAGAGCACGCACAGAAGAACTTAAATAACTTAGATGGCTCTGGGCATCCCCGAGGTATGGAATGCTCAGTGCAGACCAGTGGCTCCAGTTGGTGATAGCGATGTGGAAGTTCTGGGAAGTTAAGGGTTGTAACAGGAAGCCTCAACACGGGTCTGGAAGCAATGCTGGCACAGGAAACAATCCACACCAGTTTAGGAGGATAAAACAAGCCCAGCAACTTCCACCACAAGCTATTTATTTGCAAGCAGGCAAAAGGGCACCCGCAGACAGACTGACAGCTGTGGGGTCAAAACCTGAAGTCTCTAACCCGAGGTCTTTATTGGGAAGAGTGGGACCACCCCCATGCCCCATGCATGGAGAACAGGTAGGGGTCGAGTCCAACCCAGAGATTATTCCTGCCCAGTTGGGACAAGCACGTGCAAAGAAGAAATGTCCTGATTAGAGTGAGAACCAGTGACTTTAACAAGGAACCAGTAGCATTTGTTTCCTTACCAAAAACTGCACAGTAAAAATGTCGGAAAGCACCTGTTAATTGTAAGATCATTACATTGAGTTCATTGATAACTCTAAAAAGATCCCTATGTGTATTTTTTAATTTATTCCTGGTGTTCAAAATTTTAAATTCACATTTTCATGGACTAATCTGCTTACTCTTTGTTCATTGCTATGCTGATTCCTCAGAAAGCTGCATAAATTTGATCGTCTGTACAATTTTCCTTTCCAGCAAAACGAACACAATTTGTAAGAAGTGTGCTCAAAATGTGAAACAATTTGGCACGGTATGTCATATTTTCACTTCATATTTTTAAGGTTTTTCTCAAAGATGGGGCTTTTTTATTTTTGTTTTGCTTTGGGGTCACACCCTGAGCTGTTCAGGTTACTCCTGGCTCTGCGCTCAAAAGTCTCTCCTGGCAGGCTCATGGGACTCGAACCATGGTCTGTCCTGTGTTGGCTGCGTGTGATGCAAATGCCTTACTGTGTGCTATTGCTCTGGCCCCCCAAGATGGGGCTTTTAAAAGATAATATTCTCACATTCTCAAATATGCTAACTTATAAAAAATGTTTCAGGAAAAACTTTCTATAGACTGATGAGAGAACATCTTAGAATGTTCATTGTCTCGTGCTCACTTTGGCAGTATGCACACTAAAATTGGAACGATATAGAGAAGATTAGCGTGGCCCCTGTGCAAGGATGACATGCAAATAGAATGTTCATTGTATGTTTGTCTTATATTTGTAAGGGCCTGGGGTCAGTCTCATACAGCAAATAATAAAATGGTCATTAGCGTATGCATGCTTTATGCAGATTGAATTTCATTGTGAGATCATATTCCTAAAATATTTAAACACAAGGATTTGGAACCTCCCTCAAGTGATAGACTTACCTGCAAAGCATAGGTCAGGTCTTCAGTTTCATCCCTGCCACTAGTGTCACATGTTCTCTCAGCTCCATTTAAATATGTAATTCCTAGTTGTAAAGAGCTTTATCTGCAAACAACATTTACTTACATAGCACAGTTAGGTAGACATTTGTGGAAGTCAGGATGTCCTATAGTAATATGTAGACATTATTCATATGCTGTTAGAATGCTGGCCTTAAGCATCTAAAGCATTCTGAATTGTACTGAGTGAGAGAAAATTAAGGATGTTGGTTTTAAGTTTATACTGAGCATGTTATGTCATTGTTTTTAGCTGAACATATGTTCCTTACGTCACCTGCCCCTGTATATGACAAAAATAAATTGTGTGTTTGAATACATGATAAAACAAATCTGGGCAGGATTTTTGACATAGTAGAGATTTGTTCCTCCAGATGCTAGATGCCTGAGCAACGCATGAGCCTTCTCTCTCAGTCACACCTTTATTTTTACCATTTGAAACGGTTTTCATGTGAGAAAATTTTCTCATGTCAATGAGCTTCATGGCTCCAGAAAAAGTACCGAATGAATAGAAACATAAAGGATGTTATTGGCTTCAATTAGGTAACATCTGATGGGGGGAATGTTTTGCTTTTCAGCTTCCTTAATTCCAGAAATACAAAAGCATGTACCACAGGCATGCTTTATGCAGCAAATCTTTAGTATTTTTAAATATTTCAACTAATGGAGAATGTCTCTCTTTCAGCCCAAACCTTGTCAGTACTGTAACATAATAGCAGCGTTTATTGGCACAAAGTGTCAGCGTTGCACAAACTCAGAAAAGAAATATGGGCCACCCCAGACGTGTGAGCAGTGCAAGCAACAGTGTGCTTTTGACCGCAAGGAGGAAGGAAGAAGAAAGGTCTGTGTTCCTGGTCATTTGCTGGAACTTATATCAAACACGAAAAACTAGTGGGAAATCCTAGCCGTCTCCACTCTGCTTAAAACAATGCTGTCTTCTTGGGGTTCTGGAAGATGTGGTTGGGGGTCACTGTCCTGAAGTAGAGGGGAGTGAGATTTCCTCCTTGTACCCTGTGTAGTTTGTGGTTGGGCTCCCTGGGACTCCCCTTTAAAAAAGCTCTTTCTGTGGTGCCCATGTGGAGCTGTTTGGCTCATGAGAATTTTTACTAACTACTGTTCTGTCCTTTCAGTGACTTAGCCCTTTCAAGCACAAACACCCCAGACAAATGAATATTAGCTTGTATGATTTGTATAATTCAAAGTTCCTCTTGGGCCTCTTCTTTGGGAACTCATTTGGGTCCACTGTTTCATTCTGCCGCTGACTGAGATCTGGACAGCTCTTGACTGCTGAGAGTCACACCAGCTGGTCACTGTCCCGTGACTGGGAGAATGACTCTGAGGGACTCTCTCAATCCCCGGCACATAGATATAAAATGTGCACAGACATACACACAGGTGTGCACCTAGTTAAAAAGAATAGTACATGTTCGGACAAAAAGGAGAGAGAAACTTGACTTTACTCCTATAGTCTTAGTCTTGGGAAGTCTCTCTTTTAATACACATTTATTCTCATTGTCTGGGCACTTATGGTTCCTTGGGTTTGCAGGAAACATCAGCTTTGCCCAGGCTAATTGTTCCTGAGAATTGGTCCTTGTCTTCCTGTCACAGTAGGAACTCAGTCTATCAGTCCATAGTCTTGTTTCATGTACATTTCTGTTTAAAGATCCTTATACATTGTTGATTGGGAACATTGGTCTCATGGGCAGTTGCACTGTAACTTCGGCCTCAGTGAGCCTGACACCTCCCTGTATATTTTACTGAAAGTATATGACAGTCACATGTGATGTACTTGGCACCAGCACAAAGCACAGCTAGAAATCCCAGCAACTGATTTGGGTTGGGAGTGATTTGGAGAGGATTCCGTTTTAGCCAAAAGACAACAAAACTCACAGATGAGAAGTGGTTGTATCAGTCACTTGGACTCTTTTTTTTTTTTCCCTGTAAACGAACAGTTTTTAGGATGATAGGAATGGAAGTGTTTCCGTCACGTTTTATTATTTTATTTATTACTTGGGTTTTGGAGCCAGACCTGGCAGCACTTGGGTTACTCCTGGATCTGCTCTCAGATATCACTCCTGACAGTCTTGGGGGATGAAATTAGATGCCGGGCATCAAACCCAGGTCTGTCCTGGGTCAGCCATGTGCAAAGCAAATGCCCTACTGCTGTGCTATCACTCCAGCCCTCTTTCACATTTTAATAGTGATTTAATAATTCAAGATTCATGATAGTGCTTAAAGAAAACTCCTTCATTGCAGATCTTTGCAATACATCCATTTATGGTGGGGGTTTTTTCCCCCAAGTTAAAAATGATTTGAAGCTCATGGAAGTCTATATGTTGCCAATTTTGTCATCTTCCAAAATAGGATTTCCCCAAGCTTGAGAAGTTTTGATTTTTCTCCCATTCTGCACTTGAATAAGTGGGGAGAGGGTGATGAGTTGGGGGTATCAAGTTGGAATTTGGTGAGTTTTCCTCACTTAGTTTTAGTGTGGCCAGTGGAAATGGGTTTTGAATCTCATGCACATACTTTCTTCAAAAAGGTTGATGGGAAGTTACTCTGCTGGCTTTGTACTTTATCATACAAGAGAGTTTTACAGAAGACTAAAGAACAGAGAAAGAGCCTGGGATCTTCGCACTCAAATTCCTCTTCATCCCTTCCTGAGAAAGACCAGCATCATTCGAAGCATCACCACCACCACCACCATCACCACCACCACCACCGGCACGGCAGCAGCCATCACAAGTAAGTCCCTTGGAAGGAGCTTTCTAGAGTTCGCCTCTGCTCGAGATGCCTTCTAGTGGTCCAGCTTCTTGCAGTTTGGCCTTGGATGTGGTAAGCGTGAACATCTCAGACTATTTCCCAACTTTATGCGGGGTGTAGAATCGCACCCATTGGGCCCAGAGGAGGTCGTATTGGGATGAAGGTCCATTCACTTGGCCCTGACTTGGTTGCCAGCATTCCACAGTTCCCTGAGCTTTCCTGGGTACACACAGCCCAGGTGACCTGCCAGGCTGGCATTGCAGGGCCTGAGTAGCATCTTGGGTCCTTGGACTTAGTGGCCAGCTTGTTTGAGTGGGAACCACCTGAGGGTCCTTTGGGCCTCTGAGCACTTATTAGGATGTCCCCCAAAGAATAAATTAAGAGCGAATTTTAATTACATGGTATATATTTAACCATCATTATTACGGAGGCAAGACATATAGGTAATTACTATACACAATGATTGATCATTTCTTATCAGAGTAACTATTACAGTGATTTATCAAAAGCCTTGGTGTTTTTTTCTTTCTTTCGTTTTTTTTTTTTTTGTTTTTGGGCCACACCCAGTGACGTTCAGGGGTTATCCCTGGCTGTGCACTCAGAAATTGCTCCTGGCTTGGGGAACTATATGGGACACCGGGAAGTCAAACTGGTTTGCAAGGCAAACACCCTACCGCTGTGCCACCACTCTGGCCCTTTTTTGGGGGGAGGGGGTGAAGTGTTGGGTTTTTGGGCTACACCAACTGTGCCCAGGGATGTCTATGGCCTGTATTCTTAGGGATCACTGTAGGTGGGCTCAGGGGATCTTATGGAGTGCCAGGAACTGAACCTGAGGCGACCATGTGCAAGGCCCTGCCTGTTGTACCCTCTCTCTAATACTCAAAGACTTTTTAAACCTCTGGAGAAAATTAAGAATGCTGAAATGTTGGGGACTAAAGAGATAGTACAGTGGGGAGGGTGCTTGTGTTGCTCGCAGCTGCCCTGTGTTTATCCCCAGCATCCCATCTGGTGCCCCAAGCACTACCAGGAGTAATTCTTAAGCATTGTCAGGGGTGATCCCCCCCACACACACACACCATAAAACAGCAGCAACAAAACCTAAAGTGAAGATTATACACTCAAAATGAGAAGAACAGGAGCATGACACCCATTTTTAGAAGAAACCATGTTTTTCCCCAAAATTTCTATCAGCTTTTAAGTTCTAGGTATGTTAAACATTCTGTTCACAAGAAATTTACTTGTTTTTGGAATGTGCCATCACTCTGTCCAGACGGCAGGATTTGACTTAACATGTGTAAAGCACCTGTTGGATGGGGTTCTTTTTTCCACTGGGCTGGCTCAGGGATATGTGTAGCCACCTGCCCACATCAGCCTTCTCTCAGGATGTCAGAGTACTACTTAGGACAGGACACAGATCTCCAGGAGCAAAAAAACAAACCATCTTCCCAACATTTTCCCCCAATAGTATCTGCCAGAGCCGCCCCTAAGTCTGCAGAAATGCCTGTTTCTCATATCCTTTATGGATGCATTTGTCTTCCAATGATGTGAGTTCATACACCACAGCATATCTTAAAAGCCCATTTCTGTGTCAGTCATCTCAGCTCTGGAAAAAGGGCTTCAAAGAAAGGAAAGGAGGTTAATTGACCTCCAGTAGTTCTTTTGATTTGCTTAAGAAATACGATTCTGGGCCCGGAGAGATAGCCCAGCCGTGTTTGCCTTGCAAGCAGCCGATCCAGGACCAAAGGTGGTTGGTTCAAATCCCGGTGTCCCATATGGTCCCCTGAGCACGCCGGGTGTGGCCCAAAAACCAAAAAAAAAGAAAAAAAGAAATACGATTCTCTTTTATACTTAATGGCTAGAGATCACTGGACAATGAGAAACAGTTGGTGGGGTTCCAGCTTAAGTTCACTGCCCTAGAACATTGAGGCACACAGATCCTGTGATATATAGTGACGGGGTGTAAGGGAGAAGCTAAGGCCTGTCCTGGTGTGAAAGCATCCGATCTGTCCTATACAAGCATTTCAAGCATTTCTTTTCTTTGGTTTTTGTGTCCCACCTGGTGGTGCTCAGGCCTGATTTCTGGCTCTGCACTCAGGGATCACTCCTGGCAGGCTCGGGGCGGAGGTGGGGGGAGGGGGGACCATATGGGATGCCAGGAATAGAATCCGGGTTGATGACATGCAAGGCAAGCACCCTGCCCACTGTGCTATCAGTTTGGCTTCATTTTAAACATTTGCAAGGTAATTATTCTCACCTTGAATCTGAAGTCATATTCAAGTGTGTTACATAGCTTGCTACTGCTTAGAGTGAAATCCGTAAAAATATAAAGCTAACTGAACTCATCGGTTGGTGGGTCACAGTTCATGGCCTCAAAAATAACAGCTGGATAGCAGTAAACTGCTCAATTTAGAATTTATTTTCAGTTAGTGCTTAAGAGCATGGTCTGTTCTTTACTTTTGCTTTGAAACCTTTTACAGCTAACAATAATAAAGGAACACACACACACAATCTCACACTCACATTCTTAGAACTCTCCACCTTGCGTGTCGCCTGCCTGCTTACACTGCACCATGAGATCTTATAACCTTGTCTCCTGGTAAGTTGTGTGCTGTGCCAGTTTCACTGAAGGAATTAAGGCGCAGGTATTTTTAAATGACTTAACTCTTGCTAAGGTCACAGCGCCCAGTTCTAGTTGCTCCTGTGTCTGGTGGGTTAGAGCTGCTCTGTGCATACTGTGTGAGCTCACGAGCAGTTAGTGAGAATGGCTCACCTGCAATCACACGAGGAAATGCATAAGAATTCACCTTTGATTAGTCTTAGGGCACAATGGAAAGGCAGTTGTATTAGCGTTTCAGTTTTAAAATTATTTTGTTACTGTAAAATCTCCCAGCACAGCATTACTTCTTCAGAATATGGACTGAAGAAAAATCTAGAGGGGCCAGAGCAATAGCACAACAGCCTTGCACACAGCTGATCCAAGATGAACCTGGTTCAATCAATCCCAGCATTCCATATGGACCCCCTAGCCAGGAACAATTTCTTTTTTGTTTGTTTTGTTTTGTTTTTTGTTTTGGGGTTACACCCGGCGGCGCTCAGGGGTTACTCCTGGCTCTCTGCTCAGAAATCGCTCCTGGCAGGCACCAGCGGACCATATGGGATGCTGGGATTTGAACCACCATTGGACCTGGGTCAGCCGCTTTCAAGTCAAACGCCCTACCACTCTGCTATCTCTCCGGCCCCACCAGGAGCAATTTCTAAGCACATAGCTAGGAGTAACTCCTGAATGTCACTGGGTATGCCCCCTCAAACCCCCCCCCAAAAAAAAAAAAAGGGAGAAAGAAAACTCTAGAGACTTTTAAAGTGGTTCTTAGGGAAACCAGAAAGAAACAAGGCTAAAGTGGTCCCTAGTCCCAACTCACACCCCATTTTTAAACACCTCAAGTCACTCCCAAGAGAAACATGACTGGAATGGAAGAGTCTAAACAGTAATTGTCATTCTCTGTCATCCTGAAAACAGGCTGTGATTTCGATGCTCATCACGCTGCATGTGGGGATAACATGAAAGTCCTGATATTAGAGAAAATTTAGTTTCTATTATGCCATCTTCCTCAAAGAATCTATAATGAATGACTAGTAATCATTTGGTCAGTTATGCATCTTAATAGAATGTGACTTATCAGGTGAATATTAGCCTGAGTATAGGATCTGACCTTTTCCGAACAAAGATTTAAACACGTACAACCAATAGATCCCAGGGGAAGGAATGCTAGTAATTGTAGAGACAGTGAATAAGTGTTCTTTGATGTCATTCATGTGTTTTTCAGAATCAGCAATCTGAGTCCAGATCAAGAGCAGGGACTATGGAAGCAGAGGTAACTATCTTACGCATTTTCCTGAAGGGCTTCAGAACAGGGTGTAGTTTGGGCCATACTCAGCTGTTCTCAGGACTTACTCGTGGCTCTGTGCTCAGGGATCACTCCTAGCAGTGCTGGGCATCAAATCCCAGTCAGCAACGTGCAAGGCAAGCAAGCACCTTACCTGCTGTATTATCGCTCCAGCCCAAAATGTGTGTATGTGCTTAATGTGGCATCCCTATAGCATTGTGACATAGGATTTTTAAAACTCAATAATTATTGAGTCATTAGTATTTGGGGGAATAATAATGGTTTGGGACCTCTTTTTTCTCTAATCTTACTGACGTTTGGTTTCAGCCATAAATCCTCTGCAGCAATTCAGAATGAAACTCCAAAGAAAAAGCCCAAATTGGAATCTAAGCCATCAAATGGAGATAGGTAAATAACAAATTCCTTATGCGCTATAAAAATTCAACTTAGCTGAACATTTATTTTTTATTGCCAATTACTAAGAGTAACATAATAAAAACATGTTTTTTTCTACATTGAATTCTTTAAGAAGAGTAATGAGTAGGAGATAAACAGTCATTTAAGATTTTAAAACTTAATTTTGGCAATAAAGTGGCACGGAAATAGGTTTTATTTGGGAAATAAATTTGGGTGTGTTTGTATTTTTAAGGAAAACATATCTGCATTCAAAACCTTTTCTTAATCTCAGTGAGACACAAATCGTAACGTGATTTCTTTAAAATGGACCTTTTTGGGAGACTGTTTTAGATGGTTGTAGTTCATTAGCCAGACATTTGCTGATGTTACTGTACAAATTGGCTGCCTAATGCTTTACACTAGAAGTATTGACCCCCTAAAAGCTAATACTGAATTATATTTCTGCAGGTGTATTAATGTGTGCCATTAGTAAGGTAATTTGCCAGTTGCATCCATTTCTGTCAGGTACATATTTTTTTGCATTAGCTTTAAGGATGTTTGTGGAATTGTCTAATTTATGCAATTTGAACAGATTCTAATCTTTCTTCTACTTCACTGACCTGGGCTGTTTTTTGTTTTCTCTCTAGTAGCTCTATCAACCAGTCAGGAGATAGTGGGGGAACAGACAATTTCGTCCTCATCAGTCAGCTGAAGGAAGAGGTATTGTCTCTGAAGCGCCTCCTGCAGCAGAGAGACCAGACCATCCTGGAGAAGGACAAGAAGGTGAGGCCGCTCTGGCTCCGCTCCATCGCCTCTTCAGAACTGCCACGTAGTCCCTTGGTCCCTTAGTCCTTTGGCCACTTGAGTAATATTTGCTCTGTGTGATTCTTTAAGACCACATGCCAGTTCAGACTAGATTCTAAGCTTCCATGGCAGATAGGTAAAGATGATCTTTCACAACTTTTGTTACACTGAATTGAGATCCAATTCAGATTAAAATAATCTCTAAACATTGGTGTTTAGTAAACTTGTCATTTGAAAATTGGTTTCATACTGTTCTGCTGAGTGAAGTGAGTCAGAGGGAGAGGAATAGACATAGAAAGTCTCATCTGAGAGATAAAAGCAAAATAAAAGGCAGTATGGTGCTAATATCCAGAGACAATGGAGATGAGAGCCAGACGGACCAGGCCATGATCTGAAGCTTACCGCAAAGAGCAGTGAGCACCGTTGGAGCACTAACTGCACTGACAACTACCACGACAATTACAGTAAGAGAGAGAGAGCAGTAGAATGCCTGTCCCGAAGACAGTCTGGGAGAGAGGCATTGATGGCAGGAAGGTTACACGGGTGAAGGATAGTGTGCATTCTATGATTGAAACCCAACTACAAACATTTCTATAACCAGTGCTTAAGAAAATATTAAAAGGGGCCAGACAGTGGCGCAAGCGGTAAGGCATCTGCCTTACACACGCTAGCCTAGGATGGACCTCGGTTTGATCCCCCCCGGCATCCCATATGGTCCCCCAAGCCAGGAGCAATTTCCGAGTGCATAGCCAGGAGTAAGTAACCCCTGAACGTTATCAGTTGTGGCCCAAAAACCAAAAAATTAAAAATTAAGAAAAGAAATTAAAAAAAATATTAAAAGAAAGAAAAGAAAATTGATCTCATGTCATGGTTTGAAAATGAGATGTCAGTGGAATATCATGTGAAATATTGTGGCCCTCAAGACCAGGAGATTTGTTACTAGGAGGGCACTTGCCTCACACAAGCTCTCAGTTTGGGCCCCAACATCACAGAAAAATCAATCTGAAACCAGTTTTCATACTCACTGCTTATAGGCTCTTGTTCTAGTGTTTACACCTTACATCTTAATAATATTTATATATATAATACTGTGTTAGTGTTCACTATTTACATATGACATTTATGTACTTATGGGGAACATTTTCTGAGGGATTAAGTTTTATATTTTCCAGTCAGCATACTTGTTACCAAACTCTGTCCAGAGAAGTCACCTTTTAAAAAAAAGAAAAAAGCAGGGGCAGACCAGTGGCGCTAGAGGTAAGGTATCTGTTTTGCAAGTGCTAGCCTAGGACAGACCGAGGTTCAAAGCCTTGGTGTCCCATATGGTCCTGCAAGCCAGGAGTGATTTCTGAGTGCATAGCCAGGAGTAATCCCTGAGTGTCAACAGGTGTGCACCCCCCCAAAAAAAAAAACCAGACAAAACAAAAATAAAAAGCGGGGCCGGCGAGGTGGCGCTAGAGGTAAGGTGTCTGCCTTGCAAGCGCTAGCCACGGAAGGACCACGGTTTGATCCCCGGTATCCCATATGGTCCCCCCAAGCCAGGAGCAATTTCTGAGCGCTTAGCCAGGAGTAACCCCTGAGCATCAAACGGGTGTGGCCCGAAAAAACAAAAACAAAAAAAATAATAAAAATTAAAATAAATAAATAAATAAAAAAAAGTAAGAAGCAACTTTCTAAAGTCCTTGTGATGTTAAATATTTTACATTAAAGTTATACTGTAATAAACGACTGGACCAGTTGACAAAAGTTAGATGAGTTATGACACTCAGGCAACTATTCTTGACATCTTCCCCTACTGTTATTAAGTTTATTAAGAAGCATATTTAAGGGGCCGAAGAGATAGCACAGCAGCGATAAGGCATTTGCCTTGTAAGCAGCTGATCCAGAATGGACGGTGGTTCGAATCCCGGCATCCCATATGGTCCCCCTTGCTTGCCAGGAGCGATTTCTAAGCACTGAGCCAGGAGTAGCCCCTGAGCGCTGCTGGGTGTGACCCAAAAACAAAAACAAACCAAAAAAATGAAAACACTATGTTCATGTATATATTGTAGATATCTGTGTGCCTATATGCTTTCTCTCTTTTTTGCTTAGCTAACAGAACTAAAGGCAGACTTCCAGTATCAGGAGTCAAACTTAAGAACCAAGATGAACAGCATGGAAAAAGCTCACAAAGAAACCGTGGAGCAGCTGCAGGTAAGCAGCCTGGTGGCGGAAGCCCAGGAGGATCCATTGTTGTAGACTCTTTCCCATTAGCAGATGTCTCGTGGGCCATTGGATTTTTGGTCGTATAATAGCATTGAACCCCAATCCCAGAAGAAGTTGTTGCTTGAGGTCACTTGAGGGGATTCAATGTGTTTGGTCTGAACAGTTCGGTCTAGCTTTGAGATGAGGTGTTCGGAGGACATCCTTGGTGCCTGTTCAATTGGTTGTCATGGTAAGAAGCAGAAATTGAGGTTAGATTCGTGAAACTGAGGTGTAACCCTAAGGCTGTATAATTCTTTCCACTTCCCCCACCACCCCTTCACAGGGAGTAGTAGAGAGGTGAGCGTGCAGAACCAATTCAAGGGGGGTCTTGGGAGGACACTGAGGCTGCGTGCGGTGAGGCAAGGCAAGATCTTAAAGAATTACATAGGGGTCTGCTCCTGTTCGCAGGGTCCTTGGTAGGCTCAGTATCCAGAATACTGAGCAGTGCCTGAGGCCCCAGGACAGCCAATGAAGGGGTGTGCTGAGACATAGCCTAAAGACATGGAAGCTGTTCCTCCCTTGGCCCACCATCCTTGCAGCTTAAGATCAGGCCATACTGCATATGTCTTCTGACCATTTCCATATGTGGCATTTGTGGGATGGATCTTTGGGTAAAGTCTGAGATGGTAAAGGTGAGAAAGATGCTGCTTGCCCAGCACAGTCCCTTGGGACCTTGGAGCCTTTGGGTGGACAAGTGCAACTGTGGAAAGAATAGGCACTGCTAGTTTTCTTTGGCGTCCTCTATTCCTGTCTCTGTTGTGTTCTCTCTATAGGGAGCTGGAATGGAGTAAGGCACAAAGTGGGGTTAGGAACTGTGTAAGTCACTTTCAGGTGCCAGTTTTTAACCCCGATGTTATTTTGGAGAGACAGTGGAATCTGGCACTTTGTGGACCTTCCAACTTGTGTCACAGCCAGCGCCCTCTCCTAAATGCAAAACCTAGTTCATTTTTGGGGCCCGGAGAGATTAGCACAGTGGTGTTTGCCTTGCAAGCAGCCAATCCAGGACCAAAGGTGGTTGGTTCTAATCCCGGTGTCCCATACGGTCTCCCGTGCCTGCCAGGAGCTATTTCTGAGCAGACAGCCAGGAGTAATCCCCTAAGCACTGCCGGGTGTGGCCCAAAAACCAAAAAAAAAACAAAACAAAACAAAAACCTAGTTCATTTTTGGCTTTACTCACCAGCAAGGATTAGTTACGTAATCTGATTTTCTTTTTCAGCTATTAAAGCTGAATGATTGCCTGGACACAAAATCTCTTTGTTGGTGTTGATTTTTTTTTTTTTCCTTTCTTATGTAGTACTCAGGGGGTCTGGGGCCATCCCAGCGATCTCTGCAAGAACTCTGAGGACCATGAGGGCCAGGTTACCTGAGCCATCCTGGCATTTTCTCTAGGGCCATTAGGGGCGCCAGAGGACCATGTGGTACCAGGGATCAAATGCAAGGCTCACACTATAAGCCCTGTATTTTTTCTCTGATCTGTGATCAACCATAGCTCAGAAGTAAATCGGACATAACAGGAAAACTGAACAGCACCTAAATTTGGAAAATCCAGATTTGTCACTGCTGAAATGACTGGTGACTTGGGTTCTGGGTCACTGGAAGTTCAGGGAAGCATTTCTGGACATTTGTGTTGACTGATGTAGGTGAGGAAAGCTGTAATGCCCATTTCCTTGTTAGTAGAACATGCCATTAGGCTCTCCCAGAGACTGGAGATTTGCTCCTTGTAACAGGCTCTGTGGCAGCCCCGCTTGCCAGAGATGAATTGTGCTCACATAAGGGGTCAGAAGTGACCCGGAAACACCACATTTTTTGTGACTCTGACCTTGTCGTTCTTTGTCCTGTTCCATGACAACTCCTGGTCTCCATCCTTAGTGACAGAGCCCATTCCTGTGCCTCTGGTGTCATGCCCACTACCAGGGCAGCCCAGTCAGTGTCTCAGGCGGTAGCTATGCACATTGAGTTCTCTTATTTCAGAGGTGCTGATGAGAGAGTGAACCCTGCAGCAAGGAACTGACCTTGCTCGGAGAGCTTCCCAATAGTATGTGACAGTCAGGTCTGGGGAAGAAACAACTCGACAAAAGCATTTCCCAAGAGCTCCAAGTTATAAACGATGTTAAGATTCCAGATCAGCCTCTTTAGCTGGGGAGCTACATTGATACAAGACCAAGAGAACAGCTATTCGAGTGAGGGCCTACTCTGTGCCTTTCTGCTAGGCTCAGTAGTTTAGGAACTACTTTAGGTGCTGATGCTCTCGGGGACACTGAAGGTGGTTACATAGAACCTATTCTTGATGCTCTGGGGAGTACTGGGGGGTGATACACCCCAATAGTGGTCATCTTGAGGAGTTCCTGCATTCAGGAAGGGCCAGTCTGGGGGTTTGGGGCAGGAGTTCAGCACCTACAAGGGAGGTCTTGCCTCAGCCTGTGCCCACACGGGGCAGACGGGAGAGGAGTGGTGGGAACGTGGTCCATAGACATCCACCAAGACACTGAAGAATCCTAGTTCTCTCCAAGCACAAGGCAAAGAGATTTTCTCTCGTTCTTAGAGCTGAACTAAGATTTCTGAACCAGCTGTTGTCAACATGATTCCCATTATGGTTCATGGGCCTACGCAGTCTTTTTCCAAGTGTTTGCATGTGTGGAAGCTATGATGGTTGCCCATAGGTGAGAGGCTGTATGGGAGGCAACCACAGGTCGGGTCCACAACATGCCATGTGCTCCCCAAGAGCCACTGAGGAGGATCCTTGAGTGCAGAGTCAGGAGTAAGCACACCAGCTGTGCCCCCCCCCAAATACACAAAAGAGGAGATGACCCTAAATCTATCAGCCTTTCCTTTACTTTGTTAGTGTTTCAGTCAAGTCTTACTATTTGTGTGGGAAGAGTAATATTTTAAGTCATTTTTTTAGCATAACTTTAAAAAAATACTTACATTTTAATCTTAAATGTTTTTATCTCCCACAGGCCAAAAACAGAGAACTTCTCAAACAGGTTGCAGCATTGTCAAAGGGTAAAAAGTTTGACAAAAGTGGAAGCATTCTCACATCCCCTTGAGAGTAGCGGTTTTTTTTTTGTTTGTTTGGTTTTTTTTTAGTGTTTCTGCTGGGAAGTGTCCATTGGGAAAGACTCTTGAGTCCTTAAATTCTGCATAGTGGAAAAATATTTTTACACACCAAGTGACTTGGCGTGTTTCCTGTTCACTTTTGTAACTACTATACAGCATTTTTTTAAGTTGTAAAACATTCAGATAAAACTTCAGCTGGTTTGAAGTAACTTTTTAATTATTTGATATCCAGGAACTATTTTGCCAGCAATAGTATTAAGCAGTTGTCAAAGAGTGCTTGGACAGTGCTCTTTATCAAGTGCAACATGCAATAAATAATAAAGGAAACGTGGTTTTAGGAGGGCAGAGAGTAGGGGTTGGACTTTATCGTTTGTTTCACACTATGCTGACTTGACAGTTTTCAATTTAGAAATATGAAATTTTTACATAAGGGAAATGGTGAAAACACTTTTGGTAATTGTGTTTTTACTTTGCATTAACATGAATTAAGAGAAAATCATGGTGCTTTTATTAAATGAATTTCAGACTATACTCTGTAAATATGTTTTTAAAACTACACCATTACATGAGCTAGTAAAAGTAGTATTTTCATTATTGGTAGAGGAATTAACGTTATTGTACAGTATCTGAGGTAAGGTGTGTCTGTTTTGTATAAACTACTGTAGATTTTTACTTACAAGTGCCTCTTTGCCACCTAATGTTTTTATTTATAGGAATGCTAATCTTTTGTACATAGTTTGTTTTAAAGTCATGTTGAATAAATGTTTGTATATAAATGCATATGTACAGAAGCCTATTTCAAAAGGAAATCAGAGTTGCTAGAAAAGCGTTTTCAATTGCATTCAGAACTGATTGTGCATATATATAGACTCCGGATGGCCCTGAGTCCTCACTCTGATCTGAGCCATCGGCCATGGGAGGCGTTGAATCATGTCATAACTCTCCCCAAAGATTTACGTTTTTAAACCTGGTTTGGTTTGGTTTTTATCATATGGCTTCATGCTTATACTTTACAAATCACATGTTTTGCTTCATTTTCCTTTTATAAGAAATTTTAAATTTTGTAGATTTTTTTTTCTGAAATGGTCCATAGCTCTACTTTCCTCTGATATGTGATTTTCTAAGTTAATATTTATATATCCTCTACTTAATTTGTAATTTTAAATCAATTGTGGAAAAAATTATGTTTTAAATCAATCTGTGCTTTGAATAAATTGGAATCTACTGTTACGTTTAGACACTTCAATGTTTCATCAGAAAATCATTCATAGGGCCCAGAGAGATAGCACAGCGGCGTTTGCCTTGCAAGCAGCCGATCCAGGACCTAAGGTAGTTGGTTCGAATCCCGGTGTCCCATAAGGTCCCCCGTGCCTGCCAGGAGCTATTTCTGAGCAGCCAGGAGTAACCCCTGAGCACCGCTGGGTGTGGCCCAAAAACCAAAAAAAAGAAAATCATTCATAGTCTTGAAGCTTGTCTGTGAAGGTTAATGTGGGCAGGAAGATGGGGTATGTGCAGACTATCCTGATCCAGTGATTTTTCAGTAGAGGAAATTTCGTGATAAACCTCTTACTTGGTACATGCCAGTTGACAGATTCAGTTCGGTGTGAAAGCCCAGGCAGAATCGGATCTATTACTGCATGCAAGAGTTCCTTCTTTCAGCCATTCTGGGCAAGGGCCAAATTTTGAATCAGCAGCTGCTCAATGACCAGCTTTGTTTGAGTGATCAAGGAGTGTCATCAAAGTTGGGCTTTGCCCAGAAATAGGGCTGTTGTGACAGCCATTCTCCCTCGTCATGGTGGGTCATTTCTGCAGTCATCGTTACTGAGAGTGAATGATTTCTTTGTCTGCTTTGAAAGCATGAGAACTCGGGTGATTTTCAGGGATGGGCAGAGTCCTGTCTCCACCCTACAGAGAAATTCAGACCAGTGCATTGGACTCTATGTGCAGTGCTCTTTCTGCCTTCAGACACTGTCCCCTACCCACAGGAGTTAATGTCCCTAGAGAAATTAATTCATCACACCAATCTCTAACCCCTTATATTCTGGTGTCACTCACTCCGATGCAGTCATGACAATTCTGAGATGAACTGGGGGTGCCCCTTCTACCACCTTTTTAGGTAACAGATTCAAGGTGGAAAATAAGTCAATCTGGGGCTCCCAGACTTTATTGCCACCAAAGGAGTACACTTCTCCCTGTTAGAGGGAGGGGGTCCCTCAGCACCACCACCACCACCACAAAGCATTCCTGCATCTTTGGAGCAGTTGTTGATCACAGTTACAGCTTCATAGATTTTAAGGTGCAGTCTTTCAGGCACTTCAGTGCAGAATTTAGACCAAATCACTTCTATGGCCTCATTTCAGAGCCTCAAACCTCCACATTTTGGGTCCCGGTCATTGCATCTTGGTGTCCTGCTGGAATGAGCTGATAACTTCTGAGTGGAGCTGTGCAGATTCTGTGGTGTGCAGTATGCATTTTAGCTGTTTCCAGTTTTTAGCATTTGCTGATGGGAGAGGAGTCATTGGTTCAAGTTTTTTCTGTCTGAAGAGCCTGTGAATGTTGCTGTGCTCTCTAGATTGTTCTGGTCTGGAGTTGTATCTCACAGTGCACCAGTGAAGCCATTCACCTGTATAGACTGGAAGTACTGTCCTTGTACACGTCTGACTGTTGACATTTTGTACTTTTTTCCCCCCTAAATTCAATATTTCACAATAAAACTCATCCAATGTTTGGTATTAGGTCTCTTGCTGCTGGGCTTCATGGCATCCAACAGCACTAATCATACTATCTCACGGTTCTAAGGGCCCAAGACATAGCTCCAGCTTCCGTGGTGCTTGGCCGTTATGGCAGGGGTCTGCCAGCTTCTTGCTCAGGAATTGGTCTGAATCCCTGCAATTGTCTCCATCTGTGATTTGAACATCCATCTTTGACCCTTCTATCTATCCCTGCCCCTTCTATCTACTCCCTGCCAGCCCTGCTCTGCTCCTCCACTTTCTGCACCCAAAAACAAAGGCCCAGGACCAAATGGATTCACTAGTGAATTCTTTCAAACCTTTATTTTTTGTTGTTGCTGTTGGTATTTTTTAAATAATATCTTTACTTAAGTACCATGATCACAAACATGATTATACTTGGGCTTCAGTCATAAAAAGAACACTCCCCCTTCACCAGTGCAACCTTTCCACCACCAATGCCTGCCATCTCCCTCCTCCCCCATTCCATGCCTGTATTTGAGACAGGAATTCTATTCCTCTCACTTATTAACAATGTCATGATAGTGTAGTCATCTCTAACTGCACTCACCACTCTGGTGACCTTCAAATCTTAATCTGGTCCTTTCAGCCCTCATCTCTATTGTCTCTAGGCATTATTAAAATAATTTCTTTTATTTTTCTTAAAACTTATTGATGAGTGAGATTAATCTGTGTCTATCTCCCTTTCCTACTTATTTCACTCAGCATACTAATTTCCATGTCATATATAGAAAAAATTTATGACTTCATATCACCTGACGGCTGCATAATTTATTGTGTATATGTACCACAGTTTCTTTAGTCATTCATCTGTTATCAGGCATGTGGGTTGTTTCCAGATTCTGCCTATTGTAAACATTGCCGTGATGAATATAGCAGTGCAGAGGGCATTTTTGTATTGTGTTTTTGTGTTCCTAGGGTGTATCTCTAGGAGTGGAAGAGCTGAATCAAATGGGAGCTCAATTTCCAGTTTTTCAGAAAGGTCGGACTAGGGGCCAGAGTGATAGCACAGTGGTAGGCCTTGCACGCAGCCAATCCAGGACAGACAGTGGCTCGAATCCTGCATCCCATATGGTCCTCCAAGCCAAGAGTAACCTCTGAGCATCATTGGATGTGGCCCCAAAAGAAAAGAAAGGTTGATTAGATGGCATTCCCACCAGTAGTGAATGAGAATCCCTTTCTCCCCACATCCACTCCAGCACTGGTTGTTCTTGATCTTTGTGATGTGTGCCAGTCTCTGTTGTGTGAGATGGCACCTCATTGTTGTTTTGATTTGCATCTCCCTGATGATTAGTGATGTAGAGCATTTTTTTCATGTGCCTTATCGCGATTTGTATTTCTTCTTTGAGGAAGTATCCACTTCTCCCCATTTTTGGGGGAGGGGGGCCACACCCGGCGGTGCTCAGGGGTTACTCCTGGCAGGCACGGGGGACCATGTGGGACACCAGGATTCGAACCAACCACCTTTGGTCCTGGATCGGCTGCTTGCAAGGCAAATGCTGCTGTGCTATCTCTCCAGGCCCTTCTCCCCATTTTTTGATGGGTTTAGATCAGGGGTCTCAAACTCGCCGCTGCTCTCGGGCCACAAACCACCCTCCGTACAACATTTTGTGGCCCTGCCCTAGAGGAATCTTTTTTTGTTTAGTTTTGTTTTAGTTGTTTGGGTCACACCCCCCCATGTTCAAGGCTTACTACTGACTTTGCACTCAAGAATTACCCCGACTTTGCCTCCTGAGGCCCCCAGGTAAATTGAGTTTGAGACCCCTGGTTTAGATGGTTTTTTTCTTGATAAATTCTGCAAGTACCTTGTAAATCTTAGACATTAGCCCCTTATCTGATGGGTATTGGGTGAATAGTTTCTCCCATTCTGTGGATAGCTTTTGTATCTTAGTCACTATTTCCTTTGAAGTTCAGAAGCTTCTCAGCTTAATATAATCCCATCTGTTTATCTCCATCTCCACTGGTTTGGATAGTGATGTTTTCTCCTTGAAGATGCCTTTAGTCTCAGTGTCATGGAGTGTTTTGCCTTCATGTTCTATATATGTTATGGTTTGGGGTCTGATCTCAAGGTCTTTAATCCATTTGGATTTGACCTTTGTGCATGGTGTTAGATGGAGGTCTGAGTTGACTTTTTTAAATGCTGACCAGTTGTCCCAACACCATTTGTTGAAGAGGCTCTTCTTGCTCCATTTTTTTGTGTTTGTTTTGGTTTTTCGGCCACACCCCTTTGATGCTCCTGGCTAAGCGCTCAGAAATTGCCCCTGGCTTGGGGGGACCATATGGGACACCGAGGTCCTTCCTTGGCTAGTGCTTGCAAGGCAGACACCTTACCTCTAGCACCACCTCACCGGCCCCTCTTGCTCCATTTTCTTTCCAACCTTGAAAGAGGATCTACTGTCAATTCTTTCAGGCTCTTCAGGAAACTGAAGAAACAAAACACTCCCAAATAGTTTCTATGAATCCAACACCACCCTGATAATAAAAAGCAAACAAAGAAACCACAGTAATAGAGAGAAAATTATAAACCCATACCCTTGATGAACACAGATGCCAAGCAAAAATCCTCAACAAAATACTAGCAAATAGAATATAACACTCATCAAGAAGGTTATACACCAAATAGGATTCATTCCAGGGATACAAGGATGATTTAACATATGCAAGTCAACAATATAATAACCAAATCAATAAAAGGAGAAACAAAGACCATAAGATCATATTAATAAAAGCCGAGAGAGTATTTGACAGTCCAGCATCCATTCATGATAAAAACTCAACAAGATGGGAATTGAAGGACTTTTCTTCATTTATCACAAACATACTCAATGGGAAAAAATTAAAAAATTTTCTTCTAAGATCTGGCACAAAGCAAGATAGCCCCCTCTCACCACTTCTAAGCAATATAGTACTGGAAGTACTTGCCATAGAAACTAGGGGCAAGAAAAAGACAATCAAGAGCATCCACATAGGGGGGCTGGAGAGATAGCATGGAGGTAAGGCGTTTGCTTTTCATGCAGAAGGTCGGTGGTTCAAATCCCAGCATCCCATATGGTCCCCTGAGCCTGCCAGGAGCGACTTCTGAGCATAGAGCCAGGAGTAACCTCTGAATGCTGCCAGGTGTGACCCAAAAACCAAAAATAATAATAATGATCCCATTCACAATTGTACCCCAGTAAATCAAGTACCTTGAAGTCAATTTAACTAAATAGGTGAAAGACCCATATAAGAAAACTAAAACACTGCTTTAGGAAAGAAAAGAGGACACAAGGAAACGGAAATATACCCTGCTCATGGACTGGAAGGATTAATATCATTAAAATGTCAATTCTAAAGCATTGTACAGATTAAATGCACTCCCTATAAGAATATTAATGACATTTTTCTGAAGAAGTTGATCAGTTGAAATTCATGTAGAGCAATAAATACCCACGAATAGCTACTGCAATCCTTGAGAAAAAGAAGATTGGAGACTTCAATTTCCCCAATTTGAAATTACTATAAAGCAGTAATTAAAGCAGCATGGTATTAGAATAAAGACAGACTCTCAGATCAATGTCAGTGGCTTGAATATTCAGAGATGGACCCACAGGTTTAGGGCAAATTATTTTTTGATAAAACGTACAAAAAATGCAAAGTTGAACAAGAAAAGCCTCTTCAACAAGTGATGCTGGGAAACTGGTCAATTGCATGCAAAAAAGGAAGAAGAGAAGAACTCATCTCTCCTTAACACCATGCACAAAGATCAAATCAAAATGGGTTAAAGACCTTAATATTAGACATGAAACCCTAAGGTACATAGAGGAAAATCTAGACATAAAACTCCATGACATTAAAGCTAAAGTCATCTTTAACAATGAAACACTTATCCAAGCAAGTGGAAGCAAAGAAACAAATGGGACTACATTAAACTGAGAAACTTCTGCACTTCAAAGAAACAGTGACTAGTATACAAAGTCTACCCATCAAATAGGAGAAACTTCACCCAATACCCATGAGATAAAGGGTTAATATCTAAGATATACAAGGCATTGAATGAGCATTGCAAGAAAGAAATCTAGCCCCATGCAAAAAGTGAACATACATTTCCTCAAAGAAGAAATAGATGGACATGCTAGAGAGATAGCATGGAGGTAGGGTGTTTGCCTTGCATGCAGAAGGACTGTGGTTCAAATCCTGGTATCCCATATGGCCCCCTGAGCCTGCCAGGAGTAACCCCTAAGCAAATGGTGTTGCCACAATTGGTCAGCCACTTGCAAAAAAATGAACTCAGACCTCCAGCTAACACCATGCACCAAGGTCAAATGCAAATGGATTAAAAACCTTGATATCAGACCTGAAAACAAGGTATTTAGAACAACACATAGGTAAAAAAAAAAAAAAAAAAAAAAACACTCCAGACATTGAAACTAAAGGCATCTTCAAGGGAGAAACAGCACTCTCCAAACAATTCTAAGCAGAGATACACAAATAGGACTTAAGATGAGAAGCTTCTGAACCTCAAAGGAAATAATGCCTAGGATACAAAAGCCACCCACAGAATTGGAGAAGCTATTCACCCAGTACCCATCAGATAAGGGGCTAATATCTGATATACAAGGTACTGACAAAACTTAACAAGAAAAAAAATCTAACCCCATCAAAAAATGGGAAAAAGAAATGAACAGACACTTTCTCAGAGAAGAAATACAAATGTCCAAAAGGCACATGAAAAAATGTTCCACATCACTAATCATCAGAGATATGCAAATCAAAACAATGAGGTCTCACACCACAGAGACTGGCACACAACACAAAGAACTAGAACAATCAGTGCTGGTGGGGATGTGGGGAGAAAGAAACACTCATTCACTACTGGTGGGAATGCCATCTAGTCCAGCCCTTAAACAATATGGAGATTCCACAAAATCTGGAAATTGAGCTCCCATATGATCCAGCCATACCACTCCTAGGGATATACCCTAGGAACATAAAAATGCAATACAAAAATCCCTTCCTCACACCTATATTGATTGCAGCACTATTTACAATAGCCAGACACTGGAAACAACTAAGATACCCTTCAACAGATGAATGGCTAAAGAACTGTGGTACATATACACAATAAAATACTATGCAGTATCATCATCAGGAGACATGAAGTCATGAGATTTCCCTACATGTGGATGGACATGGAAACTATTATGCTGAGTAAAGTAAGTCAGAGGGAGAGAGAGACACACAGAATAGTCTCGCTCATCTGTGGGTTTTAAGAAAAATTAAAAACATTATTGTGATATTGCCCAGAGATGAGGCCCAGAAGGACTGACTTATGATATGAAATTCACCTCAAAGAGGGGTGAGTGCACTTAGAGAAATAATACACTAAAAACTACCATGGCAATGTTAATGAATGAGAGAAGTAGAATGCCTGTTTCAAATATAGGCATGGATTTTGATAGGAGGGAGATGGGGGGAGGTATTGGTGGAAATTTGCACTAATAAAGGCAGGCATTCTTTTGGTGACTGAGGCCCAATTACAGTCATATTTGTAATCATAGTGTTTAAATAAAGATATTATAAAAATAACTGTTTTGACTTCCAAAATAATGATTGAACATCTAGATATCAGACCTGAATTCTATACATTACTGAGAAAAATATAGGTAGAATGCTCCAATGTATTGAAGCTAGAGGCATCTTTAAAGGTTAAACATCCCTGGCCGGGCCCGGAGAGATAGCACAGCGGCATTTGCCTTGCAAGCAGCCAATCCAGGACCAAAGGTGGTTGGTTCGAATTCCGGTGTCCCATATGGTCCCCTTTGCCTGCCAGGAGCTATTTGTGAACAGACAGCCAGGAGTATCCCCTGAGCACCGCCAGGTGTGGCCCAAAAACCAAAAACAAAACAAAATAAAACATCCCTGGCCAAAGCAAATAGAAGCAAAGATAAACAAATAGCACTACATTACTAAGAAGTTTCTGTACCTTAAAGAAAATTATGACCAGGATACAAAGACAGCCCACTAACAGGCAGAAATTATTTTCCCACCCCTCATCTGAAAAAAGTTTAATATTTAAGATATATCGAACTAAGGCAGCTATGGCAGAACTCTGAGGGGAAAAAATCCAGCCTTCGGTGTCCCATATGGTCCCCCAAGCCAGGAGCAACTTCTGAGCACATAGCCAGGAGTAACCCCTGAGCGTTACAGGGTGTGGCCCCAAAAAAAAAAATCCAGCCTTATCCAAAAACAGGAAGAAGGACCCAAGCAATAGTATAGCTGATAAAGTGCTTGCCTTGCATGCAGCTGACATGGGTTTAATTTCCAGCATCCCATATGGTCCCCCAAGTCCACCAGGAGTGATTGCTAAGCACAGAGCCAGGAATTACTCCTGAGTACTGCTGGATGCGGCACAAAAAAGAGGAGAAAAGATTACATTAACTTCCTCAAAGAATAAATACAAATAGCCATAAAAGCATATGAAAAAAACACTCAATAAGACTCTATAAGGGAAGCATAAATAAATTTTTAAAAAATCTAGAAATTGAGCTTCCATATGATCCAGCCATGCAATTCCTAGGGATATACCCTGGGAACACAAAAACAATACAAAAATGCTCTCTGAACTCCTATATTCATCACAGCAATATTTACCATAGGCAGAATCTGGAAACAAACCAGGTACCTGACAATAGACAAGTGACTAAGGAAACTGGTACATCTAAACCAGGGGTCTCAAACTCACGGCCCACGCGCCATTTGTAGCCCTCCATACAACATTTTGTGGCCCACAGCCGGCCTTCAAATATCGCAGTATTCGCGATTATTCGCTTACCGAATAATCGCAATAAAAATTGCATTAAACATTCGCATACCCCGAGCAGTTCCATTAGGGGTATGCAAATGTTTAATGCGATTTTTTGCTATTTTTTCTTACTAATGCGATTTTTTATTGTGAATATTAGGTAAACGAATAATCGCGAATACTTTGAGCCTAACGCAGACATCATTTCCGCTGCTCCTGCCTGCTATCCTTGCATTATCGAAGGCCTAAAAGAGAGAAGGGAGAGAAGTTTATTACAGAATTAGATTTTGTCATACCTTCATCATGACTTCATCAAAGCCTGCAGTGAAGAGAAAGATTGATGACGAGCACAGACAATTTTAGAAAAAGTGGGAGACGCAGTATTTTTTGTTGAGCACAGGGGCATCCCCACATGTCTTATTTGCTCAGAGAAAGTTGCAGTGCACAAGGAATACAACTTGAAAGCCATTATTCAACTAAACATGCTGAGGAATGTGCAAAATATCAAGGAAATGAGAGCCAAGTGGGTTGCCAGTCTTAAAGCATGTCCAATGAGGCAACAAGATTTCTTCAAAAAAAGCAACCAAAGGGGCCGGTGAGGTGGCGCTAGAGGTAAGGTGTCTGCCTTGCAAGCACTAGCCAAGGATCAGGACCACAGTTCGATCCCCAGTGCCCCATATGGTCCCCCAAGCCAGGGGCAATTTCTGAGCACTTAGGAGTAACTCCTGAGCATCAAATGGGTGTGGCCCGAAAAAAAAAAAAAAAGGCAACCAAAGAAAATGTTGCATCAGTCGAAGCTAGTTACATGGTTAGTAAGATGATTCCTAAGGCAGGGAAACCATTCACAGAAGGAGAGTTTGTTAAAAAAAAAAAAAAAAAAAAAAAAAAGCATGTTACAGGCTGCAAGTATTATCTGTCCGGAAAAGAAAGGTCAGTTTAGCAAAATCAGCCTTTCTGCCAATACTGTGGCAGAGCGCATTTCTGACATGTCAAGTGACATTTATCATCAACTGTGTGAGAAAACCAAATGTTTTGATGCATACTCAGTTGCTCTTGATGAGGGCACAGATATAATAGACACTGCACAGCTCACAATTTATGTCCGTGGTGTTGATTGCAATTTTGAATTGACAGAGGAGCTGCTCACAATAATTCCAATGCATGGCCAGACCACCGCTAATGAGATATTTCGGCATCTGGGTGATGCCATTGAGAATGCAGGTTTGCCATGGAAGAGGTTTGTTGGAATAATAACCGGTGGAGCGCCATCGATGACAGGGAGGAAACTAGACTGGTGGCACTTGTTCAAAAAAAACTTGAAGAGGAGGATATAGAGAAGGCATTGCTCTTCACTGCATTATCCATCAGCAGGCCCTTTGCAGTAAATGCATGCCGAGTGACAATATGATGTCTGTTGTTGTGAAATGCATCAACCAAATCAGATCCAGGGGCTTAAAGCACAGAAGATTTCGTGCTTTTTTAGAGGAAATTGAGTCAGAATATGGAGATGTGCTCTATTTCACCGAGGTACATTGGCTCAGCAGGGGAAATGTCCTGAAAAGATTTTTTGAGTTGAGAGAAGAAGTGAAAGCCATGGAGAAGGATGGGAATGCTGTTTCTGAATTGAGTGATCACAAATGGCTCATGGACTTAGCTTTTCTTGTTGACATCACACATAAGCTGAATGTATTAAACAAGATGTTACAAGCCCGGGGCAGCTTATCAGTGCTGCCTATGACAACGTGAGAGCACTCTTCACAAAACTTGTGTCATGGAAATCCCAGCTCTCAGACAAACCTTTGCCATTTCCCAGCATGTAAGGAACTTGTGGATGCAGGCATACCATTCAGTGGTGAGAAATATGTTGATGCTTTTTTTAAGCTAGAGAAGGAATTTGATCAGAGATTTTCAGACTTCAAAAAGCACAGAGCCACTTTCCAAATTTTTGTGGATCCCTTTTCCTTTGATGTGAAAGTTGCCCCTCCTGTGCTTGAAATGGAGCTCATTGACCTGCAATGCAACTCTGATCTCAAAGCCAAGTTCAGGGAGATTAGTGGAAAAGCAGACATGCATGGGCAATTTTTGAGAGAATTGCCCCGCCCCCCCCCCCCCAGCTTCCCTGAGCTTTCCCAAATATTCAAGCACACCATGTGCCTTTTTGGGAGAACATATTTGTGTGAAAAGTTATTCTCCACATTGAACTTCAATAAGTCAAAGTACAAGTCTAGACTTAATGATGATCATCTTCAAGCCATGCTGAGGGTCTCAACTGCTTCCTCTCTAAAGCCAAATGTGGTTCAGATTTGTGAGAAGAAGCGCTGTCAAGTCTCTGGCAGCAAGGAATAGGCAAAAGATGCCATGTTCAGAAGAACTGCTCATGATCTTCACTCAATGTTCTATTCATGTTCAGAAGAAATAATTAAAACTGTTAATAATGACGTTTGAGGACATTTTTTTTTTGTGAAATCCCTTAGGCAGCCCTGCCTCATCCCGACTTTGCCTCCTGCAGCCCCCAGGTAAATTGAGTTTGAAACCCCTGCTCTACGCAGTGAAATACTTTGCAGCTGTTGGAAAAATGAAATCATGAAATTAGCATATGGAGATTATTATGCTAAGTGATATTTGTCAGAGGTAGCGGGATGGACATACAATAATCTCACTCATTTCGGGGATATAAGAAAAATAAAAGTATGGTAATAATATCCAGAGACCATAGAGATGAGGATCAGAAAGACTTGTCCATGATAGGAAGCTTGCTACAAAGAGCAATGATGCGATTAGAGCAGAGAAGGGATTAGTATGACAAAGATAGTTGGAACTGGTCACTGGACAAGAACTGGATACTGAAGGGACAAAGTGACATGCGTGGCACCCTTTCATTAACACTAGTGCAAACCACAGTCTTAGAGACAGAGACAGAATGAGTTAATGAGAAGCAAAATGCCTGCCCCATAGACAGGAGGGATGGAGGGACGGGAGGGAAATGAGAGACATTGGTGACAAGAAAGGTGCACTCGTGAAAGGCGATGTACATTCTATGACTAAAACCCAACTATGACCAATTCTGTAACCATGTGCTTAAATAAAACAATAAAAAAGAAAGAAAACCATCTTTAAAATGAAAGGACTGAATAGCATCTGGAGGATGGTGCCTTATATGCAGCTGACCCTGGTTCCATCCCAGGCACCACTAGATCTACCCACTATCACTAGGCTGACCCAGGGCCTCCCAGTACCTCCCAGCATGAAGATCTTACTGAGAGGTTCTGGAAAAAGGCCACCCAGGCCTCCCAGGTATCACAAATAAACAAATGAGCCAGTGTACAGAGATGTGGGGACCGCTAGAAAATGCAGTTAACAGGCCTCCTTACAGGGTTGGTTAAAACTCTAAAAACCTCTCATGTTCCCAGGCTGCTCCTACCTCCATGATCTCCAGCCCCTGGGCTCTCAGATAGCTGTGCCCCTCCACTTGGAGGGAAATTGTGCACATCTGATTGGCATGAGAGGGAGAGTGGTAGGAAGGTGGGGATGCTGCAGAGATCCAAGACCTGCCATCTTGCCTCCTGCACAGCACCAGCTACCTTAAATTGCTCCCCCCCCATCTTGGTTTCCTCATGGCTGCTGGGCAGCCATGGGTGTGTCTCATGCTTTAGATCTCTCTGTGATCTAAACACAGAGAAACTAAATCAGACCTAAGCTGCCTCTAGTTACGCCCATGGATGGTGAGGGTGGGTTTGGGGATGCCATGCATTGTCTCTTTGCACTACCTAGATAGGTTTTTTGTTTTTTTTTGGGGGGGGGGATATAGAGTAATTGAATCAATCCTTGTGCCTTCCCAAGCCTAGTTCTGCATGATTTCAACGTGTCCTGTGTTTCCATCCCACTCATGAACCTCCACAATGCGGTTTAAAATGTTTGCCTGCCCCATGAAAATATTGAACAGCTCCACTTCATGGGAGCTGCGTGTTCAAACCCACATGCAGCTCAGACCAGTAGGAAGAGAGTGAGTGTCAGCGTGATGGGAGACTCCCGGTGCCTGGAAGGAAGAGAAAGGGGACTGCCTCCTGCCCCTGTCAGCCAGTGGCCACCTTGGATGAAGGTGAGGACAAGCCACTTACCTAGAGAACCGGAGCACAGAGACTGTTCTGCCTCTATGTCCCCAGCACCATCCTCCACAGTCACAAGGGAACCAACTTGGATTTCACTTTGCAGGTACTGGACAGACACAGTGATGGCAGAGGGAATGCCACACTGCCTCTGATTTCACACACACACACACACACACACCGTGCCACTTCGATAAGTGGCTGGAACATGAGGTAGCTGTACTCAGTACAGAAGGGTGAGAGTTGACAGATGCTTTTACTCAGATGTGGAATGTGAATTTAGACTGAAGCAAAAAGAGCAAACACATCAACACTGACTCCCATACTCAGTGGAAACTGGTGGTGCCAAAGAATGACAGGAAGGGTCCTTTGGAGGTGACAGTGGTGAATGTCCATCGCATATTGAGTGTCAAACTCCACTTTTCTATGCCCCGATGAATTTTTCTTAAATCAAATTTGAAAAGTAGGCCAAACAGATTTTGAACTCACCAAAGTCCTCCTTTTTCAGAGAATCCCCAATGAATCTTTTTTATGAACATATTCAGTTCTGTTCCCTGAAACTGGTAGCTAGCTCAGAGGTACTAGGGTCAGTATCTGAGCTGGAGAGTTTACCGTGGCAGTCAGTCCCCACTTGCAGTCCCCATGGCAGGCCTCACCAGGACCCAGCTGCTGACACTGAGCTCAGCCTGGGCCCCAGCAGTTCTGCCATGCACAGTCTGTGGCCTGAGATCCTGAGTTGAGCCCTTGGGCTTGGTTTCAAGAATTGGTGTCCTGAATGTTCGTGTCTGGGGAGATGTTTCTCACTTTTCTTTCACCTGTCTTCTGTGGCATGTGATTTGTTTCAAAGGGCTTTTATCAAGTCACTAGTAAAGCTTAGGAGCTATGGTGGGATTCTCTCTCTCTCTCTCTCTCTCTCTCTCTCTCTCTCTCTCTCTCTCTCTCTCTCTCTCTCTCTCTCTCTCTCTCTCTCTCTCTCTCTCTCTCTTCTTGGGCGGCCACACCCAGTGACACTCAGGGGTTACTCCTGGCTATGCACTCAGAAATTGCCCCTGGCTTGGGAGACCATATGAGATCCTGGGAGATGGAACCACAGTCCATCCTAGGCTATCGTGGGCAAGGCAGATGCCTTACCACTTGCGCCACTGCTCCAGCCCCAGAATGTGTATTTCATTAAAAAAAAAAAAAAAGCTATGAGATTAAAGGGGTCTGCTATGGCCTGAGTCTTTCTACTTCTGTCAAATGTTGTCTTTTCATAACAATAGTCAGCACAATTCGAAAACATTTCTTCTATAGAAGAGAAATCTAGCCATAAAACCTCTAGCTGGGAAAGAGTTTATGATTTTTTTTTTTTTTTTGCTGGATAAAAACCACTATTACGGGAGCCGGAGAGATAGCACAGTGGTAGGGCATTTGCCTTGCAAGTGGCCGTCCCAGGAACAATGATGGTTCGAATCCCAGCATCCCATATGGTCTCCTGTGCCTGCCAGGAGCAATTTCTGAGCAGAGAGCCAGGAATAACCTGGGCACCACCAGGTGTGGCCCAAAAACCCAACCCTCCCCCCCCCAAAAAAAAAGGAATCACTATTATGGTCCACTTAAGAGATTCCTTGAAACTTAAGGGTAAAAAAGAAAAGATGAGATGAAGAGTAGAAGAATATTAGGAAAAGTCAAGATTCGGGGAGTTCAACAATGAACAAACTCTGAAGCCCAGCATAATAACTATCCAAACTTCGTTTAGATTCAGATAAATGGCTTTGTTCAAACCTTATTTAACCGGGATTGTGGCAATAACTTTGCTATCAAACTTTGGCCATTTTATTATCCAATAGACAAGCCCAGTTCTCAGCACTTCACGGGTACACTTGCATGCCTCGTTAGTGCCTCTAACCTGTGTGTTAACATACACCTTCTCAAACACCTTCCTAGTGTGTGCTTCTTCCATCCAAGTGTGATAATTGACAAGTGACTGCAGGAATGAGAACTAATTTTGAAGCCCTGCCCAAGCACCTCTCCCAGGACTGGCTGCTGCTTCCCAGCAGTTCTCACATCACCTGGTGCTTTTCTTTCTTCCAGCATGCAGTGGGTCAGTGGAATGATGCAGAACAGAAGCAACTCACCTGACTAGAGGGAAGTGGGGAGAATGTCCCTGGAGGGATGCAGAGCAGCCTTTCTCCAGGGAAATGCATTTCCCTCATACTGTTTTGCATATGATTTTTAAACACACATGAAAAAAATTTGAGTATTGTTTGTGTATCCAACTTATAGCTTGAACATTATGGTCTTTGAACCAAAATGCTTTGCACATTTCTAAGATAAATGTTTCTTTCTTGAGTTGGAAACCAAATAATTATAATAAGCTCAAGGATTTAAATAAGCAATGCAGGGATTAAGAATTTTGCTCTGCACGCAGCTAACCCAGGTTTGATTCCCAGCACCACAAGGTCCTTAGCATAAAACCAGGGTAAGCCCTGAGTACCACCAGGCGTGGCCCTCAAACAAACAAAACAAAAATAAACCAAAAAATTACCACTACATAACACCCTGATTGGATCTTTTGTTTAATGGATGGTGCAGAATGCCGAGTTGGTGAGGTCCCATAAATAAACAAGGGTACCCTTGGTCTGTCTCAAAGGATGGGATTCCTTCCTGCAGGACGAGCTGGTAGCCACTTCCCTCTGGCCATGCCTGGCAGGTGGCACTTTGCATGTTCAGCGATCTAAGACCCAGGCTCAGGGGTGGCCATGGAAAAGCAGATGGTGGAGGGAAGCTGTAGTGTTAGGCTGGACAAAATGACTCTCCAACCAAATGGGGAGATTTGAGAACAAATCTTGTCTGGAAACTTGATGGCTGTGAGTGACCCTTTGTGCCTGGAGTCAAGGTCCCTAGTGCAGGGATTAGTGCCCTGGGGTCCCAGTACAGCATGGTTAGCACTTTGGGGTCAACGTGTCCAGGACCCAGGAAGTGGCGTAGGTGCAGTGAAGCACACATGTGTATGGCACGGGAACTTCCAGTTTGCAGCCGCTGCCCAGCGCTGTCCAATTCTCTTACTGATACCCTGAGGCTTGCCAGAGCATTGGTGCCTCCTGCACATGCTAGGTAAGTTCCTTGGGGCACTGTGGGAGCAGTTCTCATATCCTTCAGTCAGTCCCAGCTGCTTCCAGAAGATTCTATGGGCTCCTGGTTTGGGCAGGACTGACCCTGTTCCAGAGCTGCAGGATGCATGGTGGTGCTCCCAGACCCCTCATACACAAACCTGCTTCATGCGGGCAAGAGGGGCTGCCAAGAATACATGGGCATTGGAACCTGGGAGGTTGCAAGAAGAGGAAAGAGGAGGAGGAAAAGGGGAAGGAGTGCAAGATGGGGAAGGAAGGAAGGAAGGAAGGAAGGAAGGAAGGAAGGAAGGAAGGAAGGAAGGAAGGAAGGAAGGAAGGAAGGGAGGGAGGGAGGGAGGGAGGGAGGGAGGGAGGGAGGGAGGGAGGGAGGGAAGAAGAGGTTAGGCAGTCTGATCATCTTCAAGGGCATTTTTTTTTTTTTTTGGTTTTTGGTTTTTGGGTCACACCCAGCAGCGCTCAGGGGTTCCTCCTGGCTCTATGCTCAGAAATTGCTCCTGACAGGCTCAGGGGACCATATGGGATGCCAGGATTCGAACCACTGTCCTTCTGCATGCAAAGCAAAGGCTTTACCTCTATGCTATCTCTCTGGCCCCTTCAAGGACATTTTCAAGTCTCAAATTCTACCATTTTCCTTGAAATACTTGAAATTGGAGGTTGTTATTGGCTGATGTGAAATTTTGCTAAACAGTGGTTATTTTTTCTTTTCCTTCAATGACACTTTGCAGTGACAGGATTTGACCATCTGGTTAGACTGACACAAGAGTTTTAAATGAAAGTTTATTAAAGTCATTTTAGGGTTTTTATTTTAAGACAAATTTTACTTATAAGAAGGAATGACTATGTCTATACAGAGCAAGTACTCTGAAAATACTTTGGTTTATTCAAACATCTCCTTTACTGAGGTTAAACAGAACTCTAACAATAAAGACTGTCCTATGTGGGAATAAACAGAGGGACAGATTAGTTTGGCAAAGTCTTCAGTTTTGAGGAATGTCCATTTTAGCTCTATCTTCCCTCAAATGCTCCTTCTTCAGCAGACTTAATGACCATTTGTTCCAGAAAGGGGCCCTTTGGTTTTTCCTCATCAATATAGAAATCAACTAAGATTGAAGAATGTAATGCAGAGTTTTTTAATGTACCAAATTTATTCTCATTTTCCTCTGGGGAAAAATTCTACAATTAACATGCATTGCTTTGGGGAATGTTCAAGGCCCATTTTCTTGCAAGAGAAAATACACAAATATTGAATCTTACACAACTAATTCCCATGGCATCTACGTGACAGTCAAAGAAATGCTATCTAAGATCTGCTGGTAGAACTCATTGCTAGTCTCAGATTTCTCCTAAAATTTTAACTAAAATCTTGGAAAGATGCAGGTCTGTCCTGTCTTCTGGGGATGCCAGGACACTGGCTTGGTTTAACGTGATTCCGTGTTAAAAACTAAACATTAGGAAGAAATGTATTTTGTGGGAACCACTTCGGAGCCAATAGAGAAAACAAGGAAAAAGAGTGTGTATTAGTTGAGAAATCCCAGATTAGAAGAAATAAAACCCCAAGAAAACTGACTTCAAGAACCAGGGGCTGGGGTGGGGGAGATTGTGTTGGCATCAGAGAATAGGCCTGACTGGTGCCAAACCCTGGTACTACATGCCCCCCCTCCAAGCACCACTGGGCAACCTTAGGTGCTGCCCCCACAAGCTATCCAAGCATGGTGAGGCCTGAGCACCAAGCCCCAAAGGTAAGAGCTGCCAGAGGTGGCCTTGGGGGCCCCCTAGGGCGGGTGTCCTAAAAAGAAACAGCTCTGTTGGTTCTATTAGGGTCCGGAGTTGAGGGGCAAGACTACACTATTGGAGTAAAACCAAACAAAACTTTAATTCGCCTACTAACAGCTCCAAACTGACCAGTCAGAGTTGTTTCTCACAGAAGATGAACCCTGCTCAAGGTCACAGCCAGTTTATATAGGGAGGGGATAAGGAGTTCTAGCTTCTGGAGATCTTTAAAATGATTGGCTGCTGTCTAGGATGCCTTCCTATCACTCCCTCATGTCCTTTCCAGACAGGCTATCTGGTACGGCCAGGTAGCTGGGGGGTGGTGTTCATGGAAATGTAGGTTTGAGAAAGAGAAACCTAACAGATAGTCCTTTACAAAATGGCATCCCTCCTTGTCCAGAACCCAGGGTCCCACAGTTCCTTGCTCCCCGTCCTTTACAGGTAAAAGTTTTCCTCACTTCATGCTTAGTGGGGCCCGTGTTTTCCCTGTAGCTGGTACTTTCACCCCTGTTGGTTAACCGGGTTCCATCCTATGCAGGATATGATTATTTCTTTTTTTTTTTTTTTTTTTTTTTGTGGTTTTTGGGTCACACCCGGCAATGCTCAGGGGTTTTTCCTGGCTCCGTGCTCAGAAATTGCTCCTGGCATGCACGGGGGACCATATGGGACGCCGGGATTCGAACCGATGACCTTCTGCATGAAAGGTAAATGCCTTACCTCCATGCTATCTCTCCGGCCCCAAGATATGATTATTTCTTATTGGTTGGAAGCACCTTTGGATGGAAGCATCCTTTGGTTTAGTTTCTCACCCTACCTATTCTCCACCCCAGGGTGTAGTCTTGCTTAGGTTTCCCAATAAAGACCCCAGGTCTCAGGCAAAATCTGCTTGTGGTTTCAGTTTTTCCACCACTGAGCTCTCTACTTCTGAGGAATGGAAGGCTTGCATGTGGAAGTTCCTAAACTGTTTTATCCCTGTAACTATGTGTGGATTATTTCCTGCCTCAGCTTTTGCTTCCAGACCCAAGTCCCTCCAATCCCCTGGGATCAGGGCATGAGGCTTTTGTTACACACTGCCTGAGAGACGCTGATGGCCTCACCTCTCTGTTGGGCCTGCTGATCCCAGGTCACTCACCCGTCCTGTGGCATACTCTGTGTTTGTATGTGTTGTGCCTGTGTGTGTTGTGTGTGAGGGGGATGGACTTTAGCTAACAGCTTCCCTGAAAAAAAAAATCACTATATGCAAAAGGAGTTAGACACCAATTGTCCCCCAACATTAGCACCTGGAAGAGGAAAAAGACATGCCCTGTTTCAAAGCAGGACCGCTGACCTCACTGTAGGGATGGAGCCAAAGGAACGGACTGTCTCGAAAGGTCGTCTTGAAGATTCAGGAGTGAAACTGGAATGTTTGAGGGGAAATCATGCAGTTAAAGCTGATGGTGCGGAAGGCATGTTTGAACAGACACTCCGTGTGTCTAAATCATTAGGCAGCTTGAACACAGAAGCCTCTCGGAAATGTTGTCATGGGGTACACAGTCGTTTGGAGAAGATTTTGAGCACTAGGATCATGTAAATACATAGAAAGTTTCTCATCTTTGGCACTCAGCTATTACCTACCTGAGTCAATTTCTTGGGTCTCTGGAATTTCAGGGTGGGTTTTCTGTGAAAAGAAAAGATAGAGGTGTGACTTTTTGTTTTGTTTTTGTTTTGTTTTGTTTTGTGGCCACATCTGGTGAGGCTCAGGGATTACTCCTGGCTATGCGCTCAGAAATCGCTCCTGGCTTGGGGGACCATATGGGTCCTAGGTTAGCCACATGCAAGGCAAACGCCCTACCACTGCACCACAGCCGCAGAGGTGTGACTATTAATAGGGCAGAGCTGAGGCTGGGCTGTGAGAGCTTGAACAAGCCAGAAGTGCCCAGGTGACCTCAGCTACCTATGAGTGAGAGACCCAGAGTTGACCACAGCGGCCAAGCAGAGAGGAAACTTCCAGAATATGTGAAAAAGAACTTCCTGTCGACAGAGACCTTTGCTTGTGCTGGGCCCTGCAGACAGGGCAAGGTAGTGTGGTCGATAAGCAGGCAAGGAGGTCCAGAGGATCAGTGACAATGTCTTTCCCTAAGAAACTAACAGTTGGGATCAACAAGAAGGCTCTGTAGGGGCCGAGTGGGACCAGTCTAGGCTCACAGCCAAGGAGCCCTCACCAGCCATTGCAGAGAGGTCAGGACACACTGGCCATGAGTACAGTACTTGAGAGTTGATGGTTGTCCCCTGGGCCAGGACTCTCTCTGGTTGCCCAGGCAGAGCAAGAAGAAAAGGGTCAGCTGAGGGCTGCAGGACCCAAATCTTCAGTCAGGGGAATGTAGACAGGCTCCTGGCTTCTGTAAGCAATAATCACACCTGGAAAAAGCTCAGTCAGCTACAGGAAGTGTTGTGCTTTCTTTCCCAAAGGGCCAGGTGTCCCCGGAAACTGGGCTGCTCTCTCACAGACCCCCAGCGCTGGAATGGACAGAGGGGAGCCGGGTTTGCCCCCCAGTAGACAGCAGAGGGAGCCTGCCTCAGGCTCTATTCCAGAGGAAGGGCCTCAGAGTCAGCCTCACACGCCTGGGCCAAAATATCCTGGTGAGATATCGGGCACCTCCTTTCAGAATCAGTGATGCATCTCTGCCAGTCTTGGCTTTTCTTGGCTCATTATATCTTCTTTTTTTTTTGGGGGGGGGGCTATACCCACTGGTGCTCAGGGTTTACTCTGACTCTGTACTCAGGAATCACTCCTGAAGGAGCTTGGGGGGAATCCTATGCGGTGCCAGAGATCAAATTCAGGACAGCCTTATGCAAGGCAAAGACCACTCCCACTGGAGGGATCCTTGGGCCCAGCAGTGCTCAGGCCTTCCTCCTGGCTCTGTACTCAAGGATCCCTCCATCCTGACATGGCTCTGGGTACCATTTGGGATGTTGGGGATCAAACTCAGGTCGGTGGTGTGCAAGGCAAGTGCCCTCTCTGCTGACCTGTCGCTCCAGCCTCTGGGCTCCTTCTGACTTAAAGGTGTCAATTCTCTCTTTAAAATCCAGTGAAATGGCCACACAAATCAGGTTATTGCTTTTGTGTGTGTGCAAGCATGCAGGTGTATGCATGTTTGTGTGCATCTGTATGAGTGCATTGCATGTTTGTGTGTGTGTGTGTGTGTGTGTGTGTGAGTGTGTATACCTTCCCATGAAGGCAATCATTTACTTCTTGATCCTTTGCTCACCAAACATAGCATTACTTTCTGGTTCCATTCCGGCCACTGTGATTTACAAGACTGTAAGTGACAGGGTTTTATGCCCATGATTTTCCAGCCTGTACCCTCCTTTAGAATGACCACTTCCACTTCTTCAACAACTAGGATTCAGCAATTCCATCTCTGGGCATCTACCACCACAGATTCAAAATCTCTTTTTGAGAGACATTTGCCCTCCTGAGTTCACTGCAACTGTTTATGGCAGCCCAAATCTGGAAACAAGCCCAGAGTCAGAGAAGAGATAAAAGGAATGACTGTGGAAAACAGTGATCTTATAAAGTGTTTCTGGAAAAAATGAATCCATCCCTCTGGCACTCACTGGCCCAGTCAGCCTTCAGAGAGCAACCTCCCCCGGGGTCACCACCACTTCCCTCCTGAACCCTGTGGCTCTCCCAACACTACATCTGTGGAATGACAACAGGGACCATTTTCCTTGAGAACCCAGCCTTGGGAACAAGCAGTGTGTGCTGAGAAGTGCCAGCCTGCTGCCCCTGAACAACGGGACACTAGGCAGCAGTGGAGTGCTATGGGGTGCCAGGCATCAACAGAGCAGAGCCTCTTCCTTCCTTCTTCATCACTCACAGCACCCTCTCTGCCCGCAGCACAGTGTCTGCTCAGTCCTGTTCTGGCCAGGCCTGTCTTTGAAACTTGGTGTCCCGTTTTAGCTGCCCCGTTGTGATGGATCCTTCTAACCTGCTTCAGTGTTTGCCCATCCCAAACAGATGGTCTTCTCGCCCCTTCCAGAAAAAAAAAAAAAAAAGACTCTGCTCCATGCCCCTGAAATCTGGTTTCTTGGATTAAACAAAACAGAAATGTTGGGCCCAGAGTGATAGCACAGAAATAAGGCTTTTTCCTTGCATGCAGACAGACCTGGGTTTGATCCCCAGCTCCCTATGGTCTTCTGAGCCAGGCACGACTTCTGAGTGCATAGCCAGGAGTAACCCCTAAACGTCACCAGGTGTGGCCCAAAAACAAAATAAAAAATCCTATGGCACCCCAGGCACTTTCTGTCCCCTGTGTGTGGTTCCAAGGGACCCCAAAGTGCGCTGACCCCACTGGAGGGAAAATGACCCAGTGGCAGAGTGAAGAAGTAATTCCTGCCACTAGGCTGTTTGGAAGCAGCAGCACCACCGTCTTCTGAGGACTGTGAGCACTGGACTGGAATTCTTGAAATGCAATGTAGGAGCACAGATTCCAGAGTCCAGAACTGGACTGACTGGGCCCCCAAGAAATGCCAACAGCCTTGCTGTGAAGGGTGTCCATGCACCTGGCAAATGTCAGCTCCCATTCCCATGGATGTGCAAGGCCACTATCGGGGCAGTAGGGGCAGATCAGGCCAAGGAAGAGCTTGGACTCTGGGCAGGCTGAGCTGGGTGCTGGCCAGGGCCACTGAGCAGCAGAAAGGACACTGGCACATGCCAATGTGTGGCTATATTTCTGATGCCATCATCCCTGTCTTGACCTGAGTGCTAGGTAGCAGCATGCCCTCTGGAGATTGGCAGGACAGTCCAGGGCCTGACTGTTGCAGGGTCCGTGTACCAGCTCAGCTGAAGTTGATCCATATCCCACCTCCCTGCACCCACCACCTACCCAGAGCAGCATGCAGAACCCCAGAGCTGGACTGTGATGCAGGAAAGATGCTAGAAACAGAGGACGGGTTTCTGAAGGCTCCTTCAGCCTGGCTTGTGGAGCCTTTTGTTTGTCTCTTGAGCACACTCAGCTGTGTTCAGGGCTTCCTCCTGGCTCTGTGCTCCTGCGGTGCTCAGGGCACCAAGTGCAGTGCCAGGAATCAAAACTCAGGCTGGCGGCATCTCAGGCAAGCATTGTACCCCAGTACTGTCTCCCCAGCCCTGGTTTGTGTCTCTCTGTTCTTTCATCTGCAGTGGCGGCAGCGGGACAGTGGAACGCAGCTCCGTGTAAGCCACAGACACGCTGTCAACAGTGAGCAGGAAGGAAAAAGCCCAACACGAGCCCAGATGCTGAAACATCTGGCGCTCATCAAGGCTTTCCATTGGGAAAGCCAGTACTGCAAACTTGCCTCCAGACTCCATCTCTGTTGCCCCTTCAGGAGCTGTTGAAAATAAGGGCAGGAGAGAAATGCCCCATCCGGAGCCTCCCTCCCTTCTCATCATCTGCCAGCTAAGACTGGTCCTGTGCTCTGTCCCTGGCTGATGTGAGTGGAGACAGGGCTGGAGAAGGAAGCAGAAAGTTGGGATTCCAGTCTTGATCACTGCTAATCTCAGTTGCTGCTCTGTTGGCACCAGCACTGACATGGGCTCCACATTAGAACCAGGTTCAGCTGTCTCTCCTGGTCAGGAAAGGCCTGCTGAGCACCAGGGAAAGCGGGCTCTTACTTCCCAGGAGTCCTCCCTAAGCCCATCACTTCTGCAGAGGGACAAGAATTGCACAGTTAAAGGAGAGGGAAGAGGAAGAAGACATGTGATCTAGATGGAAACATGGAAAAGAGAAACAGCATGAGAGGAAGTGTCAGGAGACACTAGCCTCCTCATACATTGCTGGCAGCTGTGGAAGATAGTTCTATCCCTAGGCTAATCAGCTTGGAAATTCTTCCCAAAGTTAAGCAGACTTGTGATCCAGCAATTCTCTTTCCAGGCTTAGAGCCAGTGGACTTGGAAGCAAGTACTTAAATGCTCACACATGAATTTTGTGGAAGCACAGTTCACAATGGCCAAGATGCAGACAACCCAGCCAGTCACTGAAGGATGAACAGATAAACACACAGGAAGTATCATTCCGCTGCAGAAAAGAAGATTTGATAACTGCTATCATGAAAAAAAAATCTTGACTATTTCATGGCATAGGAAAGACTTCAGATTTGAAATGTTTCCATTTATGCAAAATAGCCAGAATAAGTAAGCACACAGCATCAGGACACGACAAGTCACTAAATGATGAGAAGTGGATGGGAAAGATTGGGAGCAGCAGCTGAATGGGAGCAAGGCTTTACTTGGGGTATTACATATGTCTTGGACTATAAAAATAGTTTTTGCCCAGCATTGCACTGGTATTCAGTAACTTTAAGAAATTCTATATTTTGGGCCCGGAGAGATAGCACAGGGGCGTTTGCCTTGCAAGCAGCTGATCCAGGACCAAAGGTGGTTGGTTCGAATCCCGGTGTCCCATATGGTCCCCCGTGCTTGCCAGGAGCTATTTCTGAGCAGACAGCCAGGAGTAATGCCTGAGCACCGCCAGGTGTGCCCCCCCCCCAAAAAAAAAAGAAATTCTATATTTTGTGACTGGCACCTAAAATAGGTAAGAAACATATTGTCACACGGGTAGTTCTCTATTAGAGAAAATTGACTTTGCTGTTTTCCCCTGTATTTTGAGCATTCTGGCACATGGAAATTTAGGAGCTCAAAAGAACATGAAACTGGACCAGAAAGATAGCATAGCAGTAAGGCATTTGCCTTGCACGTGGCCAACACAGGACAGACCTGGGTTTGATTCCCGGCACCCCATGTGGTCCCCTGAGCCCTTTAGGGGCGATTTCTGAGTGCAGAGCCAGCAGTAATGCCTGAGTGCCACCTGCTGTGACCCAAACAAACCCCCCCAATTACAAATGACTCAACAATGACTTAAATTAAACTTGTACTGTGAAGTCCTAACATTTACCTATGCAACATAGATGCAAGAACAGAGTGAAAATGTATAATATGAGTGAATTTTGCAAGACTCCTGTCTTCTTCAGAGAAGTTTCTAGGGTTGTGGGAGCATAGCTTGGGGTGCTAGCATCGCATGAAGGCCAGAGAACGTTTGCTCAGGGTCCCAGAGCAGGGGTGACCCAACCACTGTCCCCTTCTGTCCTCCTGCACCATCACTCCCAGCACGGGGGCATCATATTGCTGAGTGCCAGGAGAACAGAGCTGGGACCCACACAGGAGCTCCTGCCCAGGGAAGTGGGGACAGTGTGGTACAGAGATAACTGATTCTCGGAGCCCCAGCTGGCCCAACTCTTGTCTGAGGCTTCTGGGAGCACAGCCTGGACTTGCCCAAGCAAGTCCTTGGACTAGTCATTGGGAGCATAATTCAGTCATCACTGTGGAGCCAGTGCTGAATCACTGGTCAAATATCCTATCAAAGGGCTTCCTTTGGCCTTTCAGTTCTGGAGCCAGATGATGCTGAGGCGGGCAGGGAGATGTGTGGGGCAGGAAGGTAAGCGAGTTCCTTCCTCCTGCTTAAGTGGGGTTGTGTTTGCTGATGCCTGGGGAGTCTGGAATCTTCAGTGCTCGGATTCTGCAAGGAAGATAGTGTCTGCCCTTCCCTGACACCCCCCACCTGGCTTGTCCACCTCTTCCCCGATGCCAGCTGCTGGCAGGAGCAGCCTGGTGGGCTCCAGGAGGAGAGACAAGCTCAGCCCTTCTCAGCACTCCCTGGGCTTCCCAGCAGCTGCTCTGCCATGTTTTTCGGTACCCTTCTGCTCAGGTCACTCCAGTGGAGCTCAGCTAGGCACTGGAAGGTCGAGGGAGAATCTGCCTGGATGCCGCAGTGCTTGACAAGACCCCATTGTGCCTCCTCAGAAGGACACTAAGTGAGGCCATGAAATAGCCCATAGACAGGAGGTCTCTGGAGCTGTGGGTATCAGAGGACCCTGCCCAAGTGCTACTCAGGCCCAGATCATGAAGGGAGGTGCCATGTTTTCTTTGTTTTGTTTTGCGTTTTGGGTCCCACCCGACAGCGCTCAGGGGTTCCTCCTGGCTCTACGCTCAGAAATCACTCCTGACAGGCTCGGGGGACCCTATGGGATGTCGGGATTCAAACCACCAACCTTCTGCATGAAAGGCAAATGCCCCGGGAGCTGCCATGTTTTTTTTTTTTTTTTTTTTTTTTTGGTTTTTGGGCCACACCCGGTGACGCTCAGGGGTTACTCCTGGCTATGCGCTCAGAAGTCGCTCCTGGCTTGGGGGACCATATGGGACACCGGGGGATCGAACCTCGGTCCGTCCTAGGCTAGCGCAGGCAAGGCAGGCACCTTACCTCCAGCGCCACCGCCTTTGGGAGCTGCCATGTTAATGCTCGAAGCACTCTAACCATCCTTTGGCTCACTCACTGCCCTGACCTCAGCACATGGAAGGCTGGCGAGTGATGGTTCCCTGCAGGCGGGGAGCCCGGGTTTGACAGAGCTAACTCTGAGTGCCTGCTGATCCTCACAGGGCCCTGTGAGGTGACAACACAACAGGGGTGAGGAGATCCCTGTGATCTCCATGGGTGCTGAGTCCTCGCTCTGGCTGGAGCCACATGGATGGCTCATCTCAGGACTGAGGGCAGGCATGGGCAGTCCTGGCTGAAGCAGGAGTGAATAGACACATCCTCCAGGCCCCAGCCCAAATCCCAGCTCAAATCCCACCCTGAATTCCAGCCCGAATCCCAGCCCACATCCAAGCTGGTGAATGTTTTGTGCTCGGTTGCAAGCCCTGAGTTCCATTTGTGTTGGCCTGGCACAACAGTTTCCACTAATGTAGGAAATGGGCGGGTCAGTTCCCGTCCAGCTGGAGAGGACCTGGGCTCGCATTTCAACCAATTCTTTCAGAAATTCAAGCCTTCCATCCAGTAGTGTTTGCCTGGAAGCTTAGCATGGCCCAGCCTGACCCAGGGCAGCAAATAGGGGCTGGATTTCCTGTGGTCCTGTGGGCAGGAAGTCCTGCCCAGCCCTAACTGCCCTACCTAAGACCATCTGACCTGGGCCAGTCACCCTCTCCTGGCCACCGCACCCTCAAACATAAAGGGAAACACTTTAATAAGGGTTCTGGACTTGAAATCTGTGCCGGCGTTTCTGACTTTTCACTGGTTCCACACCACTCAGGTTCACACAGGACTGGTGACACCCTGGTGTGACATCCCTGGGTGTCAGAGCAGGTTGAGGTGAGGGTTCATTCCTGCTCCTGTGTTCAGGGGTCACACCTGGGGTGCAGGGAATCCAACCTGGGCTCCCACATGCAAAGCCTCAGTGCTTCCTAGCTGTGACTCCATCTCATGATTCTAGTGATTATGATGACAAAGTACATGTTGTTAACTCAGAATGTGCCAAATCCACATACATGTTTTTGCCTGGGAAGGGAACGGAACCTAAGGGCATCCGTCCACTTGCTGTGTGAAGGGCTTCTCAGAGGCTCATTGACGGGAAGCCTGTTCCCCAACTCATTGAACTTTCATGAAATGGTCCTGGCCCCCACAAACATTAGTAACAGCCCATTCAAACATCCCCTGGGATTCCGTACCTCAGAACCCGCCTCAGGTCCCCATGATTCCTTCATTCAGGAGCGCTGGCCTGCCTTCCTGTTCATCTGTCAGTCTGCCTATCTGTCCTCACTGGAGGGGACACGGATGGTCTGCTGGGGCAAGGCACTGCTCAAGCGCTGTCCACTTACCTGCTCTGAAGGTCACTCCAGGACAGACCTAGACTTCTCCCTCTGGTGCTGTAAGGAGTGTTATTGTAAACAGCATTCATCACCTTTCCACTTAGAGGGACTGAACTTTGTCATGGTTTTAAATGGAAAGAATGAGGGGCCAGAGTGATAGCACAGCAGGAGGACATTTGCCTTGTATGCAGCTGGCCCGGGATGGACCCAGGTTCCATTCCCGGCATTCCATATGGTCCCTAGAGCCTGCCAGGAATGATTTTTTTTGGGGGGGTGGGGTACATCCTGGCATCGCTCAGGGGTTACTCCTGGCTCTGCACTCAGAAATCACTCCTGGCAGGCTCGGGGGATCATACGGGATGCTAGGAATCTGCCATCCCAGGTTGGCAGAATGCAAGACAAACACCTTACCGTTGTGCTCTCTCCAGCCCCCGGAGCTGAGAGCAGAGCCAGGAGTAACTCAGGAGTGCCACTGGGTGTGGCCCCCCAAAAAACAAACAAACAAAAAAAAAAAAGGAAAGAATGATTTGAAAATGATTTCAAACAAATGAAGATCTTCTCAAATCCCAGATTGGTCAGTCAATGAACACATCTCAAACACATGTAGACCCTTCAAAAGTCTCAAGTCACATGTTGCATATTTGCTCCTTCTTTGCGGGTTTCCTAAAGACTCCTGGTACATTCTTTATAAATATTCAGGGTTGGGACCGGAGAGGTGGTGCTAGAGGTAAGGTGTCTGCCTTGCAAGCGCTAGCCAAGGAAGGACCGTGGTTTGATCCCCTGGCGTCCCATATGGTTCCCCAGGGCCAGGGGCAATTTCTGAGCGCTTAGCCAGGAGTAACCCCTGAGCATCAAATGGGTGTGGCCCAAAAAACAATAAATAAATAAATAAATAAATAAATATTCAGGATTAGGCCAGGGTTTAGGTTTGAAGACAAGGAAGGCAGCCCTCATGCTCCACAAACATGAGATATCTCCCTCCACGAAGGAGAGATGCAAGTGTGCTTAAGAAGTTCCCAGATGGGACCTGAGAGAGAGCACAGCATGCTGCTGATCTGGCTTTAATCTCCAACATCCCGTGTGGTCCCCTGAAGCTGCTAGGGGTAATTTCTGAGCGCAGAGCCAGAAGTAACCCTGAGCACCACCGGGTGTGGCCTGAAAACAAAAATAGAATGTGTCCCTCACCCCTGCCAGCAGCCTATTTCTATAGTGCATTCTTAGGCAGGAGAGTCAGGGATGAGGACTGGACTTGAGACGGGGAACCCAGGCAGGATCCTACAAAGCACCAGAGTCAAGAAGATACAGCTACCTCCAGAGTTACACTCTCAGCCCTGTGAAGGGACAGGACGTAGAGCCTGGTGGGGAGGAGGCTTCGGGGAGGAGGAAGGATGTGGCCCCTACGCAGCCTGAAGACCCCTCTGAGCCACTGGCTGCTCACATACTTCCTGCCCCCAACCCACCATCTCCAATCTCCCAGACCCAGGGCAATATGTGATGATCCCACAGAGCTCAACAACAGAATTAGTGTCTGCAGGACAAGAGAACTTTTCTTTGGTACGAGTGACAAGCGCCCTTTCTTCCCAGTTCCCCAGTCTCTCTCTCTGAGAGTTAGTGGCCATTAGAGGCGGCCCATGGCATATACTAGCACCTCTGGTAGCACATATGCTGGCCTCTGAGCCTAGGGCTCTGCCAGCAGGTCCTGACCAAGGAAGGGTCCCTCCAGCATCCCTTTTCTCTGCTCCTGCACTGCAGGGCTAGTTCACATCAAAGACATGAGCTTTTGAGACACTGGAAACACACAGCCATGATTTCTGCCTCCGGTGAACTTCCACATCTGCGGGAATCCCGGACCTTCTCAAAATGAGTTTCTAAAAGGACTTTAGAAGAAGTCCAAAGATTGGCATGTAAGATGTGCCATGAGTCAGGCCCTGCAGGGAAGCGTCCTTGCGCCATGGGATTGGCCTCAGAATGGCAGAGGGAGGAAAGGAGAACAGTTCGTGTCCCCTTGGGAGCCAAGGAGGAGGAGTGCTGCTGACTCAGGGACAGAGCACTCAGGAGGTGGGGCCGAGCAGGCCCAAAGCCACAAGGGCCAGACCAGAGGAGGGCTTGGTGGGGTTTGATGTATGAACCCATTTCTCCCACAGTTCCATTAACACATTGCCAAAGGTTTTGGTTAAGATCCCATCCAAAGATAGGATATCAGCCTGGAGATAGTTTCTTGCATCTCCCCCAGTTTGCATACAAGGTGGAGACAAGCTGAGCCCCTGGCTCCTCACAATTGTGCCCAGCACCTCCCAGCCAGCACCCCTACCCCCAATCCATAGCTCCTGACTACCCTATCTACTCTCGCAATGCAGGCCCTGTCTTCCTTCCTCCCTGGCATCTGTGAACTTCTGACACCACGCCCCCCCCCACACTATGATGCACTAGGAACCATGGCATGGATAGGCTTTTTGTTGGCTTGTTTGGGGGGCACTCCCTGATGTGCTCAGTACTTACTCCTGGCTCTACACTCAGGCATCATTCCTGGCACCCAGAGAACCAAAGGGGCTGCTGGGATCAAACTTGGGTTAGCACATGCAAATCAGATGCCTTCCCCACTGTGCTATTTCTCTGGCCTCACATACAAAATCTTTTTGTTTGTTTGTTTTTGGGGGTCACACCCAGCAGTGCTCAGGGGTTACTCCTGGCTCTGTGCTCAGCAGTCCTGGCAGGCTCAGGAGACCACATGGAATGCCAGAAATCGAACCAGGGTCTGTCCGGGTATGGCCACATGCAAGGGAAATGCCTTACCACTGTGCTGTTGCTCCGGCCCCACATACAGAATCGAGAATTCTTCTACCAACAGAAGGAGCCTAGAAAGTGTCTTCCCGGGAACCCAGCCGCTCTGGTCAACAGAATCCAGGTACCCTGGCCAGGTGACACATTGGCAAGGTGTCAAGGTTACCTCCATCCCACAGACACTACCCATTCCCTAGTCGCACACCACATAAGGCCCCTGTGATGGAAACATGCCCCGAAATGCATCACCTCTGGGTCCCTGGGGCACAGGAATGAACTCTGGATGAAAGGTCACACTTTTCAGTTCATCCTTTGGGGGCCATTGCCTCTGGATCTGGCTCGGGGCTAGAGTTATTCAATCATCCTGGAAGCTATGGTCCTTCCTATCCTCTCCTGGATGGCATGAGTTCCCGAGGAGGACAGTGCCCAGCACCCAGGCAGAGTGGCACTTTCTGTGCCTTTTCCTACCGCAAGCACCAACTGTGAACTATCTGTACATCCCCAAGGCCACAGGAACTCGGGTGGTTCTTACACACGTCTCTGCTATTTGCACTGATCTCCCAGGGCCAAACATGGCTTCCCTGGGTGCAGTGTCTGCCAGGCACGGTGAGACTTCATCTGAGGGGCTCCCAGGAAAATAAGGAACAGGTCTGGGCTAGCTTGCTTGCTGCAGCATGGATTGGAAAGCAAAGTGGGATGTTACCACACAGAAACATGTTTCGAGTTTCACCTCTCCTAGAACCTTTGAACAATAGAACAGAACGTGTAGCCAAACCTCAAACACCCCTGGATTTGCACAACACCATAATCCCATCCAGATACACTGACTTTCCTGCCACGGATTCATGGCTCCAAGAATTTTTATTTTCCAAGCATGAAAAACGGCTCCAAGAAAGAAACTTGCTGTTCTGTGAGCCACAGCCCTCCCGCCTGCCCACTCCTCTGGGACTTGCACCCTTACCACCCACTTCTTCAGCTCTGGCCCTGGCCCTTCCACTGTCACAGATGCCCCATCCCTCCCCTGCATCACGGCTGGGTCCTGGCCCACAGGTGGCAGGCAACTCCAGCACTGCCCACCAGCAGGCATGCTGGGGAGGCTGAACCCGCTTCTGGCCACACCCGCGGATGCAGGGCAGGAAGTTCAGCACGACCACCATCGCCCTGGAAAGTTACTGTGAGCTTCTCTCTCCCTTTTTCCCTTTAATGGGCGAAAGCCAAACTCGCACTTGGCATGGGGTGTGAGGGGCGAGAGGACAGAGGGGGAAATGGAGCCCTGTTTGTTTTCCTTCCGTGTGTGTGACCTGCCGGCTCCTCTGATCTTGCCTTCCACCTCATCCAGTCCTCTCTCATTTCAGCAGGGACAGACGGCTGCAGAGGATCTCACACCTGGTGACTCAGCTCACACTGGCTTGTTCTTAGATACCCAGGGTGGGGGGAGAGAGTTGAGGGGACCCTGGCTCCAGACTTTCATACTGGGGCCATGAGAAAAATGTGGGCCATCTGGGGACCAGCCTGCACTCCTTAGAGCCAGATGCTGACTGGCTCCACGGGAAGGAAACCAAAACAATCAGAAAGCTCTTCCGATTGCCAAGACAAATCTTGGGGCCCTCTCAGTGTTATTCCGCCGCGCTCTGTTTGACTTGGGCCCCTCACCCGCTTGCAAGGCACTGCCACCGCTCAGGCAGAAGCGAGGGCACAGGAGCCAGGAATTTGGGCTGGGACAGACAGTGGAAGGAGACTTTGACATTGTGTGTTTTCCCATTTTAATTTATTTTCTGTTGAGAGGACCTTTTGCTCTATTTTTTATATTTCTTTAAATTTCTTTTGCTCTATTTTTAAAACAACAACAACAATAATAATAATAATAATAATAATTAATAATAATCAGGAGCTAGAAAGTTGGTGCCTGCCTTGCACGTTGTAAGATTGCCAAAAAGGAGCCAGGACTCACCTCCTCTTTCCTGCTGCTGCTGTTGCTGCTTCTGCCACTGCTGAAGATTCAGACTCTCTCAAATCCTGGCAGGGATTCTGGGAGATGTGTGCCCATGGGGGCACCAGAGAGACAGACTCTGGCTATGTGGCAAGTGGAGGGCAGGAGCGGAAGGGCTCCATCACCTTTGCAGCATGGCCTTCAGTGAAGGAACTGGGCCTTGACATGGGGACAGGTTGGAAGGGGCGGGGTCTAGAGGGGCAGGTGTGGAAGCCCAGAGGTAGCTGAGGTCCAGGCTGTGGGGTCAGGCATTGCTGTGGGAGGCCTTGTGGGACTCCCACAATCTCCAGTCTGGTCTACATTCTTTCTCCTCCTTCTGCCCCATCCTACCCCTGTCCAGCACACAGACGCCTTGAGCTCTACCTCCAGGTAAATAAATATGCCGTCTCTCAACTGACCCCTGTGGCTAAAGTGGACTAAAGGTCCAGCTCCGTCAGCTGCTACCTGTTGGGCTCTGAGTGGCCAAGGCCTAGGCTCATGTTCTCGTGACTCTGTACTGTGAAAAGGTGGGTTGTGTGCTCCACAATCCCCAGAGAGAGAGAGAGAGAGAGGGATCCCCATGCCTCTAGTCTGGGTTGGGCAAGAGACGCAGGTCAAGCAGCAATTCTAATGCAGGAAATAATCCACACACAGTTGGGAAGGAATAGCAGGCCATAAGCTCACACCACAAGCCAGTCACTCCACCAAGTGGAACCACGAGCCAAGATGGCAGCTTCCCCTCCAGACCACACCACAAAGCATCCTTTATTGGGGAAAAGTAAGCCCACCCCCAAGGGGAGAACAAAAAAATGAGGAGGCAGTGAGGAAACATCTTTTTAACATGTAAACCAAAGGAACCAATAGAGAGACATCTAATTAGAAGGCAATATGAGGACCGATTCAAAGGACTCTACCAACACTGAACAACTAAAACGGAGAAGATGGTTCTTCCAGGATGTGGGCCTGACTATTCACAGAGACCATAGCAAAGGGCGTCAGCTACTCTTGGAGACCCCATTCACCCCCATATTCCCTGATCCTATGAGACAAAAATAGAGCAAAGTCAGTGTAAACATGCCTTCCCAGAAGCACTCTGCTTACATTGTATCTCTGGACCCTGCCACTCTGGGACTCGGGTGGTGACAGTCACCCCCTTTCCACAGGATGTCAGTTCTGTCTGCACATTGCAAGAGGAAAACAAGTGGAAGATCCCCCAGGCTAACTATAAATGACCATAACTTGAGTTTATTTATTTTTGGTGATGATTACTGTCGTGAACTACAGCTTTCAGGTATCTGCATAAAGATGTTTTTATTTCTTGGAGCAATGTAGATGGTAGGAGGTTGAATGTTTCCTTCTGTTGTCTTTACAAAAATAAATAAATAAATGAGAGACGGTGCCTGTGGCTCATTCATTTTCTGGGAAGCCATGAAGGGGCAGATTATGGAGCCACATGCATTATGGATGAATGTGCACTTTTCTTGACCTCTTTCCCTGGAACCGTCCCAATCCACGTTCCACCAGGCTGAGCTGTGAGCCCCAGGGAAAACTTCAGTCTCTAGAATCAGGGTGTCAGGAAGTTTCAAAACACAGAGCCAGCAAGCCTCTTTCGTGCTCCAGGCCTCAAAATACAGAAGCTGAGTTCTGTGCGAGTGCCAAGTTCGAACACGGCAAAGATAACACTGTGTAGCCGGCACTGAGTGACCAGGCTAAGGGTTGGATCTGAGACTTTAGACTCTAAAGTTTAGAGCAAGAGACAAGCAGGGCCAAGGCCCTTTGTGTGGATGCCAAGCTATAGGCCACCACTAAGCAGCCTGAGTAGGTGTTTCAGATAAAGGGAAAAGAGAAGTAGCAAAGCAGATGTCATTTGAGGGCACAATGAAAATGCTTGGATCTAGCTGGTTTGGGATTCTGGAGGGATCTTTTTTGTTTGTTTGTTTGTTGTTTCTTCTTCCTCAGAAGTGCTGAAGAGCTATCCCTGGGCCCAGAGAGATAGCACAGCAGTGTTTGCCTTGCAAGCAGCCGATCCAGGACCAAAGGTGGTTGGTTCGAATCCCAGTGTCCCATATGGTCCCCCGTGCCTGCCAGGAGCTATTTCTGAGCAGACAGCCAAGAGTAACCCCTGAGCAACGCCGGGTGTGGCCCAAAAACAAAACAAAACAAAACAAAAAGAGCTACCCCTGGCTCTGCCTTGAGGAATCATGCCTGGCAGGCTCAGGGGACCATAAGGGATGCCAGAGATCAAACCTGGGTCAGCAGCATGCCAGGCAAATGTCCTCCCCGCTGTGCTATCTCTCTGGCCTGGAGCCTTGATCTTTTGACCCAGCATAAGGCATCTTTGCAATGTATCTAAAAGATAGACAAAGTTTGTATGTCTTCTCTGAAAGCTAAAAATTTCCATTTGGCAAGAAGGGGATGGTTTCCATCAGGCATGCAAAGAAAGGAATTACTGAACACCCACCTCTCTCCTGCTCAGCACAGAAGCCAGGGGTGAGAGTTGCAGAAGACACTTCTCACTTGGACGGGTAGAGTGGGGAGGAAGGACAGTGAAGGAGGCTAGACAGCACAGACGTGGTCCATCATGGTCCAGCAGCTCTACATGGAGTCTTGGATGACTCGCATCTTCAGGGAATTGTCTGCTCATTTCTTCTCCCATTTTCTGATGTGGTTGTTTACTGTGAAATGCAGGGTTTTAACCATCAATGGTGCAATTCTTGTAGTAAAACTAATGACTAGGGCTTTAAAGATAAATAAGCTTCCTATGGAAACATCCCAAGTTTCCGTAAGTCAGAGACATGAACTTGGTGACCATAGGCAGCAGAACAGGACAGATCATTGGTGCAGAGAATTCTGCCCTTGCCACAGTGTGGTGCTTAGGGGATAGGCCAGAATGAGAGGCAGACGTGCATTCTGGATCTTTTCCAGGGAGTACTTGTGATAAGACCCAGTGACCCAGCTTGGCAGCAGATTGGGAGCGGAAGGGTCGGGCATTGGTGATGGGAAAGCTGGTCAGGGTGGTGAGACTCAGTTCTCAGATGAACTCAGAGGAACCACAATAGATACTAGGAATCACAGCTGGCTCTGCATGTGCTGAGAGTCTGGCCGTGACAGGAGGGCTGACAGCCACAGTCACCTCCCAGCATATGTCCATCATGTCCATGTAATATCTGTTGCTTTAGTTGTCGGTTATGTTCACTAAAGTTGGAAACATCCCCTCCAGAGTCATAATATGAGAGTTTTTGTGTTGTTTTGTTTGGTTTTTGGGTCACACTCAGCAGCACTCAGGGGTTACTTCTGGCTCTGCACTCAGAAATTGCTCCTAGCAGGCTCGGGGACCATATGGGGTGCTGGGAATCGAACTGGGTTCCATCTGGGGTTGGCTGTGTACAAGACAAATCCCCTACTGCTGTGCTAATGCTCCAGCCTCAATATAGTTTTGTTTTTGTTTTTTATTCTAAGATCAGAAACTCAGTGCCTGACATGACTCCATTTTTCCTGTGGGACTCCTGGGAACACTGTTGCTTCTTAGGTCCTCAGGTTCTTTTGGGGAGCACGGATCACTCAGTTTGTGACCATGGGACAAATGGTAGTGACACCTCTGTGTGCACTGGTCTCCCAAACCAGCTCAGAGCAGAGAAATGGCAGTGAACTGGCGAGAGTGGAGAATGGCCACAGAGCTTGGTGGGCCACCCAAGCAAAGATGGACTCAGTTTACCAGCCTGGGCTGAGAGCAAGGAACCGGATGGACCACTCTGCTGTGGCTGTGGGAGCTACAGAAAGTGAGTGTCTCAGCATAGCCTTCCAAGGCATCCCCTGCCTTCAGACCTGCCTGTCAGCCTCACCCCTGACAGGCTGGCTGGACAAGCTCAGCGGCATTCTGGAAGCTTCCAAACTCATGCCACCCTCTTCCCACAGAGGCCAGGCTTCTGCTCATAACTCCTGCGCACCTGCCTGCCTGCCCATCTGTCCACCTGAAGATCTGTCCGTGTATCTGCTTGTCCTTTTATCTGTCCACTGAAAACCTATCCACCTGTGTTCTTGCCCTTCTCTCCACTTGAAAGCCTTTCCATCTGTCTGCTTGTCCTCCTACTATCCATCTGCCTACCTGTTTGCTTGTCTGTGTTTCCTCCTATTTGTCTGCCTGTCTGTATGTCTACCTGAAAACCTGTCCACCTGTCTGTCCTCTGTCTATCTTTCCTTCTTTCTATCCACCTGAAAACCATTCACCTATCTGTCTACCTGTCTTTGTCTGTCCAGTTGCCCACCTCTCTGTCTACCTACCTATCTACCTATCTGCTCAACTGGAATGCTCCCGTTGTGAGGACAAACAAGCCCCTCTGGAGCTCCCTGGGTGGGGAGACACCAGGTTCCAGACCTGGAGCCTGCAGTTCTCCTCCTGCTCTGCCATTAGTAAAGACTGGCCCAAGGATCTCTCCAGTTACCTCTCGACAGGACCTCTGGAGCCTGCTGGCCACAGGGGCCTCTTGAGCTGCCTCAGCCCTTAGCTGGGGCCCAATGTCCCCAATCTGCACTCTGTGCTGTTCACCACCTAGAAAGCACAGCACTGTGTGGCCTGCCACTTGTCCAGGCTCCCTCACTCTCCCAGATGCTGCAGTTACACTTGATCCCAGGACTGTCCATGCAAAACAAGATGGCTGGATCCAGCATGTCTGTTCCCTAGGAAACCCTGTCAGGGTCATGGTCACTGCAGAGATGGGCAGATTATTGTGGAAACAAGACAGATGCAGCTATCTGAAGCTTTGCTGTGTCAGGTTGGGCCAGGGTGGCCAGCATGGAGGGGGAGCTTGTGTTTCAGTGAAGATTGTGTTTGTTTATTTGTTTAGTGTTTACTTGGGGCATGCCTGGCAGCGCTCTCTGTCTGCAGCTCAGCACCTGCTGCCGATGCTCCCACGGCTCTAGGCTATTACTGGGCTACATGGGCACCCTTGCAAGTGCCTCGGGGACAGGTCGCCTCCTGCCCTCTGGCTCCCTCTCCCGTGCTGTTGACCCTTCGGAGAAGCTGAGAGTAGGAGCATTCAGAGATCTGACCTTGGCATGCCAGCCAGTCTTCTCTTTTTCCTGCTCACTTCTCTTTTTCAAGAAGCCTTTAAGAGGCTCAGAGCCAAAGCACCGCAGGGAGGGCATATGCCTTGCATGTGGTTGACCTGGATTCAATCTCCAGCATCCCACATAGTCCTCGAAGCACCACAGGGAGTGATTTCTGAGTGCAGAATCTGGAGTAGTGCCTGACTGAGTAGTTGCCAGGTGCGGCCCCCCAAAACAGACAAACAAAAAAAGAAGCCTTTAAAGCCTAAATAAACATGCATAGAAACAGTAATGAAAATGTCGGAAAATTAAGAAGTTGCACATTGTAACATGGGCACACACACAGATACACACATACACACAACACACACATAATCACACACATTCAAACACCTCCCACCCACACCCACACGCTTCATTCTGGATGGGCCAGTTGGGGAACAGGCTGAATGGGGGTCCTGCTCCCTGTCCTTTCTGATTCTTGGAAACTTCCTCACCTGACGTCTTATTAGCATGTGTTTGAAGATTGTGAGTGTAATTAGGCAGATAGGGTGGTTTGGTAAGAACAAACATCTCTGGACAAGAGGCAACTCGGTCCTCGGCTATCCAGCAACAAGGCCACGCACATTGGGAAAAGCCCCACTCAGCTCTTCTGGCTCCTGACGCCCTCAGACAGGCCCTGCCACGCCGGGCTGATTATGGCTTCTGCTGACTGTGCGGCACTGGGCTTACAGAGGCTCAGCCTGGCCCGGAGACAGCTCTTTTGTCCTCAGTGTTGCTGGGTGCTGAACAGCTGACGGGAAGGGTACACACAAGCAACCTTCTACTGCTGCGTAGTAAAGCTTCAGAAAAAAAAGAGAGAGAGAATTAAGCTATTCAGAGGCTGAGGCTCTGGGCTTTGAGAATGTCATGGAGGTGGATTCTGAGCCCACTTTCCTTGCCTATAAAATGTTGAGGATAAAAACAGCTCCAATAGCCGCTGGCGAAAATGGACACATAATGCAGGAGAAAGACTATTTGCAAAATGCAGAAACATGGCTGTGATTTGGGATGTAATTTGTTGTGTCGGTCATCACATGTTCAGGAAAGGTATGTGAAGGATCCCTTGGAATTTTTCATCACTCGGAAGAAGGAGAGGTCAGAAAAATAGGACCAAGCTGCAGGGTGGCCTTGCCTGAAGCCAGCAGGTTTCAGTTCCCATGAGCACAGGGTCCCACACCCTGGCTCCTGTGCTCTGAACCGATGGCCAGACTGACAAGAACCTCCGGGGGGTGGGAGGGGGAGAAACACACACACCCATACAGAACAAGAAAACAAATCCCTGGGGCTGGAGAGACAGAGCAGTTGTAGGGCGTTTGCCGTACAAGCAGCCGACCCAGGACCGAAGGTGGTTTGAATCCCGGCATCCCAGATGGTTCCTTGTGCTGGCCTGGAGCAATTTCTGAGCACAGAGCCAGGAGTAACCCCTGAGCGCCTCCAGGTGTGGCCCAAAATCCAAAAGAAAATAAAAGAAAACAAACCCCTTCTGTGAGGTGGAAGGAAAGAGTGAAGTGGCCTGAGCTGGGTAGAGCCGGGCACATTCAGACGTTCTTCGGGTAATTTTGTGGACAAAGACCATCTAGTGATGATGATGGCTGAGTGGAGAGAAAACTAAAAACAAGCAGACACAATTCTCACTAGGCCTTTCAAGTACATGGACACTCCTTATTGAGTAAGGATGTGTCTTAAAACCAGATGTGTAAACTTCTATAAGAAAGAAAACATCGTGGGGCGGTGAGGTGGCACTAGAGGTAAGGTGTCTGCCTTGCAAGCGCTAGCCAAGGAAGGACCATGGTTCGATCCCCTGGTGTCCCATATGGTCCCCCCAAGCCAGGGGCAATTTCTGAGTGCTTAGCCAGGAGTAACCCCTGAGCATCAAACGGGTGTGGCCAAAAAAAAGAAAGAAAGAAAGAAAACATCGGGGCCAGTGATAACACAGCGGTAAAGCAATTGCCTTGCAAGTGGCCAACTAGGGACAGACTTGGGTTAGATTCCCAGCATCCCATATGGTCTCCCTAGCCTCCCAGGAGCGATTTCTGAATGCAGAGCCAGGAGTAACCTCTTAGTGCCACCGAATGTGAAGGGAGGGAGGGAGAGAGGGAGGGAAGGTGGGAGGGAGGAAGGAAGGAAGGAAGGAAGGAAGGAAGGAAGGAAGGAAGGAAGGAAGGAAGGAAGGAAGGAAGGAAGGAAGGAAGGAAGGAAGGAAGGAAGGAAGGAAGGAAGGAAGGCAGGAAGGAAGGAAGGAAGGAAATATGAAGGATAAGAACCACCTGTTTATCCTTTCTTGTTTTCCCCTGTGTGGATGGGAGCGGTTCCATGCGAGAGAGAGAGAGAGAGAGAGAGAGAGAGAGAGAGAGAGAGAGAGAGAGAGAGAGAGAGAGAGAGAGAGAGAGAGAGAGAGAGAGAGTGTAGCAGGTTTCCGGGGCCAGCTGCTGTAGGAACCTCATGAGGCACCTGAAATGTGGTGCCCAAGGGAGCAGGGCTGGTCACCAGGAGGGAGAAGAAGGGCAGGGAGTCTGGTAAGGAGGAGATTGGGAAGGTAACGCTGGTGGGCATTTGATGACCACCAGTGTGTCTATGTGTGTGTTCATGTGTGTGTGTGCGTGCTCCCACGTGCACAAGTGCATATATATATATGCATACTCCAATGTGTGTGTATGTCCTGTGAGAGCAAGGCCATCCGCTCATACTCATGCCAAGGTCCAGGCAACCTGTACTGGACTTACTTAACTCATGAGGGCCAAGGTCTGTCTTCGTTTCTTGTGGAGTTTGTTTTTTTGTTTGTTTGTTTGTTTGTTTTGGGGCCACACCTGGCAGCACTTGCCCTGTACTCAGAAATTACTACTGGCATCCTCGGGGGACCTTCTGGGATGCTGGGGAATCGAACTCGGGTTAGCTGTGTGCAAGGCAAACAGCCTACCAGCTATGTTATCGCTCCAGCCCCACTTTGTTTCAGGTTTCTTTTTGGAATGTTTTTTGGTTGCCTTTTTTTTTTGTTTTGGTTTTTGGTTTTTGGACCACACCTGGTGGTGCTCACTGGTTACTCCTAACTCTGCTCTCAGAAATCTCTCCTGGAAGGTTCAAGAGACCAAATGGGGGCCCGGAGAGATAGCACAGTGGTGCTTGCCTTGCAATCAGCCAATCCAGGACCAAAGGTGGTTGGTTCAAATCCCGGTGTCCCATAGGGTCCCCCGTGCCTGCCAGGAGCTATTTCTGAGCAGACAGCCAGGAGTAACCCCTGAGCACCGTTGGGTGTGGCCAAAAACCAAAAAAAAAAAAAAAAAAAAAAAAAACAAACGTTGATGATTGGGGCCGGAGAGATAGTATAGCAGCATTTGCCTTACAAGCAGCTGATCCAGGACCTAAGGTGGTTGGTTCGAATCCCGGTGTCCCATATGGTCCCCCGTGCCTGCCAGGAGCTATTTCTGAGCAGACAGCCAGGAGTGACCCCTGAGCAATGCCGGGTGTGGCCCAAAAACCAAAAACCAAAACAAAAAAAAAAAAAGAGAGAGAGAGAGAGACCAAATGAGATGCTAGGAATCAAACCTGGGCCTGTCCCAGATCAGCTGAATGCAAGGCAAACGCCCTACCTCTGTGCTATCACTCCAGACCCTCTTTTTTTGTATTTTTAAACGGTCTGTGTATTCAAACCAGGCAGAGGCTGGAGTGAAGGACCCAAAGACTCGGAGTTCCCACTGGTGGGGAACACGCCTTTTAGACTCCCCCCATGGCCTCTCTTGGGTCTCCCTCAGCTGACATATCTCAAAATACTCAGCCCAGAGGCCTCAGGCTGGATGCCAGCTCCATGTGCTCCTGGCCAAAGAAAGTGGATCTCCTGTAGCTGACGTGGATTCTGTCACCGCAATGTGACAGCCCTCCTACCACACCTGGGAGGCTTCAGTGGCTCCCCTGAACCCCCACACTACAGTGCTCCCTGCACCAGCCTGCACCAGGAGTGCTACAGCAGGTTGGAAAGTGCACTCTGCTGTCAATTACCAACAACCAATTTATTGGGCCCCTAAACAATAATTATTTTTAATTGCTGCCTTTGTGTCGTTATCACAAAATTATCAAAATTTGTCCTTATCACAAAATCATTCCTGTTCTGAGGTCTTGAATTATCTTGGCAGTGTGGCGAGAGGGGGCCAAGTGGGAAATCTTCACTACTGTTTTCCCATCAAATGGAAACAACACAAAAACCTTGATTTGTGCTGTGCTGGGTTTTGAAACAAAAGAGGATCTTAAAGCCCTGGAGACCCACTAGAGAATTCTACTTCTCACCCAGCCTGAGGTGATAGGAGCAGATAAGTCGGAAGTGGGTCAGCGTGGGGTGCTGGGTGGGTGTGGGGTGCCATGCCTCCCTCCCAGCCTGGCCCCTCCCCACCTTCCCTCATGGTGACCTTCCTTCCTTTCTCTCCACTTACATTTCATGGGACGCTTGACATGACTACTCAGTGCAGATGGAAAAGATTTGCACTTTCCCTGCTCTCTCCACCCTTCCCCTGACTATTCAGCTAGTCTTGTCAGTTCCTCTGGAGTCTGCAGCAAAAGTTCTGAGGTTCTTTGCTGGCAGAAAAAAAATAATCTGCAGAATGAAAAGCACAGCCCCCTTTTCAGAACCAAACTCTCACTCGGCACCTCCCTGGATCCAACAGAAAATAGTCCACAGTTGCTAGATGCTTCAGGTATCCATGGAAGCAAGTGCCCAGCCCGGGGCAGCAGGTATTCAGATGCCCACAGAACTGAAATGCTTCCTCTCGGCCATGATGAGTAGGGGAATGGGGCCCAGGAAGTCCACTCAGTCTGAGGGCCTTTGTGGACTACTCTGAAAGTGTCCAGTGGGACTGCTTTCAAACTGCCCAATTTCAGAGAAGTGAGAAGAGGAGAGGAGAAAAGAGGAAAGGAGAGGGAAAGAGAAAAAGGGAGAAAGGAGAGGAGAAGAGAGGAGAGGGGAGAAGAAAAGCTGTTTGGCTACAAAAGAGAGAAAGAAAGATAGAAAGAAAGAAAGAAAGAAAGAAAGAAAGAAAGAAAGAAAGAAAGAAAGAAAGAAAGAAAGAAAGAAAGAAAGAAAGAAAGAAAGAAAGAAAGAAAGAAAGAAAGAAAGAAAGAAAGAAAGAAAGAAAGGAAGGAAGGAAGGAAGGAAGGAGAGAGAGAAAGAAAAAAGAAAGAAAGAAAGAAAGAGAGAGAGAGAGAAAGAAAGAAAGAAAGAAAGAAAGAAAGAAAGAAAGAAAGAAAGAAAGAAAGAAAGAAGAAAGAAAGAAAGAAAGAAAGAAAGAAAGAAAGAAAGAAAGAAAGAAAGAGAGAGAGAGAGAAAGAAAGAAAGAAAGAAAGAAAGAAAGAAAGAAAGAAAGAAAGAAAGAAAGAAAGAAAGAAAGAAAGAAAGAGGGAGGAAGGAGGGAGGGAGGGAGGAAGGAAGGAAGGAAAGAAAGAAAGAAAGAAAGAAAGAAAGAAAGAAAGAAAGAAAGAAAGAAAGAGAGAAAGAAAGAAATAAAGAAAGAGAGAGGGGGAGGGAGGGAGGAAGGAAGGAAGGAAGGAAAGAAAGAAGAAAGAAAGAAAGAAAGAAAGAAAGAAGAAAGAAAGAAAGAAAGGGAGGAAGGAGGGAGGGAGGGAGGAAGGAAGGAAGGAAGGAAGGAAGGAAGGAAGGAAGGAAGGAAGGAAGGAAGGAAGGAAGGAAGGAAGGAAGGAAAGAAAGAAAAGAAAGAAAGAAAGAAAGAAAGAAAGAAAGAAAGAAAGAAAGAAAGAAAGAAAGAAAGAAAGAAAGAAAGAAAGAAAGAAAGAAAGAAAGAAAGAAAGAAAGAAAGAAAGAAAGAAAGAAAGAAAGAAAGAAAGAAAGAAAGAAAGAAAGAAAGAAAGAAAGAAAGAAGAAAGAAAGAAAGAAGAAAGAAAGAAGAGAAAGAAAGAAAGAAAGAAAGAAAGAAAGAAAGAAAGAAAGAAAGAAAGAAAGAAAGAAAGAAAGAAAGAAAGAAAGAAAGAAAGAAAGAAAGAAAGAAAATCAGGGCCAGAGAGATAGCACAGCAGTAGGGCATTTGCCTTGCATTTATCCAACCCCAGACAGACCCGGGTTCCATCCCCAGTATCCCATATGGTCCCCCGAGCCTGCCAGGAGTGATTTCTGAGTGCAGAACAAGGAGTAAACCCTGAACACAGCTGAATGTGCCTCCTTCCCCCCCCCCAAAAAAAAAAGAAAAGAAAAGAAAAACTCTTTGTCTAAAAGCGTGTGAGCTCCCAAACCCATAAAGCTCCAGGAACTTGGGCTCCACGGACTCCTCTGGCTCCTCTGTGGGTTCCCTGGTGTCAGGGTAAGGTTGTCAGTGTTCTGATGGGGCTGGTATCTCACAGAAGCATCACATTCTGGGCACCATGCACTCACTTTGCTTTTGCAAGAATTGATGCCAATTCTTTTTTTTTTTTTTTTTTTTTTTTTGGTTTTTGGGTCACACCCAGCAGCGCTCAGTTGTTACTCCTGGCTCTATGCTCAGAAATCGCTCCTGGCAGGCTCGGGGGACCATATGGGATGCTGGGATTCGAACCACTGCCCTTCTGCATGCAAGGCAAAGGCCTTACCTTCATGCCATCTCTCCGGCCTCTGATGCCAATTCTTGACCTAGCTCTGAATGGTGATAATATTCGCCCTGGGTTCAGATGAATTTGCTGCCATCTGCCTTAGGAAACAAAGCTATGGCAAGGTCAAGGCTGAGTTCACTCTGCGCCTGACCTTTGCTCACTCTGCTCCCACACACTGCTTCCGTGCCCTTGGCCTCTGCCAGCCGATGCCTCAGGAATAAATGAGTCATAAGAAAAACCTCCGTCCAGTCAGGAGCCTCCTCCTGCTGCAAGATGCAGCTCGCACCCAGTACCCAGAGTCTGCATCAGATCTACTGGGACTTGGAGCTTCATCTCCAAGCTAATCCGCACAGTGGGGGGTCAGCGCTGACTCAGGGCAGGCCAACTCTCTGTGATCATAGCATCGCTTTTCCTTTCAGCACTGGGGCTCAGGGGCTTATTCCTCCATCAGTACTTACCGGAAGCCTCTTACAAAGAACTGGAGAAGACCAGAAACTGCAAAATCCAGGAATTGCACAGTTTGGAGAGAGTTTTCTTCCACCCCTGGTTTTCAACTAGCAGGTTCGGGACAATAACAGTGAGCAAAGGAGGAAAGCCATTCGAGCAGGCAGGAGAGGCTGAAATCCCACTCCCCCTGAGCCCCACTCAGGATGTTAGCCTGGAGCTTCTCCTTGAGGAGAGGGTGGTGGGGGTCTGGACCACATGTCTGGCACCCCAACTCTTAAGACCAGCATCTATTAGGAGAGTCCCCCCCCCCCAAACGTGTGGCTTTGAGCTGCTCTGTGAGTTGCTTATGAGGCTGTAAAGGCAAAGCCACAGCAGAGCACCCCTATGGTGTGTGTCCCAGTACAAGGTTTATATATATATATATTTTTTTTTTGCATATGTGAGCCTTTTGTTTTGCTATCAGAGTCACTGAAAAGTTTTTGTGTTTCACTTGAGAGTTTAACTCAGAATTTTGTTTGTTTGTTTTTGTTTTCGGGTCACACCTGGCATCGTTCAGGGGTCACTCCTGGCTCTATGCTCAGAAATTGCTCCTAGGGGCCGGGCGGTGGCACTAAAGGTAAGGTGCCTGCCTTGCCTGCGCTAGCCTTGGACGGACCGTGGTTCGATCCCCCTGTGTCCCATATGGTCCCCCAAGCCAGGAGCAACTTCTGAGCACATAGCCAGGAGTAGCCCCTGAGCGTTACCGGGTGTGGCCCAAAAACCAAAACCAAAAAAAAAAAAAAGAAAGAAATTGCTCCTGGCAGGCTCGGGGAACCATATGGGATGCTGGGATTCGAACCATCGTCCTTCTGCATGCAAAGCAAATACCTTATCTCCATGCTATCTCTCTGGCCCCAACTCAGAATTTTTGTTTCAAGATAGAGTAACTTTTGTTTGTTTGTTTGTTTGTTTGTTTGTGTTTTTAGGTCACACCCGGCAGCGCTCAGGGATTACTCCTGGCTCTATGTTCAGAATTCACTCCTGGCAGGCTCAGGGGACCATATGGGATGCCAGAATTTGAACCACCATCCGTCCTGGATTGGCTGCATGCAAGGAAAACACCCTACCACTGTGTTATCTCTCAGGCCCTAGAGTAACATAATAATAATACAACCATCCTTTCTTGAACCTAATTCCTGTAAGCATTATACAAGCACTAGGGTTCCATGCTTTTCTCTGTCAGATCAAAATGCAAGGCCAGAGAAAGCTAAACTATCAGAGCATGCTTTGCATTTAGGAGGCTCAGGTTCAATTCCTGTCACCTATGGCATGGTCCTTCAAGAAAAGCCAGGAGCAGCCCCTGGCCGGTGCACGTTTTATAAACATCTGACTGAAAACAACCATCTCACATTGCAGCCACCCTCTCAAAGACTGTGAGGATCTTCTTCAGAGGCCTTTTAGAGTTGGTCTGCTGAGTTTGGATCTTGCTCTGACAATGCAGGAGGACAGCCAGTCAGCCAGGAAATGTGCTGATGGGTAGAACACCAGGCAAACCCAGTCATAGCGGGGACCTTTTCTGGGCTGCTCTCTCTCTCTCTCTCTATCTCTCTCTCTCTCTCTCTCTCTCTCTCTCTCTCTCTCTCTCTCTCTCTCTCTCTCTCTCTCTCTCTCTCTCTCTCCCTCTTTCTCTCTTTCTCTCCGTGCCTGCTGCCAAGCTATTGTTTCCTGGATTACCTCCTAGCAAAGTGCTTCTGAGCACTGACTAGCTGAGTAAGCAAGCACCAGTGTGCAGAAGCCTCGCTCTGAAGCCCAGGCAGTCAGCAACATGGGTCTCTCCAGAGCAGCCACGAGCAGCGAAGTGAAGAGCGAAGAAGTGGGTAGAGGGTACCCCAGCTGCTAGCCTTGAGCCCAAACTGTCAGACTGTTGCTGGGATGATATCACTGAAAGGGGCAGGCCCATCTGTCTACACAGATCATACTGGGCCTGTCCACTGCCACCCTCTACCCATGTGAGAGCAGGCTATAAGGCCCACAGTGGCCATGACATAATCTCCTGGAAATTCTCAGATGCATCGTCTGCCACATAGCGAGCTCCACCAGGGTGACTCTAAGATAAAACTGAGATTACATGAATTTGTGAGCCAAGACTCTCAGCTACTTGGCGTCTGCTGGACGATCATGAATTCTCCAGGCTGCCATGTGGGCATAGCGGGACGCAGAGGGCATATGTGCAGGGATGTTAGAAGTGGGGGATACTGGATGCTCTGGGGCAGATCCAAGTCATAGAGTCATCACATACCACTTGGCCTCTCCGGGGTATGAAAGGGACAGGAGAACTCCATCGCCTCCTTAGTACTCCCTCATCCTCCCTTTAGCCAGATATTGCCCCTCAGAATGCAAAAGGGCTCTGTGGAGCACTGCTATGAGAGTGAAGATGGCCCCACCCCAAGGTGACTTACCCAGGGTACTCTCCAGAGCTACAAGCAGGCTGGGGAAACAGATCTGCATCTTCCCTGCCTTGGCAGTGTAAGAGCAGTAAAAAAAAAAAAAAAAAAAAAAAAAAAAACCTTTAAACATTCAAAGTAAATCTGCTGCCATGGGTAGCCAAGCACTCAGAGTTTGAAAATACACATGCTATATAAAGTAGATCACTTGGTTTTTATTTATAAAGTACAATTTACTTCTAAATCTGAAATAGTGTAGAATGAGGGCTGGAGATGGGAATGGATAGAGGAACTGAGTTGCCCAAGAGAAACACAAGAACTGGGTGTTCCTTAATTTTCTCTTATTGTTTTAATTTTAAAATCATTTTATTTGGGGGAGCATACCTGATGGCGCACAGAGGTTGCTCTTGGCTCTGTGCTCAGAAACTGCTCCTGGCAGGCTCTGGGGACCATATCGGTTGCCGGGAATCAAACCTGGGTCCATCCCGGGTCAGCAGCATACAAGGCAAACGCTCCACCGCTGTGCTATTTTTCCGGCCCCTAAAATTATTTTCTAAACTCAACATCTTGAAGTATTCGTGTTTGTGAGCAGTAAAGGGGGAATTCTAGAGAGTTCTCCCTGCCCAGTGATTTGTGAAATTTGAGAGCAGAAATAGAAAATTATATAAGATTAGAGGAACTTGGCTAGATTCCTGAGTCAGTGGAGTGGGAGGAGAAGGAGCAAATGCTCAGAAACTTGCATATCAATGAGAAGCAGGTTATAGAGCAGGACTTATAGTGCCTTCACGAAAAGCTGGGTGATCCCATGAAGGTGAGAGAGGCCGGGGGAGATGGAAAGAGAGGGCACTGAGCCAGGCCCTCACGCAGCCTCTGGGAAAGCTCTCTGGAAGCCCTGAAGACAGAGAAGATAGCTCAGGGCACACCTGGCTCTGTGTGGGTGTGGGCAAGGGCAGCTGCTGGGGGAATGTTCCCCCAGAGTCCATGTAGTTGCCACCAGCAGCTCCATCCCAGAGGGAAGATGGCACCTGCCCTACGTGACTTCTGCTTCTTAAAAACAACAGCTCCAACCTGGAAAAATGGAAACTCTCATTCTGCCCCCAACAAATAGGTTTTGGGTTTTCCTGCATGGAAAGGAAACCACTGAAGCAGGATGATTGGGGCTGGCTTGGCTATAGCTCAGCAGTGTGCAGGGTGAAGAGTAACAGAATGGAGAACAATGGACCATCCTCCACCACAGCATGAAGGTTCGGGGAAGGATGTGGGAGGAAAACCCCACAGAGTCATCTCAGGAGATGGAGAAGATGACCCAGGATCCACCTGCTGGCAGGGGGAAATGACCAAGCTAGGAAGCAGCCTGGAAACAGTGATGGAAACATAGACACACTCCAGGAGTTTGTCAGCGGTGATGCCAGCAGAGGGAGGGTTGCTGAGTTGGTGAGCACAAGAGATGGAAGATGAGCTCGTTTATCCATTCCCTAGACATCACATAAAGAAATTAGGATAGTGATGGGGCCGGTGAGGTGGCGTTAGAGGTAAGGTGTCTACCTTGCAAGCGCTAGCCAAGGAAGGACCACGGTTCGATCCCCCGGTGTCCCATATGGTCCCCCAAGCCAGGGGCAATTTCTGAGCCCTTAGCCAGGAGTAACCCCTGAGCGTCAAACGGGTGTGGCCCAAACCTCCCCCAAAAAAGAAATTAGGATAGTGCCCCGAAAGTGCCACAGGAACCCCCCACCCGATCAGCCACATAGATCCTGCCTCGATAGAGCTGCAAGGACCTGGAGCAGCACTTTCGGGGGCACTTGGCCCCCCACATTTACTGGGGAGTTTTTTGGGCAAGAGGGAAGGGAAAAGCTTGGACAGAAGCCGTGATGCACGGGGAGGCAAAAGTTTTTCGGATTCTTGCGTCTGCATTTTTTAAAACCACATTAAGCTCACATAAGTTCGCCAGAGGATTAAAAAATAATAATCGGCAGCTTCCAGGCCAGGGAGCGCTGCTGTAGGAAGAGGAGCAAGTGCCAAGCCCACCCAGCTGCGAGGATCCTCAGCAGGTCACGCACAGTGTGGATGAGTGTCTGGCTGAACTTCCTACCACGCCACACGCAGAAGGACTCCCCAGGGGGCAGGCAGCAGTGGGTCAGCTTGCTGGGGTGGGTGGTGACCCACAGTCTCACCTCCCCTGCAAGCCACACCTTCCCCAAACCTGAAGCTAGTACCAGACATTCTAGAAGCTGATGTGAAGAAAAAGGAGGCATTTCACTGCTCAGTGCAAACTCTCCTTTCAGCCTGCTCTCTGGCCATCTCTGGGGCTCAGCGGAGTTGAGTTTGGGTTTAATGCACACAGGTCCCCGATGGCTCCCTCCCCATTGTGGGTGTCGACCACAGGACAGTTGCCTTCTTCATCTTCCCACTCCCGTGGCTTGCCACAGCCCACGGAGCACATCTGAGTGGACTTGGAGGAGTGGAGCAGGGCCCCAGGAGAGGGCTCTGGGCAAGCAGGCTGGGGGAGAGGCAGGTTCAGGAATTGCTGGTAAGGCATCAGGCTTGCTATGTGACTTGGAAGCAGCCCATTCCACGCTGCACCACCCTTGCACTGCACAGCCTGTAAATCAGACCTTTCAAATATCTATGCACGCGGAACTGCTTATTGCAATAAAATTTTGCAATAAAACAGGTTTCTAGACAGAGCTCAGCTCTGATTCAGTACCTACTGGATGGCACTTTGGTCGCAAATAGTTGCAGTGCCTCGGCCCTGAAAGAGGACACCTTACAACTGGGAACCCCAAGAGCACCCTTGTGGCTCAGCCCACCCTAGACACTTGACAACCCAGCTGGCTGGCACTGCTCCAAGCTGGCACCAACCCCAGCCGCCTCTAACCCCAGGGGCTCTGATCGTCAGCCCCAGATTGAGATTGGTTGCTCTGCCACTGACGTCATGTTGTCAGCCCGGGACTGGCTGCTCTACAGCTGACGTCATGCTGTTGCTGGGCGGAAATGGGCTTTGCAGCTGCATCAGACTTCCCCAGCAGAATCCCCAGCAGGTGTTTTGGAGGGTGGCTGCCTTCGGGGGCGCCTCCAAAGGTGTTGCTCCAAACGCTGCACCCCCTCAGCAGGAGCCTCAACTGCTTGGGTCTGACTGTGAGGCCCAAACAGTCAGAGGGACCATCCATCCAGTGCATATCCCCAGAGTCCAGGAATGCCCAATGCACATCCTATGGAGCCTATGGACACAGGATCCTTCCCATGCATGCTCTGTGGGTCCCAGTACAGGGCAGCTGGCTGACCCGGTGCTTGTGTTGAGGCTGCCAGAACACTATAAGTCTGTTTTCAAGTCACATGGCTGTCCTGACTCCGTGTCTCCTGTCAGGGGTACAGAGACAGCTTCTAAGAGGCTTTCTCAGAAAACACTGCTGGACACATAATTCATCTTCTCTCTCTCTCTCTCTCTCTCTCTCTCTCTCTCTCTCTCTCTCTCTCTCTCTTCTCTCTCTCTCTCTTTCTCTCTCTCTCTGTTTTAGGGCCACACCTGGCAGCATTCAGAGGTTATTCCTGGCACTCAGAAATTGCTCTTGGCAGGCAGAGGGGGACTATATGGGACACCGGGAATTGAACCTGGGTCCCAGGTTGGTGCATGCAAGGCAAATGCTCTACCACTGTGCTATCTCTCCGGGCTCTGATCTTGTTTTCTATCTTAGAGAAGCACAAGACAGGGCTACTGGAATGGAGGGAACAGCACTGATTTTTGCCCTGGACGCATCAGCTTGAGTTGCATAGCCCCCTAAGCTCTCCCCCAGGGACCCTCACACCCACCATCACTCAGCCCTTCTCAGGAGCTCAGAGCAGTAAGCTTGGCAAAAGACCAAGAGAAGGCAGAGGGGACATGTTTCTGCCTGTACCTGCCATGTAGAGGTTGTTGCAAAGGGCTACAACACTACAGAGGTGTCCAGGGGTCTCCCTGCCTGGTACCTCAGCAAAGACTATTCCAAGAGTGGCAGTGTCTGACGCTAGTGGCTTGCACATGGCTGTGAGTGTGAGCAGGGGACACAGAATGGACCACAGTCCAGCTAACCTTAAAAGGAGCCACGGGGGAACTGGAGCCACGGGGGAACTGAGCGAGCCCCGAACCCTGGATATGACTGGCCTGGATACGATTGTCCTCGGAAGCACTTCAGAGGGCTTTGGGCATGTCAGGAGACACAGCAGGAGCCAGTGCATTCAAAACAACCAAGCAGGGCACAACCCAGAGTGTGAGCTGCTCCCGGGACTGTCCCCACCACCAGACATCTGCCAGGTGACAAAGCAGTTTCCCACCCACACAGACACAGCCTGAGAGTCACCCAAGCAACATGTCTTAAAGGCAGTTCCCCTTCCGCCCCCAGGGACTGTCTGTGTGCTGTGGAGTGAAAGTGGGTGTAACTTCCGGTCAGTCTGGGGTGAGGAGAGGTCTCTCGGAGAAGGAAACTGCAGTTCTGCCCCTTGTGGGCAGAAAGCCGCGACTTGGGGTTCCAGCAGACACTGTTTACAAAGGGGGAACTGAAACCAAGAGCGGGTGAGTGGGAAAGGCTGAGGGGGTACAGTGGCTATACGGCCTGTTCAGTAGCTATGCCCAGCCCTGGGGTCCCCTCTCACACACACACACACACACACACACACACACACACACACACACACACACACACACACACACACACACATACACACACACCCCTGGACATCAACAGCCCCTGCCAGTTTTTTTTTTTTCGTTTTTTTTTTTTTTTTTGTGGTTTTTGGGTCACACCCGGCAGTGCTCAGGGGTTATTCCTGGCTCCAGGCTCAGAAATCGCTCCTGGCAGACACGGGGGACCATATCGGACACCGGGATTCGAACCGATGACCTCCTGCATGAAAGGCAAACGCCTTACCTCCATGCTATATCTCCGGGCCCAGCCCCTGCCAGTTTTTGGGTTTCATGGTTCTGTGGTCCTGTGGTTCCGTGGTCCTCCTACCTTGCCCACCCATCTGCTACTTGGTGCTGGGCCTTTGAAGACCTAGTAGGGAGCAGAGTCACCCCAGCACACACAGGGTATTGTGTGGGGTGCAGGGACGGTGTCCCTGTGGACACACATGGAGGTGGCCTTTTTGCCAATGCTCCTTGGATCCTGTGGGAAAAGAACATTTTCTCTTTGCCTCCAAAAATTGCTGCTGCAGGACTCAGGGGCTCCCCAAAGAATCCATTTTCAGCCCTCAGAAATGGTGATGGGGTGGCTGGCTATCTGTTAGGGAACAAGATCTATCTGTTGGGGTTTGGTGGTGTCTGTAAGCTTTTCAGCTTCTTTTTAAAAATAATTGTTTGGGGGGCTTGAGCGAAAGCATAGTGGGGAGGGTGTCTGCCTTGCACACAGCATTTGCCATATACAGGTTCAATCCCCAGCATTTCATATGGCCCTCAGAGCCTGTCAGGAACAATTTCTGAGTGTAGAGCCAGGAGTAATGCATGAGCACTGCTGGGTATGGCCCCAAACCAAAAATTAAAAAATAAAAATGGGGGGCCGGCGTGGTGGCGCTAGAGGTAAGGTGTCTGCCTGCCAGTGCTAGCCTAGGACGGACCGCAGTTCGATCCCCCGGTGTCCCATATGGTCCCCCAAGCCAGGTGCGACTTCTGCGCTCATAGCCAGGAGTAACCCCTGAGCGTCACCGGGTGTGGCCCAAAAAACATAAAAAATAAAAATAGAAATGATTGTTTTTGTTACCACTTTTGAAGAAGTATTTGTGAATTCTTAAAGGAGACTGATGAGAACATGGTGGGTGGGATGAAGTTCTCGCAGTCCACACAGCTGGAGGGATGCAGAGGGAGTACCACCGAGGGTTCCTGATTCAAGGTCTTTAAACCGCACATCTATCAGTTAGTCAGTCAGTCGCATTCCCTAAGTACCCGCCTCATCATACTGCCCTCCGAGCCCAGTTAGGGTTAATCCTTCACAGACAGCCTCCAGGTGGATGGAGGAAGCTGACTGTGGGGTGTCCTGGGAATGGGGGTCAGAGCTCTTACAGAATCTCCTTTCTGGTGGTAGGGCTTGGGATCCTCAGGGGCAGGGTACTCGAAATCTGATAGAACAATCGCTTCACAGTTGTATGAAGTGCAAATTCCTCTGTGTGAGAAGAAAATTAGGATTTGCACATTTCCCGATAACGAGCTTCCCTCCCCATATACACACACCCCAGCCCAAATGCCCGTGGTAGTCACCCCCTCCCCACCCCAAAGGGGTGAGTGAGAGAGAAGTGGGAGGAAGCAGGCTGCTAAAAAAAAAATCACCTATTGCCTCAAGGAGTTGGGGCCTAAAATATCTCTTAAGCAATCAGTATCCCCATCACATCCTTAAGCAGGGGCTCAAAAGAGGCCCCAGTACTTCTGCCCCTTGGGGGGAGAAAATCGGGAGAAGTCAGCCATTTCAAATCCAAAGTCCCAGTGTGTTCCCTTTTTCCTTCCCCTCTTCATCAGAAAACAGCTGGTTTTCCTGGGGGATGGGCCCAGGTGTGGGGTGCAGACCCAGAAAGGTGTTTGCAGGACACAGCCCGCTGCTTTAGCACTTCCAAGCTCCTTACAGATCCTCTGAGACGAGACACCCACACAGGGAAACGTCAGCGAAAGGCAGAAACAAAGGAAGCGGAGACCTACTGGCCAGGGTCAGATTCGAGTCAATAAAAATAGACTGGCCTCTATAAACTCCGAGCGTGTGGATCTTATGAACTGCAGAGTGGTGAAGGTGGCTGAGGGGTGTGTGGACACTGCAGCTTGGATTTGCAGTGGGGGGGGAAGGGGCCTCCTATGGAGTTAGAACTGGAGGCAGAAGTCAAGCAAGCAGGGGGCCCAGAGTTTTAGGCAGAGCTAAAAGCTGAGAACTCAGGGGGGCATGCTGAGGGTCTATGGTAGATTCATTTGAAATTGGGAGGGACCCGCTGGCTGACTTCATCTGCAATGGAGAGGGACCTGCTGGCTGATTTCATTGAAATGGAGGTGACCTGTTGGCTGATTTCATCTGAGATGGGGAGGGCCCGATTCTGGCTTTGCTATGAGATTTCCCTTCAACATACTGTCCCAGGCCCACAGGCCTCAGCATCCTTTTTGCCCCCTGAACCCAGGTAGCCAGATAGCCCCCAGAGAATGCTGATGGCAAGCAAATGTTTCCACTGCGGGGCTGGGCAGTTGGAGCCAGGCTGAAGGTGGACAGGGGAGCAGTGTGCAGGTGTGTGTGTGTGTGTGTGTGTGTGTGTGTGTGTGTGTGTGTGTGTGTGTGTGTGTGTGTGTGTGTGTGTGCAGGGTTAACGGGGTATTTATTGAAGAGCATGGGGCTGGCCCTGGAGTGTCTGGGCAGGTCGCTGCGCGCCAGGGGAAGCTGGGGGCTGGGCCAGGGAGGGCTGTCTCTGGCTGGAGAGGACCCGGCGCCAATCAGGTTGTCCCTGAGCTCAGGCCTTTGTTCTTGCTGGGAGCAGGTTTGGGGCGTCGTACTGGGTCTGGAACCCACGTCTCACCCGCATGCGCTGCCCTCTCTGCCCAGAGCTTGGACGCCACAACCCCTGCCTGATGCACAGTTTTCAGCTCTGCAGTAGGCGAGCTCAGCCCAGAACGGGGTCCCAGACCGTGCAAGGCAGTAGGCCCTGCACACTTAGGCTCAGAAAGTCTTTGGGCTGAGATGACAGACGACTCTCTGAACCCTCCCCAGGACAGAGTTTCTGTGTCTTGCCCTCACTCATTCTTGGAATGGTGCAAAGATTCTGTTAATGTCCTCACCCCCAGCCCAGACCCGCGCCTAAACCCTTGTGAGCTGGCCTGCTTTTTTTCCTTTTGTATTTTCAAAACATATTTGTATTTTATATTATATATATTTATGAAATATCTTTATATAAAATATTTTATATTGTATAATATAAATAACATATACTATTATATATTGTAATATATATTCATATTTTCATTTTCTATATTTTTATATTTCCCAAAACATAATGCATAAAGTTCTTGGCAAGCCCCTGATGCCAAAGTGCTACTTGACTGCGGGGTCTCCTTTGCAGCCAAGCTCCAATTTCTCCAACTGCGAGAAAACCTCCCTGCAGTTCTCCCTGACGGCTAGGAACCTCCCTCACCCTTCCTCCTGCAGAAAATCAGCACCTATCGGGGCTCGCAGGTTTTTGCCCCAAGGAGCGAGCCCCAATTTCTTCTTCCCTCCTGCTTGCAAGGCCTTTCTGCAGGGGGTGGTCCAGAGAAGAAAAGGCGGGGCTTCCTCGCTCGCCACGCCCCCCTTCTCTCTCATTGGCGGGCCGTCAGCTTTGTCCCCGCCCACCGGCTCCTTCCAGTCCGCGGGAAGCCCCGGAGACAAACTTAACTTGCCCGGAGATTCACGGCCTCTTCGGCCTCTGTGATTGGCCGGCGCCGGGTCGTCACCTCTCATTGGCTGCGGGCTCAAGCCGGGGGCGGAGCGGGGCTGTCCTATTGGTCGGAGGGCGTGGCCAGATCGAGGAGGCGTGGCAGAGGAGGGGGCGTGGCTTCGCTGTAGCTGCAGCAGCAGTAGCAGCAGCAGCAGCAGCGGCAGCTTCGGCGGCGGCAGCGGCGGCGGCTGGTCCCAACGTTGCGGGGTCGAGGCCGGCCTGCGGGATGGAGGCCTGGGGAGGCGCCTAGGCCCGTGGGTGCCGCGGCGGGCGGCGGGGTGGACGCTGGGTCCGGCCACCCCTGGAGGGTGACAGCGCTGGTGTGTGCATCGTGAGTGATCCCCGCAATCGCGGGGGCCCCCCGAGTTGCCATGCACCGAGGTGGGGGGAGCCCCGAGGCGGCCCCCCCGCTACCTGCTCTGCACCAACTGCCGCAAAGTGCTGCGCAAGGTAGGAGGCGCGTTTGGGGGGCGCCTGGGAGTGTTGGGGAGGGGGCCCCCTATGGCCTGGCTGCTTGGGGGGTAGCCTAGGCCTTGCAGGGCTTGATTTGGGGGGGTTCTGGGGGGCTCGGCGCACCCCCAGGCCTTCCCCTCCCCAGCTTGCCTGCCCTCTCTCTGATGCAGTTGCCAATGGTGATGGTGATGGTGGTCGTGGGGCCCCAGTGCAGGCCTAGACCTGTGCGTGCAGGCCCTTAGGGGGGCCTGGGTGGGGGTCCAGGGACCCCCTCATGGCCCTCCCCGGGAGCCCCCAGTTAGTCAGGAGTCCTGGAGCTCATCGCTCCCTCCCCAGGCGCTTGCACCAAGTTGACCAGGATTGTCTGTGGCTCCCCTGGAGAGGTGGGGTGGGTGGGGGTCTCTTTGGGGTGGACACCCCGTTAAGGCCCCAGGCACCCCAAGAGCTTCTACTTCTAAGCAGAATGCTCCATCCAGGCCCTACCCCTGCCTTTCCATTCCCCATGAGCTAGAAACCTTAGCTGTCCTGTTTGTCCCGGACCAATGAATTAAAAGTGCTGAGCTGGGCAGAGAGAGAGAGAGGAAAAAAGAGAGTTTCAGATGAATAAAGCCTTGGTTTGGCTCCCTTTCTCCAAACACAATTCAGCTGCGATTGTTCTTGATGTTTTTTATTATCATTCTTATTTTTTTTTTTAAGTCGAGGAAGAAAGCAAGCATCTTAGAAGTAGGCTCAAATATTTGCTGCTCTTTGTCCAAAAAAAAAAAAATCTTTTTTTTCCTCCCTTCTTCCTCTGTGGGTCAGGCCAAGTGCCAATCAAAGTTGTTTTTCAAGCCTCCTTTCCTTGCAGTAAGGTGGCAGCGCCTCTTTTTTCACCCTCTCTCTTTCTTTCTCCTTCCCTGTTTTATTTGAGAACCGAAAGAAAGCCGAGTGACTGCAGATCCAAGGTTAATCGAACAGTTAAATGTGCCTTAAATTGTGTTTATTGGCTGGGTTTCTCTTGAAACCATTTTTATGAAGTGTGCCTGCGGACTATGTGAGGTTATTTTTTTTTCTTTTTCCATAAACTCGGGGATCAAATTACAGTTGATACTTGCATAGTTCAGTGCTGGGTTGCTGGTGAGAAATGGACCAGAAGGCAGAGCTATGAGGGTACAGTTTTAACTCTTTCCCTTCCGGGGCCAGACCCACCTTCCCTGGCATTTCACAGCTTCAAATGGGATAAATCAGGCCTTGAGCATAAGAGAGAAAAGAACAATAAAATAAAATAAAATAAAATAAAAGCATGGCTGGAGTTAACTCGAGTCTGGTTAAAATAAGCGAGTTTGTTATTGTTGTTTTTGCTGAAGAAGAGGTGATGGAGAGCTAATGGCTGATTTAAAAAAAAAAATAACCGGTCGTTTAGCAGGTTAATAAAATATTTGGAAGCAATGTTAAAACTCCCATATCTGTTTCTTTTTTCTTTGGAGAGAGCCAGGCTCCCAAGCCACAGTGCTTTACTAGTTTGTAAAAGAAACTCTGTCATTCTCTTGGCTTTTCTAGCTCTTAGTATAGAAAAAAACATCCTGGGCCTGAGAGAGAGCACAGCAGTAGGGTGTTTGCCTTGCATGCAGCTGACCTGGGTGGGACCCCGTTTGATTCCCAGCCACCATATGGTCCCCAGTCTGCCAGGGGTGATTTCTGAGTGCAGAGCCTGGAGTAACCCCTGAGCACTGCTGAGTGTGACCCAACCACCAATTAATCAATAATTAGATAAAGTTAAAAAAAAGAAAGAATAAACATCCTTCTTTCTAGCCCCGTTAAAAGCAAGGGGCATATGAAAATTTAAACATTTTTTTAAACTTGATTGATTGATTGATTGGTTGGTTTTTGGGCCATACCCAGCGACAGCACTCACACAGGTTACTCCTGGCCCTGCACTCAGAAATCGTCCCTGGCAGGTTGTGGGACCATATGGGATGCCAGGAACCAAACCAGGTCCCTACCTGGTCAGCCACATGCAAGGCAAGTGCCCTACCGCTGTGCTATCTCTCTGGTCCCATATTTTTATACTTTGAGATGGCCAGCATTCCAGATTGTAGTCACTTGGAGGTGTCTCCTATGGACCATAGAGGTGCATGGAGAAAGTCTCCATGAAAATGCAACCTTCTGAGCTGGAAACACGTGGGCCGATTTGGGTGCTGCTCTTGTGATTCAGAAGCAGCTCAGGGACTGGGCCTTTCCATTTTCTCCTCTTTCTGCAAATAATGAGGAAAGTTTCGCTTCCCGTCAAGAGAAGTGCAGTTCCTCTGTACTTTCCAGGATGCTCCTCTGCCTTCATCTGGGACGTGGCTCAAAGAAAGTCCCTAGGAAGGGAGTCCTGGCAGCAAGTGGGCTCTAAGGTGGATGTGAGACTTTGGAAGATGCCCTGCTTCCTGGGGGAGGTGCTGGATCATCCTGAGTGACCTAGTGTCCCCTTTCTGGACAGTGACACCTATTTTTCTCTCTCAGGGACTGTTGGTTACAACATGTGAAATTTGGGGGACATGAATTCAAAAGGAAAAGTGTGCAACATCCCATGAAACCACTTGGTCTAACCCAACATCTAATCTTGGAATCGTCCATTTGACTTCTGTGTCTTCCGAATGAGGCTCCTTGCAGAATTGGGCAGCCTTGGTCTGGTAGCTGTAGGTCACTGAGGGGAATGGAGGGCTGGACCACATGGCAGCATTACCTTCCTCTTGGATCTCCAACTCCAGGCTCCAATGACTCTGCAGTCATTTGGCAGGTGTTTATAGAAGGAAATGCTTCTGCTTCCTTTGGAAACGTTGCTGCCCTTTGAACCAGTGCACATTCCACTTGAGTTAGTGCAGTGACATCGAGGTTCACTTCTTTTTTTTTTTTTTTTTTTGGTTTTTGGGCCACACCCAGTAACGCTCAGGGGTTACTCCTGGCTATGTGCTCAGAAGTTGCTCCTGGCTTGGGGGACCATATGGGACACCGGGGGATCGAACCGCGGTCCGTCCAAGGTTAGCGCAGGCAAGGCAGGCACCTTACCTTTAGCGCCACCGCCCGGCCCCGAGGTTCACTTCTGAGCTTGGCCGGTGACCATGTTGAGGAGTGTGGTGGGGTGGGTGGTCAAGAAGGGCGGGCCAGACCTGTTGCACCCAGAGATGGGAACATGGGTGCTCTACACTGTCTGGGAGCAGGTATAGTGCATACAGCATGCAGGTAGCATGCAGCATGGCTACTCCAGGGTGCTGTGGGGTTGAGGCTACCCTGTGGACCAGGATCTTCCCAGTATAGGTAGGTTAGTTGGTGTGTCCATTTGTGTCACCATAGATGGTCACTTTTCTTGAATGCCTTTATATGTGTCTGTAAGCGAAAAGTCGAGGGAGCATGGAGATGGTTAGATAGAATCCTACTGAACCGTTCACAGTCAGATGGCCTGTCAAAGCCATCCTTCATGGTTCCATCATTGAGAGAGCAGAGAGAGAGAGGTACCTTCATGGGGATTCATGGAGAGGTTCTGACTTGGCTTATTGGGCCTCATGGGTTCATAGTTCGGATGGTCCAGACCATTTTACTGAATTTCGTCTTAAATGAATTCCGCAGACATTGGTTGATTTGGACAGCAACCTGCCCTCTGCCATAGTTGTTGACAACTTCCTTTCTTTTCTTTTGAATCACCAGAAGACATGCGGTTACGAAAGTGTTGATGGTTGAGTTTCAGTCATGCAGTGTTCCAACACTCATCCCTTCCCCAGTGCATGTTTCCTGTCACCGATGTCCACCCTTTCCCTCCCTGTCTCCACCCCCATATTGCCTCTGTAGCAGATGTTTCTCTCTCTCTCTCTCTCTCTCTCTCTCTCTCTCTCTCTCTCTCTCTCTCTCTCTCTCTCTCCTTTTTTTCTTTTAGGCACCGTGGTTTGCAATACTAAAAAGGAATCCATGCTTATCACTTTCTCTCCTTTCAGCACCCAGTTCTTGCCCAGAGTGGTCATTCTCAACTCTCATTGGCATCGTGGTCTCTTCTTTGCCCTCACTGCACTACCTGCTTTTTCTGGCAAGTTTCTTGCCACAGACCGACCAGTCCTTTTGGTCCTCATTTCTATTATTTTTGAGTATTATTCTTATACTGTGGGTTTTTTAATATCCCACAAATGAGTGTAATCATTCTATGTCTGTCCCTCTCCTTTCATTTCACTCGGCATAATACTCTCCATATCCATCCACATATAAGCAAATTTTATGACTTTATTTTCCTAACAGCTGCATAGTATTCTGTTGTGTAGAAGTTCCACAGTTTCTTTAGCCACTCATCTGTTCTTGGGTACTTGGATTGTTTCCAGATTCTGGCTCTGGTGACTAGTTCTGTGATGAACAGAGGAATGCAGAGGGCTTTTCCACATTGATTTGGAGCCCCTAGGGTGTATTCTCAGGAGCAGTAATATCGAGTCAAACGGGAACTCAATTTCTAGTTTTTTTGAGGAATGTCCATATTGTTTTCCCAAAAGGCTAGTCAGTTGACATTCCCACTAGCACTTGTGTTTTTTGTTCTTTTTTTTTGTTTTATTTTTATTACTTTTTTACCACATCCGGCAGTGCTCAGGGGTAACTCCTGGCTCTGAGCTCAGAAATCACTCCCGAGCGTGAGGGACCATATGTGATGCCAGGAATCAAACACGGGTCCGTCCCAGGTCGGCCACATGCAAGGCAAACGCCCTCCTGCTGTGCTATCTCTCCGGCCCCTGGTTCATGTTGTTTTTGTTGTGTGCCAGTCTCTGGTTTAACAACTTTCTAATGGTGACCCATGATCTGTTTTCATGGACAAAAATGCTTGAGTTGTACTAATGTTTTAAGTAAGATTTAAATCGCTCTCAAATAAAAAACTCAAAGACCCAGCTACCGAAAAGCAGTTGTTTTTCTCTATATATGTTGTTCTGAGATCACCAGGTGTTGGTATGAACAGTCTTTACCCTAGCCAGTCTAACTCTTTTTGTTGGTGCTTGTCAATCATTGGATGGAAGCACTTTGGATTGAAGCATCCTTTGGGTTGGTCTCTTACCCTTCCTGTTCTCCAGCCCAGGGTGTGGTCTTGTGCCTCCCAATAAAGACTTTGGGTCTCAGGGAAAGGCTGCTTACAGTTTCAGTTTTTCCACAGCTAAGTTATCTGCTATTGCTGCTTTTCTTTAATTTTTTTTTGGGGGGGGGCCATACCCAACAGTGGTGCTCAGGGGTTACTACAGGCTCTGCACTCAGAAATTGCTCCTGGCAGGCTCAGGGGAATATATGGGATGCTGGGGGTCGAACCAGGTCCGTCCTGGGTTGGCTGAGTGCAAGGCAAACACCCTATCGCTGTGCTGTCTCTCCGGCCAGTTATCTGCTTCTTCAGAGTGGAAAGCTTGCATGTGGAAGTTCCTGAACTTGTTTTATTCCCCTTTATCGTGTATGGATTATTTCCTGTGTCAGCGTTTGCTTCCAGACCCGCATCCTTCCGATTCTCTGGAATTGGGGCAGGAGGCTTCCACTTCAATCAGGAACAAACCTCTTCTAAGTGACCACAGGGCACAGCCTCTGGCACTGACCCTTCCTCCCTTCCCAGCCCCGCTGACCCTCTGTCTCTCTCAGCCAGGGACGGATATTGCTGATGCTTTGTCTTGAATTTTCAGGCTCCCTTTGCATATTTCTGAGAAGCTGAATGGAATTTCTGAGAAGGGAATGGCAGCACCAGAGTTGGGTCAAGACAGTTCCAAGCCAGGCAGTCAAGTGCAGCTGAGACCAGAATTGGCTGGATTGAGCTTGTTTTATTTGGGGACCACACCCAGAAATGCTCAGGACTTCCTCCTGGCTCTGCACTCAGGAATTACACCTGGCAGTGCTCAGGGGACCCTGTGGGATACCGGGGACTGAACCCAGCTGGCCACACGCAAGGCAAACGCCCTCTGCACTGTGCTACCTATCTAGCCCCAAATGGCCCATCTTGAAGGGTGAAGGTCTGTGGAGGTCATTTTTTGAATGTGCTGAGGGATTTTTGGGCCACATCCGGCGGTGCTCAGGGGTTACTCCTGGCTGTCTGCTCAGAAATAGCTCCTGGCAGGCACGGGGGACCATATGGGACACCGGGATTCGAACCAACCACCTTTGGTCCTGGATCGGCTGCTTGCAAGGCAAACGCCACTGTGCTATCTCTCCGGGCCCTGTGCTGAAGGATTTATATGTAAAGGGGATGCCAGCCAGAGTTAGTCATCTCTCTCTCTCTCTCTCTCTCTCTCTCTCTCTCTCTCTCTCTCTCTCTCTCTCTCTCTCTCTCTCCCTCCTCCCTCTCCCTCCCTCCCTCCCCACCCAAAGGAGTAATTCCAGCAACCTTTAGGGTTGGGGTCTTCCCCACCCCCATCCCCAGTCTGTCTGCAGACATACTTCCCACCTTGCAAAGTTTGTTCCATGAAAGGGTCGGAGGAAAGATTTGGATTTGCACCTGTTGCCTGTGAACTTCGAATCCTTGACCTTTTCTGCAGAAACTCAGGCAGGACTTAGCTGAGTCCCAGAGTGCTAGTAACAGTGCTTGGGGGCTTCCTGGCATCTGTTAAAATACAGCAATTTTTTTCCACTAGAAAAGCATGGAAGCAAAATAAAAAGGACCGAAGCTGAAAGTGCCCAAGCACTAACCTGCATCATGTTTAAATTGAAGTGTGTGAGGGGGATATGGGGGATTGGGGGTTGACCCAGCTGGTTTTTTGAGGGGCTACTCCTGTCACTTTGCTCATCTCAGCATTCTTGGGGGAGGGTCATGAAGTGCAGGGCTCAGACTGCATGCAAGACAAGCACTTTAACTCCTGTATAATCTGGCCCTAAGTTCTTTTATGGGGCAAAACAATAATATTTAACACAACATCGCATAACTTTAAAATAAGTAATTCTTGGAGGAGGAGAGATAGCACAGAGGTAGGGCATTTGCCTTGCACGTAGGCAATCCAGGACAGATGGTGGTTTGAATCCCGGCATCCCATATGGTCCCCTGTGCCTGCCAGGAGTGATTTCTGAGCACAGAGCTAGGAGAAACCCCTGAGCGTCGCCGGGTGGGATCCAAAAACCAATGATAATAAAATAAGTAATTCTTTTTGCTTATTTGTTTTACTGTTTGTTTCTGGTGCATCTGGCAGTGCTCAGGGTTTCTTTTTGGCTCTGCACTTAGGAATCCTGGCAGTGCTTGGGGCGGGGGGGGGGGGGGGGGGGACGGGACTCTATGGGCTGCTGGGGGTCGAACCTTGTTAGGCCGTGTGAAGGGCAAGTGCCCTACCTGCTGTACCATCACTGTAGCCTTTTACTTTTAGTTCAGTGTTTGTCTTCCCCCTTGTTTCTTTATTAAAGGGGTTTTGGGGAACGTACCTGTCCTTACAGGCCACCCACTCAGCTCTGGCTGTTGCAGGAAACGTGGACCTCAAAGAATAGCCTGAGAGGGGCTGGTGAGCTCCGGCAAAAGTCAGCTGCCACTGTAACCCCAGTTCCATCCCCAGCCTCACAGATGATCCATCCGAGCACCAGGGCCACTTATGATAGTGATTCCAGGACCACAGGGTATTCCTAGGTGGGCCTGTGTAAAGCAAATTCCCTTCTGTTTCTATCCTTGCTGAGTTCCTCTCAGTTTGCTTTACTTCGGGGAAGGACTGATATTTCCATCTTTGTTTTTGTTTTTGTTTTTGTTTTTGGGCCACACCCGGCAGTCCTCAGGGGTTACTCCTGGCTGTCTGCTCAGAAATAGCTCCTGGCAGGCACGGGGGACCCTATGGGACACCGGGATTCGAACCAACCACCTTTGGTCTTGGATGGGCTGCTTGCAAGGCAAACGCAGCTGTGCTATCTCTCCGGGCCCTGATATTTCCATCTTTGTTTTTGTTTTGTTTTTTTTTATTTTTGGGCCACACCCGTGACGCTCAGGGGTTACTCCTGGCTATGCGCTCAGAAGTCGCTCCTGGCTTGGGGGACCATATGGGACACCGGGGGATCGAACCGAGGTCCATCCAAGGCTAGTGCAGGCAAGGCAGGCACCTTACCTCTAGCGCCACTGCCCGGCCCCATGATATTTCCATCTTTGAAGAAGGAAGTTATCTCAGACACTTAGTTTCTTAAACAAAAAGAAAAAATATATACTTTTGTTTTTTTCTAAGAACACAGTAGGGTTGATACGTTGTTTTTCCCCACTTTTTGTTTTCCTGGTTGAATTTGAATCTCTTAGTCAAAATTAAATTTGCACCCAATGAGGGATTTTCAAGTTTTCTCTTGGAAACTGGTGTCAGAAATCAGGAGAGCCAACGATACAGAACCAAGGAAGGTGCAGGTGCTGCCTTGCTGCTCACTGGGTGGAAGGAAAGAATTGTTCTGGGAAAGGCTGGGTTTTCTGGCCCGGCTGCGTCCCAGAGAATGACTGGAAGGTTTTGTGTCACCTGTAGAGGCCACCTCCTGGCACTTCTCCCTTCCTAGTGGCAGCCCGGAAGACATACAGCTGCTCCGCCCAGAATGGGCAGTGCCCCATGTCTGTTCTCACCCCATTCTGTGTGCATGAGGCCACTGAGCCCTTACCTGGCAGGCGACTCTTCCCTGAGCCTCCAGGAAAGGGACACACAAAGAGCTTTCTTTCCTGTGGCTTTCCGGGCTTCTGCCTGCCAGTCTTAGCCACTGTGACCAGACCACTTGGCGCTCTGTCCCCTCCATCCTCGGGGCGCATGGGGGCCCCCCTGTGACAGCTGTCCTGGGGGTTGAGTTCGGGTCCTCACACATGTGGCGGGTCCTTGGGAAACCTCCTCAGTCCCGATACCTTCAGGATCTTTTGAAAAACTATTTCAAAAAATTCAGGTGACATTCAGGCTGCATCATCTTGGGTCATAATGGAAAGCACTGCTTATTGCAGAGTTATCAAAGTGTATGTTGGGTGTGAAAGGAAAATCACCGCTGGGCACAGAATCCCCATTGCTGGTATATCTGTGTGTGTGTGTGTGTGTGTGTGTGTGTCTGTCTGTCTGTCTGTCTGTCTGTCTGTGTAAGCTCTCAGTGGTTAGAGCCATGGCGGAGAGCGTACCTCTGCCCAGAAGCATTGCTTGTGGGGGACACATCCTCAGGTTTTGGAGGGGGCTTTGTTTGCACTTATATTCTCTACATGAGTCTAAATCATCAGAGAGGAAAAGAAGTACCAAGAAGGAAGGAATAGCCCGTCCCTGGGTTCTGGCCCCAGTGACCCCAATTATGCCCTCTTCCTCCTCTCAGAAGACAGAAGCTCTGCAGGAGTCTCTGAGGTGACCTGAACTCTGTTTCTCTTTGTCTCTGTGGGGTCAGCACTGGAGAAGCCCCACATGGGAGCCTCTGAGCAGCGGTGGGGTGCCGGCCAAAGCAGCGGAACCCTATGCAGTGACCCCTAAGGATGCTGCTGTGTCCCGTCCTTATACCCAGGTCCTGTGGTTCCCATTCAGGGCTCATCCACGACTCTGACCTGGGCCTCAGCTGCCCTAGCAGCCTTCCTGGTCACCATGCCGGTTGCCTAGGGAACCACACAGGCACCAAGTGCCCCTGGAATCTCTGGCTGTCTGACACGCATGGATCTGCTGATAACATGGATTGAATCTGAAAATGTTTTTTTTTTTTTTTTTTTGGTTTTTGGGCCACACCCAGTAACGCTCAGGGGTTACTCCTGGCTATGTGCTCAGAAGTTGCTCCTGGCTTGGGGGACCATATGGGACACCGGGGGATCGAACCGCGGTCCGTCCAAGGTTAGCGCAGGCAAGGCAGGCACCTTACCTTTAGCGCCACCGCCCGGCTCCGAATCTGAAAATGTTTGTCTTCTGAACTCCGATGATGGAATTAGTACATGGCCCTGTGTCCTGGTTGTCACTGGGCCATCTTGTGAGCAGTGGTTGGGGGAGCTTCCAGGATTTCAATGGCTCAGGGTGTAGCTTAGTGGTTTGTGTTCCTCGGGTAGGAAATCATGATCCAGTTTCATGTCTGATTCGGTCCTGATTGTCTGCCCCGACTCATGTAGACAGGATCATCCAGGACAGTCGTTTTCACATATAGAGGTCCTGCTACCAAGAGCTCATGGGCCACCGGTTTAGTTTTTTGTTGTTGTTGTTTTGTTTTGGGGTCACACCCGGCAGTGCCTAGGGGTAACTCCTGGTTATGCACTCAGAAATTGCTCCTGGCAAGCTGGGGACCATATGGGATGCTGGGGATCGAAAAAGGGTCCGTCCTGGGTTGGCCACATGCAAGGCAAAATGCCTTACTGCTATGCTATTGCTCCAGCCCCAGGCCACCAATTTAAATGGGCGCAGTATAGAATGATACAGGGCTTCATGGTCCTCTGCTGCTAGATGAGAAAAAGTGGCAGAGGGTAGCGGGTATGGCATACAGAGGGTCTCTCTGAACCTCTTTCGGGCGAGAGCTAAAGCCCAATTCTCTGGATCAAAGCAACCAACAAAGGCAGGCTTCTACCATCTCTTTAAACCTGAGGAAAAACCAACATTGTTTGATGCAAACTCCAGGATTCTCGGTGCTGGATTCCCAGCAGGCCCAGGAAAGATGCTCTCTTGCTCCAGACAACAGGAGCATGTCTTAGGCAGCTGCATGGTTTTTTGGGGGGCAGGCTCTCATCAGGGGCAGTGATGGCTCAGGGCTTGCAGCTGGACAGGCACACGGGACCCTGAACTCTCCCTAGCTCCCTGGGGAGCCCCAACCCTCATGGAAGAACCCCCATTCCTAGAGCATCTGTCAGTGGATGTTTTCTGTGAGCCGGTTTTCTCTGTGACAGTCACACGAAGCTGTCATCTTGAGGAGGGGAGTGTATTTTCACACTGAGGCTCTTGTGTACAGTTTTTTTGGGGGGCACCTTCTATTGTGACGGAACTTTTTATGTGTGGAATAGATTTTTATTCTGTCCCTTTAAGTGTCTCTATAGAACTGATCACATGACTTGGTTTCAGTATTCAGTCCCACTGCCGCCCACTTGCAAGTGGCTTTGACATTTTAATAGATGGGATATTGTGCCCCAAGACTGGGTCATATGAGGGAGAAGCAAGAACCCCAGGAAGCAGGGTTGAGGGTGCCACAGCCACATGAGCTCCTTGCTCCATGGATGGATGCTCCCCAAAACCTATACTTGGAGACACACACCCTCTTGGGACTCCTCCTCTGGCTCCCCCAGCCCCTGAAAAGTGCACCCCAGCCCAGGTACCATGGCTGGCAGGAGGCAGGACCTCAGTGCAGCTTCTGCTCAGAGAGGGGCTCTTTGTTTGTTTGTTTATTTGTTTTTGGGCCACACCCGACGGTGCTCAGGGGTTACTCCTTGCTCTGCACTCAGAAATCTCTCCTGGCGGGCTGGGGGACCTTATAGGATGCTGGGAATCGAACTTGGGTCTATCCCGGATCAGCAGTGTGCAAGGCAAATGGCCTACTGTTGTGCTATCACTCTGTCCCTGAGCTAGGGGGGCTCTCTTAACCGGGGTCCCCACATGGTGCCCGTCACAGTCATTGCTAATGAAGCCATAGAGATGTCAGTGGTTGAGGAGTCTCAGGGCCAGCTCCCAGGCCAGCCTCTGTCTCTCTGTGTGCTCAGTACACCGCAGGCCTTCCATGTTCAAGTAGGACCCTCACCCTGGCTCCTGGCTCTGGAACAGGGACTTCTAGGCCATGCTATGATAGATGGTGGAAGTGGAGGCTGGAGGGTAGGGCTAGGGACGCCTCCTCCCTCCCCCGCCCCTCTCTTTGCTCTCTGGGGTCTCTGTGACCCAGCCTTCTTGGTCCTTACCATTTTCTTGTGTTTTGGCATCTGTTTGTCTCTCCTTGGGTGCTGCCAGTCCCACACGCTCCTTTTCTCCCCAACAGGATGCTCAGATCCACATGTCTCCGCCCCTGGCCAGAGGACCTAGTGCCTTTATCCCAGAGAAGGAGGTGAGTCCCCTCGATTGTCTCATGTCTTTGATGTTGCTCAGGGCTGAGGCCTTGGGCACTGAACCTTCCTCCTTCACTGGAGCCTTCCTGTTGTTCCCCGGGCCAGCCCAGGGGAGATCTGCCTGGGAGGATGCTTGGGGCAGGAGGGAATGTGATGAGGACTCAGAGACTAGCATTCCTGTATCAGTCTAGCCCGGGCTCCTGTCCTCCCCCAAAGTAAGAAATGCAAAAGCTGGGATGTCAGAAGGCCAGGGCCTTCTGGTTCCCTCTGCACCAGCCTCCTGCAGTGCTCCCAAGTGTGTGTGGGTGTCCCCAGAGCCAGACAAAAGCTCAAACAAATCCTTTCTCAGAGAAGCTCTTTTGACTCCCTGGGGTGGGGGATGCCACTTTAGTAACCTCAATAGAAGCATAAATGGCTTGTTCTTCCTGACATCTCAGTTAACACTCCCCTGCATGGCCTCATTCCCTTTGTTCCCCAAAAGGGTTTTTTGCAAATACTTATGTCAACAAATGCAGAGGATGCACCTGAAATTAGTTGTTTCCCCAAGAGAAAGAGGAGAGGGACCCGAATGAGAGCATAGCGGGGCGGCCTTTGCCTTGCATGCGTCCGGTTCCATCTTAGACACACTCCCCGTAGGGTCCCCTGAGCACTGTCATAAGCGATCCCTGAGTGCAGAGCCAGAAGTAATCCCTTAGCATTGCTGGAGGTGGTCTAGAAATAGAAAACCTCAAAATCAGGAGGAAAAGGGGGAAGACAGGTTGGGTGGGCAGCCTACCTGGACTGTCTGTCTGTCCAGCAATACCAGGGTATGATGTCTGCTCATCTGCCATGTGCGTGGGTATTGGTGTGATCCCCATGTCCTTGTGTCCCACTGGCCAGGTCCCTCAGGCCAACATGGCGGACGAGCGCACCAATGTCCTGGTGGAGGAGTACTCGACCTCGGGCCGCCTGGACAACATCACGCAGGTCATGAGCCTGCACACGCAGTACCTGGAGTCCTTCCTGCGGAGCCAGTTCTACATGCTGCGCATGGACGGACCCCTGCCACTGCCACACCGCCACTACATCGCCATCATGGTGCGTGTGCCTTTGCTCCCTCATGTTTCTGCATGTGCTACGCGTGCTCCTGTATATGCTTAGGGCTTCCACTGGTGATGTGAATGTGCCCACATGTAGTATGAGAGGTCCTGCTTGTGCTGCGAGTGCTCCTGCATGTGATTTGAGTGATTTGGGAGTGCTCCCACACATGCTGTGAGTGCATAGGGATCTCCACACACCCTTATGAAGCTAGACTCGCTGGGGACCAGAGCTGAGGAATAACAAGGCTGCTTTGGGGTGTCCGTCTTTGGATGCATTTTGGATGCTTTAGACTCCCCAAGAGTACCACGGCTCCTTGAATTTTCAGTGAAAGCTGCTTCTCTGTAGCATCTTTGGAAGACTGTGCCACATCTCGCAAATTCTGGGTTTTGCTCTATGTTCTATTTTTACTATTGCTGTGAATTGGGTGTTTGTGACTTTTTTGGGTTTTATTTGTGTGTTTCTTTGTTTTTGGTCCACAACTGGTGACGCTTGGGGCTTACTCCTGGCTCTGTGCACAGGGATCGCTCCTGATGGGGTTTAGGGGGTCATGTAGGGTGCAAGGCAAATGCCCTACCTAGCATACTATCTCTCTAGCCCATATTTATGCTGTATGTCTGTATGTTTTTTTATTTTTTATTTTGTTTTGGTTTGGTTTTTTGTTTGTTTGTTTTTGGGTCACACCTGGCAGCGCTCGGGTTAGTTACTCCTGGCTCCACTGAGAAATTGCTCCTAGCAGGTTCTGGGGACCATATGGGATGCCGGGATTCGAACCATAGTCCTTCTGCATGCAAGGCAAATGCCCTACCTCCATGCTATCTCTCCAGCCCCAATTTTTTAAAATGTGACATTTTTGTCTCATTTTTTTTAACCCACGGACATTACCAGTTTTTTTTGAGTCAGGGACCCTGGATCACAGAGCCAGACTTTTATGCCTCAGTATACAATGTTGGAACCACTCTGGCAGTGAGCCAGGATGCTCAGCGGTGGTGACAAAGTGAGGACAGGAGATGGGGACAGGACGGCTGGGTTGACGGCTGATCCTGGCAGTGTCTGGGTGTCCTGTCCGGGGATGCTCACCACCAGCCAGCTAGGCCGGAACCCGCAGACAGTCTGACTGAGGGGCTGGTGCAGGGGTGCTGGTGGGGATACAGCGAAGACTGTGGCCTGTCCAGCTGGGTTGCTGAGCTTGTCCTAAAGGCGACGTAGCTCGGCCCGGCCCAGCCCTTCCCTGGTGAGGGCCTGGGTGCCTCTCCCGAGCCTGAATAGGTCAAAGAGCCTTCTAGATGGCCCCAGGAGAAAGGGATCCAGGTTGGGAAGGGGGAGAGCAGCTGATAAAATATGGAGGTCTGCCAGCCTGTGCCCCCCCCATTTCATCAGACCATCTGCTCTCCCCAGGCCGCCGCACGACACCAGTGCTCCTACCTGATCAACATGCATGTGGACGAGTTCCTCAAGACAGGCGGCGCGGCCGAGTGGCTCAGCGGGCTGGAGTTGGTGCCTCAGCGGCTGCGGAACCTCAGCGAGATCAACAAGCTTCTGGCGCACCGGCCCTGGCTTGTCACCAAGGAGCATATCCAGGTATGTGTGTCGGCACCCGCCATTCAGCAGCCACGAGGGAGGTTCAGACAACAGCAGGCTCCTTCCTGGCCCTGCAGTGCGTTGGCTCAGCGATTCGGAGAAGCAATGCCAGTAACAACGTGAATAGTTTTTGCAGTCGCCAGTGTGGGGACCCTTAGGTTCCCCTAGAACCAGAGCTTAGCCATGATGTGGGTCACGCTTTGCCCCACCCAGCCCTGGGCCTGGGTGGTGGGGACATCCTCTGTGATTCTGTGACACACAAGCTCTCTAGGCAGCACTTGGGTGGCAGGAGCTGCAGGAACCTGTCCAACATTGTCCAGGGATAGCTGTCACCCCAGCACTCCCAGATAGGGCTTAAAGCTGAATACAGGGCCCGGAGAGATAGCACAGCAGTGTTTGCCTTGCAAGCAGCCAATCCAGGACCAAAGGTGGTTGGTTCAAATCCCGGTGTCCCATAGGGTCCCCCGTGCCTGCCAGGAGCTATTTCTGAGCAGACCACCAGGAGTAACCCCTGAGCACCGCCGGGTGTGGCCCAAAAACCAAAAAAAAAAAAAAAAAAAAAGCTGAATACAAATGACAGAGGGTTTTAGTTTTGACTTTTCCTTTTTTTTTTTTTATGTACTAGCAACATATTTTTATTTCAAAGGAGAAAGTAAAAACGTCCTGTTAGGGGATGGAAAGCAGAGTTGAGGTGACCTGGAGGTACTTTACTGACAACATAAGGTTGACAATACCAACTATTTGCCATAAAACTTATCCAAGCTGCGCCCCCCCTCAGCCTATATAAAAAGGATCATAGCTTTAAAACATCTATATAAAAGTAAAATATAGTCAGAAGCTTTAACGCGATTTCATCTTTAAGTTGAAATCATAAACATTTATTTACACAAAGCAAATGTGTGTAACAAGAGTCTGAGCACCCTGCTGGAAGATAGGGTAGCATGCTCCCCCCCAGTCACTCAACACATTTGGTTCATAAATAAAGGGTTTGGGCTTTTGTTTTAATGAAAAAATTCATCTCCTAGGGCCAGAGCCATAGGACAGCAGGGAGGGCATTTGTCTTGCAAGCAACCCACCCAGATTTGATCCCTGGCATCCTAGATTGTGTCCTGAGCCTGCAAGGAGTAGCCCCTGAGCATGGCCAGGTGTGTCCTCCCTCAAAAAAAAAAAAATGCTGACTTGTTGCATAGAGAGCAGATCCTTGGAAAAATCAGCCCTTGAAGGAGACTAAAGCAGGATGCTGGGTCTGTCTGGGAAGAGATCTGTGTGTGACATGAGCCACATGGATATCTCGTGTCTGGGAGAAGCAGGCACACATAGACATGCGTGCATGTACATAGACCCATAGCGGCATACAAGCAGACAGGCAGGCACACTTACAGACACAAGCACACATATTGATGTGTTTGCATGGATCAACGTGCAAGAAAACGTTCAAGGGAGGGACATGCACAGGCCTGCAGACACACGCACACATTTTCACTCACAGATGCACCCAGGTCCCAGGAGAGCGCTTTGGGCAACTCCTGCAGATCTGAGCCTTCTCCCTGCCTTCTCCCAGCTGTTGTCCCCGGACTCGGTTTGCCATTTTGAAGCCTCAGCCTGTCTTTAGCATCTCAGGGGGGCCCTGTGGGTCCCAGTATTGGGTCCTCTGAGCTCTGTCATGGAGCAACCTCAAGGCGAGCCTCTGGGGGTACGCCGAAACACCCCATTCACCCTGGGAACCACGTGGCTTTCAGATGAGCCCCTTGGTAGGGACAGCAGGCCATGCCCCTCTCACCCTGTGTCCTCGTTCCAGAGCCTCGTCAGGACCGGGGAGAACAACTGGTCGCTGCCTGAGCTGGTCCATGCCGTGGTGCTGCTGGCCCACTACCACGCCCTCGCCAGCTTCGTCTTCGGCAGTGGCATCAACCCTGAGAGGGACCCCGAGGTCGCGGATGGCTTCCGGCTCATCTCCGTGAACAGTTTCTGTGGCTGCGATGTGGCCAACGACAACAGCATCGAGAACTCGTCTCTGGCCGACGCCAACTTTCGGGTTCGTGCTTGGGTTTCAGGCCTGCCTCTGTCCCCCAGCTCCCCAACTAGAGAAAAGTTGCTCTTTCAGTGGGCTCGTGAAACCACATCAGACACTTTCATGGCCCCAAGCAGAGCAAAACTTTTTACACACATCACCCGTTTAACCTGAAGTCTAGAATTATCGCAGAGCTATTAATGCATAAAAAGGTATTGGGGCTGGGGCCAGAGCAATAGCACAGTGGTAGAGCGTTTGCCTTGCACGCGGCCAACCTGGGACAGACCCGGGTTCAATTCCCCACATCCCATATGGTCCCCTGAACCCTCGGGAGTGATTTCTGAGCGCAGAGCCAGGAGTAATCCCTGAGCGCTGCCAGGGGTGGTCCAAAAACCTAAATAAATAAATAAATAAATAAATAAATAAATAAATAAATAAATAAATAAATAAATAAAAGGTATTGGGGCTGGGAAGCATCTCTAAAGCTTAGCCTGGGAAAACCCAGGTTTGACTCCAGGTATCCCATTGTCCCCCACAAGCCAGAGGTCCCCCCTGCAAAATAGCTATGTAGATGTTATTATGAACTTAGAGGATGGAAGCAGTCCCCTTTCCGCATTAGTATTAGATCTAGAATAATTAAACCCCTGTCTCCCTGACATCATAGTGCATGATGGATATGCAGGGCTTCCCCACACAGAGATCACCCATCCAGGACTCCCCCACACAGTGCTTACCCACTTAGCTCACCCACGCAGAGGTCAGCTGCCCTTCACTGTGGACCCCCTGCGGTAAATGGGGGCATCACTGGACCCCACGGAAGGAGCATGAACTATCCCCAATTCTCTGCCCTGGGACAGATTGTGGATTCTCTGAGTGAGCTGGAGGCCTTGATGGAGAGAATGAAACAGATTCAGGAAGGTCAAGCCGAGGACGCAGCCTCACAGGCTGAGAGAGACACGTGCTTGGAACAAGAGCAGGATGAGGGTCTGTTCGTGGTCGCAGGAGACCCTCTCCACTCCTTCCCTCCCTCCGGTATGTTCCTCCCACCCTGGCATTTCCCGTGGCAGAGCCTGATGGCCCTACCTGGGGGGACCTTAGGTTTTCCCCACCAGGGTGGAATTCTGGGACCACCCAGCTTATCTACTGCCACTTTGGCTGGGCTCGCTGCAGGCAGGCGGGTCTTACTGCAAGAGAGAAAGGTCCATCCACGGTCCCCATTTCTGAAGCCCAGGGACCCCTCTGTGTGGCTGCCTCTGACCCTCACTGTGGCCCAGGGTGCCCAGTGTCCTTTCCAGTGAGGCACCTCCCTGGAAAATGTCCAGGGACCTGATGAAAAGGCCGTGTGGGGTGACTCAGAGCAGCTGTGGTCACAGATGGACAATGAGGCTTCACTCAAGAGAAGGCAGAGGGAGAGGGGGCTGTGGACAGACACTGGCCTTGGATGTCACCAGCCCCATTCAAATCCCAGCACTGCAGGCCGGAGCGATAGCACAGCAGTAGGGTGTTTGCCTTGCACACAGCCGACTCTGGACAGACCTGGGTTCGATTCCCGGCATCCCATATGGTTCTCTGAGCCTGCCAGGAGCGATTTCTGAGCCCAGGGCCAAAAGGAACCCCTGAACACATCAGGGTGTGGCCTAAACAAAAAAAATCAAAACAAACAAAAACAAGAAATCAAAATAAAATCCCAGTACTGTATATGGTCCCATATGCGCCTCAGGTGTGGTCAAAGCCATTGGCCGAAAAACACTTCGAAATATTGAAAGAAACAAAGCCTTTTATTCCTATAATTAGAGTTTGAACTGTGAGTTGCCCGGTGCTGGGGATTAATTCTAATCTGTCTTCACCTGTAGGGCTCCCTGAAAGTCCAGCCAGGCAATCACATGACTTCAGAACCCCACAGTAAAACTGAGCCATGTGGGTGAATGGGCCACGCTTCAGGGACACCTTGCTTGTGGCCAGGTCTGATTCCATCCTGAGCATAAAAGGGTGTAGCATGGAGATACCCCCAAATAAAAGAAAGCTCATGGCCAATGAAATAAGACAAGAGTCTAGGCTTTTGCCTTGCATCTCACCGACTCTCACGTCCTGGTGGCTCCTGAGCAGAACCAGGAAGAGCCTTTCATATCTCCACGCATGTTCCCCACCCCCCAAACTCAGAGTAGAGTCGCATTGGGAAGCCTGTGCATGTCACTCTGTCGTGTCATGTCCTCATGTCACTGTCTCCCTCGTCCCTCTCAGACTTTGACGACGATGCAGTCATGACATCTGATGTCTCCCGCTACGTGGAAGACCCTGGTTTCGGGTACGAGGACTTCGCCAGGCGTGGGGAGGAGCATTTGCCGACGTTCTGTGCTCAGGTAGGATGCACTTGGCCCGGGGCAGAGGGCACATTCACACTGTCCCTGTCACCGAAGGACAGGCCATGGATATAGCCGTAGCAGACTCAGGGATTCCCAGCCCCCATATAGACCAACTGGCAGGTCTCAACCACTGGAGTTGGGGCCCTTGTGAGGGGCGGCCACGGCTGTGTCTGCCAAGCCCTGTGGGGTCCCTGTGACATCCATAGTGAAAGTAGGAAAGGTAGAATTTGGGTTCTGGGAAACTTAGGGGAAATCTTCACACAAAACTGCTGGGAGTTGAAGTTGATGAGGAAGCTCTGGTTTATGGGCCAATCCCTCCCCAGCCTCCAACCTCTCCTTCCACCCAGCTACCAACACTCATCCTGCACCAAAGTCTGCCCACTGGGACTATCCTTGTCTAGTTCCTCTTGTCTCTGAGCTCCCATGGACGATGGCCTGGTCTGTCCCTGTCCCACGCTCATTCCATGTCCTAACCAGGTCTGTCTCCTCTCTGTACTCCATCTCATGTCCCTACCCTGGTGTCCCTGCTTCATGCTTTCTCCATCTGCCACCCTCTCCCTCCTCGGTATCTGTTTCATGGGGACCCTTTGGACAGTTGCGCTTTAACGTGACTGGCCTTCTGCCCTTCTGTACCATATCAACATCCTTGAGCTTCGGAGGGGCGGAGTGCCTGTCCCTCCATGATAAGAAGGTGCTTTTGTACGTCCCCCCCAACACACAGTGCTCAGGGGGGTGGGATACATCGGGGGCCACCTCCATCCCCACATGAGCCTCCCTGCCCGTGCCGGACTGGCTGTGGCGACACCTAGCACTTCTGGCCTCGGGGTCACACACGGCCCCGTGGAGTGACGCATCGTCTCCCCCAGGACTACACGTGGGAGAACCACGGCTTCTCGCTGGTGAACCGGCTGTACGCAGACATGGGCCACTTGCTGGACCAGAAGTTCCGCATGGTTGACAGCCTCACCTGCAGCTCCAGGGTGGCCCATGCCGGCATGGACAGCGGCAGGCTGCGGAGGGCGCTCTTCAACTATGTGCACTGCATGTTCGGCATCAGGTGGGCTCCTCACCCAACACAGGCCCCCGGTTCTTAGGGGACTGTGATAGGGGGGCTGTGGAGCTGGGCATATCCCGCCCTTGCTGGGCTCCCGAGGTACCTGGAAGGGTGGGCGCACTTTCAGTGTTGGAGCGATAGCACATCAGGGACGGCATTTGCCTTGCACGCAGCCAATCCAGGCTCAATCTTCAGCATCCCGTGTGGTCCCTTGAGCCTGTCAGGAGTGATTCCTAAGCACAGAGCCAGGAGCAACCTCTGAAAACCACCAGGTGTGCCCCCAAAACAAAACAACAACAATAACAATCAAAAAGGGAAAGATTGGTGGGCAGAGTGAGCAGCAGAGATCCTAGCAAAAACATGCTTGTTTTGACCCTGCTCATCTCTCAGTAAGAGCACCAGAGACACAGACTGGGAGAGAAAATAGTACCTAGGAGTTAATGTATTTTTTTGTACCATAAGATGCACTTTTTCCACCCAAAAGATGGAGGGAAATGTTGCCTAGAGCTGAAGCCTGTGTATTTAAAAAAAAATTTTTTTTTTAATTTTCTGATGTAAAAAAAAAAGTTAGGCAAATGTGTTTAACCAGCCGTGGACCGGCGTGTTGTAAATATACTTTGGCCTCACAGGCTGGTTGTCCCCAGCTGCCATCTCCTGATGGTGTCTTGCATTGTACCATTTGCTTTAGAATATTTTTTTTCTTGATTTTCTTGTCTAAAAACTATGCGCATCTTATAGAGCAAAAAATACGGTACTTTATTCCACTTTGGCCATTTTGGAAGTGGGCTCAAAACCTAGCAAGGCTACAGAAACTATACATGATGGTGGAGATCACGCCTAGATCAGCAAGGGACAAGCCAGACCACTTCCTGTTGAACTCCCCAGCTCTCCTGACATTGTAACCTCCTGTTGTTGATTATGAAGAGGAGAAAAGCCCCACAGCCCTGCACCTCTTTCCCCGCTGGGCCCCAGGTCTCCATACCCTGGCACTACGACTGCCCCCTTTTGGGGCATCTGGAGTCTCCTGGGCCTGGAGGAGCATGTAAGGTGTCGGCATCTCAGGATGGCACCGTAGGATGTCCACTCTGTGGACATCTCAGCTCCTTGCCTCCCTCTCGTGCCCCTCGAGAAATGGCTCCTCTGTGTGCCCCTTTGCTCCCAGGTACGATGACTATGACTATGGGGAAGTCAACCAGCTGCTGGAACGGAGCCTGAAGGTTTACATCAAGACGGTCGCCTGCTACCCCGAGAGAGTTACCAAGCGCATGTACGACAGCTACTGGCGCCAGTTCAGACACTCTGAGAAGGTGCGTGTGTGTGTGTGTGTGTGTGTGTGTGTGTGTGTGTGTGTGTGTGTGTATGCACATGTGTGTGCGTGTGTGTATGTCCTTGCATCCCTCACCCTGTAGGGGGAGCCTCACCACTGGGCTGTGGCACAGGTGAGATTCGCTGTGAGGGGGAACTTGAGTCCTTGATGGCCCTTCCAAGATCCAGGAATTAGGCAACACTGAGGCCCTAAGTTTTGCTGGAGACTGCCCCATCCCCCAAAATAAAAAGAAAACACAGAAATCAGTGTGTGGAAAAGTAGCTAGATTTGGGCCCCAATTGTTTTGTTAGGTGAGAAGGAATATGCCTTTGACTGCCTTCGCAAAGAGGCGAAGGTGCGTCCCCTGCATGTGGCCAGCCCAGGTTTTATCTTTGCACGTAGCTGCATTGGGGACAAATTTGTCACTTCGCAAGAACCCCCCCAAGTATGAATGATATTCTCTCAGATGAAATAGATTACAGTCATCAGGTTAATAAAACCTAATAAGCAGGGGCTGGAGCAATAGCACAGCGGTAGGGTGTTTGCCTTGCACAGGGCCAACCCAGGACAGACCTCAGTTTAATTCCCAGCATTCCATATGGTCCCCTGAGCCTACCAGGAGCGATTTCTGAGTGCAGAGCCAGGAGTAACCCCTAAGCACCTCTGAGTATGACCCAAAAAACAAACAACAAAACCTAAATAAACCTAATAAACACGAAGGTCTGTTCCCAACATTCCTGAAAACTCTAGCTCTGAACCCCAAGTCTCTGGGACATCTAAGAACCATCCCCTTTGAGCATGAAGTGTCCTTTTCTCCCTAAAAAACTCCTCACTCTCAGACTGACCCGTGAACATCTGGCCAGGACAGGGACCCTCACAACCTCCGTTCCCCAGCCCAGCAGCTCTGCCATGGCTCAGCCATGCACCAGACACTCGGGCTCCCCCACAACTGTGCCTCCCTCAGCCGGTCACTCAGGGCTCGCCCTTGCCAAGTGACGCTTTATGCAGCATCTCTATAGCTGTAAACTCTTCCTCTTAAGGAGCAGGTAGGCAGGCGTGCGCAGGGCTGGTGGGCCCTGAGCGTTGGCACTGGGAGGGAAACTGTTGCCCACCACCTTCAGGCCCCAAATGTGGGTCAGCGTCTCTCATGCCCGCAGAGCAACCAGAATATGGGTCCTTCCTGCAGGCTTGAATCTGACCCTCTTCCGTCCATCCTGACCCGTAGGTGCACGTCAATCTGCTCCTCATGGAGGCCCGGATGCAGGCTGAGCTGCTGTATGCCCTGCGTGCCATCACGCGCCACCTCACCTGAAGAAGGCCCAGCCCCGCACACAGCCCGCACCGCCCGCTGTTCCCCTGCAGTGGTGTGTCCTGCTCTCCATGATGCTCAGCCGAACGGCCCCCCCCACCAGGCATGCACCAGCCAGGACCTTCGGGCACCCATGCCGCCTCCACACTTTGGGGTTTGTGGGTCCACGTACGATTTTCTTCCTCTCTTTTTCTCCCCAATTTTTGGAATAAGAAAACGCGCTTACAATCCGCCCCAGCAGTTGCTCCGCAGAGCTCAGCGCCAAGTCAAGAGAACTCTCGGGCCTCTGCAGGACACCAGGCCCTGGGCATGGCCGCAGGTACCTGGCAGTTTGGGGGCAGTTTGGCTATGTCTGAGGCTGTGCCTGAGATGCAGCCAGTGCCCACCGCACAATGTGAACCTCCTGACCCGGCCCTTGCCAGTGGCTGAATCGTCACCCCCGGCTTGCACCTCTCCCAACCTGGTTTCCGTTGCCCACGCCAGCTGTGTCTCCCCCCAGGAAAGCCCATACCCTGGGCACTACCAGGTGTCACCGGGCAGTCATGGCATTGGCCGTTGCCCACAGACTGACCAAAAAGTTTCTTTGCACATTTTATTTTCCTCCCCGTTTTCCCACATCGCAGTGAGCAGAGGGTTTGAGAGACCCGTGTGTGCATGTTTCCCCCACAAGGCTGGTAGGAATGCGTGCCCATGACTTCTCTGCTCCTACCCTGGTGGGACAGTTCACTGTCCAGAGGTCAGGCCATTCCCCTGACTGACAGGTCTCGGGGCACCTCACTGAGCATCCCCTGCCCCTACCTGGGTCACTCCATGCCCATATTTCTTCATTGCACAAGGTTCCTGGGCACTTATTCCTCTTGTATGCCAAAGCCCCCCCAGGAAACACTTCCAGGCAGCCATGGGGGAAGTGAGTGAGCCTTTGGGGACATTGAGATCGTCACCCCCTAGAGCCCCACTTTTGCGCCAGGGGGTGTGGACCAATGGCATAGCTTTCACAGGGTATATATGGCATGGGGTGGCATTCATAGCTTTAAACTGCTTCAGTGTTGGGCACCGAGGTGCCATACCCACACGCTCTTGCCCTTGACCATTCGCCAGGGTGACCGCCCTCCCCTCCCTGCTCCCTGTAGAGCTCCGAGGCCTACAGACCTGGAGGAGCCTCTTGGGTCTAGAATCTCTGGAATCTTCCAGGAGAGGAAAAACCATCAAAGATGCTGAAATCACAGAATAGAATAATGCTTAGCTCTGAGGGATGATGAAAGCTTTGGGCTGTTTGTCCCTGAGGGATCAATGTCCACCCTGGTGCCCAGGACTAGGGTGGGACACGGGGCAGCCTGCGTCTTTGGTCCTCGACCCCAGGGGCTTCCCTGCCACATTTAGCCTCTCACCTTGGCCAGTGAGAGATGGATTTTGGAGGTGCAAGGGGTCTGATGTTGCAGACACTCGGCCAGCAGGGGCACCTGGAATCAGCAGCCAAGAACCACGGAGGCCCCTGTGGACATTTGTGCCTTTCCCAGTTTAGCCCCACCCCAGCTCGGTGTCCAACCAAGAACATGAGTCCAGTGCCATGTGCGGACCTCGGGGCTCCGCCAGCTGACTTGGCACTGCAGCATGGGGTGTCCAGGGTGGTGTTTTTCCCCTTGAAAATGGATTGGAGTTGCTAGGTAGTAATTTATGTAGTTTAGCTTTTGATATTAAAAGTGATATTTTTCAGACAAGTTACCTGGCTCGCCCCGGCACTTGAAGCGGTGGCCATCTGCCTGCCCACACCACGGGCTCATGAGTGCCAAACCAGACACCCGGTGGAGGGGAACGACTCGGGAATGCCCACTGCTGGTCCCCAAAACCCAGTCTGTGAATCCTGAGGGTCCTAACACCCTCACTTACGCCCAACAAACCTACACAAACTGTCTTGTTCTCCCGTCTTCTTCTCTGTCTTTCTCAGGAAGAATTATTGTCCTGTGGGGTCCCCCTCACCCTGAGAGTGGACTCTGAGCTGGGGGCCAGCCCAGCTGCTTTCTAACAGAAATCAACAAGCTTCTGGGTCTGTGGATACCTGAGCCAGAACCATTTCATTTCCCTCCTGTGGGTCCATGTTTGTGAGAGTTCAGGGGCTTCTCCCCAGTGCTTTTTGCCTCATCTCATAAGGCTTCTGAGAACCCCAAAGCCTAAGTACGTGATCATGTGACCACTCAGCATATGGCTCACAGCTGATCTTTGGGGCCCACAGTGGTGATGGCTGGCCTTGGGGGCTGGAAGATCCTTTAGACTTGCAGGAGAAGGGAGATGAGTGTCCAGCAGCCGCTGGAGGAAGGCAGGTCTAGGTGATTCCCTGGAGAAAGAACCTACCTTCTCCCATCTCTCTGGCCAGCCATGCATGGATTGGGAGGTTTCCCACTCCACATGGGCTCCCAGTGGGTCAGTTTTCCCCCTTCCAGTTGGCCTTGCCTTCCACTCCCAGCCATGGACTGCGTCTGTCCTGCACTCTGACAGTCCCCAGGGCTCAGTAGAACAGAGTGGGTGCGTGGGTGAGCTGCATAGCCCTGGAATCCAAGATGGAGCAGAGGTGGGAGAGAGGCGTCCCAGAGCCCCACAGTATGCCCCTCCCCTTGCCCAATGCTCCTCCAAGTGCCTCCGCACTCCTCCCCCATGGTTGCCCAAGCCCCTACAGGCACTCACCAGCATCATCCGCGACCATCGGGACTGTCCCGCTCTTACTACCTCATCCAAGGGCTGTGAGTGTTTGCGTGGACTCACGCCTCCAGGGAGCCCCCTGCGACCCTGTGGGGGTGCCCGGCTCTGCCCTGTGCACTGCAGAAGCAGCTTCCCCAGCCTGCCTGGGCCTGGGTCTGTTTTGAACCAGGGGGAAGAGGGTTAGCCAAGTTCCAAGTTCCCGAAGAAGGGTGAATGTGGGGTCCTGGGACTGCCCTGTGATATGGACCAAATGCCACATCCTGTTGGGGCCACCCCGGGCCTGTGCTCCTGGTGGGCATGGTGTGGGACAGGAAGTTAGCAGGCGTGGAGTCCCTTGTTCGCTGGCCTTGCAGGAGCAGGAAGGAGCCCTTGGGAGCACCCTGGCTATTCCCACTGTGGGGTTCCCTGTGATGTTTGTCTAGAGCCTTCCCCAGAGCAGCCAGCCACCAAGGGCAGTGCCAAAAAGGGGTTGGCGGTACCTCGTTATGTCTACCAGGCAGGAAACAGGCACCTTTCCTGGCTACCATATGAGCCTCCCAGAAGCTAAATTGGATCCTAAGGGCCTTTTCAGAGACATGGCCCTACCCGTGTACATACACACACATACACTCAGAGCATACAGCTCTGCCCTTGCTCCACGTTAGGGATCCGGCATGCCTGACACATTCCAGTTTGCTAAAAGTCTGCTTCCTCGCTCACCTCAGCTTTGCTTCTTTAAATGTTTAAGTGATGTGGGACTGGAACAGGGAAAGTAGCGATAGGAGTGAGAGCTTTGCTCCTGAGGCTGGAATCTCCTCCCCAAACACCAATGTCCCAAGTGTCGGCATGAGGACAAGGAGCTCAATGCACCGGCCTCCCCTCGGTACTCCTGAAGGAGCTGGTGTGGACCAATTCCCAGCTGGCTCAGTGATCTGTAGGCATCCCTGTGGGGGCTTTGCTCCACAGAGAGGGGTCCACTTCAGAACCAATGTCACTGCTTACCTAAATGGGACATAAAATGGGTCCCCTGGTCCATTTTGAGTAAAGACACTGCCTTTGCATCCTTTGCTCTTCTCTGGGAAGAAAATACGGTTCTTTCTTTTTGTCTTGTGTATGTACCCCCTAAAGCCAGACAGACCCAGATAGAGCCCATGACAGACGAGGAAGCTCAGGCAGATGTGCCCAGGACTGGCTCCGCCCCTTGGTCTGGCTCCTTTGGACAGGACTTACCTTTGCCAGTCATGGTTAACTGGATGGATCCTTTAGCATCAGAAATGGGGTTTGGACTTGTAATTTCCCTCCCATGTGTGTGGCACCCCCTGGTGGGTACGATATCTGCAGAGACGGGGGCACCCCCGGCCCATTCAGGAGCACAGACGTCCCCTGTCCCCGTCCCCCGAGCTTGTGGCATTTTGTGAGGGCCTGTTTATCCTTCACTGGTCAGTATTACTCCAGAGTTGGCCGTCGTGCATGCGGTGAGCAGAAACTGTGACCCCGGCAATTCTGTGCTTTGTTACTGTAATCTTGTTCTCTTTGCACGGAGCATGTACCTGGGGACCTGTCCGGTCAGTGGTCAGTGTCCAGCCCCTGGAGGTCATTATCAGAATAAGCTTCCTCGGTCTTCTTCCGAGTCCTATGTCTATGTTCTCTTCATGGTTTCCGTTCTGCCAAAAGCAAACCTGAGACACAGCCATGTCCCACCTTTCCTGGGAAAGTCACCTTCAGCCAGGGGAGGGCCTGGGCCTAGGGGGCCACGAGTCCCCCAGATCCACCACCCTCCAGGTTAGGAGTAGAGTGGAAGCCTTGTGCAGAAACACCTCTTGTGTCTCTTCTAGTGCTGACAATGTGAGTCTTGACTAAAGTTGGGCCCAAATGGCCCCCTGGGATCCTCTAGTGTCTCACCTCTGTGTCTTGTGTTGTTTCATTTTGCTGGAGGGAGGAGGGCGTTGTGTGAACAGCTGCAGCAGGAGCCGCTGGGGGGCCAGGACAAATAGGTTCGAAATAAAGGACTGTGTGTTAACCTGTTAGCAATCCATAAAGGCACTTTCTATGACATTTGGAGAAATCTATTTATAGGTACAGAATGGTTTTGTTAAACTGTATCACATTTATACTTGCAGAAATTTATCTCATTGTTATTAGTAGGAATTTTATTGGTTCAATAAAATTGGCTAAATGGAATCCTCAAGGAGTGGCCGTTCTTGTAACTGATTTCTGGTGATTGGCTGGTCTGCCTGCCACTGGGTGCCAATGGGTGGCTAGCATTTTCATGTGCGTTTTATGTGTGTGCATATAGGTGTCTCAGAGTTCTTGCGCCCCTTTGCTGTCACCTAGTCACTGAGTCCTGTATTCAGAGCAGGAGAATGTCACTTTCTCTTTTATTTATCCCCTAACATGCAGTCTAAGAAATATAAGACCATTGCCCAGACTTAATATCACAATTGTCTGAATTATGCAAAATGGTTTTATTTTTTGGGGGGGGATCACACCCGCAGCGCTCAGGGGTTACTCCTGGCTCCACGCTCAGAAATCGCTCCTGGCAGGCTCAGGGGACCATATGGGATGCTGGGATTTGAACCACTGACCTTCTGCATGCAAGACAAATGCCCTACCTCCATGCTATCTCTCCGGCCCCTGAATTATGCAAAATGTTAACTCATTAAAGTATTGGGTATTGGGGAGAGGAGAGATAGCATAGTGGGTAAGGTGTTTGCCTTGTACACAGCCAACCCAGGTTCAATCCCCAGCATCCCATATGGTTCCCTAGTCTGTCGGGAGTGGTTTCTGAGCACAGAGCAGTAGTAACCCCTGAGCATCGTTGAACGTGATCCAAAAACAAAACAAAAGAAAATCTGGGGCTGGAGTGATAGCACAGCAGCAGGGCGTTTGCCTTGCATGTGGCTGACCCAGGACAGATCTGGGTTCAATCCTTGTCATCTTATATGGTCCCCTGAGCCTTCCAGGAGTGATTTCTGAGCGCAGAGCCAGGAGTGGCTCCTGAATGCCGCTGGGTGTGCCCCACCCCATACATAAATAAACAAAGTATTGTGTGTGTGCTCAATAGGAGACAAGCCGAGCTCATCCCCCTGGGTACCCAAACAAGGGGTGGGCTGGGCCCCGTTTGTGGCCTGAAGAACTGCTTCTGGCATTACAGCTTGAGGGCTTAGGGGACAGTGCATCCGTGTTTGAGATGCTCTGAGGTGCTTGAGAATGGCAAAGCTGGCGCTGGTACTCGAGGGCAGGAAGAAGGCAGGAAGGGAAGGAGTGGAGCAGTAGGAAAGCTAGAGAGGGTGACTTTCTGATTCAAAGCTGTCCCAGTCTTCCACCATAGACTGCATAGAACCCTTCCCAGGGGCTGGGAGCCTGTGCGGAAGGCCCACCACGGCTCCTCTGCCTCTGTGGCCCTTAGTGACTGCCAGCCAGGCCACCAGGCAGCCTTTGAAACTCCAGTGAAAATACTTCCAGCCCCTTTGCCCTCCCAGGACAGGTGAGCCTTGTAGATGAGACATGGAGACCAGGAAGCTTTCTGGGGTGTTTTGGGGGGCCCTTAAGCCCCCCTCTTCCTGACCCCACAGAGCCAGTCAGATCTGTATGGTCCTTCCTTCCCATTTCTACCTTCCTGAATTCAAACATTCATTTCCTGCCATACCGCATGAGTTATTTGATTAAAAAGATGCCCAGACATTTGTCTTGCACGTGGCCAACCCGGGACAGACCTGGATTTGATTCCCTGAATCTCATATGGTCCCCCGTCCTGCTAGGAGCAATTTCTAAACGAAGAGCCAGGAGTGACCTCTGAGTGCAGCAGGTGTGGCCAAACAAACAAACAAACAAACAAGCGATGCCCAGAGAGGAAGCAGACCTGCTCTTGCATGATCAGCAGCAAGCAGCTTCCGGTCACTTAGGGGTGCAGGAAAGCACCACTGCCACCAGAGGGTGCCAGCTCATGCCCAGCTGCCCTGTACCTTATGTGTGATGCCCTGTTGCCACCGGAAAGCGCCAGCTCGAGCCAGGCTGCAGGACCTCTAACAGTGCAGAGTCCCCGTGACTGCCCCAAGATGTCGTCTGCTTCCCTGCAGGCCCACGCAGTCTCTCCCGTCCCTTACTCACTGCCCACTCCTCCCGGCAGGCTCCAGGGAAGAAGGCCCTCATCCTGGGGGTGATTTGGGGTGTCTGCTGGTTCAGTCCCCCTCACTGGTACCAACGGCCCCTCTACTGGTAGTGATGGGGATCTGAGAGGAGTCAGGTCCTATGTCCACTCCAACAGCACCCCCTTGGCTGCCAGTCCAGTTCCAGGGGCAGCTCCTGCTCCTTCGGCGACTGCACTCATGACTCAGGATTCTGAATGTGTGGGGACCATGGACACGACACCATGTGGGACAACCTCAGACTCTGTCCTTTCCACTGGCCCCGGTAGGTGGAAAGCGGGTGGGATCCACATTCAAAGGGAGCATAGGCAGAGATAACCCTATTTAAGGGGAACACTTCATTGTGTTGGCAACCCTACTTCAAACCAGCTATGTGAGGTTTCCCCTTTCAGAGCATCATGTACAGGAACCCCCACTTTGGAGAGGAACGATGCACAGAGCCAAAGAAGTGACCTCAGGCACGTGGGTGGGGCCAGGGTCTACTGTCCACCAGCTCCTGAGCAGGTGGCCCCACAATGACCCTGCTGAGCCCCAGGTGTCCCCACATCTGTACCCACTCCGAGGCCCTTCCTAGCAGGACCAAGAGGAAGCAATGCAGGGCCTGGGCCTGTTTGGGAGCGAGACTTGGGGCGGCCTCATGCTCAGACTTGCCCCCTCTTAAGGACAAATTCCCAATAACGTCACCACTGTGCTTAGAACACGGATCAGATGGCAAACCCCGACCTTAGCTCAGGTTACCCAGGAGGCAGCCAGGTGGCCCCGGGACAGAGGTGGAGGCTCTTAGCATCAGACATGGAGGCGGCTGGACTCCAGGGCTGGCTTGCAGGCTCCCACACCAGACCGACTCCTGCTTTATCTCCCTCCTCATTGGGAAATACTGGGAGCGGGCTGACCCCTCACCTCTTGACTTTGGGAAGGACGCACCCTCAGAAACTCCAGGGCTGCCATGAGGGGTCGACAGCTACTTTATTGAGCATTGCAAGGTGTGTGTTGTGTAGCCCCCAGCTTCAGCCCCAGCTTTCCCTGAGACAGCTTTGTGCTCTCTCTGGTGGGCTCAGCAGGCTGGGCCCGTATGTTTGGTCTTTATGTTTCCTGCAGGGCCCACCCCGCCCATTCAGTTCACATCAGATGCGGGGGGGGGGGGGGGAAGCATGTTGACATGGGAGAGAGCTCACCCACATGAAAGAGGCCAAATCCAGAGGCGCCCACTCCCACCACATCAGCTGGACAAGCTCCCAAGGGCCTGAGTCACTAGAGCCACAGACAGGCCAGACAGCCGGAAGGAACATCATGGACCCACCCACAGCCCCTGTGCCCTGAAGAACTTCTGCTCTATCCTCGCTCAGCAGGCTTGGCTTCAGTCCATGGGAGGACACCAGGAAATGTCAAGGGATGGGGCAAGGGCCACAGAAGCAGCCAGTGGCTTGTTCCTGCTGGAAGCTTGGGGACTCTGGTTCTCTTTGCACACCCGAAGTGAGGTTTGGCTGGGGCTACAAACTGGGGAGCCTGGAAAGGGACCCCTGCAGACCCTCAGCCTGGCTCTGCACACACACACACACACACATACACATTCACACACACGTATCCATGCACATAGCATTTGTGTGTGCACAGAGACACACGTTGCCCCCAGCCAGTTCCAGTGAGGGAGGTTCCCTGCTCTCCTAATCACCCTGGGATATTTGAACCCCCCCCACCGACCCCCACATAGCTGGTGAGGGGGGAACATGACTTGGGCTCCTGTGGGTCTCTGGTGGGCACTATTCCTAGTGCCCATGGCTCCCCCTCTCCCTGTGCCTCCACACAGGCCCAGCTGCCCCTTGAGCCGTGCTCTTGCTGTGCTCCTACCCTCCATCCCTCAGTCAATGTGAACAGGGACCCTGGTCTGCTTGCCCTGGGTCTGGCCTTTCTGGACCCCAAGTTTTCCTGAACCCAAGCTTCCCTGTACTTGGCAGCCCACCACGGCCTCTGCCCTGCCACCCACACTTAGGGACTCACACCTGCGCCGCCAGCACCCAAGACCCAGGGAGCCCTCTGGAGGGGAAGCTTCTCCAAGCCACCCCAGACACCCCAGACCCTGTGCGGGGCCCGGGCCATGGTGCCCACAGGCAATTGGGTCATCCTGCCCCGCTCATTCCGGAGTCTGGACTCAGATCCCAGTGGGGGAGCTGACAGTTTCCAGTGTGGCATTTTCTGTGCCTTTCTAGCCACATTGGCATTTGTGGGCGCAAGGCAGTGCCCGCACAGTGTGGGCAGGCCTGGCACTATAGGAGCTTCAACAGCAGCACCACCTGTGGGCCTCAGGCTGCCGTGTGGTCCTGCGTAGGCCCCTCACACCCAGAGTTGCCACATGGTCCCAGGGTGCATGTCTGCCCTGCTCAGACCCGGTCAGGTTTCACTCTGCACAAGCTCATCTCTGCTAGTTCCAACGTGCAGGAAAACCTGCAAACTCCTTCCAGTCGAGGGGTGCAGGAAAACTGGGGACAGAGACCCTGCAGCCATGGCCAAGGCTAAGGGCCAAGAGAAGCCAATGAGGACAGGGCGGGCAGGGGAGGTGGTTCCATGGTTACCAGAAACCAAGGAGGAGCTGGGCAGCACTGGAAGAGGAGTTAGGAAAGTGAGGGAACAGGAAGAGGTTGGGAAGGAGAGGAAGGTGGAGGAGGTGGAGGAGGGGAGAAGGAGGGAAAAGAAGAGGAGGAGGAGGAGGAGAAGGAGAGGAGAAGATGGAGGAAGAGAGGAAGGGAGTGAGGAGGGAGAAGAGGGAGGAGGAAAGGGAGGCGAGCAGCAGGAAGAGCAGGCAAGGAAATTCCTCTTCCATTGCTCAGGCCTTTGCTGATGCCCACCCTGCTCCCTTGTGCCTCTGGTTGGTAGCAGAGAGCACAGAGCCTCAGAGTACCTCTGGCCAAGGCCCCAGGGCCTACAGTCACCCCCAATCGAGCAGTGGCCACACCACACCCCCACCCACACCACATCCCACCGTGTCCCTCCTGCAGAAACATGTCCCTCCACCCTCCCCAAGGCTGAGTGGGAAGATCCCTGAAGGGGACAGAGGTGCAGGAAAGGCTCAGAGTCCGGCATGGTCTACTGGGGGGAGATGAGAGATGACGCAAGACAAGAGACACCTGCTTCGCCGCTACAAGTCCCCGGTGCTGTCTAGAGGCAGAGGGACCCGTGGGCCGATCCGCCGGCACACACCGAGCAGCACCTGCAGGAGGCCCCCCACGGTGCCCGAGGCCATGTTGAAGAACAGCGCCAGGGTGCCCCCGAGGCCCACGGCGATGTCCCTGCACACGGCCGGGATGGCACCCACCGTGTGCACGGGGAAGGCGGCCACGTCCAGCAGCACGCGGACAGGCAGGCCCAGTATGCGACACACGATCTTGAGCAGGCAGCAGAGGATGCGCAGGAGGGCCCCCAAGACCCGCAGCAGGACCTGGACCACCTTCCAGGGGATGATCACCAGCTCGGACCCGATGGCCAGCAGGTAGGAGGCAGTGCCCGAGCCCAGGCGATACAGGCCGCCCTCCACAGCCCGAATCACATACTTGGTGGAGAACCACAGGAGGTGCAGGGCCCCCCGAAGCGCCCCCAGCACCAGGGCATAGAGAAGCTGCAGAAGCTTCAGGAACGGGGTGGCCAGGAGGCCCAAGAGCCTCCCCAGCCAGCTGCCCTGGGCCTCGGCTTCCTCCTCTTTCTCCTCCTCCTCCTTCGGTGACTTCGGAGCCGACACAGGCAGAGTCTGGGGGCCCCCCTCGGCCAGTGCGGCCCGCTCCTCCTCCTGCACCTGGGTGACGGCTTCCAGAATCTTCCGCAGCTTCTCCGTGTCTTGCTCGGCCTCGCCGCAGTTGTTGTGGAAGAGCTGGGGATTCGTGGGCAGCAGCCGCTCCAGGTCCTTCAGCATCACATCCTCAATGACCGCCCCGGCCCGGGGGTGCAGCACAAAGCCCAAGGCCCAGCCCCCACCGGGCACAGCGCAGCAGGCCGCCAGCCATACGAGCTCAGGCACGGCCACCCGGCCACCAAGCATGTGCTCGGAGGGCACGGCGCCCACCAGCAGGTACAGGTCCTGGTGCGGGACACACTGCGGGAGCAGGGCTCGCTGCAGCAGGCGCTGCACACTCTCATGCCAGCGCTCCCGGAAAGATGGGTTCATGGGCACAGAGTTGGTGAGAGTGAGGGCGTCGCTGCCCAGCGGCCACGGGTACAGCTGTCCCGGCTCATACCCTGTGTCTGCATAGTCGGCGCTCACAGCCTGCTGGCTCCCCAGGTGGCTCCCTTCGGCTGCCAGTTCCACCTCAGCGGCCGCCTCCTCCAGGTGGCTGTTGGGGTCCTCGATCTGGAAGGAGAGAAGTGGGCAGTAGAGCTGAGGCGGTGTGGGCTCCGGCTCTCCCAAACCCTTTGCAACGAACGGCCCCACTCACTGGGCGCAGCAGGGTCACCCCATCCCATGGGTAGGGCCACTGTGTCCCTGGGATCCTCCACATGCCTCAGTGCACTCCCACACCTGAGAATACCCACATGCGGGGCCGGTGAGGTGGCGCTAGAGGTAAGGTGTCTGCCTTGCAAGCGCTAGCGTAGGATGGACTGCAGTTCGATCCCCCAGCATCCCATATGGTCCCCCCAAGCCAGGAGTAATTTCTGAGTGCATAGCCAGGAGTGACTCCTGAGCGTCAAACAGGTGTGGCCCAAAAACCAAAAAAAAAAAAAAAAAAGACAAAAATAATGGGGATACTTTTTATGGAAATGAGGGTTTCCTCCAGAAGTGCTTGGGGCATGGGTGGCCCCTCCTGTTGGTCCTGGCTGATCCGCCCAGCAAGCCGGTGCACCTCGTCTGCCTGCCTGAAATCGACTTTCTGGGAATGAGAAAACACCTGAGCCCAACACAGGCAGAACTGTGTCCCCTTCAAGCATCTGAGATTCCCAACAAAGCTGCCAGGCAAGCCTCCCTCATATAGCACAGGGACACACCGACAAGCATACAGATGTGTGTGCAGGCGTGGATGCATTCAGCAGAGCATGAGGGGGTGTGGGTGGAGAAGGGGTTTGGGAGTGTGGAATCTGCCGGGGCCGGCATGTTTTGCAGATCCTCATGCCCAACTCTCTCTCTGCTCCGTGGACAAGGGCCTACCACAGTCCTGCCCTGCGGCTCCATAGCTCCGCCTCTAAGGACCAATGTCCTAAGGCTGATGTCAGCGAAGCCAGAGCCGCCATATTGGGCCCCCAGGTCCCCTTGGAGGACTTGGGGCTCACATTCGTCTCCCGGGGCCCAGCACCAAGGCCCGTAGGAGCCGCCTCTGCTGGCCGTGTCCCCGTAGGCTGAGCGTGTTATGTGATCCAGCACAGGGTCCACTGGGGCTTTGTCTCTCGACTCAGCAAGATGAACAGGTTTGAGCACCAGCTCCCATCCGCGTGGACCCTGCCCTCCCTCGATGCCTCCCAAAAGGTCCCGTGTGGGCTGAGTTCTCAGCCAGCCACAGCCTAGTTTCTCGCAAGTCTGCGTTTCCTTAGAGCAGACAGTAAGGTCTCTGCGGAGTGCGGGTCTCTTGAGCTCGCTCTAGGGCTAGCTAGGAACAGCATTTTCTACACCCTGGGGGTTGGTGCTGAATCTGTTTCTGCTTTGGGGTGGAAGGAGGGGGGACTCTGGGTACCAGCGAGCATGCAGGAGGCCTGCTTCCCAACCTGGCCCCCCAAATTATCCCCAGGTCAGGAGATGGCCCCGCACCCAACCAATTCCTGGGGGTTTGGGGTTTGTCCTGTCAGTCAACAAGAGTTAATACATGGGCTGGGCTGGGACTACTCTCTCTCTCTCTTACTCTCTCTCTCTCTCTCTCTCTCTCTCTCTCTCTCTCTCTCTCTCTCTCTCTCAGAGGTTCTCTCTCACACACACACACACACACACACACACACACACAGACTCTGAGAGGTTCTCACCCGCCTCTTCCCCCTCCCACCAGGTCTGAATGACACGGAACATCAGATAAGTTTATCAGAGCCACCCAGCACGGCAAGTGGCGGAATGAACTAGAATCCGCCCAGCATGGAAACTGCCCAGCAGGCTTTGGGGGCGGGGGGTGGGGTGTCTTGGGAAAAAAAGGGGCAGGGAGGGTGGAGTGGGGCCTCTCCAGAAGGACCCCCTGTGTGGCCAGCTCAGGCCATGGTTCTTGTCTCTCACTCTAAGTCCCCTTCCTCCCTCGGGTTCTCCCCTCACCACTGCCTGGAGGTCAGCAGCTTCTCCCCACACACTCTGGATAGGTGCAGCTGGGGGTCATGTGAGTCTCCCTGAGGGCCCAGGGTGCCAGGGTGGCTGCGCCAGGCCCAGACCTTTCTCGGAGATTTGAAAATGAAAATGATGGCATGCGTGAGTGTCTGTTTCTATGTGAGTGTCTGTATATCTGTGTATGCCTGTATGTCTCTATATGACTGTCTGTGTGTCCGTCTATGTACCTTTGTGTATCTATATCTGTGTGTCTGCATATCTGTGTGTATCTGCGTGTCTGTGTGTGTCCTTTGTGTGAGTGTATCTATGTGTTTCTGTGTGTATTTCTGTATGTATTTCTGTGTGTGTTTGTATGTTGGGGTGTGTGTTAGCTGCCCCTTCCCCAAAGTGATGATACTGGAAGAAGGTAGAGGCAGAGTGACTCCGGGTGGGATGAGGCTGCCCCCACAATTCCCTGCTCCCTTCCTGCATTTAGCTTCTGCAGACCCTTCCAGAACCTGTCTCTGTTGCGGTACCCGTCTTCCCATTCTCCTGCTCCTGGCACAATATGCCTATAGCCCGGGCCCTGTTGTCCTCTCACTCTCACAGCCAGGAGGCCCCGCTGAGACACAGCCCAACACAGCCTCTGAGAAACAGCTAGACGCCTGAGAAGTAGCTTCAGGCTCAGAGCCCTGCAGATCCTCTCAGAACCCCCAGAACTGGGCTGGGTGCAGGGATGCAGAGCCCTGCAGGGCCCTGGCAGCTCCTGGAAGGAGGCTCAGCTGTCCTCACCCCCCTCCTCCCATGTCAAGCTGAACTGCAGCGGCAGAATCAGCCTGGAGCAGCCTGGCAGCCTCGGGCCAGTCTCCTGGAGCAGCTAACTCACTGCGGTTGACTGCAGAAATGCCCAAGTCATTGGCTACTCACATCCAATGAGCAAGGCCCAGCAGTCCCTCAGGAGGCCAGAAGGCTTAGGCAGCATGTTGGGCTGACCTCAGGGTCAGCTTGCCTTTTTTGGCGGGGGTGCACACCCAGCAGTGCTCAAGGGTTACTCCTAGCTCTGAGCTCAGAAATCTCTCCTGGCAGGCTCAGGGAACCCTAAGGGATGCCGGGGATCAAACCTGGGTCAATCCCTCCCCGCTGTGCCATCATTCCAGCCTTTCAGTTTGCCCTTTATCTCTTGTTCTTTCTGAGGCAGACTGCAAGTGGATTCTGGGCACCACTGGGCTTGGGACCGGGCCTACAGAAGGAAAGGTTCTGGAAGGTGCGATTTTTCTAGTAGCCAGGCCAGGCAGAGAGCTGGGAGCTGAAGGGACCATCACATGGGTGGATTCATCTTTCTAGTTTGCACTTACAGTGCGGAAGCGTGGAAGGAGGAGCCCTTTGAAGTCCAAAGAATAAAATCTTTATTCGTCACGGAAATGTCCTTTCAAGGCCCTGAGCTGGGCGAGCAGAGCTGGCTCGGAATGTCCCGAGTGGGCCGCTGGGACAATGCCACATACTGTCCAACTAGGGGATCTCAGTGACACAGAAGCCCAGGGACAGACTATTGCTGCCTGGTGTACCCCCTCACCCAGCACCATGCCTTGCAGCCCCTGCAGGGACCCCCACTCCCAGGGCTGCCCTAGGAACCTAGGATCCACGCCCGAGCAAGCAAATGAGACCCCATAGCACTTTCCTTGGTGCCTAAATTTGAGACTGACTGGCCAGAAGTTGGCAGATATGTCCTCCCCCCACCCCGCCAGCGTCCTTCAGGACCAAGTAGCCCTCAAATGCCAGTCATGCCAGGGCCAGCACCTCTCCTTGCTCCCGGCAGAGATCAGGGCCATCGGGAGGCGCTGAAGGCCAGGATGAGGCAGAGGAAAGTTGGGGTGAGGGCATGGGGCCACACTGCCCAGCCAGGCCTGGAATCCCAACCTTGGGGGAGTCACCTCCACTGCAGCCACGACACGGTGAAGCACTGTAGTCCCCGCATGCTGTGGGACATGCCAAGGCTCACACATGACAGCACAAGCCATGATCCAGCACATCTGACAGCACACGGCACGGCCCCCACATGTGATGTCACAGGCCACAGCTCACATATGACAGCACACACCATGGTTCCCACACACGGCAGCACACGTCACTGCTCACCACAGTGCTCATCTTTAGTGCTCGGTTCTACTTCCTCAGTTTCTCTTCACTCAGCAGCCCCCAGATCCCCCACTCAAACAGCCCTTCACACAGCCTCTCGCTGGGGACAAATGGACACCCAGTCTCAGAGACACTTAATTGGGGAAGGAGATATAGAGGCTTGCACCTGTTTGACTGATCCATTGTGTGTGTGTGTGTGTGTGTGTGTGTGTGTGTGTGTGTGTGTGTGTGTGTGTGTGTGTGTACAAAAGAGACAGACAAAAAATGGAACATGATAAATTTGTCCTTAGTTGTCTTCCTCAATGGTAGGGCAAAATCTCGTCTGTCTGTCTGTCTGTCTGTCTGTCTGTCTGTCTCTCTGTCAGTCTGTTTCTCTGTCTGCAGCCGGCAGCGGCCTGGCTCCTCTTCCCACTTCAAAAGAGTCTGACTGGGCAGGCCCAGGAGCCCAGTGCTGGGCCTGTGACAGGAAGCCCTGCTGCAAGCGAGAGCAGGCCCCAGTCCCCTTGACCACCCTCTGTTCAGCTCCTCTGCATCCCCGCCTGGGCCCTCTGCTGGGACCTGTCTCCTGCACCCCTCCTGCTGCCCCGTTTGCACTCAGGGGACGGTCGGGTCCCTGGCTGCCCTCTGTCCACGGCAGAAGGAGCCCCAGGGAGCCTGTGTGGTGTGGGGAGGCCACGGGAGGCCGCAGTCACCAGGGCACTGGCGGGGGTGAGGGAGTGGCTGGCCCGCAACACAGCCACTGTGACAGGCCCAGGACGGGATCGTCCCTGTGCCAGCTCTACCTGCTCCTGACACTGCACCTGACAGTGAACCTTCACCCACACTGTACCCACACCCAGCATTGCACCCACCCCTGCGGGCCTGGGCAGAGCCTCCGTCTGGAAACCACCCACGGCAGGAGCGCAGACCTCTCGCAGGCAGGCCGGTGTGTCAGTGTGTCAGTGTGTGACTGTGAGAGTGTGTCAACATCCGCGAGGTTGTCTGTTTCTATGCATGAGAGTGCATCATTGTGTTGTGTGCACGCTCTGTCCCAGTATCTCAGTGCCCTGCAAAGGGGCCGTGTCCTTCCTCCCCACGTCACAGGCCCTGCACCAAGCTAGCCCAGAGATCTGGAGGAGCAGAGGGGAGCCCTGGTGCTGCTGCTCGTGGCCACCCAAGCTGCGTGATCAGCACCTGGCTGTGGGCAAACCGAGGCAGCAGGGCCGGTGGCCTAGTGGGTAGACGGGGATCTGGACTGGGAAGAAAGCCCCCCTTGGGCAGGCCAGGGTGCCCCCGCCCCGTCTTCCCATGACCTCTCAGTGGCCCGAGGAAGGAGAGCCCAGAGGCAGGAAAAACTGGTTTGGGGTGGACCCGCCGCGTTCCCAAAACTGCGGTTCCCTGTCTCCTGCCAGCGGTGCCAGTCGGAGGGTGCCAGGGTGTGCGGGCCGCCAGGGGGGAAGAAGAGGGGGCCCTGGGCTAGCTCCCCACTCCTCGCCCATCTGCGCCCGGCCCCGCTAGCCAGCCGTCTCCAGGACGCTAGGAGCAAGCACCCCGTTTGGCGCGCGCCTCCCTCCGGGGGACCGGGCCGGGCGCTCACCTGGGGCTCCAGCAGCCAGCGGGGCGCGTCCGCGGGGCGCGCGGGGCCCGGGGCGCGGAAGGCGGAGAAGAGGGGCGCGCGGTGGCGGGTGCTGTAGAGGGTGGCGAAGCGCGCGGCGCCCCCCGAGCGCTGGCACAGCTTCAGCGCGTCCTGGAAGCGGCCGGCGGGCGCCGCCCCGGCGTAGAAGAAGCCGTCGCAGTCCCCGAAGCCCTCCTCGGCGTCGGGCACCCGGCGGGCGGCCCGCGGGGCCAGCAGGGCCGCCAGCAGGGCGAGGGCCAGGCGGGGCGCGGGGCCCATGGCGGGCGCGGGGCGCGGGGCCGGGCAGGGGCGCGCGGCGGGCAGCGGACCCGGAGGCGCGCGGGGAAGTGCGGGCAGCCCCGGCGGGCGGTCCGGGCGGTCCGGGCGGGTCCCCGGGGCGGTCCGGGGCTCAGGCCGCGCCTCCTCCGTCCGCCCCCAACGCGCCGGCGACGTCCCCGGGCGCCCGGCTGCGCCAAGCGCCCAGGGCGCACGGAGCGGGGCGCGCGCGCGAGGGATGGATGGATGCATGGATGCATGGACGCGCACAGGGCGGGGGGGGACCCCGACAGGCACCCGCACCCCACCTCCCACCTCAGGGGGTCCCTGTGCGTCTGGGGGTTTGGTGGGCACGCCCCAAGGCGGTGCCTGGCCCCTGGCGCAGAGTGGGAGGCGCCTCTCGGAGGTGGGGGTGGTTTCCATCATCCTGTGATGCGGGACGGTGGGACTTGGCTCCTGCACCCCTCCTGGTGCCCCGTCTGCACCCAGAGGACGGCTGAGTCCCTGGCTGCCCTCTGTCCACTGCAGAAGGAGCCCCAGGGAGCCTGTGTGGTGTGGGGAGGCCCCCCCCCAAGACCTTCTTACCTAAAGTTTCTTTGGAGATGTTGATCCCACCTGGATGATTAGCCCCACTCCCACCCCCACCTGGGATAGGGTGGGATGTTTTAAATAAAGAATAAATAAAGTCTGAAAAAGGGAGAGAGAGGAGAGAGAGAGAAAAGGAGAGGGGAGAGAGGAGAAAGGAGAAGAGAGAGAGAGGAGAGAGGAGAAAGAGACAGGAGAGAGAGAAGAGAGAAGAGAGACAGAGAGAGGAGAGAGAGGAGGGAGAGGAGAGAGAGGAGAGAGAGAAAGGAGGGAGAGGAGAGAGAGGAGAGAGAGGAGAGAGGAGGGAGAGGAGAGAGAGAAAAGAGGGGAGAGAGATGAGAGAGAGGAGGGAGAGAAGAAAGAGAGGAGAGAGAGAAGCAAAAGGCAGAGAGGGGTGTCAGCAGAAAGCTTAGCAGAGAAAACAGATGATGGCAGACAGGGCCATGGAATGAAATCAAGCTGACTCAAGCGAAACTGCTTGTGAATTATCTCTCTGCCGTCCTCCTGTATCTTCAGACCCGCTGGGCTGAGAGGGCTAGAGGCACTGTGCCTGGGGAGGCCTCACCCAACACGTGGACTTTATGCTTTCATTTTTATTCTACAGGATGGTACCACTCGCAGAGTGAACCCCGCAAACACTGCCAAGCGGGCCGTGGTCATCTGTGGGAGCTCAAGAGGGGTTTCCTCTGGGGTCTGTCTGCCCTCCAGGGCCACATCCTGCAGAGGAAGCAAGTGTCTCTGAGCAGCGCCAAGAACCGGGTTAGTGCTGGGCATAGGGCAACAGACAGAGCTTTGCACTGGGGCTTAAAGACCGGGAGTGGAGGGGTGGACAGATGGACAGATGCCCGACCATACGTGTAGATGGGTTCGTATGTATGTGATCACTCTGCACCTGCATATGTGTCTAGAGGGAGTGCTTGGGAATGTGCATGTCCGTGTTTGTTGTTTTATTGACACACATGTGTGGCATGTATAAGGTGTGCCATGCATGACCATGTGTTTCTCTGTGTGTTCATGCATGTGTCTGCTTACATGTACTAGTGCATGCCCTTTACATGTGGAGAGGCTGATGCATGCAGGTATGTGTTGGGAGGATGGTCCATGGATGTGTGGATGAGTGGGGGTGTGTGTCAGGTCACAGTGCATGAAGAGAATGGTACACACATGTATGGAGAATACAGTGCGTGTATGTATGTGGAGTGGGTGGTACATGTATGCATATGTGTGGAGAAGGCAGTACATGCAGGTATGCCATGATGACGGTACATGGGTGCCACATACCCTGTGTTAATAAATCCTGAGGCCTAGGAAGGCACCTCGTTTTAAAAAGGCCCTAACTGCCTGAGGGAGGGTTCTTTCAAAGCTGTCTGCTGTTACAGGAACTTTTTCAAAGCAGTCTGTACTCGCGGAGAGGACATTTGAAAAAAGTAGCACCTGTAAGAAAAGACGCTTGAGGGCCCGGAGAGATAGCACAGCGGCGTTTGCCTTGCAAGCAGCCGATCCAGGACCAAAGGTGGTTGGTTCGAATCCCGGTGTCCCATCTGGTCCCCCGTGCCTGCCAGGAGCTATTTCTGAGCAGACAGCCAGGAGTAACCCCTGAGCATCGCCGGGTGTGGCCCAAAAACCAAAAAAAAAAAAAAAAAAAAGAAAAGACGCTTGAAAAAAATAACCTCTACTCACAGGTATTAGAGCCCTGAGAAATCTTGGTTGCCTGTTCCTAAAGCATTTAGGAAATAAAGGGATGTAACATACTATTAATAGAGGCATAATTTTAGCTGACATTTTAAAGATTACTCAGATATATAAACACACCCTATAAGGAACATTTGCATAGATTAAGTATTTTTATTTCGCCTTCTAGAAATACTATTTACCTTCTAATCTAACTTTGCTCTTAGCCTACATGCAGTCCTAGTAAGGGTTAACATTTCAGGCTCCAGCTCAGTATGCATAAAACCAAACGTAATACTGACTGACCTTGCTGGCTAGGGCTCTGAGCAAAAAGCAGCTTCAAAAGTGAAACTGTCCTGCTTCAAAATACGTTTTGAACAATTCGCCCCTGAGCTTGTTTGGGTAAAATTAGTTTTGTCTGAATAGCTTTGTTTTGAAAATTATGACCTGTCAAGAAATTGTTTTTGTTTTTGGGCCACACCCGGCGGTGCTCAGGGGTTACTCCTGGCTGTCTGCTCAGAAATAGCTCCTGGCAGGCACGGGGGACCATATGGGACACCGGGATTCGAACCAACCACCTTTGGTCCTGGATCAGCTGCTTGCAAGACAAACGCCGCTGTGCTATCTCTCCGGGCCCCTGTCAAGAAGTTGAGTATAAATATTCCACTTTGTGCTTTGAAGAAACGGAACAGAGCTTGAATCCAATTTGAGCCCTTGGCCTCTGTCTCCCACAGCCCCCCGTGCACACACCTTACTTTCAAGGGAACCCCAAAGAGTCCATAGTGTCAGGATCAATCGGTCTGTGACATATGGGTGGTACATGTCTGTGTGTGTGTACGCATGTGGAGAGGGCATGCCTGTTTAGGAAGAGGCTCAGGACGGGCTGTCAGAGGAGGACTCTCCCAGGAAAACCCCTGGGGATAGGAGGGGACCGGACGTGTGGACACAAGCCTGGTGCTGGGACAGTGACTTCCCCATCCGAGGTCTCTGCTCATGCAGCCCTGACTGCAGACGGAGCAGGTGGTACCAGGGCACCGGCCCATCCTGGAAGCGAGGGCGGCTCCTCGGGCCCAGACCTGCCTCACTTTCCCAGTGACTAACTCACCACCGCTGCCGCCTCAGCTCAGGTGAGACACGGGTCTGTGAGTCAGCACACCTGCTGACTCCTGACTGCATCAAGGATCACTCTTGCCTTGCCAGGGCTCCTGTCTCTGCATCTAGTGAGTGACTCTGCAGGGCAGTGGAGGCTGCAGGGTAGCTCCTGGCTCCCCCAGTGTCTGCCGGGTCCCTGCACTGCGGGGCAAGGCCTTACTTTCAATGCTGCCTTAGACACTTTAGACCCCATGTCCTTTGCCTCCCGCCTCGTCTCCACTTGGTCGCACATCAGGGCCAAGGCACAGAACCTGTGGGACAAGGCTCGGAGTCACTGGGATTAGAGCTGACCCAGAAGTGGAACCCCTTACCAGAAGGTAACAACAGGAGGTCCAGCATCTATACAGCAGGCTGTGCTGGGTGTAGTGGATTCCCGGGGCTGCAACCCCCTTGTGGCTCCTGGCCCGCACACAGGGGCAAGCCTGCCCTATCTCCGGGTGCACTGTTGTACTCCAGGGTCTTGGGACGAGGGCGCAGCTGCCCCTGGTCCTACCACATCCATCCTCAGAGCCAAGAGCCTGGACCTGCTGTCCTTGCACTGTGCCTCTCTTTGCAGTGCTTTGTCTGACCTCCAGGTGGAAAGAGATGGAAGGCAAGGCCCATCTATCCCTTCTCCTTCCCATGCCCTCTGTCCCACGAGAGAAGGCCACAGGGTCATGCCACAGGCCCCAGACCTCATGGAGACATTCTGGGTATGGGGACCCTAAAACACACAGAGGCAGGATTGAGGATGGCATATCTGCTGCCCACGTAAGCGCCACATTCAACGCCGGCCACAGGATCCCCAAACTTCAACAGAATTGGTGCCACAGCTCAAGTTTAGGAACAATCAGGAATATCTCTGCAGCCATAGGTAGAGCTTTTACTAACTCGGGGTCCCCAGAACCCCAGTGGCTGAAGCCCCATCTTCACTTGGCTTCTCCCATTCCTCCATGAGAGCTGAGGCTACCTGCCAGGTTCATGTTGACCGTTTCTGGAAGCTTCACCGGCCCACTTAGCCTTTCCAGATGATCAAGCAAGTGAGGAAAGCAAGTTCCCTGCTCTGTCTCTGGGAAAACCCAGACCTGGTCTGGGCAGCTCGAAACGGGCCAAAGACAACAAGGAGAGGAATCTGCAGACACGCCTGCACCAACATTTTGTACAAATATACATATGCAGGAGGGAAATAGAGCAGGGACTCGCCAATGGAAACAACGGGTGGGAAATAGTTTGGCTGAAGATATTTTTACCAGGGGACCTCGTGCTCACATTCCTTGGTGGGTCAAAACTTCCATCAGTGTGAAAAACCTGCCCAGGATCCTTGGCAGCGGCTGAGCCCTAATCCCAAAGGATTGGGAGCTCCAGGGAGCTGTCGGACTTTGTGATCGGCCACAGCTGTCTACCAGGGACTGAACCGCAGCTCTATGTAGCTGTGAGCTGCAAGGTCAGGGCTTCAGGTGTCCCTGCTTGTGGCCCAGGGAGAGAGGACACGCAGCTGGGGACAGGCAGAGGCCACAGTCAGCAGGGGTGGGAGCCATCCCTCGCATCTGTCCAAACCTCCGCTATAAAACAAAACCCACAGGTTGTGAGATCACCCCACGCACCGTCTCTCTAACTCTCATGCAAACATATCTGAAGAAGAAGGTGGCAAGCCAGTCAGGAGAGTCATGGAGTTAGTGGTGTCTTGTGGCTTCTCCCTTCTAGTGTTTCCCAGAGCCAAAAGCTAGAACTCCTCTTTCTTTTTTTTTTTTTTTTTTTTGTGGTTTTTGGGTCACACCCGGCAGTGCTCAGGGGTTATTCCTGGCTCCAGGCTCAGAAATTGCTCCTGGCAGGCACGGGAGGACCATATGGGACGCCGGGATTCGAACCGATGACCTCCTGCATGAGAGGCAAACGCCTTACCTCCATGCTATCTCTCCGGCCCCAGAACTCCTCTTTCCTTATTAAACCGATTCCCAACACCAGTAGGGGGGAAGTTGAGTAATCCAGATGGGCTTTTTTTTTTTTTTTTTTGGTTTTTTGGTTTTTTGGGGCCACACCCGGCAGTGCTCAGGGGTTACTTCTGGCTGTCTGCTCAGAAATAGCTCCTGGCAGGCACGGGGGACCATATGGGACACCGGGATTCGAACCAACCACCTTTGGTCCTGGATCGGCTGCTTGCAAGGCAAACACCGCTGTGCTATCTCTCCAGGCCCCCAGATGGGCTTTTATATATATATATAAAAAGATTAATTGGGGGCTGGCATGATAGCACAGCGGTAGGGCATTTGCCTTGCATGCAGCCAACCCAAGACAGACCCCGGTGTTGTGTATGTAAATATTTTATGGGATTATTATGTTACTGACCCTACCCTGATCGGTGATTGTGCCCTACCCTAGCGTGTGACCTGGCATTCTGCCCCCACCCTAGGGTGGTACCTGATTCTGCTTCCACCATTGGGTGGTATCTGATCCCACCATTGGATGGTACCTGATTCTGGGGGATAAAAACAAGGGTCTGTGGAAGTCGAGAAGCTTTTGGCTGGAACTTATGATGAGTCTTTGGACTTCAGTCTTGTCCACCGAATAAAGCTAATATTTCCACAAGCCTGACTGTCTTCGAGTTTCACCTGAGAACCGTCGGCTGGATGGGGTGGCAGACGTGTGCTTCAAGCTGGAGGGGAAAGACCTCATCCTCCATCCTTCCATCAGGCAACCTCTTCAGGGGCTGACTTGCAAATACCAGGTTCAATTGCCGGCATCCCATATGGTCCCCTGCGCCTCCCAGGAGTGATTTCTGAGAACAGAGCCAGAAGTAACCCCTGAGTACAGCTGGGTGTGGTCTCCAACCCCCCCCCCCAAGAGAGAAAGATTTACAGTAAATAGAAAGATGGGGGAATGCCTTTATTTTGGGTTAATATCTGAGTGTCATCTTACATTCCAGAACAGCCTGGGGTCAGGTCGTGGGGAGCGGCATCTTGACCTCCACTCTGGCCCACTGGGACCTGCTCAGGAAAGAACAACTTTGTCATAACCCCAGAACTGAGTGCTGAGCCAGGCAGTGACCAGTGGCACCCAGAGGGGACATGCCTGATCTTCCAGGGGCTTGCAGGTCATTGAGACTCAGCAGCATCCCTCACTTTCCCCAAACTCCACACTAACGACTCTTTTACAGAGGCACACGTACTGACCTGAGTACCCCTTGGCCACCACTGGGTCCAGCCCTCCCTTCCTCCATCAGCTGTTGACAGACCATAGGACTGGGGCAGCGAGTGGGGGTGTCTGCTCTACAGTGCCCAGGGCTGGGTGCACGTGGCCTAGGTAAAGCAGGAGGAGAGGGGCTGAGGGAGGAATCAGAAACATGGCCATGGGCACAATCACTGGGGTTCTGAGCCATCTGCTATTCCTCACAGCCAAGACACCAAGTTCTTCTTGAGGGAAGGGTTGGACCCGCCTGTCTGGATGGGACCCCACTGCTCCTGACATTCCAAGGACATGCTTGAAGTCAGTGGTGGTTGAGGGGAAGCAGAGGTGCAGGATGGGGAGGCCCCAGTACCCCTGCCCTACTCGGGGCATGCCTATAAGTCACCTAGCAGGTTCCAGCCCATCTCAGGACCTTTGCCCCATCACCCTCTGCTCGAGTTCTAGTGCCCACGTTCTCCCACACACTCTGTACTGAGTTCCACTTCCAGCTGGGAGGTGATGAAACGTGGTCTGGGAACCAGGTCAGCAGGAGGCCTGCCTGGGGCAGCAGGTTGCAGAAAGGCCTAGCCCAGGTCATGGGTTGCTGTGGGTGCCAAAGCCCTGGACCAGTGGCAGTGGTCACTGGAATGCTTACCTACGAATAATAGAGGGACCAGAGCACAGCCAGGAAGGTTCTAGCTTTGCATGCAGCTGACATGGGTATGTTTCCCAGCATCCCATAGGGTTCCCTGAATCTGCCAGAAGTAAGCCATGACCATCAATGAATAGAACCCTAAAGTCATATTCAAAATAATAAAAGCCTAAGTAGACTGATTGAAGACTTTAGGTTTAGAGTGCACACACACACATCCACCAAAGGTTCCCCTTCTTTCCCTGCAGGGACAGCACCACATACAAGGTCATACACACTCATGTGCACTAAAGCACACAGACATTCATACATCATACAATAGACATTATACATACATGCATACAATCACACACAACCTGAACCTGGCAGCAGGTACTATCCGGACCCCCGGAACCCTCCTTTCCAGCCTGCCTAGACGGAGAGCGGCCAAGGAGGAGGCGGGGCCCTGCCCAGGTGCTGATCTCTACGAGCTAAGGGACACCTGACCGTCCACAGCACCAGAGCTGGGCCCCACAGTGTTGGTCTCCAGGGGCTGAGAATCAGGACAAGAGGAGGCCAGCATCTCCCATGGCCAAAAAGGCAAGGCAGGTATCCAGGACCTCCAAACGGGGGAGACCTTACACCAGAGCATGGGCGTTATCCATCCAAGGGTAGGGGTGCTCAGGGAACCCACCAACCTGGCTTCACTCTCCATCTGAGGGAATATCACTCCCCAACCCAGCCAGGACACAGTGGTCTCCCCAAAACCTCAGCCAGCACCCAGGACCCTCCTTCTGCTCCGTATCATCCTCCTCCTCCTCTCACAGACAAAGTCTTATCTGGCCAAACCTCAGTTTCTGTCTCAGACTGTGACTAGTTCAGTTGTTTTGTTTTGTTTTTTTTTTAATTTTTTTTATTTAAGCATAATAGTTACAAACATGTTTGTAATTGGGTTTCAGCCATAAAATGCACACCCTGGTTTATGGCACTGTTCTCATGTTGTCTTGGCATCCCCACCCCACTTCCCCACCAGTATCCCCAGGCCTTCACCCCAACTGAGCTCAGACCTCAGACCAACCAACCCTCAAGCTCCAATGCTTTGCCTTTTCAAGCTTTATAGCCACCTATGGCTGCTCATCCTGTGTCTGTCCCTCTAGTGGCCAATTGCATCACTTCATCTTACCTTACACAATGGAAAGTCCATTCGTGTTCCATTTTGGAGACACACACACACACACACACACACACACACACACACACACACACACACACACACACACACACACAAGCTTCAAGCTTGGATATTACAAATAGTGCTGCAATGAACACAGAGACACAAACGTCTTTTCAAAATTTGTTGTGGGCTCTTGCTGTAAATGCCAGGAAGTGGAATTGCTGAGCCATATGGAAGCTCAGGCAGGACTTAGGTGTTGGATAAGTCTCCCTGTGGGTTTTCCAAGAAGGTGAAATGGGTGACATTCCCAAGAGAGATTGAATGTCCCTTTCCCCATGCCCATGCCAGCATTGTTTGCTCTTCTTCTCACTGCTGTGGTATGCTTGGGTTTGCCTTTTTCTGACAAAGAGCATTTTTTTTTCTCTATACTTGTTGGCCATCTATCTTCATATTATTTATTTATTTATTTATTTATTTATTTATTTTTAGCAGCACACATGGCTCTTGCTGAATGCAATTTACTTAGAAAACGTGAGGGAAAAGAAAGAGCGAGATGCAGAAACCAGACTTCTCCAGAGAGAAGCAAGAGAAGGAGAGAGAGAGAGAGAGAGAGAGAGAGAGAGAGAGAGAGAGAGAGAGAGAGAGAGAGAGAGAGAGAACGAGTCTGTATTCTTTTTAGAAACTTTATTTTAGGCACCATGGTTTACAGTGTTGATAATGACAGGTTCTCCTGCAAAAACCGTCCCCCTCACCCCCCCCCCCCCACCAGCGCACCTTCCTTATGGAAGCGTTTCTCTCTGCTCCATATTTTTTGGATCAGACTGTTTTGATGTTGTCGCTGGTAAGTTTGGGAATAGTAGCCCATTGTCAGTCTAGCAAGGGGCAAATCTTCGGTCCCTCTCTGCAGTTGTCTGAGTGTAAAGGTCCATTTAAAGGCACCTTAGCCAATAAACTTCAGGGGAATTGCTCTTCAGATATGATCGCCTTTATTTGGCAATCCAAGAACCCCTGGAAATGGGAACACTAAGGCAGGGGGAAGAAAGTATTCGGATGAAGGGCAGTGGGTAGTGGCGAAGTTCCTTTCCTCCGGGGCAAGAGGGACACTGTCCAGCGGAGTGGGTGCCAATGAGGACTCGAGGGGCAACAGCAAAGGCCTTGGGCCATGGGGTGTAAGAGCAGTTTCCATTTGTTCACCTAAAGAAGGTAGATTGGGGGGGATATGGAGAGTGTGTGGAAAGGGGGCCGCTGCGTGTGAACCTGCTTGGGGCACAGCAGCACCATGGGGAGACGTCTCACTGGGCCCAACTCACACTGGGCTTGGCAGAGCAGGTGTGTAGGCCAGGCATGGGCGTGGAGCCAGTTTCCTCAGCTGGAGAAGCCGAAACAGAGTCAGGGAGGGTCTCTGGGGGCTCAGATCCTGCAGCTCTGCCGTGGCTGCTCCTTGCAGGGCCACAGGACAAAGTCAAATTGGGCGTAATTGTGGTCTAGCTGCAGGATCTCGGCAGGGTACTGGAGGAGATGGGGCACAAGGTCAGGGATGTTGATGTAGGCAGCTACGTTGTCCAGGGAGGGCAAGCACGGCCCGGGATGCATCTGTTCGTGGGGGTCCAGGGGTGGGCCCAGGGGTTGGAGGTCAGGTGCACAGCAGCACCCGGTCTCTGCAGAAGCAGCAGCAGGCGGAGCGGGCCCCGATGTGGACAGGCTCCTCTGGGGCTGGGGCTGTTTCATGAGCGTCTGAGAGTCATCTTCCTGAGCACAGCCAACCGACACGCGTCGGCCATGGGCTTTGGGGTGTGTGGCATCTATGGTGACACCACTGGTGGCCCTCCAGGCAGCGGGGCCATTCGGAGTGCTGGTCTTCAAGTCATTTAAGACACTGAAAATTAAAGGGAAGGGCAAGAGTGAGAAGGCAGCTGGGGGACACGGTCCTTTCTAATGCTGGCTCTGGAGAAACTGTTCACTGGGGGCTTGGGGTTGGGAAAGATGAAGCTGGTAAAAGGGCACCAACTTTGGATTATAAAAAATACTAGAGGGGCTGTGTGGGTATCCTCTCCCCCAACTCATCTATCCCACCTGAATGATCAGAACTGCCCACATCTGGAATGGGCGGGGAGAGGAGTCTGCAGCAGGGGGAGAGAGACGGGATAAGAAGGAGAGTTAGAAAGAGGAGTGTAGGATAGGAGAGGCATCAGGAGAGAGAGCCACCATCATCAGAAATATAGATAGCATTGGGTTCAGCATCAGCAATTGAGCCTCATCAAAGAAGCAGCAGCAGTAACATCACCAAAGGGAGGTAGTCAGCCTGGAAGCCAGTTAGGAAGCCTGGTAAAAGCAGCTGAAAGGGAGACAGAGGCCGAGAGAGCCCAGCAGGAGTAGAGAAGTGGCTGCTAGGAAAAGGCTTAGTATAAGAGGCCATGTGAGGAGATGTGCATGGTGGTAGGGACGGACTGTGAAATCAAGCTGGCTGACACCTGGAACTTCATCTGACTACTTTGTGAATCTCTCCGCCTTCACCCGGCTGCCACCTTCAGACTCCCCCAGACTGTAGGGGCTGCGGGAGCCGGGTCGAGTCCAGTATGGCCTCACCATCCCCATATCAACAATAGGACTATTTAATTTAAATTAAGACAGCGGGCTGGAGTGATGGCACAGTGGGTAGGCATTTGCTTTACACACAGCCCACCTGGATTTGATCCCTAGCATCCCATATGGTCCCCTCAGACTAGCAGGAGTGAATTCTGAATGCGGAGCCAGGAGTAACCCCCAGCACAGCCGAGTGTGCCCCCCCCCCAAAAAAAAACTAAAAAAATCTAGAGAATCTGGGGCTGGAGAGATAGCACAGCGGCAAGGCATTTGCCTTGCAGGCAGTCGATCCAGGACAGCAGGACAGATGGTGGCTCGAGTCCCGGCATCCCATATGGTCCCCTGTCCTTGCCAGGAGTGATTTCTGAGCACAGAGCCAGGGGGAACCCCTGAGCACCATCGGGTGTGACCCAATAAAAAAGAAAAAAATCTAGAGAATCTAAGTGGATATGGGGCATCAAGATGATGTATCACAACAGAGTCTTGATAACAGGTCCTGGATTTACATACCTCAGCAGCACACAGAAGTGGTGTGTGTGTGTGTGTGTGTGTGTGTGTGTGTGTGTGTGTGATACAGAGAAATCTGGAGGTGAACTGTGCCTTAAATCAAATCTCTGGGATGTGTACTTTTGTTGACTTAGTTTTTAACTTGTTGATAAAATCTAAATGAAATTAAAATAAAAAAAAAAGGAAAATTAGAGCCAATTAGAAAGTGAAATAAAAACAAGAGAGGGAAACTGAGTGATAGCACAGTAGTAGGGTGCTTGTCTTGCATGCGGCCGACCCAGGTTCTATCCCCAGCATCCCTTATGGTCCCCCAAGCCTGCCAGGACCAATTTGTGAGCATAGAGCCAGGAGTAACCCCTGAGCACTGCCAGGTAAGGCCCCAAAACAAACAAAAAACGTGAGAGAGATCTATTAGAAGTTAGATATTCCTGGGGGCCGGAGTGGTAACACAGTGGTAGGACGCTTGCCTTGCAAGCGGCTGACCAGTACAGACACCAGTTCTATTCCCGGCATCCCATATGGTCCTGTCCCCCCTCACCCCGAGTCTGCCAGGAGTGATTTCTGAGCACAGAGCCAGGAGTAACCTCTGAACACTTCTGAGTGTAACCCAAAAACCAAAAACCAAAAAAATAGAGAGAAATTGGATATTCCTCTAACTGACATCTAAATAAAAATTAAACCACTTTGCAAATTAAATACTCAATTAAGAAAAATGAGTGGATTAACAAGATTAACAGGTAAAGGACAGGGGAGAAATGAAGCTAAAGGTGAAAACAGGAGTAAAAGAAAGAGAGCTCTCTTCTCAGAAAAGATCATTGAAGTCAGAACAGGCACGAAAGAACCAGGGCAAGTACCTGAGAGCAGAGTTACCACAGGCAGAGCCTGTGGACAGAGGTGGAAGTGATTTTCAGAAGTGCAAACTCCTAGTTTTTTGTTTAGTTTGGGAGCTGGGCCCTGCACTGCTCAGGCATTTAGTTTACTCCCAGCTCTGCTCAGAACTCCCCTGGGAGTGTTTGGGGACCAGGAGTTGCTGGGGATCAAACTCAGTGCCCCAGCATGTGTTCTAACCCTTGGGTTCATCTCTCCCAAACCTGATGGTTTGTTTGTTTTTTTTTTAAATCAGAAAAGTGTTGGAAGACAGAAGCCTAACATCAGTCTATGCACCTTTCAACCAGTGTGGGGTCAATGCAGTGCCATATAGAATGACAAAGGTTTGGGGGTTCCAAGCACCCCTCAACGAGGATATGGAGGAGGGCCCCAGGGATGCATGGAAGGGTGGACGTTTGCCTTTGTCTGGACCCAGAGATGATCTCTTAAGTGAATAAAATCAGAGAGAAAAGAAAATTCCCGATGGTCTCATTCATGCTTGGAGCAACAAACCAGTTGGGGTTCTTCTGAGAGGTGACCTGATGGGGCACTCAGCTACCAGGTACCCTTGGGTTTTCTCCAACCAGTCACAAGCTACGAGAGTGAAGGGAGAGCTGGGAAAGCCAATGTGCACACAGCAGACAGGGAGCCTGGGCTGGCGGTGAGGTGGCCATAGCAAAAGCAACTGAAGATACAGTCAAGACAAGAAAGTCACTAAAAAGGGACCCCAAGGGGAGGGGGCTGGGACACCCAGTACTCAATGCTCCTGACCTCATGGCCCTCAGGTTGGGCCCTGAAGAGCCTCCAAAGTGCTCTGAGGAGTAGTCATAGTGGTTCCCGTGGGTCAGAAGGAGATGCTCCATTGGATGAGGAGATGTCCTATCAGCGGAGGAGATGCTCTGTAAGCCGAGATGCTCTCTCAGCTGAGATGTCCTGAAGGCTGAGGAGATGTTCTGTTAGCTGAGGAGAGGTTCTGTTGGCTGAGGAGACAAGAAGAGATGCCAGGAGCAGAAGCCAGGAAAGCCCAATTTATGGTGAGGGTAGGTGGGTCTCTCTCAGGACCCACCTAATCTGTTTAGCATTAGGTGCTAATCTATTTAGTATTTGCATAAACAGATTCAGAGAAAATCCCAGATGGGGATTGACTGGGACCCCCAATGCTGTGGAAGGGCAGAAGGAGGTGCTTATTCTTTCAGCGTGATTTTTGAGTCTTTGCCACCAGGGTACAGTCTCCCCTGTCTCCCCTCCAGCCTTTGGATTCAGACCCTTTACACTCCTTTGGCCACAGCGGGCAGCCCATCCAGTCTGTGTACTGCCTTACTTCTTTTTTGTTTGTTTTGTTTTGGGGTCACACCTGGCGATGACCACCACGAGTTCCTTCTGGCTCTGCACTCAGAAATCGTCCTTGGCAGGCTCGAGGGATCGTATGAAATGCTGGGGACCAAACCCGAGTCCACCCCAGGTCGGCTGCATGCAAGGCAAACACCCTACCTCTGTGCTATAGCTTCAGCCTTGCCTTTATTTCTTAGCTAACTCTTTATACAGGACATACTTTAGAGAAAAAAAAATTGTACTCTAGGAATGTGTCACCACTCATAATCCAACCAACTGGCATCTCGAAATCACACAGCTTCAACAGACCAGTTTACAAACTCAAGGCAGCCATGAATGCGGGCAAAGCTTTGCTAGAGGACAGATAAGAGTGGACAGTGCGGGCTCTGCTCAGATCAGGGCCACACAACCGACCTGCAGCAGTCCTTCTGGCCAGCTCAGGGGGAGGGCAGTTCTGGTGGAGTGGGGATCCCCAACAACGGAGGCCGCAGGGCTGACCTGGAAAAGATGGAGCTGCGTATAAATACGACGTGGCCAACCCTGTTTCTCTGTGCGAGCTGTCCCAGTCAGAGTCCCATGGCTGGGGAGAAGGGATGGAGGCCGCACAGAGACTGAGTGGCGTGCAGAGACAAGACTGGCCGATGGACAGGTGATGCCTCGGATGGGACACGCAGCACTGATGCTTTTAGTGATGCAGGGAAGAACCTCCCAGGGCTTTAAAAGCACCTGCACAGACTTTCCAACAAAGCCTAGATATAAATATATACTTATATTTGGATGAATATGACCTAATTATCTGAATAATAAAATAACATAATATTTTATATATTATTTAATATTATTTTTTCAATCACTTCATGATGAATAATAGGTCTCATGAATATCATTCCATTTAATATATTTAATATCATAATTATATATTATATCAGGGGCCCTCAAACCATTGAAGGGTCTGACTCTAGTAAAAACAAAACTTATGAACAAATTCTTATGCACACTGCATATATCTTATTTTGCGATGAAGAGACAAAACAGATACAAATACAATATGTGGCCAGCGGGCCATAGTTTGAGGACCACTGTATAATCATATATTATATTTTATATATCTAATATTATATATTGTTATATTTTGTTATCATTAGACAAGAATCTAATTTATCCGAATAATTTTATGTCTATCTAAATACTGGCTGTAGAGACATCCAGTATGAGTGACTGGTCAGGCCTTTTCCTAAACACAGTCGATCCCACAGGGTCCCCAGAGCCTGCCAGGAGTGATCCCTTAGCACAGAGCCAGGTGTAAGCCCTGAGTACCTCTGGGTGTGGCCCCCCAAATAGTAGAAAGACTTTTAGTTTTTAAACATTTTTATTGGCTTACAATAGTGTCATCACCCTGGTTTTGTGAAGGCGATTCTTGCACTTCAGTGCCCGAGTTCCCACCACTCCACACTGTGTCCTTGCGTCACCCAGCGTGCCCCCGCCCCCGATTTCTCCCAGCTTCTTGGGAATCTCAGTTCTAACTAGCAAAGAGCAAAGCCAAGGAGCTGTTCCATGTCGTCTGCGCCGTTACTTTCGGTTGCAGACTTTTGGTCTGGAAAGTTGACAATGCACTGAACCTGGAATTTAACTTAATCTGGGGTTGAGTTTGGAAAAGAGCCTGGCCTGCCGATGCTCTGCACCCAGGGATCACATCAGTTGGTGCTGAGAGGCCATAGGAGGTGCCAGGGTTCAAACTGGGGGTCTGTAATGTGCAAGGTCAGCCTTTGCTGCCCTTCATTTATTGTTCAAGGGCATGTTTTTTTGGGGGGGGGGGAGAACACCACTGGGGAGCCCCAGATACTTGATGAGAGTGGTCTGAAGCAGAACTCGAGTCTTCTCATGCTCGGCAGGGCAAGCCACACCACCCTGGCTGTTTCTGAGGCTGCAGAATGCCAACATTTCCTGTTCCTCTGCCGCCACGCCCATGGGGCCTCCAGAGGCCTGGCTACTCCTTGGCCACCACCTGGACCCACTGCAGGGCTGACAGCTCCCAGAGCTGCTTCCAGTTCTTGGGTTGGCCCCATTGTCGACGGGTCATTCCAGCCCCTAGTGCAGAGGCCAGACAAGGGGGCTCTGGTTAGCAGCTAGTGGAGGAGCCCACGCGGGCCTGGGAGCTCCTACCTGGCTCACTGGGGGTTGCGAATGCAAACCTCTTGCCCACTGGAGGGAGGGTGGTGGCTTCTGTTTTCTTTCTGTGCCTAGGGCTGTCTCAGTCCCCACCTCCCCAGCACTCCCAACAGCCACGAATCTCAAATCTCACTGTACTAATTCTCGACAGAACCACACCAGCAGGTACCGCTGCAAACCCCAGCCAAATTTCTGGGTCCTTTCCATTTTCGCCAGCGTCCCTTTTTCTGGGGTGGGTGGGGACCCCTCCCAGATGTGCGCTGGAAACTATAAGGTGCTGGGCTCAGATCTGGGGGAATCAGTCTGGTCAGCCAGCCATTCCCTTCCTCCCTGATCCCTCAGCTGGCCTCACCTTCAAGGGCCATGAAGCTCCCTGGCCCTGAACAGGATCCGCCTTCGAGCCCAGGAAAACAGAAGCCCCAGCTCCCTGTCTACTGTGGAGCTGCTCTGGCCCCTCACCCCAGTCTTTGGGGGCTCCATCTCAGGCAGGCTGTCCCCCTATTTCTGCTCCTGTTCCCATTTTCCAGGAGTGCACTGATGGTGGTCAGGCCATGGGTTCCTGGCCCAGTCTGTGGACCTGGCACTGAAACAGGATTCCCAAGAAGGGATGTCTGCAGGGGCCAGTCCCCAAACTTCCTCTACCCAGCAGCCAGGCCCCAACGATCACCCCAAACTCTAGCCAGCACCACACGATCTCCACATGAAAAACTCTGTATGTCCCACTCCAAATGTTTCCCTCTAACCTCTTTTCAGTTTACTGGGTCTTTTTGGCTTGTCTTGGGGACACACCTCTGGTGGTGCTCAGGAGTTACTCCTGGCTCTTGTCTCAGCAATCGCTCCTGGCAGGCTCGAGGGACCCTCTGGGATGCTTGGATCGAAGCTGGGTCATGCAATGGGTTTGATGGCGTGCAAACGCCCTCCCCACTATACTATTGTTCTGCCCCATAGGTCTTTTTCTCTTTATCCGTTTATTTTGGGGCTAGGATGATGCGGTTGAGAAGGCTCAGCTGAGTTTAGGTTTTACGCGACTCAGTGCTCAGGGAACTGACATTGGCAGGGCTCAGGACACCATATAGGGTGCCGGGGATGCAACTGGGTGAGAAGCAGCGTGTGAGGCCAGTGTGTTGGCCTCTGCCCCGCACTCCCTCATATTTCTTACCAATAACATTGCTTGTAGCAGGGCCAGGGATTGATCCCTGGACTAACTGCGTGCAAGGCGAGCACTTTACCATGAGCCACACCCCTAATCCTGTTTATTCGCGGGGAAGACTGCCCAGACACTGCATTCCAGACAGGTGGGCCCAACTGCTATTTTTTTTTTTTAAAGCAGTTTGTAGACTGGTTGATTGGTTTTGGGCCACACCCGTGGAAGCTGGCCCTGTGCTCAGAAATTGTCCCTTCAAGCTGGGGGACCTGAGGGGACACCGGAATCAAACAGGGTCTCTCCCTCAAGCGTCCCACAGCTGTGCTCTCTCTCTCTGGCCCTCGGACTACTCATTGTTAAGGACGGGCAAGTAAATGGTGCTGGGAGACCTCGCAGGCTCACCCAGCGGTGGGGTGCAGAGGGGGCGCTCAAATCTGTGGATAGACCCGGGGCCTTATCCGTATCTATCACCCTCAAATTTCCAGGAATGACCTCCACTCTCCACAGGTTAATCAGGCGCTTAGACTTCTCGGGTTCCAGTCGGACTCGAGGCTAAAACTTTCTGTAGGAACAGAACCAGAGCGCAGCTGGGGAAAACAGCCGCGGGGTGTGTCTGTGGGATCCCAAACCGCGCGGGGGACCAGGATTGAGCCTCCGGTTCGGTTCTAGAGTCTCAGTGACCTTTAATTAACGTCTCCATCAACAAAGAAGGGTGAGAACATCCAAACAGTACCAATTTACAGAACAGTTATAAATTACCTCCGAGGCCTCCACGTGGGGCCTGGTTTGCAACGAGAAAGCAGGGGAGGGGGGAAATGGGGGTCCTCGAGGGGAGCCCTCCCGGGGCGCCCCAGACAGAGGTCCGTGCAGTCTTTACACCCTGAGCGGGTGCGCAAAGGAGGGGCTGGGGGACGGCGCCGGGCGGACAGATGCACACCGGCGCGCGGCACGTTCCGGGGCCCCCCAGGAGAGAGGCTGGGCTGGGTCGCCCGGAATGAACCGGGGCAGCGTCCCGCGGGTCCGTTCTCTGCCAGAGGGAGGGAGGGGAGACGCCCGCGAGCCCGGTCACGCGCAGGGGACCGGCCCGGAGAGCCTCACTCGGGGGCGGCGGCGGCGGCGGCGGGGCTCGGGGGCGCGGCCTGGGCTTCGGGGAGAGGCGGCGCGGGCGCGGGCGCGGGGCTCGGCGGGGCAGGGCCGGGAGGGTCCGCGCTCGGACAGAAGCGCTTCTTGGCGCGCGCCTGCTGCGCGGCGCCTTCCGGCGAGGCCGGGTCCCGCGGCCGGCGCCCTCTCCGGCCGCGGCCGGGGGTCCTGGGGGCGGGCTCCGGGGAGGTCGCCGCGGGGCGCCCGGGCCCGAGGCGCCGGGGGCCGGAGCCGGGGCGCGCCCGGGAGCGCACGGCGCTCGTGGCGGCCGGGGTCGGGGTCGGCGTCGCCGTCAGAGCCGGGGCCGGGGTCCGGCCGGCCCTCGCGGCGCCCGGCTTGGGCCTGCCGGCGTGGTCGGGCCGCGCGCGGTCCTGGCCGCGCCGCCACAGCTCGTAGCGCTCGGGCTGCAGGATGCGCACGAAGGCGTCCATGGAGAAGGCCACGCGCGCCTCGCCGCAGCTGCACTGCGACGCCACCTTGCCGTAGTCGATCCAGCGCGCCGTGGCGAAGTTGATGGCCTCGGCGCAGTTGAAGCCGTGGTTGAAGCCCGCGTGGTAGCCGTAGGGGAAGGTGACCATGAACTCGCCCGCCTCCTGCGTCACGCGGCCCACCGGGATGCCGTGGTCGCGCAGCACCGAGGGCGACATGAGGGCCACCTTGTGCCGCAGGAAGGCGCCGCAGCCGCGCGCGCTGCCCGGGAAGAGCTCGCGCGCCAGGCGCTCCAGCCGCTGGCCGTGCTCGGGCGGCACGGCGTACCACGTCTTGGGCGCGCCCAGGTGCAGGTAGTTGATGCTGTAGAGGTCCATGTCCTCCGTGTGCCAGGCGAAGGTGGTCTTCCACATGCCGAAGTAGAGGTAGGGCGTGTTGACGCCCTCGATGACCACGCCGCACTCCTGCTCCAGCAGGTCCTGGATGGTGCCCAGGTGGCCCAGGTCCCACTGCGCGCTCGAGCCGTCGAAGAGCGAGCCGCTGATGTCGGCGCCGTACACGGGGCAGCCGTAGAGCCGCGTGTTCCAGTACTTGCGCTCCAGGTCCTGGAAGTCGCGGTGCGGCGGCGGCCGGTGCGGCTCGCTGAGCGCCAGGCGCCGGTACTCGGCCACCGTCATGGCCGCCCTGCGCCGGTGGTACTGCGTGAACACGCCGGCGCAGCCCGACACCACCTGCTGCAGCGGCGCGCGGATCAGGATGTCGTCGATGTCCTCGTACGAGCGCCGGGCGCGCCACTCCCGCGGCGGCACCACCTTGGCCAGGCCGGCGCGGTGCGCGCCCTGCGACTCCATGTACTCGATGTACCTGTCGAAGTCGCGGAACTCCTCGGCGCTGGGCCGGAACACCATGATGCTGCAGCTCGGGTTCTCGCCGCCCTGGGCCTTGGGCTTCATGGCGATCGGCGGCGGCGTTGGCGGTGGGTGGGCGCGGGGGGCACAGCGGGACGGGGAGGCCGGCCCGGGCAGGGCGAGGCGGCCGGCTCCTTTCCTCCTCTGGGGCGCCGGAGCGGCTCCCCGCTGCCTCGTCTCGGGGTCCGGCTGGCAGCAACACCTGCAGAGAGCGGAGGGCAGAGAGCACGGGTGAGCGGAGGTCTCGGGCGAGTGCCTGGCACACGGCACACTGGCACACTCACAGCAGGGGAAACCCAGAAAGGGCCGCCGGGCCAAACCAACAAGCCAGCCATGCCTGAAACTCTGGCCAGGAAAAGGTGCAAAACAGCACCGGCCAGTAATCCTGAGAGCTCTTATGGGCACCAACAGCGACTTTTCAAAACGGGAACGCGATTTTGCTCAAGAGGGAAAAATACTAGAACGACTTAAAAAAAAAATACCACACAACTGAAATGCTTAATTAACTCAATATAAGAACCAGGTGTAGGGCCGGAGCGACTTTACAGTGGTGGGGCATTTGACCCGGGTTTCATCCTTGGCATCCTATACCAAGCCTATTCTGAGCCAGCCACGAGTGAATTCTGAGCAGTCGGGAGAAACCCCTGAGCGCTGCCACGTATGGCCCAAAAACAAAACACAAAACAAATCAAAACAGAGAAGAACCAGGTTTACAGTGGGGAGGGCACCCAGGTTTGATCCTGAGCCCACCAAAAGCAACTCTGGAGCGCAGAGCCAGGAGTGACACTGGGTTTGAACCCCTCACCCCATCTGATCCCCTGAGGTCCAGCACAAGGAATGCTTCCTGAGTGCAGAGCCAGAAGTAGGCCCTGAGCACAGCTGAGTGTGGCCCTCAAGCAAACAAACAAAAGAAAACCTAATGGCATAATTCAGACTATCAACAAGGAATGTGAAAATAATGTCTGGGACTGGAGAAACAGCATGGAAGGCGTTTGCCTTGCATACAGAAAGACGGTGGTTCGAATCCTGGCATCCCATATGGTCTCCCGAGCCTGCCAGGAGCGATTTCTGAGCACAGAGCCAGGAGTAACACCCGAGCACCAACGGGTGTGACCCAAAACCCAAAAATAAATAAAAGAAAGAAAAAAAGAAAAATGGAGGGGCAAGAGCAAAATAGGACGGAGGACGATGTTTGCCTTGCAAACAGCATGCAGCAGTCCTGGGGTCAATCCCCAGTACCCTGTATGATAGATCCCCTGAGCACTGCCAGGAGTGATCCCTGGGCATGGCTGGATGTGACCAACCCCCTAAAAAAGACCTCTTGTTTCCATCCCCCAACTTCTCTCTACGCCCCCACCTAGGCATGCTCCCCTGTCCAGGCAGTGGCACTTCGGCCTGCGGTCCCCTTGCTACTTACTTCCTCAAAGGCGCCTGATGCTTCCCACAAGATGCTGTCCACTTCACTGGAGAGAACACTTGCAAAGGAAACACAGTGAGGAAGGGTCAGACACTTAAATACTCATAGCCCCTCCCAGCCAGCACCCACCCTAGCTCCAGCACCCACCCTAACTCGCCCCTCCCTAATCCAGGGCTGTGCCCCACCCACAGGACTGGACAGGACAGGAGGCTCGGCTCTCCAGCCCAGCACATCTGCAGGTTGGGCCCTCTCGAAGCTTCACCTGCCACTCTGAGGCACATCCCAGGGTCCAGATAGACCTTTTGCCTGCATTCCAAGTGTTTTTTTTTTTTTTTTCCTGTTTTGGAGTCACAACCATGGTGCTCAGAATTTACTCCTGGCTCTGTGGGATGCCATAGCCGGGACTGAACCTGGCTTGGATGCCATGTGTAGTAAAATGCCTTCCCTGTTGTGCTATCACTCTGGCCCCAATTTTTTTGTTTGTTTTTTGGGTCATACCCAATGGTGCTCAGGGATTACTCCTGGCTCTGTGCTCAGAAATTGCTCCCGACAGGTGCAGGAACCATATGGGATGCCAGGAATTGAATCCAGGTCTGTCCTGGGTCAGCCACATCCACACAAAAGCCCTACCAGTGTGCTCTCTCTGATCCCCTTGTTTAACTTTTTAAATTTTTGGATCACCGGAGGTGTTCAGAGGTCACACCTGGCGCCGCACTCAGGAACCACTCCTAACAGTACTTGGAGGATCATCTGGGGTGCTGAGGATCAAATGTGGGTTGGGTGTCTGCACATCAAGTGCCCTAGGGCCCCGCTGTGCTGTGGCTCTGACCTCAAGGATCTGAGTTAATTGATTGGGCACATGGGGGAGCTTAGAGGGCCCACGGCTCACTGCTAGCTTGGATTAGGTCCATGTGAGGCCTGAGGATACTGGTGGGAAGGCGCTGCTGACCCTACAGGGCTGAGTCCCTGTTTTGAAGCAGCAAGCTTCAAAGTGGAGAGTGTCAAGGCGAGGCTGAGAGGGAGTAGAGCTGAGAGAACAGGCTGGGGGGATGTTCCCGGTTGCAGGCCTTGCGCTGGAATCACACCGAAGAGAGGGGGTTGCCTGGGGGCCAGCTCTGACTGCTGTCATTGGATTTCCCCCCTCACCCCCAGCCTGTGCTGCATGGCCAGCCCAACCCCTGCGTGGCTAGGCCGATCTTCAGGGGCCACTGAGCAGAAGGGGCGCCCCTGTGCTCCCTCGCCACTCTGCAAGCTCAGAGATCTGCAACTCCTCAGCCGAGGACCGCCCCCCCCAACCCTCCCTCTGCTGTAGGGAAGGGGTGAGGACAGCAGAGATCTCGGGTGTGTGTGTGTGTGTGTGTGTGTGTGTGTGTCCGTCCCCTGCAGTATGGTCCCAGGGGTTCCATGTTCCAGCTGGGGCTGGCAGGCAGGGCTATGATAGGGTGCCAAGCAGCACCAGCCATGGGGAGGGTCGGAGCTTGCGGTGGACTGGGGAGTTGGGCAGTGGTAGAAAGTCTATTAACTGAAAGGAAGGGAAAGGCCCTACCCAGGTAGCTAAGTATCTAAGAGGAAGAGCCTAGCACGGCCAGGGGTGCCACTGAGACCTCTTTTCCCACCCTGCACACACCACCAGTCTCAGACCATCAGGCCATCAGAGCCTCCAAAGGGAAGTCTCCATGGGAAAGAGAAACAGCTCCAGAAAAACATGCTCAGTCTGTGCCCAGAGCCCGCCTGCCAGGACCCATGGGGCTAGCACCCTCCCCTCCAGCTGTGCCACTGCATCCTGCATGCCCCCAACTAACAACCCTTCACTGAGGAGCACTTTCTTAGGAGGAGCAGTAGATCAGGTCTGGCTTCTTCCACCGGGGTGTGGGGTTGGAAGTGACAAAATCCTTCCTCCATGTCTTCCAGAGGTCAATCCAACTCTTGTGTGTGTGTGTGTGTGTGTGTGTGTGTGTGTATGCAGAAACTGTTGATACCTACCCCATGCTTCACATGTGTGTGCACGTGTCAGCATGACAGCAGGCAATCTTACTCTGGGACCCCCTTGAGGGGCCGTGTCTTGTCTGTTCAGGAGGCATCTCGTGAGCATAGTTACAGACTGCCCCTCAGGCGGCCACAGCTGACTGTGGCCTGGCCACCACCCTGGATCTGCTGATGGTATCTGACAGGACCTTTCTCACGGACAAGACACCCGCTGGAATGGCCTCATGGCCACAATGGGCGCAAGGACACATTGTTTGGAGAGCAGCAATTTCAACTTTCCCTCTTATGGGGGGATGCTCTGAATTTTTACCACTGTTGCAAACAGCTGATAACTGTTTATCTGCTTCTGCGGTGCCCAGTAGAGCATTTGCAGTCAAACTTCGAATGAAGTGAATGAAATTCCTTAGACACTTGTGAACGTGGTCACGATGTTTGTAAGAGAAATATTTGACGGTCCTTCTTTCCCATTGCCAAAGCTTCAAGAAAAGTAGCACTTGACATCCTGGCCATGGGATCCCTTTCAAGTGCTGAACGCCGGACTAATCCAGTGAGTGGAGAAGCTGGAAATCCTCCACTGAGCCTGGAGGAGCAAAGCCTCGGAAATTCTCCAACAGCTGGAGGGGCAGGCATGGCCTCTCTCCCTTGGCAGGCGGGTGCTCTGGGCTGGATCGGCCACAGCTTCCTTGGAGCAGCAGCTGCTCTGCGGTGTTGCCTTCTCAGGCCTCCCTCGTGGAAACGCCTGCATCCAGGGCCAATGTGCCGCCTCTGTGTCTGAGCAGACCATTTCTGCGCCCTCCATTGAGCTGGCAGGGAGGGTCAGGAAGAGGTGGGGGTCCAATGGTCGGGTTCACTCAGCTTTGGGAATTCTGTTGGCACCGCTGTGGCATTTTCCACCTTTTCCTTCAGGACCTGAGTTGGCAGTCTGAGCAACACCACCTGCAGAACATGCCTCAGTCTCCTGGATGTCACAGCTGAGGGTGAGCCCGGAGGCCATGCGTTTATTTGGCCTTCTGCTTTTCCGCTCTAGTTCTGAAAAGTGCCCTCGCTTTTATGCCCGACTTCTCCTGTGCTGTCCATTTCTCCGATCAAATCCTACACTCCCACAGCATAGCGCTTGTTGGGTTTTTGTTTGTTTTTCCTTGACCTAAGTACTTCCCTTTAACAGAAACGTTACTTCCTGGGCACGTTACTTCCTGGGCCTTCGTCATTCCCTGGTGCTGTGGAAGGACCCAGAGGTGTGTCCCTGGGAGCAGCTCTCAGTTGTTAGTTGTTCGTTTGCAGCCAATCAAATCAACAAATCAGCAATGCCCCAGCCATCCACCAGACACACACATACACACACTCAAATCAACAAATCAGCAATGCCCCAGTCATCCACCAGACACACACACACACACACAAACACACACACACTCAAATCAACAAATCAGCAATGCCCCAGTCATCCACCAGACAACACACACACACATATGATGCCCAGCCCTCACTGGGCCCCGCAGGAATGAACACTGGCAGCTGGATGGCATGTCAGTGTGGCCCCAAGGAACAGTGGCAGCTGGTGCTGCATCAGCAAGACCTTGGGGGCGCCCCTTCCTATTCCCCCAGGGTAAATCCATTACCTGTAGCTAGGTTTCTTCACAGCCTTTCCCTGCACAGGTCTGGCCCAGCATGCCCGGGTCCCAGGCCAGGACTCTGCTGCCAGTGATGGCCAAGAATCAGTTCCGGCTCCCACAGAGCCAGGGATCAAGGTGTGGAAATATGTCAAAGAGCAAAGGGAGCCCCTCACTTATGGGAAGCCACAAACCACGCGACTGTTGAGGAGTCTGCACATCTGGAGATGCCCTTGTTCTACCCACATACCGTACCGAGGTTTTTTTTTTTTTTTTTTCTTCTTTCTTATTTATTGATTTTCGGTTTGGGGCCACATCTGACGGTGCTCAGGGGTTACTCCTGTTCTGTTCTCAGAACTTGCTCTTGGCAGGCTTGGGGAACCAGACTCGAACCGGGATCCATCCAGGGTTGGGCGTATGCAAGACAAATGCCCTACCGCTGTGCTATACTCCAGGCTTATTTATTTATTTATTTATTTATTTTGGTTTTGGGGTCACCGAGTTGGCAGTGCTCAGGGGTCACCCCTGGCTCTATGCTCAGAAATTGCTCCTGGCAGGCTCGGGGGAGCATATGGGATGCTGGGATTGGAACCGACTTCTGCATGCATGGCAAAAGCCTTACCTCCATGCCATTTCTCCGGCCCCCCGTTTAATTTCTTTTTTTTCTTTTTGTTTTTGGGCCACACTCGGCGGTGCTCAGGGGTTACTCCTGGCTGTCTGCTCAGAAATAGCTCCTGGTAGGCACGGGGAACCATATGGGACACCGGGATTCCAACCAACCACCTTTGGTCCTGGATCCGCTGTTTGCAAGGCAAATGCCGCTGTGCTATCTCTCTGGGCCCCATTTAATTAATTAATTTATTTATTTATTTTGGTTTTTGGGCCACACCCTGTGGTGCTCAGGGGTTACTCCTGACTGTCTGCTCAGAAATAGCTCCTGGCAGGCATGGGGAACCATATGGGACACCGGGATTTGAACCAACCACCTTAGGTCCTGGATCGGCTGCTTGCAAGGCAAACACCGCTGTGCTATCTCTCCGCCCCCCCCCCCCCCGTTTAATTTCTTAATAGCCTTTGCAGACCTTATGCATTATGTTGAACTAGAGGAAAGGCATAACAATAAAATCTGTTTTAGGGGCCGGCGAGGTGGCGCTAGCCAAGGAAGGATCGAGTTCTATCCCCCGGCATCCCGTATGGTCCCCCCAAGTCAGGGCAATTTCTGAGCACTTAGCCCAGAGTAACCCCTGAGCATCAAACGGGTGTGGCCCGGAAAAAAAACCAAAATAAATAAATAAGTAAAATCTGTTTTAAATTACCTAGAGTGATTTGCTTGAATTGCTGCTAGATCTTGTAATTCCACTATATTGTGTTAAATATTGCCAATAAAGAATAACAAATAAAGATAAAACGACTGAAAGAGAATATTTTGTTTGTTTTGGGGCCACATTCAGCGGTGTTCAGGGGTTACTCCTGGCTCTGTGCTCAGAAATAGCTCCTGGCATACTCGGAGGACCATGTGGGATGCTGGGGATTGAACACAGGTCTGTCCTGAGTTGGCTGGTCCAAGGCAAATGCCCTATTGCTATGCTATCAATCTGACCTTCGTTTTCTTTCTTTTTTTTTTTTAAGCTTTAATGTAAATTATCTGTGCTGTTAAATCCTTTGTTGGGTATTTGTGAATCCAAGAACAGTCCCCAGACTGAGAAATTACTTCCCATCCCCTTGTCCCCTTTCGGGGGGAGACCTTGGTAATATTTATCTGCAGCAAATAATTCACAACAGACAAGGAGGATAGGGTGTAAAAGATCGGGCAAAGAGAGCGAGAGAATCCTCCTGCAGCCAGCAGCTTTCGCAAAAGGACCCCTCTCCCCTGTCCATCAAGCTATTTATTGCCAACTCCACAGCGCCCCATCTGGAAGGGCTAGGTGGGGCAATAGTCACAGAACAATCCTAAGGAAATACTTTTATATACAACAATTCCAAGAATAATCTTATGGAAACTTTTTCATATACTACACTTTAAAAGTATATTTTACTGTCGTTTAGGTAGGTTGGCTCCAATCGTGTAAATGTTTATGGCTTTACCTTTCTGTGTCTTCCTACCACTGCTGCCTGACTCTTCGGCCCCCAGGCCCCATCTGCTTGGTGGTCTGCTTTGTAATCCAAGGCTGAGCATTTGTTAATATTGAATATTATCTATGCCCTAGCTTTGCTTCTCTATAGCTCTGAGACCTTCGGTATTCCTCCTCTGTTTGACATTTCATTTAACATAGTGCCCGCCAATTCCAGGTAGGTTGCAGAAAATGGGAACGTTCCATCTTTTTTATAGCGGCAAACTATTCCATCATGCATAAAGAGCATGACTTCTTTATTGGTTCATCTGAACACTGGGGTTATTTTCAGGTCCTGGCTACTGTACTTCAAGGAACAGTGAACAAAGGTGCATGTGCCTCTTTCTGAATTAATGCTCCTGTGTCTTTGGAGCAGATGCCAAGATGCAGAATCCCTGGTTTGTATGGGAAGTTCCATTCTTTTTGTTTGTTTGTTTGTTTTTGGGCCACACCCGGCAGTGCTCAGGGGTTATTCCTGGCTGTCTGCTCAGAAATAGCTCCTGGCAGGCACAGGGGACCATATGGGACACCAGGATTCGCACCAACCACCTTTGGTCCTGGATTGGCTGCTTGCAAGGCAAACACCGCTGTGCTAGCGCTCCGTGGGAAGTTCCATTCTTACTTTTCCAGAGACTTGTATTCTGCAGAGACAGGACCAACCGGATGACTCTCCCACTGACATAAACAGGGGATTCAGGAATCTTTTCTCACCATCCTCCTTGGCACTATCCATATCATTTTGCCTTGTATTTCCCTGAGAAGTGACCATGAACACTTCTACGTATGTGCCCTGCCCGCCCCCCAGCTGCCCTATCTTCTCTGGGGTACTGTCTCTTTACCGCTTTTTTCTTTTTTTGTTAAATGGAATTACTGTTTTTGTGGAACTTCATAAGCATTTTATCTATACTGACTAGTCTTGGATGTATGGTATACAAATGTTCTCCACACTCAGGTGTCTTTTTGACGTTAGCTAGTTTCATTTACCATGCAAACCCTTTTGGTGTTTGGAGTAATTTTTGTTTTCTTTGCCAAAGGAGGCAAATTATTGAAGATACCTCAGAGGCTGACATCTTGCAGCCTCCCAGTTTTTCCTTGATCTGCTTATGAAATCGGTCAAATCATTGTCTCTAATCCACTTTGTTTTTTGCTTTGGGGCCACACCTAGTGACGCTCAGGTTATTCCTGGCTCTGTGCTCAGAAATTGCTGCTGGCAGGCTGGGGGGGGGGGGGCTATGGGATGCTAGGGATCGATCCTGCCAAGTTGGTGTACACAAGGCAAACACTCTATCCACTATGTTATCACTCCAGCCCATTTAATCCACTTAGAACTGATTTTTGTGTATGGTGCCAGATAAAGATCTAGCTTCATTTTTTTCCCACAAGTGGCTACTTAGCTTTTCCAACACCATCTGTCAGAGAGATTTTCCTCGCTTCACTTCATGCACCAGTCACTGTTGATAAACCCGAGAGCTGTACTGGACTAAATACTCTCAGGTCAAAGGAACATAATTGAGAGCCAAGAGAGAAACCGGCACACTTTCCTTTTTTCTTTTCTTGGCCACACCTGGCCTCACTTGGATTACACCTGGCTCAGCACTCAGGAATCACCCCTGGCAGACTCGGGGGACCATATGGGATGCTGGGAATCGAACCCAAGTTTGTCGCCTGCAAGGCAAAATGCCCTAACGCTTTGCTATCTCTCCTGCCCCATGAAGAGTATTTGTCCCTTTGACTTACAGCTGCTAAAGCCCAACATAACACTGCTCCTGTACTCTGGGCTTTTTGTTTTTGGGTCACACCTGGCAGAGCTCAGGGTTTACTCTACACTCAGAAATCGCCCCTGGCAGTCTCAGGGGACCATATGGGATGTTGGGATTCAAACCACCGTCCTTCTGCATGCAAGGCAAACGCCTTACCTCCATGCTTTCTCTGGCTCCACTCTGGGCCTTTTTTGTGAAACATGCTTGCTCCTAGTTATTTCTAAGGTATCTCTTAGTTTCTCACTGTCTAAGATTTCATAAATATTGAATTTGGGGCCCGGAGAGATAGCACAGCGGTGTTTGCCCTGCAAGCAGCCGATCCAGGACCAAAGGTGGTTGGTTTGAATCCTGGTGTCCCATATGGTCCCCCGTGCCTGCCAGGAGCTATTTCTGAGCAGACAGCCAGGAGTAACCCCTGAGCAATGCTGGGTGTGGCCCCCCCAAAAAAATTTGAATTTGTATATCTTTTGTCAGCTACTATGTCAATTTCTGGTATTAAAAACTCACATTGTGAAATCATATAATTTCTGTGGTCTACTTCTTCCCACTGTCTTATCAGTTCACTGTTTAAATAGAAATACATCTAGTTTACTATGAAACCTCTTGGACTGGTCTTCTTTTCCATCCTACTGACTTTTTAAATTATATTTTCCAGCCTTTACAAGAAATTACTACTTTGGGCCTGGAGAGATAGCACAGCGGCGTTTGCCTTGCAAGCAGCCGATCCAGGACCAAAGGTGGTTGGTTCGAATCCTGGTGTCCCCCATGCCTGCCAGGAGTTATTTCTGAGCAGACAGCCAGGAGTAGCCCCTGAGCAACGCTGGGTGTGACCCCAAAACAAAACAAAAAAAATTACTACTTTTCCAGAAATTTCTTTTGTTTCCTGAATATTCCTTTAAAGCTTTCTCATGTTTTTCATGATTTTTCCTTTCCTAATTTCCACATGTTCTCTTCTCTCTCTCTAGAGGCATTTTTATTTTTTCAAACATGAGACAAACCAGCACACCACCCTTCTTCCTATCACCCAACCTCTCTCCCTGGGGAAAACCATGATGTAATGCCCACTAGTCTATTTATATTTTGTTTTTGCTTACCCATCAATCTTCTATGTTTATATTGCTCACTTGGGTAAAATTATCCTAGTCTTTTTTCCTTCTGTTAAATTCTTTTAAAGGCTAGGTTGAATCTTTTTTATTACAGAAGCCTTCTCTTGTGTATATAGACCAAATACTCTAGCCACTCATTACATAAATAACTATGCACTGACCTACTGGTGTGGATGTGTGTGCAACAAGAGCTACATCCAGCAGGGCTCAGAACTTCCTCCCAACTCTGTGCTCAGGGATCACTCCTAATGAGCTCGAGGGGCAATATATGGTGCTGGGGATCAAACCTGTGTCAGCCATGTGCAAGGCAAGTGCCTTACCTGCTGTGCCATCTTCCAGTCAAATATGGATAGTTTAGCTATCATCAGTTGTCATCCCACCATGTTGGCTACTGCCTTTCCTGGTCAATATTTTCCTCCCATGAATTTTCCTTGGTTCATACTTGGGCAACACTGGGAGAATAGGCCCTGATAAGGCAAATTCCTGTGTGGGTGGGCATAGTCCTTGTTTAGAGTTAACAACAGACCTCACATGTAGACCTCTGTCTTGTGTGAAATCAGGTCTCATTACCATAGGTGTCCGAGTTTGTTTTGGGGGGTAACTAGGGTATCTATCTGTATTTTAAGAAGACCTTCATTCCAACCACTCAATGCATGCATCTTAATCATTTTTTCATTGTGCCTCGAGTCATTTTTAAAAACAGCTTTATTGAGATGAAGCTTAAATAACAAAGACCCACCCAGTTCAACATGTCATATTAACAGAACATGCGACGCGACCATTGCTGCAATCTCGGAGTAGGACTGGCCCATAATCCCTTAAGCAACCTGTGTCTCTCTCCACATTCAACACGGGCAACCACGAGTCTCCGTCTTTCAGGACTTTCCAACTGGGGTCTGGCTTGACTTACTCCACCTGTTTCCGGCATTTGTCCTGGCATCTATAGTATCAGAATTCTGTTTTTAAACTTATGGTGTGCCATGACTATCCCGTAGTTAATGACACTTGGGTTGCTTCCACGTGCTAGAATGATGTTATAAACATCCATATCCAAGTCCGTGTGTGGACATATTTTGGTTTCTTGTGGGTCTAATATAAGGAGAGAATTTTTGGGCGAGATGGCATCTGTTTCACCTTTTGGTGAATGGCTACACTGTCTTCCAAAGGGGCTGAGATTTTTGATATTCCCACCGGCAAAAAAGATTTCAAGTCCTCAACATCCTTACCAATGCTTGCAACTATCTTTTTTTTTTTTTTTTTAATAGCACTTCTCTTTGATGTGAAGTAGTATCATGCTGGAGAACTGGTTTGCATTTTCTATTGAACACTTTTTTTCAATGCTTTCTGGCATAAATCTTCTCGGGGCAAGTTCTGTTCAAATTCTTTGCTCGTTTCTTCTTGCTGCTGCTGTTCTTATTTCTTTTATTGGACTGCATGTTCTGGGTTACTAGTGAATGTTGGATTTGTGATCTGCAAATACTTTCTCCCAATCCACGGGTTATCTTTTCACTTTCTTTCCTTGTTCAGGGAGGTAACAGCTGGCGGGCTTGGGGGACAGTCTCTGCTTCTCAGGGGATCATGCACGGACAAAAGTGAACCTGGGACTCTAGCATGCAAACAACACAAGCTATCTCTTAGACCGTCTCACTCAGCCTCAGCTCCCCCCCACCCCCTTAGTGTTTCCCATTATGCACTTCCCTGATGTGGATATTTAATAACTCATAGTGTTTATTATAATGACGCGGTATCATAAACTTTTCCCATGTATTTTTGTGATTCTGGTGATACAACAAACACCTTTGTATTTCAGTGGATGACGTGAAATTGCACTAAGGGGTTAGTTCTCCATGCTCTCAGATGTAGACACTATCAAGCTCATACTCGGTTCTTGACTGGCAGGATAACTTAGCTTTCTTTCTCTTAGTACTAAGTACTTAGTATAAGGTATGCTTCTGGGGGCCTATTTTTCCTTTGATGTCGGCCGTCCGAGTTTCCGCTTCCAGAAGTTCAACTTATATCCTTTGTTTATTCCCTTTTTACCCAGTTAAATATTTTTTTCCTATTAATTTGTAAAAGATTTTTAAATGTTCGGACCATTTGGGCCAGAGTTCATAGTACAGCAGGTAGTTCAAAATCCAGCACCACATGGTCAACCGAACACTTCTAGGAGGGAACTCTAAGCACCACTGTGTGTGTGACCCAAAATCCAAAATATTTTTTAAAAATTAGAATAAAAATGTTTTGAAACATTCATTTTGTTTTATGATGACAAATCCGTTATCCCACTCATTTCTCTATCTCACTTAAATTTGCTGGTGGCATCTTCTCAAATATAATTTGAAAAATAAAATCAAATGTACTAATCCTCTGCATTATGATGTGTTTCATTATATCCTGTTTTTTGTTTTTGTTTTTTCGGGCCACACCCATTTGATGCTCAGGGGTTACTCCTGGCTAAGGGCTCAGAAATTGCCCCTGGCTTGGGGGGACCATATGGGAGCCGAGGGATTGAACTGCGGTCGTGATCTTTCCTTGGCTAGCGCTTGCAAGGCAGATACCTTACCTCAAGCGCCACCTCGCCAGGCCCTATATCTATCCTGTTAAATGATCTTCACTTTCTTAAGATAACAAAGATTTTATTTTTGGGGCTTTTCATCTTTCTTGGATTCACCCATGTAGTAGAATGCCTGCCCTTGTGGGAGACATGAACCCATTTGTTCACGAAGGATTTGAAGTATCTCTTTGCAAACTCTCAAGTCTAGCCAATTGATTTTCCCATCTGAGCCAAAATTATTGATTTAATTACTAAGCCTTTATATTTAGTTTTGATAATATTTAAATATAATGTATTAATATTTAATATAAGTATTAAATATTTAAATGTCCTTATTTACCTTTTTAAGAATGAACCAGAGCTAAACTTTGATTTTAGGAGAAAAAGTGCCAAGTTCCACAGAAATCCTGTCACCATGAATTGAAGTTGCACCTTGAGAATCACAGTGGTGATTCTGACCTGTCACCAGAGCAGCTCTGTCTTTATTCAGGTCTGCAATGCACTCGTGGCATGTCGGAAGTTGAGTCACCATTTTTCTGTATGCTTAGACAGAGCTTTAGGGACGCTTTGCTTTCTGTGTTTGTTTTTGGACGACACACGACGGCACTCGGGGGTTCCTCCTGGCTCTGCGCTCAGAAATCGGTCCTGGCAGGCTCGGGGATTATATGGGATGCCAGGGATCGGATCTGGGTCCGTCCCAAGTTGGCCACGTGCAAGGCAAACGCCCTAGCGCTCACTGTCCTATCGGTCCAGGCCCAGAAACGTTTTGCTTCTTGAGGGCCTTGTATATGATCGCTTTTCCTATTCATGTTTATGTATCCTTTTTATTACTTTCAAATACATTTCCTACTTCTTATTCTACAATTGAGTTGATTCTATTGATTCTAGAGTTTTTCAGGTTGAAGATATTTTCTGAAAAAACACAAAAATTATCTAATAGTCATAGCTCTTATTCTTTTTCTATTTTCAGGCAGGCAAAAAGTAAGGGCAGTACATAACTAGATATGATCACCAGAAACTCTCAATGATGACCGAGCTGACACAATCCTACCCTCTTTTCCAATCTGAAGAAGAGTGGTATCAACTTGGACACTGAGTAACGTCCGATCTCTAGCACTTAATTACGACACTGTTAAGAAGGGCTGGATCTGGGGAAGACAACTGTGGGCTAAGATTCTAACAGATCAGGAAAACTGAAGTCACACCACTTATTACAATAAATCAGAGTGTGCCTTTTCACTCAATAAAATGCTACAAGTCACTACAACTACACAATACATCCTGAAGGAAAAGACAAAACACAAAAGAATACACACGACTCATCTATATAAACATTTGGGAAAGTGATAAGTGAATTGTCACCATCACTTGGGAAAGAATCGACAGAATGGGGCGATAATTTAAAGGGCTGGAGCGCAGGCTATGCATGCCAGACCCCTGGGTCCTATCTCTGGTACTGCACTGTTTCCAGAGCCCGACTAGAAGGGGACCCCAGCACTGGGACAGGAGGAATTCCCGCCAGCACTACCAACTGTGCTCCCAAAACCAAAAAACCAAATTTTTTTCAAAGAATGCAGTCAACAGAAAATAGTATCTGTCATTTATTTATCTCATCAATTACTTGGGGGATTTTTAGTTTTGTAAATGTTCGCTGTTTACGGAAAAGAACGTGTATTCTTGTGTTTTGGCTGAGGCTTTTAAAACACATATCAAAGCAATATAAAACTACATATGCATAGAAAAAAGGCAGCAAGCATACACATCCATGCACACACACACAATATGCTTGCCCACTAATCTGAGGAACTCCCCCTACTTCCCATCATGCTTGCAGATTTCCCCATTCTTCCTTATATCCTTTGTTTTTCTTTTTTTTTTCCCCAACTATTCAGCTGGGGTCATACAGGTCTCATGTGTGTTTGTGATTATGGGATTCCCTAGCTGGTTTGACACAGCAAAACACACTGATATGCCCTTATCATGTCAGAGAGAGGCTTACAGTGTTCTGATAATATCACTGCAGTGAGTAGTGTGCTGTTAAGAATTTCTTTGGTGCCTTTCCCTACCCCTTTACTTTCTAGTTAGGTGCGTGGTTTTTATACAAGACATGCTCTGGCCACCCTGGTGGTCAGCAGGAGGGAAACTGAAATAAAGAGAGGATAAGACCACAACTGCTGTGTTGCCACCCACAGCGCCTAGGCCCAAATGCCAACATCCTGTGGAGAGTGCCTGAACCCTTATCATCTTCCTGAACCCCGACTGTATTCAGTGAGATTTTGTGGGTGAATACAAGTCACTTCACTAACTTATGCTTTGCTCTCATTAAAACTGGTTAAAGTGGGCTCGGAGAGATAGCACAGCGGCGTTTGCCTTGCAAGCAGCCAATCCAGGACCAAAGGTTGTTGGTTTGAATCCCGGTGTCCCATATGGTCCCCTGTGCCTGCCAGGAGCTATTTCTGAGCAGACAGCCAGGAGTAACCCCTGAGCATCGCCGGGTGTGGCCCAAAAGCCAAAAACCAAAACCAAACCAAAAACAAAACAAAAACCAAAAAACTGGTTAAAGTACCTGTTTTTAACATTTCAAAGTTGATTATTGGGGCTTCAGAACTTAAAAGCAGATACCATTACTCCTATTACTTTAATACTTTGCTTTGTATATTGGGAGGAAACTCGCAAGTAATGTTCAGAGGGCCCATGGGCCCCTTTGGCAACACTCCATTCCTCCTCCAATCCATCCACTTTCCTAATAGATTTTGGGTTGGGGGTACCAAGTGACATCCAGGGCCGAGGCCCTGACCCTCTTGGTCAGCTCAATAACAAGGGCAAAAAGATGCACGTTGCTGCTCAGGGGGATGTGGGGTTAGGGCCAGAGCTAGGTCAGGGACATGCGAGGCATGTGCCCTAACCACTGCACAATTTTCCCAGCCTCTGGCGCGTCACCTTGAAACAAGATTTCTGACCTGTGGCATGTATGTCTTCCCTTCCATGTTCATAGTAAAGGCCTCAAGAGTAGCATTTCAAGAAAATGTTCACATTTTGCAAACTAGCAATTCTGTTAATGAGGAATGGAGAACTAGAGAAAATCATTCCACAAGAGAGGAGGGAGGCTGGAATGGGGGAGGCTGGCTGACTGGATCTGGGATGGTGCCTGACCACCACATGCTTTTCCACAGCAATCTTGCCTGGGAAGAAAGGGTCTTTGAGACAGGCCTGTCCTATCTTCACTTGATACCTGGCCCTGACTAGTGGGACATAAGTTCCTTTTATCTCCCTATTTAAAGTTCAAACAATATTGAGGCAATAACTTTGATATTTGTGTCCGAAAGCATTCTTCTTCTCTTCAAGTTCATTCATTCATTTATTCGTCATTCAGCCATTTGGAAAAGGTGTCCTGGTACCAGGCATCAGGTGAGATGCCTGACCACACCCCCAGCAAGGCAAATGCTCAGGCCCTGGAGAGCATGGATGCTCTGCAGGGAGGGGCAGAGAACCTGCCAAGGAGTACAGAGAGAATCAAGTAACACAGCAGCCCAAATGGGGACTGCAGGGGGCAGGGAGCTGCCTAGCAAAGCAGGGAGGATGGCCACAAACCTCGGGGAAGACACGCGGCCCAGCAGAAAACAGGTAAAAAGGGGCCACCTGGGAGGGGTCACTGAACACTCCAGCCTTCTCACCGTGCCCCAAATTCAGCCACCAGAGCCTTAATTTGGGTGGGGGTAGGGCGCTATTCTTGCCTCTAGGTTTATGCTCAAGAGTGACCCTTGAGGGGCCGGTGAGGTGGCGCTAGAGGTAAGGTGTCTGCCTTGCAAGCGCTAGCCAGGAAACGGACCGCGGTTTGATCCCCCGGCGTCCCATATGGTCCCCCCAAGCCAGGTAGGATTTCTAAGCGCATAGCCAGGAGTAACCCCTGAGCAGCATCAAACGGGTGTGGTCCAAAAAACCAAAAAAAAAAAAAAAAAAAAGAGTGACTCTTGATGGTGCTGGAGATCTAAGCAATGGGGCTCGCAGCATGCAAGGCAAGTTTACCCAAACCCCCAACTGTCTCTGGTCACATGTTTTTGGTGATATTGATGCCGGTCTGACCCCCAGGAGTGATGTGGTTCCTTCTGCTTCTCAATGGGGTGCCTGAGTCTCCATGAGGGTCTCTATTGAAATGATCCTTCCTAAATGGCCTGTGTATGCATTTGTCCTTTTTCTTTTCTTTTTTTTTTTTTTTTTGGGGGGGGTCACATCCGGCAACACTCAAGGGTTCCTCCTGGCTCAGGGGACCATATGGGATGCCGGAATTCGAACCACTGTCCTTCTGCATGCAAGGCAAAATACTACCTCCATGCTATCTCTCTGGCCCCGCATTTGTCCTTTTACAATAGTTTCAACAGTCCTCATTCAGTTCTTCTGCATGTGATTGGAGTCACTGCTGGTGGCAACATGAACCTGCTCACCAAGCAGTGACATTATTATTATTCTGCACACGAAAGGGGGGGCCACACATGGTCCTCATGGCAGGCAGGACCTGGGAAGCACATGATTCGGGAGATGCTACCCAGAATATGTGCTGTCGCCCTCAGCCATCTCCCTGGCCCCTCCAGCATGCATTTCTTATCTTGTTTTTTGTCACCCAATACTATAAAATTAAACTGATATTTTATTTAAAAATATTTTCTTTTTGGCTTGCCACACCAGTGATGCTCAGGGGTTACTCCTGGCTCTGCACTTAAATATTCCTGGTAGTGCTTAGGGACCACCATATGGGGTGCTGGAGATGTAACCTGGGTCAGCTGGGAGCAAGGCAAGTGCCCTACCTGCTATACTATCTTTTCAGCCCTCAAATTAAACTCATATATTTTAAAAATTGTCAAAACTAAGGCATTGTGTCTGAATAAAAGGGTCTTTACAAACCACACTGTATGTCTTAAATGTCTTAAATTTCCTCCCCTCCTTTGGGGCAGTTAATTCAACTGGACATAATGTTGCATATCCTATGAAGCTAGGCGTGTTCTATAATACACCCTTATCATAAAAATAATCAGTTTTGCAGTCACAATGATTACATCAATGCATTTTTTTCAAGTTGAATGAAAATACTACTTTTGTCATATGAAAACTAGGAGCACTTTTTTTTTTTTGATTTTTCGGGCCACACCCTTTTGATGCTCAGGGGTTACTCCTGGCTAAGAGCTCAGAAATTGCCCCTGGCTTGGGGGGACCATATGGGACGCTGGGGGATCGAACCACAGTCCTGATCCTTGGCTAGCGCTTGCAAGGCAGACACCTTACCTCTAGCGCCACCGCGTCGGCCCCCTAGGAGCATTTTTTAAGGCTCACACATACTATGGCATAAGGGTAAGGATGTTAGAGAGAGGAAATGGAATTCAGGCCTCCTCCCTTCTAGCAAGGGCACAGAGATGATTCCAAAGTTTGGGGTATCTCCGGGTGGCCATTAATGAAGAGCAAGACTCCTTTGCCCCTGGCAAAGAGAACAGAAGAGCAGTGGAGAATAAGGGGGCATGAGACATACTACTGCTGCTGCTGCAGGGGGGAAATGGGAAGTGGTCAAGTGAGACTCAGGGCCCAGCCACACCACTGCAGTGCTGGAATCCAGAAATGATTCTTGGGAGCATAGACATGGATATCGCCAGAAAAGGCAAAAAGCAGGTAATAGGATAAAGCCAATAGTTATGCCATTTCTTTTTCTTACGTGTTCATCCCTGTAACTCAAAAGCATTCTATGTGTGTGTGTGTGTGTGTGTGTGTGTGTGTGTGTGTGTGTGTGTGTGTGTGTGTGTGTGTGTGTGTGTTAGTTTTGGGGCCATACTGGGCAGTGCTCAGGGGTTACTACTGATTCTGCACTCAGAAATCCTTCCTGGCAGGCTCAGGGGACCATATGGGACGCCAGGGATCAAACCCGGGTCGGCCACATGCAGGGCAAATGCCCTACCTGCTATGCTATTGCTCCATTTTCTTACGTTTTCGTTTTGTTTCTTCTAACAACACTCAGGTGGTTGACGTGGTGGAAGCTTCTAATTTCACATATTGATGACATGGCATGTTGTTTATAAAGCTCCAGGGGACCATCCGTAGACTTGGAGTTAGGAGTTAAAGGCTGGGGTCATATCTGGGCAGCTGGGACCTAGGACCAGGGGAGCTGTCCTGTCCTGCCATTATCACTTCACCCTCACTTCACCAATCACTCATTCACTCCACAAATACTTACTCAGAACCTATCATGTGCCAGGCACTGTCCTACATGCAGAGGGTAGGGTGCACCAGTGAGCAAGACAGACAAGGTTCCTGCTTTGCTGGAACTTATGTTCTAATATAGGAAGATAGACAATAATAATAAAAAAAAGATTAATCATCACGAGAGCCAACATCCCCCTTCCAAGTACTGTTAACGGAGACTGTTTTAAAACACAAGCAGTCATTCACTAAAATCAGCAGGACAACTTTATGGGGAGGATCTCAAAAGATGCCCTTTTCACACTGTTGGGGACAGAGAGGTAGAGCCGGACTGGACTGGACTGGACTGGACTGGACGGTAACCGGGCCGGGACGACTGGCAGCAGCAGAGATGAGGTCTGGCTGGGCTGAAGGGAGATGCTTGGGAATCTGGGCAGGGAACTGCGAGGTGTCAGAGATCTGGGGGGGTCCAGGCGTCTGTGGCCTGCAAACACCTCACGGACAGCGTGCTAGGGTAGGCAAGCGACCCTGCAGAGGAGGAGTGGAATATCAGGGCCATTGTTCCCAAGGTGATGTCTTGTTTTTGATCTGGGTTTCCTCCTCCCGCTTCTTTTCTACCCATCAAGTTTGGGGGTGGGGGAGAGCTGAAGAGAGGGGCGTTTGAGCCAAGGGCCATGGATTAAAGCTGAGAGCGGGGGTGTGGCTATGGGGAGACATCGTGGGCCAAGGGGTGGCCACAAGCCTGACTAGGGGGTCGGAGATGGGGTGGGCAGCGTTCTCTGGGCCTGGGTCACGGGCCACGTTCCAACTTAACCCCGTGCGACCCATCAGAGTCCCGAGCGACCGGTGGGCCTGACACCGTTGGGCCTGGCACGCTCAACGTTCGGAGTGGGGCGGAGCGGCCTGGAACCTTAGGGAGCTGCCAAAGGATGGGTGGGGGGTGACCCTCCATCCCAGCAGGGTCCCAGGGGCAGGGATGGGTGGCACCTTATTGGGGGGCTCCTGGGGGCGAGAGGGCAATTTTTTCCTATTATTATTATTATTATTATTTTTAGTTTTATTTCCAGCAGGGTCCCCAGGAGCAGGGATGGGTGGCACCTTACTGGGGCGCTCCTGGGGATGAGGGCGTTTTTTCCTATTATAATTTTTAGTTGTGGGGTCCCATTTGGCAGCGCTCAGGGGTTCCTCCTGGTTCTACTACACCCAAGAAACACCCAAGAAACCTCTTCTGGCAGGCTCAAGGGGGTGGGTGGGGGGACCCCATGAGATGCCATATGGGATTCGAACCCCCATCTTCATGCATGCCAGGCAAACTTCCTACACCTCGATGCCATCTCTTTGGCCCCCATTATTATCCTCCTCATTATTACTTGTGAGGAATCCTTTTCATTTTTGGGGGGTCTTCCCAAGAACAACCAACAACCACCACGCCTGCTGCAGCCGACCCCAAAGCCGGGCAGGGCGAATATTTGCACGGGAATTGGTACCTGGAGAGAGCTCGAGGCGGGCCCCGAGACATTGGGGGGCCTGGCTTCTTCCTTCCAAAACGCCCCATCAAGGGCCCGACGGGCCTGGGCCTGGGCCCTGGTGGAGCGACTCAACAGTTGGGTCGGGATCCGCGAGGCTCTCTGGCTCAAGCCGGGGGCTCCCCGGGAGTCCACGCAGAGGCCGAGCCGCAATGGCCGAAGCCGGGCGGGGGGTCCCCGAGGCGCGGGCGGGCGCGGACCCGAAGCCGGGGGCCCGGGCGGGGAGAACGAAGAGCCGCGGGGTCGACTCCAAAGCACCGATTTCAAACGCCCGCCCCCTGGGCCGTTCCGGGCCCGCCCCCGGCCCGGGCCACGCCCACTTCCGCCAACGGCGCGCTCCTATTGGCTCGGACCCCCGGTTGGGCGTCTGCTTCCGGGTCGTGACTCCGCGCAAAGGACTCTTGGGAGCGCGCCGCAGCTATGGCCGCCGTGTGACACTCGGAGCCCGCGGAGCGGTGCTTTGTCGGCCTAGGCGGGCTGCAGCGGGCCCCGGGCGCTCCTCCGGCCCCGGCGCGGGAGAGGATCGCGGCTGCGGGGCGGCGGGGCGGCGTGCGGGTGAGACGCGGTGACGGGGGGGGTTGGTCGGTGGGCCCGGGGCGGGAGGCGGGGAGGGCGGATGGGCCCCGGCTCGGGGGTGGCGGGAAAGGCTGTTGCTCTCTAGGGGGCTATAGGAGGTGTTTGTGTGTCTGTGTGTGTGTGTGTGTGTGTGTGTGTGTGTGTCCCTGCAGTCCCGTGGGTTCCTTTCGGGATGTGTGTGTGTGTCTGTGTGTCTGTGTGTCCTATGTGTGTGTGTGTGTCCCTGCAGTCCCATGGGTTCCTTTCAGGGTGTGTATGTCCTATGTGTGTGTATGTGTGTGCCTACAGTCCAGTGGGTTCCTTTTGGGGTGTGTGTGTGTGTGTCCTGTGTATGTGTGTCCTATGTGTCTGTGTGTGTGTGTGTCCCTGCAGTCCAGTGGGTTCCTTTTGGGGGGTGTGTGTGTCCTATGTGTGTGTGTGTCCTATGTGTGTGTGTGTCCCTGCAATCCCGTGGGTTCCTTTCAGGGTGTGTGTGTCCTATGTGTGTGTGTGTCCCTACAGTCCAGTGGGTTCCTTTTGGGGTGTGTGTGTGTCCTACGTGTGTGTGTGTGTGTGTGTGTCCCTGCAGTCCCGTGGGTTCCTTTCAGGATGTGTGTGTGTGTCTGTGTGTCTGTGTGTCCTATGTGTGTGTGTGTGTCCCTGCAGTCCCATGGGTTCCTTTCAGGGTGTGTATGTCCTATGTGTGTGTATGTGTGTGCCTACAGTCCAGTGGGTTCCTTTTGGGGTGTGTGTGTGTGTGTCCTGTGTATGTGTGTCCTATGTGTCTGTGTGTGTGTCCCTGCAGTCCAGTGGGTTCCTTTTGGGGTGTGTGTGTGTCCTATGTGTGTGTGTGTCCTATGTGTGTGTGTGTCCCTGCAGTCCCGTGGGTTCCTTTCAGGGTGTGTGTGTCCTATGTGTGTGTGTGTCCCTACAGTCCAGTGGGTTCCTTTTGGGGTGTGTGTGTGTCCTACGTGTGTGTGTGTGTGTGTGTGTGTGTCCCTGCAGTCCCGTGGGTTCCTTTCAGGGTGTGTGTGTGTCCTGTGTGTGTGTCCCTGCAGTCCAATGTGTTCCTTTTGGGGTGTGTGTGTGTCCTGTGTGTGTGTGTCCTATGTGTGTGTGTGTCCCTGCAGTCCCGTGGGTTCCTTTCGGTGTGTGTGTGTCCTGTGTGTGTGTGTGTCCCTGCAGTCCCATGGGTTCCTTTCAGGGTGTGTGTGTGTCCTGTGTGTGTGTGTCCCTGCAGTCCAGTGGGTTCCTTTTGGGGGGGGTGTGTTTGTGTCCTGTGTGTGTGTGTCCCTGCAATCCCGTGGGTTCCTTTCGGGGTGTGTGTGTGTGTCCTGTGTGTGTGTGTGTCCCTGCAGTCCCGTGGGTTCCTTTCGGGATGTGTGTGTGTGTCCTCTGTGTGTGTGTGTCCTATGTCTGTGTGTCCTGTGTGTGTGTGTGTCCTATGTGTCTGTGTGTGTGTTTGTCTCATCTCTGCAGTCCCATGGGTTCCTTTCGGGGGGTGTGTGTGTCCAATCTCTATAGTCCCGTGGGTTCCTTTCGGTGTGTGCGTGTGTGTCTGTGTTCTATGTATGTGTGTGTGTGTGTGTGTGTGTGTTCGATCTCTACAGTCCCGTGGGTTCCTTTCGGGATGTGTGTCCGATCTCTGCAGTCTCGTGTGTCTGCTTGGTGTGCCTGTGTTTTCCAATTATATTCAGGGAGGGTTTTGTTTGCTTGATCTCGGGTCACATCCGGCAATGCTCAGCGGTTCCTCCTGGCTCTACTCTCAGAAATCTCTCCTGGCAGGCTCAGGGGACCATATGGGATGCTGGGATTCAAACCATCACGCTTCTGCATGCAAGGCAAACGCCTTACCTCCATGCTATCTCTCCGGCCCCAGGGAGTTTTATCATCAGCCACTCATCACGAATCTCATCCCCCAGCTAAGTTGGGAGGACTGCAATGCTTAGGCAAGGCAGGCAGAACAGGGTTCTGCAAGTCTTAGTGGTTCTAAGCCCTGTTGGAACTATTCCACCCCCATACCCCACCCACATCCCCAGTCCAGTGCAGTAATGAATGGGGTGGGGGACAGAGAAGGAGGACACAAACTGAGTGTGGGTGCTGTCAGAGCTGCTGAGGAAGTAGCATCCATTTAAGGAACATTTGTTGGCTGTAGTAGGAAATGCTTTCAGAGGATAGGCACAATGAGTCTGGCACATTGAACATCACTTGGTCCTCTCTTTCTCAGCGTCTAAAAGATGACGACCGCAGCAAGGCCAACATTTGAACCCGCCAGGGGTGGGAGAGGGAAAGGAGAAGGGGATCTGAGCCAACTCTCGAAGCAATATTCAAGTAGAGACCTACCTTCTCATACAAAGATAAAATACAGGTAATGAACTTGGGGAAGGTCACAAAATCCCAGTGTGTTCAGTGATAGGGTCATGGGCTAGAGCATGTCTAATCATAGCCCTTGAATGATGATTTTCATGGCATTAGAGTGCCACAGTGCATTTAACACTAAAGTTAAGATTTAGGATTTTTGAAGTGCTACCAGATATTCCTAAGCAGAAATTACTTATTACTTCAGGGACATTACACTCTCAGCATTAATTGATAGGAGATGTTACTGTAGTAGCCCTGAATTGACATGCTAACAAAAAAAAAAAAAATCAGCTTTTCAGTGTGCTGCCTTAATTAGGAAAATGTGTGATTTCTTTCTTTCTTTCTTTCTTTCTTTCTTTCTTTCTTTCTTTCTTTCTTTCTTTCTTTCTTTCTTTCTTTCTTTCTTTCTTTCTTTCTTTCTTTCTTCTTTCTTTCTCTCTTTCTTTCTTTCTTTCTTTTTTTTTGGCTTTTGGGTCACACCCGGCAGTGCTCAGAGGTTACTCCTGGCTCCTCCATGCTCAGAAATTTCCCCTGGCAGGCTCAGGGGACTATATGGATGCCGGGATTCGAACCACCGTCTTTCTGCATGAAAGGCAAACGTCTTACCTCCATGCTCTCTCTTCGGCCCCAAATGTGTTATTTCTTTCGGATTTCTTGAAACATTGGGAATGTTATAAAGATGCATCTTAGTAACTCTCAGACTAGGGTTGAGATGTTTGATGCCTCCAGTAGCTACTTATGAAATTGTCTTCCCAATTTGTCTTGGTTTGTCTTTGCTTTAGACAAGCTACCCAGGATGCCCCTGAAGAGGTTCGGAACCGCGACTTCCGGAGAGAGCTGGAGGAGAGAGAACGTGCTGCAGCCAGAGAGAAGAATAGAGACCGTCCAGCTCGAGGTATCTCTCTCCTGAAATAATCTTGATTGTACTTCTCCTTTCATGGGCTAATTGGAACCCAATGTTCTTGCATGTGATCAGTGATTGGTGACCAGTAGCCCTTTCTGATGAACAGTGGATAGGTGGTGTCCGTCCAGCTCTGTGTTGATGTGCACAGAGAAAGAAGGAACTGGCTGATAGGCAGCCTTTGTTTCTAGCAGCCAGACATAGTTGTCCCCATGGTGCCTGGTGCTGTTGGTGTCCCCTTGTCACTGCTATTGAAACATGTCAGGGCCATCAGTTGTGGCATTTAATTTATCCTCTGAGCATGGGAGCAAGTGAGCATCCCTGTGTTTCCTGAGAATGCCTGTAGTTTCTCTGTTAACACCTACTGGTCCCTTCTACAAATGTTTTCCAAGCGCTGACTTGCTGGCCACTATTTGTGATCCCAGATGTAGAGATGCTTGAATCTTACTTCTGTGTCCTTGGGGCCCTAAAATGTCTGTAGAAATGCACTATTTGTTTCAGTAAGGTAAATTCCATGTATTTCTTTCCCCAGAGCATACAACCTCTTCTTCAGTGTCAAAGAAGCCCCGGCTCGATCAGATTCCCGCTGCCAACCTTGATGCGGATGACCCGCTCACAGATGTAGGTTTTGTTTTCTTCTGCCACTTTATCCATATGACTGGTTCTTCACATTTCCTCTTTTATTTTGTTTAGTGACCTATATTTATCTGTAATTATTGCTCAAGTATAGCTCTAACTTCAGTTCTAATTTTTTAACTTGATTGATTGACTGATTGGTTTTGGGGCCACACCAGTGGTGCTCAGGGGTCACTCTTGACTCTGCACACAGAAATCGACCCTTTGCAGGCTGGGGGACCATATGGGATGCCGAGATGCATGTCAGCCACATGCAAGACAAATGCCCTACCACTATGCTATCTCTCTGGCCTTCAGTGCTAATTTATTATTATTATTATTATTATTATTATTATTATTATTATTATTATTATTATTATTATTATTTGGGGAGTTGAGAGTTTGGCTACATATGACAATGCTCAGAGATTACTGATGGCTCCGGAATTACTCCTGGAAGCTTGAAGGACCACATAGGATGCTGGGGATTGAACCCAGGTGTGTTGCATGCAAGGTAAGCACCGTACTATCTCTCTGGCCCCAAAACTTTATATTTAATTTTTTTTAATTTTGGGCCACACCTGGTGGCGCTCAAGGGTTACTCCTGGCTCTGTGCTCAGAGATCGCTTCTGGCAGGCTCAGGGGACCATATGGGATGCCAGGGATCCCCAAGTCAGTCCCAGGTTGGCTGTGTGCAAAACAAATGCTCTACTGCTGTGCTATCATTCCTGCCTCTATTTAATTTTTTTTTTTTTTTTTTTTTGTTTTTGGGCCACACCCGGCGGTGCTCAGGGGTGACTCCTGGCTGTCTGCTCAGAAATAGCTCCTGGCAGGCACGGGGGACCCTATGGGACACCGGGATTCGAACCAACCACCTTTGGTCCTGGATCGGCTGCTTGCAAGGCAAACGCCGCTGTGCTATCTCTCCGGGCCTATTTAATATTTTTTGAAAACCGTTGTGATCTTCTAAGTCCTTCATAATCGAATTTAAGATATACAATGAATCAGGGCCATTCCCACCACCAGTATCGACCTCTCTCCACCAATGATACCAGAGTGCATCCTATCCCACCACCCTTTGCCCCCTGGCCCCTTTGCCAGTATAACAGGCCCATTTAAGTTTAGATGGTTAAGTTTAGGTCTCGTGATTTTATTATCATTGACTTTGGCTTGGATATTTAGTTCTGTCTTTTTTTTTTCTCCAACAGTGTAGCAGACCACTTGGCTCCTGGCCCCTATCCTTTCTTTTTCCCTTTCTTCTTTTTTTTTTTTCTTTTTTTTTTTAGTGTGTGGTTTTTGGGTCACACCGGCAGTGCTCAGGGGTTATTCCTGGCTCCATGCTCAGAAATTGCTTCTGGCAGGCACAGGGTACCATATAGGACGCCAGGATTCAAACCGATGACCTTCTGCATGAAAGGCAAACGCCTTACCTCCATGCTATCTCTCCAGCCCCTTCCCTTTCTTCTTAATTTATATTTTATTTTAAAACGAAAAATGTTATTTTATGTTGATTAAACCACACAGCTGTCATTTGATCTCCAGAGAACTTTATATTATGCATCCCCAAATATCACATATACGTCGAGCCCCAGGGAGGTCCCCTGTGCCTTCCTGCAGAGGTCAGTCTCCAGTCGGGGCAGGAGTGTTTTTTGTAGATGTGGGGGTGCTCCCTCCATAGATGCAGGCTGCTTCCTGGCCTCAGTGTGCATGAAGGGAAATAACTTGAGGGGCAGCATTTTAGGGTCAGCGCTGAAGGAACCCCATTGTGTTAAAAGACCTGTGTGGTTTTTTTGTTTGTTTGGTTTTTGGGTCACACCTGGCCATACTTGGGTTACTCCTAGCTCTGTGCTCAGAAATTGTTCCTGGCAGCTTGGGAGACCATATGGGATGCTAGTGATCAAACCCAGGACCATCCTGGGTAGGCCACATGCAAGGCAAATGCCTACTGCTGTGCTATTACTCTGGCTCCACTTGTGTGGCCTTTCATGGATAGCATTTGATTAGTCACAGTGTTGGCATTCCATTCCAGAGCTAAGTTGTATTCCAGGAACCAGCTTTGAGAAACCCAGTCGAAATGTCTGTGCTGGCATTTACTGCAGGTGCCTTACATTTGCGTGTGGTTTGATGAGTGGGACAAATGGACAGCCAAGTGTTCAGTGAGGGTTAGCGATTACCCATCCAAAATTGCTTCTCCGAAGTCAGGCTCTTCTTTGTACTTTGGATTATCCAAGTTTAAAGTTGATTGATGCACAGAGATTTATTTGATTTAGGTTAATAAACTATGTAACTACATAGGAATGTTCCTTTTTCTGTTTAAAAACAATATTTGTGAGGGGCCGGAGAGATAGCGTGGAGGTAAGGCGTTTGCCTTTCATGCAGAAGGTCATTGGTTTGAATTCCGGCATCCCAAACGGTCCCCTGAGCCTGCCAGGAGTGATTTCTGAGCGTGGAGCCAGGAGGAGGAACCCCTGAGCACTGCCAGGTGTGACCCCCCCCCCAAAAAAAAATATTTGTACATGTAAACTGCCTCAGTATGCAAGCTTAAAAGCTAGTTTGTAATAGATCCTATGTGTTCTCGTCTCAATAAGGCATCAGTGATGTTATTTCATTAAGCATTTTTCTTTGGGGATTGTTTGTGATTTGATGGGGAGGAATAGATTTGGATCACACACAGTGATACTCAGGATTTACCCCTGTGGGGGCTGGGTGGGCCCTGTGGTCTGCCGACAATTGAACCCGGGTCAGCCGTTTAAAGGCATGTGCCCTGCCTGCTGTCCTGTGTCTTCACCCCTGGTTGTTTGACTTTCATTCTGCTTATATCAGGAAAATTGGAGCGTGCCAGCCATTTGGTAAAGGGGGTTTCTCTGGAAAGGCTGTGTTTTCTGTGTTAACACTCTAACATCTTTTCTAAGGAGGAAGATGAAGACGAGGACTTTGAAGAGGAGAGTGATGATGACGACACTGCTGCTCTGCTTGCAGAGCTGGAGAAGATCAAAAAAGAAAGAGCTGAAGAACAGGCCAGGAAGGTAAAGTCCAGCGTGTCAGTACTTAACCTCTGCGTCCATGCACTCAAGACTTACTTGTATTGTATTGTTTTGCGGTGCTGGGAGTTGAACCTGGAGCTTCCCCACGTTCCAGCTTGACTACTTCCCCACCCTTATTGGTCTTTTTTATTTAGGTATTACTGACCCATAATATTCACGTTCCAGATATAGAGAGAATAGTGATTCTGTATTAGTATATATACCAATGTGCTCTCTCCAGTAAATCTGGCATCTGTCTCCATAAATGGGTCATACCCAGCCATGCTCAGGGGTTACTCAGGAATAACTCCTGGTGGTGCTAGAGTACCATTTGGAATGTTGGATATGGAATCTGGGTTGGCTGCGTTGAAGGCAAATGTCCTACTGGCAGTACTATAGCTCCAGCCCCATATGTACCATTTTTATGTGAAGATTTATAATTTTTAAAAATTCTAAGTGATCGCAAGGATGATGAGAACCTTCCAGCTCTACTTTGTTAACACAGAAAGATAATTTAAATGGTGAAGATAAACAGTTTACTCAGAACTGCTTGCACTTTTGAGAGTCTCATCTCATTTTGGGGGCACAAAATGTGTTGGTATTTCTTGGGGTTAATGACAATTTCATTTTTTTTTTTTTGTTCTTGTTTCATGTCTTTTTTTTTTTATGAGCAGATGAATTTATTTCAATATAGTTAAGTTTGAAACCCTTGCCTTATGCAAGAGTACTACAGTAATTTTTCTCAGGAAGACAGTTTTCTACACTCTCAAATATATAAAAGTTCCTTTTGCACTTTCCTCAACACTGATCAACAAACAGATTCAGTCCACATTTCATATCTGTTTTTTGAGGTGTCCCCCAAATCCCTCTTTCAAACTAGTTAGTCTCATGGATAGAGCCCATAGTAGAGGCCCAGATGCTAAGGGTCGGACCTATGAGCCATCCTGCTTCTTTTGAACTGCTCTAATCTGCAGATGGTGCTCAAAGGAGTGAGAGAGAGAGTGTGTGTGTGTGTGTGTGTGTGTGTGTGTGTGTGTGTGTGTGTGTGTGTGTGTGTGTGTGTGTGTGTCTCTCTCTGTTCTGGCCTATAGCCTGGGCTTGGGAGTGCCGCCTGCTTGCCAGCTGTCCCGAGCAGTGTGAAGAAAGGAAGGGCTTCCAGACGGCCCTCGTCCCATCTCTGCTTGGTACTCACAGTGTAACTGTGGGTTTTCAGGCTGGCGTCTTGGAACAGTGCCAGATCTTCATAGTGAATGTGAAGCCGCCTGCCTGCCTGGTATCACTGTGCATAGCTGGGAGCTCCAGAAAAAAAAGCCAGAACCGTCACTTCTATGCCTGCTCCATCCCCTCACAAGTCTCTAACCTTCTAACATGAAATCTGTCAGGACCAGGCACTTAGCTTGGGCCTTACCTGTGATCTCCACAGAGAGTAATGAGGTCGATTCTGGATCTAACCCGCCTCTCCTCCTCTGTTATTGGCAGGAGCAAGAACAGAAAGCTGAAGAAGAAAGGATCCGCATGGAGAATATTCTGAGCGGAAACCCTCTCCTCAACCTCACTGGCCCCTCGCAGCCTCAGGCCAGCTTCAAGGTCAAAAGGAGGTGAGGTGCTGCTGCGCTCGGCCTGCCCACAGCTCGCCTTGGCCTTAGAGATGGGAAGAAAGGCTCCTTTCAGCAGGCGTGATCAGTCTTCTCAGCTCAGACCCAGCATAGTAGTGGGGGGTGGGAGTTGTGTGGGGAAGGTCCCACTCTTATAGGCAGAGCATAATGGGAAAGGCCTGGAACAAAGGCAAGGCTGGGCGAGCCCCTTCTGCCTCTCCCCATGGGCCTAGTGCCCCGGGAGTCTTGATCCTCCCTGACAGAGACCCGAGCCCCTTCTTACCACCTTTTAGGGAACAGAGCCATACCACCACCCCTCACTTTCCAGGGGACTCCCTTCAACAGGGATTCACCTTCATCAGAGGCATGAAGCTCCTTTTCTACCTTCTTTCATCAACACCTCAAATCTTTCCTGACAGAGGTTCAAGGCTCTGATAAAGCTGCTTATAAGATCACACGGGGTCCTCTCCTCTCCTCTCCTCCCTTCCCCTCCCCTCCCCTCCCCTCCCCTCCCCTCACCTCTCCTCTCCTCTCCTTTCCCCTCCCCTCCCCTCCCCTCCCCTCCCCTCCCCTCCCCTCCCCTCACCTCTCCTCTCCTCTCCCCTCCCCTCCCCTCCCCTCCCCTCCCCTCTCCTCCCCTCCCCTCCCCTCCCCTCAGCAGTCCTGACTCAGTGTGACAGTTGAGAGAACCGCATTGTCCCTGGGAGAGTGAAAAGAAGCCTGGGTCCATGGCTTCCACGGCACAAGTCCCCTCTTGGGGTCTCTGCCCTCTCATCCCGGGCCTATGTCTTCTCATCTTCTGCTGCCTGGTGAGGAGTAGTTGTAGATAAAGAAAGATAGTTGTAGATAAAGAAAGAAAGAGAGAGAGAGGGAGGGAGGGAGGGAGGGAGGGAGGGAGGGAGGGAGGGAGGGAGGGAAGGAAGGAAGGAAGGAAGGAAGGAAGGAAGGAAGGAAGGAAGGAAGGAAGGAAGGAAGGAAGGAAGGAAGGAAGGAAGGAAGGAGAGAGAGAAAGAGAAAGAAAGAAAGAAAGAAAGAAAGAAAGAAAGAAAGAAAGAAAGAAAGAAAGAAAGAAAGAAAGAAAGAAAGAAAGAAAGAAAGAAAGAAAGAAAGAAAAAGAAAGGAAGGAGGGAGGGAGAGAAGGAGGGAGGGAGGGAGGAAGGAAGGAAGGAAGGAAGGAAGGAAGGAAGGAAGGAAGGAAGGAAGGAAAAAGAAGAAAGGGAAAGGAAAGGAAAGGAAAGAAAGAAAGAAAGAAAGAAAGAAAGAAAGAAAGAAAGAAAGAAAGAAAGAAAGAAATGAAAGGGAGGCCCCCAAAGAATAGGCGCTTGACTCAGCTCCAAGTCCTGTTTCTCCAAGTCCCTCCCAGTGAGACCCAGAGGAAAAGGAGGGTGGGTAAGGGGCTACAGATGATGGAACTCTGGGAGTCACACAGGGGACCTTGTATACCACCCTAAAGAAAGGGGGTGTCAGCTCACACCAAGGTCCTCTCATGAACTAGCCCCACCAATGTGACTGTTACTGTCTTACAGCCTAGTTCTGATGACAGGGGAGCTAAGGAGAAAAGCTTACATGTGGAGTCAGTCGTCCTGACAGATTAGTGGGCCCACTGCTTTCCCAGGTGTGGGCCCTGTCATCTGGGATCCTACAAGGCACCCACACACAGCCCTCCCAGACCACCCAAAACCTCTGTTGGAACACGACCTCTATTGCCTCCAGCCCACAGGGTGCTGGTGACTGAACAGCTGATGACCTACCACATCTGGGGCCTTGCCTTTACCCAAAACTAATCTAAACAATCTGTTTCCTTCCAACCAACTCACCAGCCATACCCACCTGAGTCCTTTTCGCTTACAACTGATTGAAAACAGGCATTAAAACCTCCCATGTTGGGGGTCTGAGAGATTGTACAGCGAGATGTGCTGTTGCGCTGAGCCTCTGCTGGCAACCCACCCCCCAACCTATCGTCCCCGTCTCCCTAATGACCGCAAACCTATTCTGTTTGCCTTTAGATGGGACGACGATGTTGTTTTCAAGAACTGTGCAAAGGGAGTAGATGACCAGAAGAAAGACAAGAGATTCGTGAATGATACACTGCGGTCTGAATTTCACAAAAAATTCATGGAGAAATACATTAAATAGTGCAGTTTTATGTGCTTTGTGAAAGTCTGTAACATGTAAATCGCTTGTCCTGTCCAGACTGTATAGACCAGCGTTTTTCAACCACTGTGCCCGGCACACTAGTGAGCCGTGATGTATTATCTGGTGTGTCGTGGGAAAAATTCCAATTTCTTCGTAACATGCGGCTTCGGCTCACAATTAGACCAATCAGGGCTAAACAGGCCCAAGTTTCGCACTGAGTAAGTAAACAGAAATATTATCAATTATAAAAATACTTTATTATCTCATAATAAAGTAATTATAAAATAATTTCTTTGTTTTTATTTGATTCCTATTCAAGAGAATTATTTTATATATAGTCAATATAGGCACAGAGTTAAATTTTTTTAACTTTTAAGTTTTATTTTATTTTATTTTGAGGGGTTTTGAGTCACACCCAGCAGCGCTCAAGGCTTACTCCTGGCTCTGTGCTCAGAAATCGCTCCTGGCAGGCTCGGGGGACCATATGGGATGCCGGGATTCCAAACACCGTTGGTCCTGGGTTGGCCGCTGGCAAGGCAGATACCCTACTGCTGTGCTATCTCTGCGGCCCCTTTTTAACATTTTCTAATGGTGGTTTGCCTCATGATTCTTTTTCATGAAAAAAGTGTGCCTTTGCACAAAAAAGGTTGAAAAACACTGGTATAGACCCCTCCTTGCTTTTAGTCTTGGGATGCTTTTGTTGTTGTTGTTGTTGTTGTTGTTTTGGAGTGTTCTATTTTCCTTCTAGTGTGGGAGAGGGAACCTGCTTGTAATAAATACGTTCAGTGACTTGAGTGCTCATTGGGTGCACAGCTTACACGGCGCCAAGCATGGGAGTCCCCTCCTCACCCTTGCTGACGCCCTCTACACTCAGCCCCCCTGTGACATCCGCAATGTGAACATGATCATACGGGGATTCTGTGCTCTGCAGCCTGTTGAGTCGAAGAGCTTTATGTGTGTGTCTGAGGGAGCCTGGGGTCCCTCCCCATGGGCTCCCCTTCCTCACCCAGGAGGCACCTGAGCCCTTCCTGGGCTCTGCACACTCAGCCGTCACACTTCTCTCAAACAGGAGTTTGCAAAAACTAACTATAGATGCGAAGCCCCGTCCACCTAGGAAATCTGCCTTTGGAAATTGTTTTGTTGTGTGTGGGGTGAAGACAGCTGGGAACTGGTTTATTGCTGAGCCCAGCTGAGATTGGGGGCGGTTTTGAATAAGGGTTTGGGACCAGAGGGTTGATGTAGTTGGAGGTTTTCCTGGCTGTGAAGATGATGAGTCTTGAGAGCTACGCGGCTGTGCCTTCCGCTGTCATGCAACAGCTTGGCACCGAAAGCCCTGAGTGGGAGTTATGTTAAGGACGCCCATTGCCACCAGTTCCCACTCTGCCCTTCCTGCCCATTCTGTGGTGCTCCTTCCTTGGACTTTGGAGGACAACTAGTGTGGTCTCCGGGATTTGTGCTATTTGTTTGGGTCACCCCGGCAGTGCTCAGGGGTTCCTCCTGGCTCAGGAATCACTCGGGGAACCATATGAGATGCCAGATTGGCCACATATAAGGCAAATACCTATTTGCTGCGCTATCACTCCAGCCCGTGCTTTCAGCTTGTTTGGGCTATTCCGAGATCTACTCAGGACCCTGCAGTAGGGCCAGGTTGGAACCCAAGCCTGCATGTAGAGCTGAGCTTCTGGTGCTGCCAGCTGCTTACCACATGGCCCCTTCCCAGCGGTGGCAGAGCAGGTGCCGCCGAGCTCCAGCTCTGGCTTTTCTTATACTGGCCCTGGGGTTTGGGGCCCTCCAGTGGCTGTGCTGGGACACCCCTCTGGTTTCCCCATATTGGGGGGGGTCTCCTGGTGAAGGCCTTGTTAGGAGATGGAGCACCCCACAAAGGTGACCATGGCCCCCTGCCTGGGAAGGAAAGGGGCCACCGACCACCGTAAAGTGTAGCCACTGCTCTTGGCTTCCTAGACCGATGATGGGGAGGACCGGGGTGGGAGCACCCTTGGTATCTGCCTGAGGTCTACAAGGAAGTTCCTGTACCTTTGGAGGCATGGCCTTACTTCCTTCCCATCCAGGGTAAAGGGGACAGGTGGCCACTGCAGTGCTGTCCCTTGGTCTGAGCTTGGCCACACCATAGCTGTCTACCCCCACATCCAGTGACTATTGAAGACCCGCTCCAGGACTTCCCTCTGGAAAACAGCCCAGAGCTAAGGGCAGTTGGATGCATTTCTCTTCTCAGCCAGCATTCCTGGTGCCCCTGGACCCTTGATGCTGCTATGGGCCCGCCAGCAGGGGGAGACAGAGGCCAGCAGAGTGGACAGCATGGCTCTCAAGTGCCTGGGCTTCCTGGAACTCAGGAGTGACAGCATCTCGGACCAGTGCCAGAATCTGGAAGCTTCTGGCCGGTTTCAGAAGCCTGCTTAGGGGCTGAAGCAATAGGACAGTGGGGAGGGTGCTTGCCTTGCACAGGGCTAGCCTGGGTTTGATCCTCAGCACCCCATAGGGTCCCCTGAGCACCACGAGGAGTGATCCCTGAGTACAGAGCCAGAAGTAAGCCCTAAGCATCACCAGATGTGACCCCAAAACAAAAAAACAAACAACAAACCCCTAAAATAACAAATTTCTTGGGGTGCCAGGATCCAGAGGGCCAAGCTGCAGGATTATTCTCAATGCTTCAATCCGTCACCCTCCTGCCCCCTCCCCTCCCCAGGCTTCCTCTCCCTCCTCCCCGCCTGTCTTCTTTCTCCTCTCCTTCCTCTCTTCCCTCCCCCACCCCCTGTCCAGCCCTTTGAGAACAGCTTCAGCTTCTGAAGGGCACGTCCTGCTGAGTCAGCCCTGGGCCATGCTTGGTGTCCCCATAAAGGGCTGGCAAAAGGCTGCCGTGGCTTTGAAGCGTTCTGCCAACTTCAGCTCTGCCCTCTGGTGCTTGCAGGAGGCATCTTTGATTTCCCAAGCCTGTGCCCCAGGGCAGGGGTTGTGGTGGTTAGAGGGGCCGGCCACTCAGACCCCTGTGCCTTGCCCTGCGACTGGGGGCCCCAGGGGCAGGATGAAAGGCCCAGTGCCGCGTCGTGCCCTCATTAAGGTTGCCCTGGGTGCTTCCTCCCATGGGGCAGCGTTCAGAGGGACATTACTACGGTTGCCCCGGGTTCCACACTTCAAAGGACCCTGCTGGCTCCTCCACCCTCCCCTGACATCTGCCTAGAGACCAGGCTTTGGTGGAGATCTGAGCCTTGCCCAGCCAAGGGGTCCCTGTTCGAGCCAAGCTGGACATGCCCTTGTGGGTGAGGCAAAGGCTCCTTAGTGGGTGTGCATTATGTGATGTCTCAGGTCGTCCTGACTCCTGAGACAGGTCAGTGATATGGGGAGGGACAGCCTAAGGGTCAATGCAGACCCCTCATCATCACTCGCTGCGACCACCAGGGAAATGCCTGGCGTGGATCCAGACTGGTCGAGCCAGCCACAAGCACCTTTATGGTATAGATGGTTGTCCCATTGTCTCCATGGGCCACTATCAGTCCATGTCTGAGCCCACTTGATGGGCACAGCCTGGGAACGGGTCCCCAGGGCTGATTTTTATGGGAACCGTGGGCTTAGGCAGAGAAGCACAGCCCAACCTCACCTCTGCAGGCTTCCAGGGCCATTGTCCTCCCTGGCAGAGAGGAACTTCAGGAGGCAAGTAGTGAAGAAAAATTAAGTGATTTAGCCACATGTGGTGGTGGAGTGTGGGGGAGAGAGAATGGGACTCCTTAAGTAGAAGAAAGGGCTTGTGCATTTGGGGCTGAGATGATGCAGGTGGTCCCAGGATCCATTTGCCCTTCCAGGGGGTTGGTTGATATTGGGGTGAGCCTGGGGCCCACCACAGCCTTTTCCCATACTCTCCTTCCTGAGCTGGACCCACCCTGCCCTGGGAAGCACCCCATTTCTGTCTCCAGAGAACTTGGTGTTTGCGTCTCACAGGGGCCCTTCCCCACGCACAGCACGCAGGGGCTGGTGAGGAGGTAGCTCCCGTCAATCACATCTGGGTTTAAAGGTTTTCCAGAACTTTCCCAGAGCCCCTCCCTGCCTGCTTCAGCTGCCGCCTCTCCTCTGCCAGTTGCCAGTTCATGGCTATGGGAGTGGTGGGGCATCTATTCAGGGCCAGTGGACACAGCACCCCCGAGAGTCTGTGTTTGCTCCCCACACGAGCCTCCGCCTCTCTGACATCTCCTTCCCAGCCACCCTTGTGCTGGGTTCTCCCCAAGGGAAGAGCCCAACTGGCTTCAGAATTGAGATAGCAGGACCTAGTTCCAGGGACCACAGAGCCACTTCCGGTAGCTGTTCAAAGGTTGAAGCACAAATGCCCCCCGCCAGGGTACCCTCTTGTGCTGAGCAGAACATGGGTCCATCTACACGTCAGGCTCCCCCTTTGGCTTGGTTGGGGTCCACTTCTGGTCACCTTAGACTCTCAGAGTCCATTCCTGTTCACCCCAACCCTTGGGGTTCACTCCCAGTCACCCCCAGACCCTCGTTGCCTGCAGGTGCTTGTACCTCTGTCCTATAACAAGTTACTCTCAGCTGTGCTAAAGCGTCTTTGACACCTTCCTCAGGGCAGACAGTCACTCAGCCACGTCTTGGGGGTTTCTACTTCTGTGGTTTCTGAGGGCCCCAGAGGCCAGGCGCCTCTATGACCAACCCCACTAAAGAACCAGCATCCCCAGGGGCTGGAGAGATAGCATAGCGGTAGGGCGTTGCCTTGCTAGCAGCCAACCCAGGACTGACATTGGTTCAAATCCTGGCATCCCATATGGTCCCCTGCGCTTACTAGGAGCTATTTCTGAGCACAGAGCCAGGAGTAACCCCTGAGCACCGCAGGGGGTGACCCCAAAACAAAACAAAACAAAACAAAACAAAAAAGAACCATCTAAGGCACTTCCCCCACCCTGGGGATGGTCTCCTGGGCAGAAAGGCACACAGATGCTGTGTGCCTGACAAGCCACTCCAGGCTCACTTCAGGGCCTGTCACCGTCTCTCTGGGTGGCCTGCATTGCTGCAGCCCATTGCCTCAGTTTCCTCACTTGAGAACAAGCCCCAACCAGTCCTGTCCCTTCTCGAAGATGCTGTGACGTGTAATTAGTTTGACTTTTCCTTCACTCCCGAGTGCACCATTCTAAGCTGTCCTCGCCGACAGTGGATTCCAGTCAGAAGGGAGGCGTAATAGGACAGTAATCATAGTAATGATGGTGGTAGCAACAGTAAAAGGCGAAAGGCAGCGCTAATGACAGCCTGCGTCCATGGGCTAAGGGCTTTCCATATCTCAAAATGCCGGCCCGACCGTTTTTTAACTATGACACTTGGTGGTAAGTGGTCTCATTTTGCATTTCTCACCTGACATTTTAGAGAAAACTGAGGCTAGACTGGCTTCTGGGTTCGTGTCCTGCAGAGCCTCTCTCTGGATCCAGAATCCATCGACTCCCTCCTGAACAGAAGAGCCCAAGACCGTCCCCCTCCGCCCCATATGACTGCTACACCCCAGCCCCAGCCCAGGGCAAGAGGAAAGAGTCCAGTGGCCAGAGAGCCCAGATCCTGGTGAAATGGAGTAGCCACAAGGTGGAGAGTCTTGCCCCCGTTCAGACTGCAGGATAGACCCTCTTTGCCAAGGGGGCTCTCTGTAGAGCTGGGCAGTACCATGTCTGCCTGCTGATAAATGCTGTTCTAGCCCGGATGCTGGTCTCCACTGATGGACCAGAGGCTGCAGTGCTTCTCCCTAACCTGATGCTTCTGTCCCAGCTCTGAGTTGGTCCTGACCATCAGCTCCTCCTCTAGTTCCCATCGGAGCTCTATATTGTACGGCACCAAGTCCCAGCCCAGCTCAGGTTTCTCTTGCTGCTTTTCTGGGTTCTGAGCTGTCTTGGCAGTCTAGAGAAATATCCTCTGATTTTGCTGTGGTTGAGCCTCAGCTGTAGGCAGGAGATTTCTCTCTCTCTCTCTCTCTCTCTCTCTCTCTCTCTCTCTCTCTCTCTCTCTCTCTCTCTCTCTCTCTCTCTCTCTCTCTCTCTCTCTCAGAGTTGGCAGAGCAGCTTTGCCAGTGATGGCAGAGAGGGGTGTCCCCACAGCAGAAACAGGACAATGTGCATCGCTCACACGTATATAAATACACAAGCATGCGTGCTTGTTCTGAACATATCTTGAAGTGCTTAAGGGCTACTACACCTGGCTCTCTGCTCGGGAATTTCTTCTAGCAGTGCCTCAGTGGCCTTACATAGTACTGGGGCTCGAAGCCTCTCTCCTGCATGCACAGAGGCCCTAGGCCCAGAGCACTCTAGTCAGCCCTCAGAGTCTGTTTGTACTGACGTTTTACCATTTATGTGTTCATTTTGAAATATAGTTTCATAATTTTTTTTTTTTGGTTTTTGGGTCACACCCAGCAGCGCTCATGGGTTGCTCCTAGCTCTGCACTCAGAAGGCTCTCCTGGCAGGCACAGAGGATCATATGGGGATGCTGAGATTCAAACCACCGTCCGTCCTGGATCAACTGCATGTAAGGCAAACGCCCTATCTATCAGTCCCAGTTTTCATACTTTCTTATACCTCCTTTTCTTGTCTTCACCTTCTTTGGTGACAATAATTTCATTAATATAATCACATATTTTGTCTTTTTTTTTTTTCGGTTTTTGTGTCACACCTGGCAGCGTTCAGGGGTTCCTTCTGGCTCTAAGCTCAGAAATCGCTCCTGGCAGGCTCAGGGGACCAAATGGGATGATGGGATTTGAACCACATCCTTCTGCATGCAAGGCACCCTACCTCCATCTATCTCTCCTATCTCTCCGGCCCATAGTTTGTCTTTTTATCTTGTTTGCCTATTCATCATTTTTATAGCTTCCTTTTGCCCACATAGGTGAAATCACCCCCTCACTGTTCTTTCTTTCTTTCTTTCTTTTTTTTTTTTTTTGGTTTTTGGGCCACACCCGTTTGACGCTCAGGGGTTACTCCTGGCTATGTGCTCAGAAATCGCCCCTGGCTTGGGGGGGACCATATGGGACGCCGGGGGATCGAACCGCAGTCCGTTCCTTGGTAGCGCTTACAAGGCAGACACCTTATCTCCAGCGCCACCTTCCCGGCCCCTGTTCTTTCTTTCTGACTTACTTGGCTCTGATAATTTCTTTGAGTTCCTTCCATGTTGCTGCAATTGGCAACATTTTATTTGAAAAAATAGGCGAGAGTTGAAGCCATAGCATAGCAGTAGGGCATTTGCCTTGCATGCAGCCAACCCAGGATGAAGCCCGATTCAATCCCTGGCATCCCATATCATCCCCTGAGCCTGCCAGGAGCGATTTATAATTACAGAGCCAGGAGTAATCCATTGGGTATAAATATCACATCATCTTCATAATTACTGGAATAGTTTGGCTGCTTCCCTGATTTAGTTACTATTATAAGAAATGTATTTCTGCTATTGTTTGGAGCATGATTTTTGCACTTCAATGAATCATGCTTGAGGCCTGTAGTCAACATTACATTCCCTCTGAATTTTATAAAAACAATGCAAACTGTTAGAATTTAGAGTTGAGCTTAGTCTGGGGAAGCTTGTCAGCATCCCAGTAATCAAAGGTTTTTCTAGTGAGATTGCTTATGGTGTTAGTATGTATGTGTGTGTCTACGTATGGTAAATACTGTGTCCACATTTGTAATATGTATATATTAAACTTTATTGATTGGTTGGTTAATTAATTGATTGGTTTTTGGGTCACAGCCAGTGGTGCTCTGGAGTTACTCCTACTCTGTGCTCAGAAATCACTCCTGGCAGGTTCGGGGAACAATATGGGATGCTGGAAAATAAACTGATCCCTCCTGGGCCAATCGCATGAAGGACAAATACCCTACTGCTGTGCTATCTCTTCAGCCCCTATTTATTTATTTATTTATTTATTTATTTATTTTTAAGTTTGTTTTATTTTACCCCTTCCCTTTCTGTGGTTGCAACTTGCATCATGCTTGGGGGGGGTCACACACACTTGGTTGCGGTATTCATTGGGGGCTTCAGATTTTAAGGCTGTGGTACTCAGGGATGCCAGACTGCAGGATCCTGAAAACCATTTTTGTAGCCTCTGGACAGTGGTGGACACTAAACTCAAGGCCTTTTGTTTTTTTGTTTGTTTGTTTGTTTGTTTATTTTGTGCCACACCCAGTGGTGTTCAGAGGTTACTCCTGGCTCTGCGCTCATAAATCGCTCCTGGTAGGTTTGGGGGACTATATGGGATGCTGGGGATCAACCAGGGTCCATGCTGGGTCAGCTGTGTGCAAGGCAAGCGCCCTACTGCTGTGCTATCACTCTGGCCCCTGAACTCAAGGCCTTTGTGTGTGTGTGTGTGTGTGTGTGTGTGTGTGTGTGTGTGTGTGTGTAGTTTTTGGGTCACACCCGGCAGTGCTCAGGGTTTTTTCCTGGCTCCGTGCTCAGAAATTGCTCCTGGCAGGTTCGGGGACCATATGAGACGCCGGGATTCGAACCGATGACCTTCTGCATGAAAGGTAAACACCTTACCTCCATGCTATCTCTCCGGCCCCGAAATCAAGGCCTTTTGCTCACAAAGCCTGCAGTTTCCTCTGGTGAGCCATGTTCTGCCGGTGTGGCAGAGCTTTATGCACCAAAGAACCACATTCCACATTACTAGGGTTTGACGTCACAAAACTGGGCCCAGGAGAACAGACCCAGTCAAAATGTTGTGTTTTGAGGCCACACCTAGCAATGCTCTGGGCTTGCTCCAGGCTCTGTGTTCAGGAATCACTGCTAGTGGGGTTCAGGGGACCATATTGGTACTTGTGATTGAACCCTGGTTAGCTAGGTGAAGGCAAACTCCTTACCTGCTATACTGTCTCTCCAGCCCCCTTGATGTATTTTAAGGTAACAGACAGTTTCAGATTCCACATTGGAGTTAGTGTTAAGTAAACTACTCCTTGTGTAGTGTAAAATCACACACTTGTGGGGCCGGCGAGGTGGCACTAGAGGTAAGGTGTCTGCCTTGCAAGCGCTAGCCAAGGATCAGGACCACTGTTCGATTCTCCGGTGTCCCATATGGTCCCCCCAAGCCAGGGGCAATTTCTGAGCGCTTAGCCAGGAATAACCCCTGAGCACCAAACGGGTGTGGCCTGAAAAAACAAACAAAAAAAAACAACAAAAAACAAAAACAAAAAAAAAAAACAAAAAAAAAACCCACACACTTGTCAGCTATTATGACAAGGCTACTGAAATACTCTGGTTGTCTGCATTTTTCAGGGGGGGTGACAAAAGAGCATCTTGCAATATATTGAATATAGGAGCAGTTATAATAATCTGCATCTCTCCAGAACTGGATAGCAAATATACTAATAAAAAATAAATGAATAGGGACCAGAGGTATAGCACAGTGGGGAAGGCATTTGCCTTGCACGCGGCCAACCTGGGTGCAATCCCTGGCATCCCATAGGGTCCCCCGAGCCTGCCAGGAGTAATTTCTGAGTACAGAGCCAAGAGTAACCCCTGAGTACCACCATTGTGGGTATGGCCCCAAATTAAATACATATAAATGAGTAGTATTCCTATTATTTTCTTGGAAAATTGCATTATTTTGTCAGTAATATCTGCTATTTCTATTGGCATCTGTGAATCGCTTCTCTCGTAAATAACATTGACTGTCTAAGTTAATGGTATTGATAAGACCCAGATCTTGATAAGACCCAAGTCTAGGGAAGAGTGTGGGGCGACTCTCCGTCCCAGGGCGCCAGTGCTTTGAGGATAATCCCTGAAGCCTGGGCTGGGCTTCCTGCGGTTTCTGGGCTGCCACTGCTGTCTTGGCTCTATTCCCAGGACCTTCCTCTGACTCTGAGCAGCCTCGGGTCAGCCTCGGATCCGCCCTCACTCGGTGGAACTGCTGTGCTATCATCTGTGTGCCAGATTGGCTCTGCTCATGCCTTGCCTGGGGCTGCTTTGCAAAGAAAGCTCTGTCAGTCAATCTATCCATCTATCTGTCCATGGGGAATGAAGTCCCAAAAACTCATATTAGAGGGTCTGAAGCTGGCTCCTCTTGGGTGCAACTCCAGAGCTGGTCAGGAGATGGGAGGTAGGCAAGGTCCTGGTTTCTGGGCCTCCCTGTATCAAGCTTCCCCATCAGGGTCTGGGTGAAGGAGGTGCCCAGCCTCAGTCCTTCCTCTTTGCTCACCAATGGCCTGGAGCAGCTCCTGCCCTAGTCTCTTCCCTCCCATGGAATTGAGCTCAATGTCCTTCTTCCTGGTGTTCCTTGCTGCAACAAGGAGCGTCCTGTCCTCAGACCTCCTTTCTAGGGGTGCGAGAGACTGCATGTGCTTCAGAATTTTCTGGAGTGAAACTGATAGGAAACTTTCAACACCATATTAGTCATATTTAGTCTTACTAGTGCAGATTACACAAATCATACATGCAAATGACACAAGGTCCAACACCCATAAAATGTGGTTCTGAGGGGCACTAGGTCCACTAGAGGGGATCATTTTCGTGTCCTGGAGGATTGCTGAGAAATCTTCCCAACAAAATGCTAGGAAGGAGTTCTGCTCTCAGTGCCCACCCAGAGACTTTGCTGTCAGGTGCTCGGGGCCATCAATCCCTTTGATGGGGGGTCGCGTCTTCCACAACAGTGCGGAGGTGAGGCACAAGCTGGGCTCTCGCACCACATGAAACACACCTGTAGGAAGATATAGCCACACGTAGAGCCCAGCCCCCCTCTCTGCGCCTCTGTCATTAGGGTTTACTGCAGTATCAGTTGCATTTATTAAAACTTTATTAAGTGAAGTGGGCAGCCTGATCTCTGCAAAAACTTGGTGGGTGTCAAGGGACTCTCCGTTGGAGCACAGGCTGCTGCTAGGCCTGGTCAAGGCTGCCCTCTGGGACAGGGGAAGGGGTAGGGCTCGATTTTCTACCCTGAATCTAAAGGGGGGGTGGAAGGCACAGTCCCGGAAGTCACTGGACGTTGAAAACCATGACATGGAAACTGTCACAATTTAGCATAGAACATGGAGAATGTGAGTCAATCCCACATCTCAGTGAAAAGGGCTGAAAACTAATATTGATAGAAATAGCTTTTGGCTTCCCTGATGTTTCAGGAATAGGACTTTTCCACCTAGCGTCCGTCATAGAAACTAGGGCTGGAGTCATAGAACTGTGGGGGAGAGCATTTGCCTCATATATGGTTGACCAGAGTTCGATCCCTGGCACCCTAACCCTGAAAAAAAATATTTCTATATGTAGGGGCCTCCATCTCATACTATAAGCTTTTTTTGTCTGATTTTTGTTTGGGGACTATTCTAGGTGGTGTCCAGGGATTTTTCATTGGCTCCATGCTCAGGAATCAGTCTGGTGGGTTTAAGGGATAATATAGGGTGCTGGAAGTCAAACCCAAATGGGCTGTGTGCAAGACAAACACCCTCCTCACTGTCTATTGCTTTGGCTCCTCATCCCAAGATTTTTGCAGAGCTGCTGATGACTGGTCCTTGCAAGGGACCAGGTGGATGGTCGTGCCCCACAGATTCTGACTGCATCCCAAGCAACATGGGGCTTTGGATCCCTGACACCAGCTGTTAGATCACCCCCTTCACCGAAGGCCCCATCTAAGACGTCCTGAGAAGTGTGGTTGTTAGTGCAGAGAATAACTGGCTGAAGGTTCCATAACTCTGTGGGTTAATCCTCTCTGATCCTCAGCAGTCTTCTGCTGCTTCTTGCACTAGTATAATATGTTTATTCATAAACAATGGTGATGTGTTCCTGAGAATAATATAGGAATTCACCAGCGTCCCTAGTCTCCCTCACAGTCTGAGGGCTAAGCTTGAGTGCTACTTGTAGAAGTCCCGTGGCTCGCACATGATGGGGTCTCATCCTGCAGGCTTCTGGGGTAAGGTCCTACCTCCCTGCCCAGTGCTCTGTCTGGTGGCTCCCTCCCAGCCCGTCTTCCAGCAAAGCTAAGGAGTTTCCTCTGGCCCCAACAGAATCTTCACCTGGAGAGGGAAAAGCACTTGTCAGCCCTTGGATGATCTCTCCTGAGCTGGTGTCCTCCCTGGAAGCAAGGCCCTTGTCAGGAGCCCTAGAATTTTTTCTATGCTTCCCTAATGACTTTCTACTTTCTTCTGGCCTTTCTTTTCAGGCAGTTACTGGGTGTTATTGGGCACCATAAGGGGTCCTTCCCTGCCTCCCATGTGGGCATCTGTTGGTAGGCTGTGTCGGATCCTGTCCACTCTAGTTGGTCTCTGCCCGTGTCTGCATCTTGCCGGGCACAGCTCAATAGCAGAGATGGTATAAGCAGCCCATCTTTGGGGGAGATCAGAAGGAAGTGTGGGTGCCAGAGACAAAATGCTCAGCACAGCATGTGTGGTCAGCTAAGAGGGGCCAGACACCCATAAAAGAACTGGAGGCCCCAGAATCAAAGAGCCCCGTATTTCTTTAACAAATGCTTAATAGGCACCTGGGAATTTCCCAGTCTGAGCAGGGCTTGAGACTTCAGGGTGGGCAAGAACATCTGGAAGAGCTGGAATGAGGTTTGCATCTGTTAGACCTGTGTGTAGGGTTTGGGGACCATTCAAGGCAGCTACCAAGTCACTGTTAGCAGCAGCCCAGCCTGGGGGGGCCACAGACCTGCTGGTCCCGCATCATTGTGAGTGGTGCTGTGCCCGAGCCCTTCAGCAAGAATTACACGTGTCAGCTTGGAGAAATCTGTGAGGAATCCAGGACCCACCTTCTCGCAGGGAAATACCAGGTCAGCATCCACCACAACACATGTCCAGGGCCAAAGGCTTTTTTCTGCATCCTTCCTTGTCACTCCTACCTCTCGCATGCACAGATGGGGCATGTGTGTGAAAATTTGTCTGTGTGTGTGCATGTCTGTGTACATATGTATAGTGAAAATGTGTGTCTGAGAACAAGCAGTGTTGGCAGGGATGTGGAGAGAAAGGAACTCTTATCCACTGCTGGTGGGAATGCCGCCTAGTCCAACCTTTGTGGAAAGCGATATGGAGATTCCTCCAAAAGCTGGATATTGAGCTCCCATACGATCTAGCTCTACCACTCCTAGGAATATACCCTAGGAACACAAAACTACAATACGGAAATCCCTTCCTTACACCTATATTCATTGCAGCACTATTTACCATAGCAAGACTCTGGAAACAATCAAGATACCCTTCAACAGATGAATGGCTAAAGAAACTGGTACATATACACAATGGAATATTATGCAGCTGTCAGGAGAGATGAAGCCATGAAATTTTCCTATACATGGATGTACATGGAATCTATTATGCTGAGTGAAATAAGTCAGAGAGAGAGAGAGAAAAACGCAGAATGGTTTCACTCATCTATGGGTTTTAAGAAAAGTGAAAGACATTTTTGCAATAATTTTTAGAGACAAAAGAGAAAAGAGCTGGAAGTTCCAGCTCACCTCAGGAAGCTCACCACAAAGAGTGATGAGTTTAGTTAGAGAAATAACTACATTGTGAACTATCCTAACAATGAGAATGTATGAGGGAAATGGAAAGTCTGTCTAGAGCACAGGCGGGAGTTGGGTGGGGAGGAGGGAGACTTGGGACATTGGTGATGGGAATGTTGCACTGGTGATGGGGGGTATTCTTTGCATGACTGAAACCCAACCACAATCATGTTTGGAATAAAGGTGTTTAAAAATATTATTAAAAAAAGATAGATTTAAAAATCCAATAAAAAAGGTGTGTGTGTGTGGCAAAAAAAGAAAAAGAAAATGTGTGTCTGTGTGTGTGTGAGTGTAGTATATGTGTGAGAATGTGTGACTGTGTCTGTGTGCATATGTGAGTGGACAAGCCACTTGCCCTGAGTTCCCAGGGAGAGGCCCAGGATCGAGTGGACAGGTCAGGCTGCCTCCCCACCCACCCAGGAACAAAAGGGATCCTTGGGGCTTGCAGTGTGGACAAATTCATCCTGATCAAGCCGAGCCTCAGGGAGTTTCCCAGGAAATGGCAGATTTTAGGGCTGCTTTCATCCTGATGACTCATGCTTTGAGCCTGGCCAGGCTTTAATGGGGTATTGGGGGATATAATTTCAGTGTTGCTGCTGCTTCGATGTGTCTAATGAAGCGATAATTTAGGGCTGTGCAGAGCTGTGCAGAGCCTGCCCATCCAGGGATCGGCCCATGTGGGACTGGGGCACCTGCTGCAGGGAAGGCCACCAGAAGTGTCCCTCAGCCTTATCTCTGGCATCAGAGTGCTGGGAAGGCGCTGGCCGTCATTCCAGTTCCAGATCGTATCTGCGTCTGCTGGCAGCAGGTTCTGCGGGAGCTGCAGCCTCCTCAGAGAAGCAGGAACACTCAGTTCCTCGTGGTCTGTGGGCCACGGGGCCACAGGCCAAAGCCATGGCCAGGGTGGTCTTCATTCTTGGCCCAATGACGCAGTTCTCAGGATGATGCTGTGTGGTCCTTCTGGGGACCACAGTACTCTCACCAGGACCCAACATCTCTGTGTGCTCAGGCTGTGTGCAGAGCTCCTGGTATAGCAGGGAGGCAGGCAAGCACTGGGTTCTGAGTAGGGAGTAATCAGCTCCAGTCCCAGCAATCTCTGAGGTGGCCTTTGTCCCCCACTCCATCCCTGTGCACTGCCCATCCGAATTCCAGCACATTTCTAAGAGGTTCCCATCTGAATTCTTTTATTTTAATTTAATTTAATTTAAATTATTTTTGGGGGGCCCACATGGCAGCACTCAGGAGTTACTCCTGGCTCTGTGATCAGGAATCGCTCCTAGCAGGCTCAGAGATCCATATGGGATGCTGTGGAGCGAACTTGGATTGGCTGCATACAAGGCAAACACTCTTCCCGCTGTGCTATCACTCTGGCCCCTTAAAAGTTTTTATTATGAGACTGATTTACCAAGTGGCTCATAATACAGTTGTTTCAGGTATTAAACATTTCAACCCCATCGTGCCATCTGTCTGTCCTTCCTTCCATCAGTGTCCCTAGTTTCCCACCCACCACCCAGTCTATCCCTTTGCAGGCACAAACACATCGACTTCATATTGCTTGTTCCAACACAGAGGCAAATGGAATGATCAACACAGATCAAATGGGTCCATTTGAAAGAACTGTTCTGTCTGTCTCTCCCTGATGTTGCTAAAATCAGTGTCTGAGGACTGATGGGGCTGTGGCTTGTGCCAATTGAACATTTGTCTTCCTATTCGGCTCCCTGAGCTGGATGCGCTTTGAAGCAACTTTCCTGTCACAGTTGCTAGGATCCCTCTGGGCTCACACTGATGGGAAGTAACAGCCTTGGGGGTGGGGGGAGTCTCTCGACTGGGAACATGTGTGTTGGCCCCCCACTCTGATAAATTTGGTCAACAGCTGGGCTGTGTCTGTAGGAGGGTGTCGGGGCTGGCACTAGCTGCTGTGGCTCTGGCAGAAAGGGGACCCTGCCGACACCCTTCTGAGCAAATCCCAGAGCTGTCCGCCTGGACCAGTCTGCCTGAGAAGAGCAGCCTGGCCTATTCTCACAGAGTTTCTAGATACTGCCCTGGAACTATTTGACTCTGACTTTGAGAAAAGCAAAAAGGGATCTCGAGGGTGGTTTAGTGATCTCGAGAGTGGTTTAGTTTGTGCCAGGTTTCATGTAGGGCTGGCTGGTCTTCTAGTTAAATGTTTGGACAAGGTGGGAAAGACACAGATTTTAGCCCCTTTCACCAAGTGACCCATTGGCTCCCTGAGTTTCCCGGAACCTTTTCATTGTTCCACATGAAAGCTGTGTCCAGTGTAGAGAGCACAGCCCTGCTCTGGGAGTGGGATCCCTGAGTCCCACAAGAGTAACCTCTTCAGGGGCCAGAGCGGTGGTGCAAGCAATAGGGCATCTGCCTTGCACGTACTAACCTGGACCGTGGTTCGATCCCCCAGCATCCCATGTGGTCCCCCAAGCCAGGAGTGATTGATTTCTAAGCATGTGGCCGGGAAAAACCCCTAAGCGTCACAGGGTGTGTCCCAAAAACCAAAAAAAGAAAAAAAAAAAAAAAAGAGTACCTCTTCTGAGGAAGCACCAGACTTGCCCCAGGTGGGGCCCTTTATAGTCCCACTAGTGGCCGGAACTCCAATTCCTCCAAGTCCGTAATGACTTGAGTTACTTTCTAGGGGCTTTTTTTTTTTTTTTAAGATCTATCATCCAGGGCCAGAGAGATAGCATGGAGTTAGGGCATTTGCCTTGCATGCAGAAGGACGGTGGTTCAAATCCTGGCATCCCATATGATCCACTGAGCCTGCCAGGAGCGATTTCTGAGCGTAGAGCCAGGAGTAACCCCTGAGCGCTGCTGGGTGTAACCCAAAAACCAAAAACCAAAAAAAAAAAAAAAATCTATCATCCATTTAATTTACTCTATTTTTTTTTGTTTTTGTTTTGTTTTTGTTTTGGGGTCACACCTGGTAGTGCTCAGGGGTTACTCCTGGCTCCACACTCAGAAATCACTCCTGGCAGGCTTGGGGGACCAGATGGGATGCCGGGATTTGAACTAATGATCTTCTGCATGAAAGGCAAATGCCTTACCTCTATGCTATCTTTCCGGCCCCAATTTACTCTTATTTCTTTTCTTTTTTTTGGGGGGGGTTTGGTTTTTGGGTCACACCTGGCAGCACTCAGGGCTTACTCCTGGCTCCACACTAGAAATCGCTCCTGGCAGGCTCAGGGGACTATATGGGATGCCAGGATTCCAACCACCGACCGTCTGATTGCAAGGCAAACGCCTTACCTTCATGCTATCTCTCTGGCAATTTACTCTATTTCTAAGTGTCTAAGAAGCTAAGAAGCTCTTTGACTATCTATGATTTGTCCTTTCAGTGACGGTATTTTTATTTCTACGAATTAAGTTTTTTAAAATCTTTCCATTCAGGGCTGGAGCGATGATAGTACAGTAGAGAGTGTGCTTATCTTGCATATGGCAGACCCAAGTTTGATTCCCAGCATCCCATATGGTCTCCTGAGCCTCCCAGGTGTGATCCCTGAGTGCAGAGTCAGGGGTAAACTCTGATCAATGCCTGGTGTAGTTAAAAAATTTTAAAAATTTGGGGCCGAAGCTATAGCACAGCGGTAGAGCATTTGCCTTGCATGCAACAGATCCAGGATAGACCTCGGTTCGATCCCTGGCATCCCATATGGACCCCCAAGCCAGGAGCAATTTCTGAGCATAGAGCCAGGAGTAGCCCCCAAGTGCTGCCAGGTGTGACCCAAAAACCAAAAAAAAGAAAAAAAAAGAAAAAAAAAAAAAGAATCCTGGCATCTCATGTTCTTAGTGCTATATTCCTAGTCTGTTGTATACATCTCACCCAGATACAGAGGGAATCGAAGTGTAAACATTTTTTTGTTTTTGTTTTTGGGTCACACTTGGCAGCGCTCAGGGGTTACTCCTAGCTTTGTGCTCAGAAGTTACTCCTGGCAGGCTCGGGGGACCATATGGGGCCGGGATTTGAACCGGGGTTATTCCTGTGTTGGCCGCCTACAAGGCAAACTCCTTACTGCTATGCTATTGCTCCGGCCCCTAAACATTTTTTATTATGCCCTCACCTCTGACAAGATTGGCTTGTTTTTTTCCATGAAAATTATTTGACAACCAGAGATACAGTCCAGAAGGTAAGGCACTGGCCTCACATAGACTGGACCTATACCACATATGGTCCCCAGGGCTCTCCCAGTAGGTGTGAGTCCTGAGCACAGAATCAGGAGTAATCTTGGAACACTACCATATGTGCACCTTTACAATAGAAACAAAATTCATATTTTTTGTACACTGTACATCTCTCTTCAGACCTTTATCACCAAACTTTTCAGAATTGGAATGTCAAGTCTTGGGATTAATTATGAGAAATTTTTTTGACCTGGGAATTGTGGGACCAGGAGAAAACTCAAGAAAAGGGTGGTAGGAGTGAGGAGAAGGTAAAAAGGTGTTCAACTTTCTCATGCAAGGAAACCTAGGAACAGCATTCGTATCACATGTGTCATTTCGAGGTTCTGCCCGAGGAGAAGCACATCCTCATTGAATGCAGGAAATGCACCCCTCTGCTATCTTACTCTGGTCAGACATCTGTTGTCTGTCTTTTTAGTTCTCAGCAAGAAATAACGTCAGTGCTGCCATGAGTGTGGAGACACGGAGCTTAAGCTTGTAGATGATGTGTAAGCCCTAGAAGCCTTCTTGAAGTAATGAGCCACAGACTGCTGAAAGCAGCTGTTGCTTGTTTGACCCAGACATTTGGGCCTTGGGGGACAAGGTGGGACTGTGTATTGAGGCATCGCTAAGAATGAGCAGAAGCAGCTGGTGCTGACCCCCATGGGCAGGCATCGTGACCAGCTGAACCTGGACCTCAGAGGGCAGGTGGTTTTTGAGCGAGGGGCTCGATGGACGGGAGCCACCTGTCTAACAGCAGGATTCCTGGAGGCCAGAGTACATGGCTTGGCCTGGAGTCTCTGATCACTGGAACTAGTGTAATCTGGGTATGATTGGTAATGATTCCTGAATCCAAAATTTCTTCTCCAGGGATGTGCCTGCCAGTGGGGGGGGGGGGTGTCAGAGTAATAGCACAGCAGGAAAGATATCTGCCTGGCACACGGCCAGCCACATTCATCCCAACATCCCACAGGTCTTTTGAGCACCACTAGGTGTTATCCCTGAGAGTAGAGCCAGGAGGAATCCCTGAGCATTGCTGGGTGTGGCCCCCAAACAAACAGACAAACCCAGGGACTTACCAGGAATGCAGCGGGGTGTGTGGAGAACTGCCAGCTGGGAGTCGGCAGGAGGTCCCCGAGCTAGCTGTGTGCCTCCATCTTCTGTGTTTCTGGCTCTTTCGAAGCAGAGCTGACCCTGTTGGTGGTAGCCATTTCAATAGAATCAGGCTGATATTTCATGAACTCTTGCTATGTGCCGATATTGTGCAATGGGTGGTGCTACAAGCTCCCCCAGATTCCTCCCCTGGCCTTACAGAACTGCCATGTGTCAGACTGGCAGAGTGTGGCGCCACAGCCTGTTGGGGTAGGACATGTCTACAGGTGCCACCTGGGCCCGGCCCACAGCACCTCAAAGGATCCTGGGGAGGGGGAGCATGTTACAACTGAATGACACTGAGGCGCCCCAAAACCCTAAATCACCTGCCAAGAACAGGGGAATCAGTTCATGTAGGCAGGAAGGCAAAGATGACAGGGTGACGTGTGACCCACACCTGAGGGCCCCAGGGAGGGATAGGCTTGCAAATGCAGAGAACCACAGCGGGTTAGTGAAGAGAAATGGGCTTTGCAGCCTTGCAGCTGATCAGCCCGTATCATGGAAGAGCCATGAGCCATGAGCCTGGAATCTGACACCAAAGCAGCCACAAAAACCGATAATTGATGAGGTCATGGCAACCTCCACAAGAAGAGAACCCTGTTCTGTGGGATGTTTGGAGAGACTCCCCAAGGATGAGAACAGCCTATGGCTGTGCTCAAAATCCATGTGACAATAGGCTGCAAAGTGCCCTCGAGCCAGGAACACTGGGAGAACTAGGGATGAGGGGCACAAAGCCCTCTGTGCCAGGCCCAAGTTGCCCAGACATGCACCTGAGGGAGGAGACAAGAGATGCTGGGAGTGTGGAGAGAGGTACACAGACATGCCTGTGTGAGGATGCTGAGGGCTTGACAGAATCCAGGTTACTGCTTGGAAAGAGGAATGGGGCACCTTACTACTTGATGAAACGTTGTCTTTGTCCAAGACAAAAATGGGCAAATAGGAACAACTCAGAGAGATTATTCTGTCCCCTTTCAGTGACCAGACCTGTGAGACATCCCAGTGCTACCATGTTTGGGGAAATAAATTCAGGAGAGAGAAATTGTGCGTCACATCTCTCAGAGGCTGCAATGGTTCTTAGAGGCTATCAGAAAAATGCTTCATAACATTTTTTTCATCCTCTTCATAACATTTTTAGATAAATCCACATTTATTAGAGCCTTTTATGAATTTCAGGTGCATCAGTAAATACTGCATGTGCTAGGTTTTGTGCTAAAGATCTAGTTCTGTCCTCACTACACAACTGACCCCTTTTTTCCTTTTACCTGCCCCATCTCCAAAACTCTCTTCTGGAAATACTAACTTAATCTTTATATTAAATTCTGGTCTTTATATTTAAGCGAGTCTAAATTTTGTTTTGTTTCATTTAGCTCTTATATTTTGTTTCTCTAAACATTTCTATTCATACAATTTTTTTTTTTTTGGTCACACCCGGCAGTGCTCAGGGGTTACTCCTGGCTCCATGCTCAGAAATTGCTCCTGGCAGGCACGGGGAACCATATGGGACGCCGGGATTCGAACCGATGACCTCCTGCATGAAAGGCAAATGCCTTACCTCCATGCTATCTCTCCGGCCCCTAATACAATATTTTTAAAAGATTTTAATCGAATTACAGTGAGAGATAAAGTTGTTCATGATTTTCAGTTGTACAATGTCTGAGCTCCTAATCCCTTTCGCTTTCCTTACCAATGTCCCCAGTTTCCCACCCATCCACCCCTAGCCTGCCTCTATGGAAGACACTTTTCTTTTTCCTTTTAGGCACCATAGTATGCAGTACTGTTACTGAAGTGTACCTCCTTTAAGCACCCAGTTCTTGTCCAGGGCAATCATTTCTCACTATCATTGTAATTGTGGTCCTTCTCTGACCTATCTGCACTCCTCACAATATGTTGAGCTTTTTACTAAGGACCAGTACTCCTGGCCTATGTTTCTCTTGTCTTTGGGCATTATTCTCCTACTATGTTGTTTTATATATATCCCACAAATGAGTGTGATTATTCCATGTCTATCTCTCTCTCTCTCTGACTCATTTCACTTCATGTTCATTCATGGATCAGAAAACTTCATGACTTCATTTTTTCCTAATGGCTGTGTGGTTTCCATCGTATAGCTATATCATAACTTCTCTATCTACTCATCTGTTCTTGGACACTTGGGATGTTTCCAGATTTTAGCTATTGTGAATAATGCTGCAGTGAAAATAGGAGTGCAGAGGGCTTTTCTGCATTGTGTTTTGGAACTGTTAGGGTATATTTCCAGAGCCGATTGCTGGGACATACGGAAGTTTCATTTCTATGTTTCTTTTTTGGGGTGATTAGGGGGGTCACAGCCGGCAGTGCCCAGGGGTTATTCTTGGCTCTACGCTCAGAAATCACTCCTGCCAGGCTCGAGGGACAATATGAGATGCCGGGATTCAAACCACCATCCTTCTGCATGCAAGGCAAATGTCCTAACTCGATGTTATCTTTCAGGCCCCTCTATGTTTCTTTTAAGGAATATCCACAAGGTTTTCCCAAGAGGCTGGATTAGTCCACATTTTCACCAGCAGTGAATGAGGGTCCCCTTTCCACACATCCACACCAGCATGGGTGTTGTTCTTTGTGATGATGTGAGGGAGTATCTTATTGTTGTTTTGACTCACGTTTCCCTGGCAATTAGTGATATATAGAGCTTTTATTTTTTTCATGGGCCATTTGACCATTTGGATCTCTTCCTTGAAGAAATTTCTATTCACCTCTTCTCCCCATTTTTTATGGGGCTGGATGTTTCTTCCTTATAAAGATCTACCAGTGTTTTATGCACCTCATATTTTAACCCTTTACTGAATGAGTGGTTAAAACATGTTCTCTTTAAAGCTAAAGATATTTATAATAAATTAATTATTAAACAGACAGGTCAATAAATAAGCATGTATATTTAAATAGCTATTTAAATCAATGGAAACACGCATAATGGGAACTAAAATGAGAACAAGGGGTTGTGTTCTTGCTAACTACACTGGCATGAAGTTGCATGTGTGTAGGAATGAGAATAGAATTTCCAAGGTTAGCAGTAGTTAGTTGTTTTTTTGTTTGTTTGTTTGTTTGTTTTTGGGCCACACCCGGCGGTGCTCAGGGGTTACTCCTGGCTGTCTGCTCAGAAATAGCTCCTGGCAGGCACGGAGGACCCTATGGGACACCAGGATTCGAACCAACCACCTTTGGTCCTGGATCGGCTGCTTGCAAGGCAAACACCACTGTGCTATCTCTCCAGGCCCAGCAGTAGTTAGTTGGGTTTCTACAACACTGCTAGTGACCAGGATATGGGCTTAGTTCTCAAAGACAGGGAAAAAAGACAGACATGCAGATGAAATGTATGCACAGATATTTTTGATGTGTAAACTTTACCAAAATAAATATAATAGCATGTAGGTTCTAAGCACCATTCTTTTATTTTTTTTTTATCTTTTCAAATGCCACTTTTTGGGGGTATTTATTTTTAAATTTTATTTTATTGAAACCATTGTGATTTACAAAGTTCTTTTTTTTTTTTTTTTTTTTGGTCTTTGGGCCACACCCGGCGGTACTCAGGGGTTACTCCTGGCTGTCTGCTCAGAAATAGCTCCTGGCAGGCACGGGGGACCATATGGGACACCAGGATTCGAACCAACCACCTTAGGTCCTGGATCTGCTGCTTGCAAGGCAAACGCCGCTGTGCTATCTCTCTGGGCCCGATTTACAAAGTTCTATAGTTGGATGTGAAATGGTGGGTTGTGTATTTCATAATCCCTATAGAGGGATCCCCATGCCCCAAGTGCGGGTAGGACAAGAAACAGACGTCCAACAGCAATTGCGATGCAGGAAATAATCCACACACAGTTAGGAGCAGGCCAGAAACTCACACTCACAAGCCAGTCGCTCCACCACGTGGAACCATGAGCCAAGATGGCAGCTCCTCTTCCAGGCCTCCAAAGTAGCTTTCATTGGGAAAAACAAAGCCCACCCCCAAAGGGAGTGGGGAAAAGCCAGATGAGGAGGCAATGAGGACATCTTCTTAACATGTAAACCAAAGGAACCAATTGAAAGGCATCTAAAATTAGAAGGCAATGAGAGGACTGACCCAAAGGCCTCTACCAACAGTTGAGTTTCATACATATCATGAATCAGGGTCAATCCCATCACCAATGTTCCCAGAGTATATCCTATACCACCACCCTTTGTCCCCCAGTCTGCCAGCATAAAAGGCCCTAAGTTTAAATGTTAAAGTTTGAGTTTCTTGATTCCATTGTTATTTGGCCTGGATATTTATTTCTCTCCTTTTTTTTTTTTTATCTCAACCAATGCACCTGAGACCACTTGGCTCCTGGCCCCCATCCTTTCATATTTGATTTCTCCTCCTTCACTCAGTTTCTTTCCTTTTCCTCACTATACTCTGGGGCCTTGTTCCCAGTATTTCTGATATATGCCATTCTCTCTGGTGTACGAGGATATGTTATTGTTGTCTTTTTTTTGGGGGGGCACACCCAGTGACACTCCTGGCTATGTGCTCAGAAATCACTCCTGGCATGGGGGAACCATATGGGACGCTGGGGATCAAACTGTGGTCTGTTCTTAGGTTAGCGTGTACAAGGCAGACACCTTATGCCCTGTGTCACTGCTCTAACCCCTTCTTGTTGTCTTGATAAGTGGTGATGAGCATTTTTTCATGTGCCTGTTGGCCATCTGTTGGTCTTCCTCAGAAAAGTGCCTGTTCATTTCCTCCCCATTTTTTGGTTTTAGGTTTTGTGGAGTTAACCTTTGTGAGTACTTTGGATAACCAAGATATCAAACCTTTATCTGATGTATTGAGTGCAAAAATTTTTTCCCATTCAATTAACTGTCTTCTAACTTTAGCCTGTATTTCTCTTGCCATAAGAAACTTTTTAGTTTGATGTAGTCACATTTATTCAAATTTGATGCTATAGCTCTTGTCATTGGCATCCTATCATCAAAGACATCTTCGAAGTCTAGGAGTGTTTGGAGTGTTCTGCCTATGTTTTTCTCAATTAACTTTATGGATTTGGGTCTAATCTCAAAGTCCTTAGATCACTTTGATTTAGTTTTGTATAATGAGTGAAATATGGATCAAATTTTATTTTCTTACACATGGATATCCAGTTGTTCCAACACCATTTTTTGAAGAGACCGTCTTTATTCCATTTCTTGGCTCCTTTGTCAAAAATTAATTGACCATATGCTTCTAAGCACCATCCTAAGTATATTACATGAATCTCAAATTAATATCTCAATAACTCTAAGGGGCTGGAACTCTGACTATCCTATTATGGAAGAGGAAAAGAGAGGAGGCCAGATGCTAGGCCCAGCTGAGCTCAGCTGAAGGTCCCCAGTACTTTCACAAAGGAGCAGCTTGTAGAAACATGTCTGGCAACACAAGGCCCTTAGTCTGACCCCTGTAACTGCCTACCTGCCCAAGTACCTCCAAGGGTAAACCTGATGGTCCTTGAACTCTCCTGAACATTGCCCATAAAGCTGTATAAAAATCTTAGAAAACTGTTATTTACATGGATTGCCCAACTGATATTTCCAACATTAAAAATAAAAACTGAGGAGCCAGCACAGTGGGTATGGCATTTGCCTTACATGTGGATGATCAGATTTGATCCCTGGCATCTAATATGGTCCTCTGATCCTGCCAGGAATTATTTCTGAGTGCAGAGCCTAAGAGTCACACCAAGTCCTGCCAGGTGTGGCCCCAAACAAACAAACAAACAAAATTAAAACTGAGGTATGGAGAGATCATCCAGGAGTAAGGCCACCTTGTCTTCAGCTGATCCTGATCCTGTAACCAGCCCCATCCACCCCCATATTAGAGTAGAGCTGAGGAGCCAAACAGCTCGATGAGTGGAAGCACATACCTGGAGCCCAAACATGAATTCTGCTACCTCTGGATTGTCTCTGGTGTCCCCTCATCACTGTTGGACGTAAGTAGCACAGCTTGGCCAGGCTGAACACCAAACATCAGCCCCCTCCCAACCAGACCAAGGACTGGAAATGATACTGACAGTAAGCACTGCTGAGGAGCATTCTAAAAATGGTGTGAACTTAAAATGATGAGTTTCTCATGAGAATAATCATACTTTAACATAAAACCCTTGAGCACCAATAGCAGGGCCACCTCTGCTTCAATGAGCATGTGTTTTCCAAGAAGGGTGTTGGAGAATGGGGCTCACATCTCTCCTGCAGGCTGGTTGCTCACTCCTGCTTGCAGCACTGAGACAGCTCCTGGCTCCCTGGCAATGCTTAGTCCCAGGGCAGTGCAGGGCCAAGTGCAGGTTGGTGTCCCAGCTTCCTGTTGGAGATGACAGGGGCCTCATGTCTCCAGGGAGACAACATGTGGAGCCCTCGTCTTTCCACTTCACCACAGAGCTTGGGGGCTCCTATCTCATGTGTGTAGCAATCTGCTCCTTGCCTTCCCCAATGAGGCTGGTGGGGTGAGAATTCTCTGAGGGCACCACCAGCTGCCCTGTGAGTCTGACCAGAGCCTACCATCTATCACTATCTAATCTGGTCAGTAAGTCCACTGAGAAGTCTTCCCTCAGTGTGGATGGCTGACCAAGATTTCTGATTGATGATAGTGAAAGGCGAGATTCCTCATGCTTACTAAGTAAGAACCTCCCACTATCTAATCTCATCAGTAGGCCTACTGAGAAGCCTTCCCTCAGCATGGATGACTAACCAAAATCTCTAATGGTGAAGATGATAGGAATCTCATCAGAAGGTCCACTGAGAAGTCTTCCCTCAGTGTGGATGGCTGACCAAGATTTCTGATAGTGAAAGGCGAGATTCCTCATGCTTACTAAGTAAGAACCTCCCGCTATCTAATCTCATCAGTAGGCCTACTGAGAAGCCTTCCCTCAGCATGGATGACTAACCAAAATCTCTAATGGTGAAGATGATAGGAATCTCATCAGAAGGTCCACTGAGAAGTCTTCCCTCAGTGTGGATGGCTGACCAAGATTTCTGTCAGTGAAGGTGATATCTTCATACTTAGTAACAAACGTTTACTTGGCCTAAATATGAATCTCCCTTCTGCTGTATTAAGTGTGTATATAGTAGAACTTTTTACTTCCTAACATAAGGATTTTTATAGGCAAATATACCCTTGATTACATTTCTCTCTACCTGGAAAACTCAGCATCAAAGGACACTTAGAAACAACTTTTATTTCTTTTTGTCTTTAAAATGCCCTTGCAGTTTTTAACAGAAAGAAATGTTCTGCTTTGGGACATCTCTAAAGGACTTTGAGTACTTATTAACTAATTTTTACCTCAGAACTAACATCAAAAAGGTTTGGGAAGGATATAGCATTGGGCTGTTGAACTTTTTTTTTTACAGGTATAGGAAGTTTGATAGGGAAATCCAGCTCCTCGTGAAATCCCCAAATTTACATCAGAGACTAGCCAGACAGGAACTACTTTGAGATGTTAAAATTAACCTTCTCTTTTTAACTGCAGACTCTTACTTGCAATGTATCTATCTATTCATCAGGTCCGCTTACCACCTAAAGCCAGGTGAACTGTTTTGTAAATCAAACAATGTATACTGATTAAGCTTCTGCTAACAAGGAAGATATTTGTATTTGCATAGAAGCAAATGTGAGCATTCTTTTTGTTTTTTGTTTGTTTGTTTGTTTTTTGTTTTTTGTTTTTGGGCCACACCCGGTGATGCTCAGGGGTTACTCCTGGCTATGCACTCAGAAGTTGCTCCTGGCTTGGGGGACCATATGGGACACCGGGGGATCAAACCGAGGTCCATCCAAGGCTAGCACAGGCAAGGCAGGCACCTTACCTCTGGTGCCACCGCCTGGCCCCGTGAGCATTCTTTTCATACTACAGAAAAAAAACTGTCAAAATCCTCCATTTGTACTCCCAGGTTTTCACATTAAAGATCAGAATGCTGTTCTTCCACATAACCTTGTGTGGTCCCTCATTTCTTCATATTTCTCCTTCCTTGCACCCACTCTCCTAGAGGGGACTCAAACAAGTTCTCTAATATAACCAAACCAAAGATAGTTGCAGCAAGAGCCCACCCAGACAGAGACAGTCCGGGGGGAGCACAGGAAGAAGAACCCAAGGATGCAGAATGTCACTCAGGGATGCCCTTAGAGGTGAGCTGGCTAGGGAAGCCAGGGTTATTGATATTGATGTGGATGTACTCACTGGGGCCTCAGATAGATGAGGCACAGTGAGTGGTGTGGGGCCCTGACAAGGGTTTGTGTGGGATGGTACAGAACAGCTTGGGTTTGGGGTGAGACTATGGGACTTCCATGGCAAGCGTCGTTTGGGAGAACTCCAAGCCCTCCTCCTCTTCCTTCTTCTACTCCTCCCTCTCTTCTTCCTCCTCCTCATTTTCCTTTCTGAAGCTGCCCCTGGGAAAGCAGCTTGTAAACCCATCACAGCAGGCACTGGAAACAGCAAGACAATGAGGGGTGCTTGGATCTTTACAGGGTTGGTTGGGAGCCCAGTCAGGAAGCCTGCCCATGGATCAGGCATCCCTGCTCTGCTGACAGGTGCTGGCCGTGCCCCAGCATGCCGCGTGTGCCTACGTGCCCAGGCTGGGCAAAGCTGTGCCCGCAGAGGCCATCCCTGCAGAAGGGTAGGACGGTGCTTTGATCGCTGGTCCCTGCTCCTGGGAATCTCTATCCCCTGGAGGTCTCAACTGAGGCCCCACCTGCAATGGGGCTCCTGCCCACTTCTCCACGAACACCTCTGACGCCTTGCAAGAGTTAATGAGAGCTACAGTCAGCCGGGCCCCCTGAGACTTCAGAGGTTTCTACCCAATCCTGCCCTTGCTTCTGCATCCCGGGCTCAGGAGAGACTGTCCTGGGGGCTGGGCAGGAGGGGTTTCCTAAGGTGGACCAAGGCCAGGCTGACGTCGGGGATGCTGCAGCCTGCATGAGGGCATTTTGCAGAGGAGCAGAGGTAGGAGGAGAGGGAGAAGCAGAGGAAGGAAAAGAGGATCACCTGCAAGGGGGAGGAGCTGGTGAGCAGAGAGAGGGCAGAGGAGCACTGGGAGCAGAAGCCCCACTGGGCAGGATGAGTTCCCCAGAACTCAGTAGAGCATCTCAGCACCAGGAGGGGATCTTTGGGGTTCTTCCTGTGCCCTCACATGTCCCTCAGAGAGGCTGGGCTGGGGACTCCCAGCTGGGCAGATGGCCATGGTGCTGACTCAGTGCAGGGAAATCTATCCAGTGATGGAATAAAATTCTGTGGATGGGTCCCCACTCCTCCCCCATGGGGTGCCTGGACCAGTCATCGCAGTGGGTTGTCAAGTGGGCACACGGAGGACTTCTAGGCTGGTTTCCATGTGGGTGAAGGGCTGTGAGACCAGCCCAGTCCAATCCAGGGCACAACACCCGAGCCAAGCTGTGCAAGATACAGGGCGAGTCTCCTACCCCTGGGCAGGTCATTAACCTTCATCTTCTAACTGCTTCCATCCTCAGTTTCCCTAGCTGCCAAATAAGGTCAGAGTTGCCTGCCAGGGACTGTCAGGTGGGGAGGTAAGCAGGAGACATGAGTGTGGGCAAGGGCAGCTTCCTCTGTGCCCCTGGTGGTTTATACAGGCACAGAGAGAGCACAAGGCCCCAGAAGTGCCCAGGAAACAGCGGGCATGAGGGGCTGGAGGTGAGCGTGTTTGGGTGGACAGAGCCCACATGAGTACAGATGCTCCAACCAGGAAGAAGTTGGACTAGCTAGGACTCAGGGCATGCAGGGTGAGAGCCACCCAAGCACTGCAGAGGGTGGGGTGCGGGCACCTCACTTCTCTTGGCAATCAGTGTTGGGAAGGGGCTTAGCAGAGTGAGCAGCAAACATGCCCACAGGGATTGCAGTGTGGCTGGCTTGAGATGAACTGTGTGGGGTAGGAATAAATGGCAGGGATACAGCTGGGCACATGGTCTGGGGACCAGGGTGCTTGTGGGCCAGCGACATGTGGGGACTCCTCCACCTCTAAAGAGCCCTGTGTAACCAGGACCATGGGTGAGCCCAGCTCTTTTTACTTTTGTTTTTTTTTTGTTTGTTTGTTTTTGTTTTTGTGTTACACCCAGCAGTGCTCAGGGGTTACTCCTGGCTCTACACTCAGAAATTGCTCCTGGCAGGCTCAGGGGACCATATGGGATGCCAGGATTCGAACCAATGTCCTTCTGCATACAAGGCATGTCAGACATGCCTTGCCCCCATGCTATCTCTCCAGTCCCTGAGCTCAGTTCTTAGCACCTTCTGTCTCCTGTCCCCGATCACTTGCCCCTGGCACTTCCTGCTGTCCCCAGATTGGCCTTACTCCTCTTGCCTGCACCCAGAATACACCTGACTCAGGACGGCTCAGTCCTGTGGGCACCTGCCCTTCACCCACTCCTGGCCAGGTTGAAGCCTCTCCTGGAGCCTTGACATCTCAACTCTCTGCTCCTTGCCAGCTTCCCACTGGATACAAGTCCAAGGTTCCCTTCCAGGAAAAAAAGATTCCTCTGCGATCCCCCAGTGTAGAATTAAATATAAAAATAAGAGATCCACGTGTTGGGTGAGGCCGCCCTAGGCACTGTGTTTCTAACCCCTTAGGCGGACGGGTATGATGAAGGGTAGGAGTCAGCTCGCTTTATTCTATGGCTTTTTTCTCTGTCACGAGTCTTTCTGCTATCTGCTTTCTTTGTCAAGCAGCTTCTTCTTTTTTAATTAATATCTTTATTTAAACACCTTGATTACAAACATGATCGTGGCTGGGTTTCAGTCATGTAAAGAACACCCCGCTTCACCAGTGCAACATTCCCATCACCAATGTCCCAAATCTCCCTCCTCCCCCGTCAAGCAGGTTCTTTTGCTACTTCTCCTCTTCCTTTTGCTGCTCCTTTCCCCTCCCCCTGCCCCAAGACTCTTTTATTCTTTATTTAAAGTAGCCAGCCCATTCCAAATGTGTGCAGGTCTTATCATCCAGGTGGGATTAACATCTCAAAAGAAGAGGTTAGGGAAACAGGAAGTTTGGGGAAGGGATACCTTACACCCCAGCAACCTACATTCTCTATGAAAAGTACCCCCAGACACAGCCGGGGCCTTTGCTGCCCCATACCCTAACTAGGCCTCCTTCAGGGATCTGTGTGAGGCCTGGCCTGGAGTCAATGGAGGTTTTGAGATGTGGGTGCTATGGGAATCCCATGTTCATGTTCATGGCATGAGACACCCCCTTTGCTTTCTTCCCCAAAGTCTGTGATGTTTGCACATTGTGCAGAGAAGAGAAGGATTCCAAGGAACTTTCCAGAACTCCTGCCTGTGCCCAGCTTCCTTGCAGTGGTCTGGGCTCACACCTGCCGACGCCCTGGGGCTCCCTCCTCTGCCCCCCCACCCCCCCTTGTTCTATCAGGAGCTGCTGATGAATGTGGTCTAGTCCCTGGTGCCTCAGTTTCTCTCAGGGAACACATGTTCTTTCACCAGCCAAGCCTCTAAGGGCCGAGCGGAGTTTCCGTGAGCACAATCAAAGAGGTCATTGTTGGGGCCTTCCAGGTCCTCAGAACTCCTTGGGGCCCCTGTTCCTTGGAAAAAGCATCAGCTCACTTCCTCCAAGGCTGGCTGTTGAGTGCGCAGGCCCAAGCTGGAGGGGAGAAGGGCGGAATGCTCAGAGCATGAGTCTCACTGGTCCATCCGTCACCTGTGGGGACACGCTCACAGGGTTGGGGACACTCCCATGGCCCAGCAGCAGGTGAAGGCAGAAGGAAAGGGAGTCCGGCTGCCATTCACCCAGGCCACTCACCCACTTACCCACACGCACCCCAGTTCACATCGTGTCTGGCTATGCCAGTTCACAGCAGCATTGGCTTAAGGGATCGTTTCCCAGGTCCCCTCAGGCCCAGCTTCTCCAGAGTGGACACTGACTTCGCCAACCCTGTGGCCTCACTGCCTGCCTCACTCCATTCAGATGTTGTTCTTAGAGCTGTGCACATTGGCCCAGTGGCTCTGGTGAAGGCTTGTGTCCCATGCTCACCATCCCCTTGGTCTTACCTTTGCCCCATGTGGGGAACCAAGCTGCCAGGGCCCGCAGCCCTCTAGAGCAGCTGTGTGCCTAGGCAGTGTGCGGGGCCTCGGAGCATGTCTCTCCCATGTCTCTCCACATCTCTCTCCAACCTCACTCATTCACCACTGCAAGGCCGAAGGCTACTTCTCAGGTCTGGGGATCACAATGAAGCTGTTGGAAGACCCATGGGCAGCTTGGTGCCTCTGGTTGTCTGATAATGCCAGGGCAGGCACTTCCGGAACCAGAGGAGATGCTGTGAATTGTGTGAGGACCCTCCTATCTGGCTCCCCAGGGTACACCAGGCTTTGGTTCCCAGCAGGAATTCCAGCTACCAGCTAGCTAGGGTTGGGGAATGCCAGGTTTCTGTCTGCCTTGATGTGGGGCTCTCTCTGTCTTTCCTCTCTCTGTGTCTCTCTCTGTTTCTCAGTCTCTCTCTGTCTCTGTATCTCTGACTATCTGTCTCTCTGTCTGTCTGTCTCTCCCATCAAACTATTATTTCCTGATAGCAGGGAGCTGAGAGACTCTCACGCTAGCCCCTTTGTGTTTTGAGTCTGCTCTTTGTGTGTGTTTTTTAATCAATTTTTTCCATGTCCCCCATTCACAATACAAACCAGAGGACCTGGGCTGAGGTGTATATGGGGTGTGTTTACTGTGCCTGCTTTGATCAGGGACTGCATTGCAGTGTGTCTGAAGAACTCTCTCTCTCAGGCCTCATTGCTGTTTGACTGACTGGAAGGACTGTCTCTCTCAGGAGAGTCCTGGTGACTATTTCTCCCACACTGAAGCTTCCCTTCCTGTCTCTAGACATTCTCAACACAGGCATTTCATTTCTATTGAATCCGGCTTCCCCAGGATCTTTCTTCTTCCATTTGACTCAGTTTGTTGAGCTTCACAGTGGAAACTAAAGGGACTTTTATGAAGATTGAAGAAAATCTATAGATTTGCTTGGAAGAAACCAAAAATCAAAACATTTCTCCCTACCCACACAAAAAAAAAATGATACTATCTTTAGGTATTCATTAATATTTTAAAATATTTTCTTATTTATTCAAGCCAAGATCTTATATGTTTTTAGAAGCACATAATCCTAGTATCTTTTCATTTCTTCTACTTAAAATTTCATTGCAATATTTAGGATCAGCATCTTAGTTTCTAGAAAAAGTTGATATGGTTTTTAAAAGTGATGTGCTGAAAATGTGAAGAATAAACATTTTAGGAGCCAGAGTTTTAGCAAAGCGGGTAGGATATTTGCCTTGCATGCAGCTGACATGGGTTCAGTCCTCGGCATCCCATATGGTCTCTGCACCTGCCAGGAGTGATTTCTGAGCATAGAATTAGGAGTGACCCCTGAGCACTGTTGGGTGTAACCCAAATACCAAAAATAAATTAGCACTGTGAATCTTCTCATCCTGAACATGATAATCTTGCCATGTCAGTCTTCATTTATTTCACTCAGTAATATTTTTTCGTTTTTATTATAAAATAAATAAAATAACATTCTGCCATTTTAAGTAGATACATTTTCAAATCTTTTGTCAAATTTATCTCTAGGTAGTTAACATTTTAATCTACTTAAAATGATATTAAATATTTGATATATGATTGTCCATGTCTGTGTTTGTGTGTTTAATATGGAAAACCAAATTACAGATGAAACAGGTTTCTTTTCTATTGATCTCATATGCTTTAATCATGACAATCTTATTCATTCATCTTCCTGCCTTTTTCTATAGATGTAGCTTCCTACATGCTCCTACATGTTCCTAAGTTTCCTACAGATAGATATTTGTGAATAAGAACCGTTTTAGTCTTTCCTTTTCCAATTTTCATTTTTGTTTTGGGGCACACCCAGTGAGGCTCAGGGGTTACTCCTGGTTCTGCATTCAGGGTTCACTCGTGGTAGTGCTAAGATGGGGGGACAGGACACTATATGGGATGCACAAACCTGGGCCTGCCATATGCAATGCTTTCCTCCCTGTGCTGCCAATGTGTCCTGTTCCTTGACTCATCACATCTACTGGCAGTTTTGAACAGCCACTTTGAGTAGCCATTTCTGCCTTATTCCTCTTTTTAAAATAAAGTCAAGAAAGGGACAAATGCCAAAATATATGAAAGCTTATCATTCAACCAACATGATCTAGTTGAATCCAATCCCTGGCTGCAATCCAAGTGAACTAAATTGTCTTTTTTTTATGTTCAATCTTGGCTGTATATTTTTTTTTTTTGTCAAAGTCCAGCGTCTGGGTGACAAACTCTTCTTTTATTCCTGATTTGCTGACATTAATTTTTTTTAATTATGGCTTCGGTAACATGATGATACAAGTATGAGCGTTTATGGACACAAAGTTTTCCTGCAACCCCTACCCCACCCCACCGCAGTGCCCATGGCCCTAGGATCAGTCTTTGGTTGTGTGGAACCAGACCCCCAACCCCCAGTGAGCAATGTTGCTTCCTTCCAGGGCAGCTGGCACGCTCCTAAGGGTCTATATGGGCTTGTCCCCCCGAAGTTGCAGCTCACAGATGTGGCACGTAGAAGCATGGTTCCCCCTCCCCCATTTACAGTTAGCCTCAGAGACCCTCCAGCCCTTCCACTCTTAAGGCTAGCAGAGCCCAGCCCCTGGCCTCTTCTTCCAAGCCTGGTGGGCTGATGCTATCATTGAGATTTGGGTGTTGCCCCTGCCCCGATGGGAGACGTGCCTGCCACGGGGAGCCGATGAGTTTTACAGCCTAGTTAGGGACTTTATGAGGAGGACCAATTGTTTCATGTCGCCTCATAAAACAGGTCAGCTCGGAGATGGTGACATCACCTACCTCCCCTCCGTGGTTCCCTAAGAGTTTTGCACCTACCCGCTGGGGCCACTTCCGGATGTTCCCACACTCTGGTCATGGGCGTGAAGGCCGAGGCAGCCCAGGGCCACCTTGTCGTGTTCTTCCAGGAGGAATGCATGTGACGAACAGGGCCCGGGATGTCCAGGGTAGGCGTGCAGAGCTTGGGTAGCATCTGGAAACCAGTTAGGCATTTCTTGGATAGCCAGCCTGTTGTTGTCATCCGGTAACACCCCCACTGGGCTGGTCTGCTTACACAAGCCAGTCCCAACCCCAAGCTAGCTAAGGAGGAGGAAGAAGAGGAGGAGGAGGAGGAGGAGGAGGTGGGGCTGGGGCCTCCTCTCATCCATTCCTGATTTATAACCAGCTTGAATGCGGGGGAGGGACCCGGCTCCCGGGCACAGGCTGCTGGCAGGTCACATCCACAAATGCCTCCGGAGCAGCAGGCTGGCTGCCTCCTGCTCCTTGTCTTCCTGGGGCTACCAGGGCCCGTGGACTCCGTGACCAGGACCTACTACCTGGGCATCGTGGAAGAGTACTGGGACTATGTGCCCCAAGGCAAGGACGTCATCACTGGGAAGAGCTTCTCAGAGGACAAGTGAGTGAACCCTGGGAACCCAGGGCATCCACTGCACATTGCTCTTGGTTCAGGGTGACAGATGACAGGAAGTTGCCTGCTTGGATAATGTGGGGTTGCACTGACCCGAGTGGCCCAAGGAGGGCTGGCCCACTGGGACAGCCAGCAGAGGACAGGTGTGTCCTGGGGATATGACAGCACCAGTCTGTCTGCTTGAGGGCGTCGTGCTGCTCTGTCTGGCCATTCACAGCCATGGAAACAAGCTAGGACACGGACAGAACTTTGTTCTATGTCTGTTCAGCAGACGGGAGTGTGTCTGTGTCTGTTTCTGTGTCTGTGGAGTAGACGGGACCATGTTCTCCGTCTGTGGACCAGGTGTTTCATGGCATGGTTCTCTGATGGCATCTGCTGGTTCCATGTACTGTGCTTCTTTCTGCTGGCGGAGTACGAGAGACCTAAGAGAGAGCTGGGCTTTCCCACGTGGTGCTCAGTGAGTGAGGAGGGAGGGGAGTACCCACTCTTGTCAATGGTTGTGTCTTGTCTTCATGATGCAGTGTTCCACTCAGGGGAAGTTTTCTGGGTGGTGAGAGGCTGCCTGGGGCGTCACTTTGCCCAGCGGGTGCCATGTGGCAGCTCCAGATGGCTCATGGTCCCAGGGAGCTGAGAGCAGAGTCACTTGTCCCTTTCTTCCTGCCGAGATTGCAAACTTCAGCACCTCCTTGTAGCCAAAGTTCCCCGAGAAGCCACAGCTTGGCTTCACGCACGCACACCCTCATTCCAGCCCATGTCCTCAGACATCTCTTGGGGTGTTCTGGGTCCTTTGGGGGTATTGGGGTGCAGCCTCCTCCTTGCTGGGCCAGCTAATAGCTTTAGCATTTGGCTCCAGTTCTTGGAGCTCGGGGCCAGTCTGGAGTGTGGCCCCCTGCCAGGAAGAAGCCCCCAATGTGGAATCTCATATTCTTTGGGGGGGGCACAGTCTCATCTGTCTGTTGGAGGGTCCAGAGCTCTTGCCAGCCGGGTGAGACTCACTTCCTCCTGCCCATGCCCTGAGGCATGTGTCCGGGGGCCGTTTCCAAGCAAATACTGAATTCCCCACCTCTGGCCAGTTGTTCCCTGGCTGGAAGTCCAGCAGCTGCCCTGGCCAGAGCCTCTGAGGGTATAGAACTGCCCCCCACTCTGCCCTCGCAGTGGAAACAGCTGCAGGACTCACTTCTTGGGTCTGCAAGGATGCAGCTGGAAGCCCTGAGTCCTGGTCTCCCCTGATGCCCCTCAGAGTTGTATATGAGATAAAGGGCCTTGCCTGCACCCCTGGGCGGTGCTGCCTGCAACTCTGCATCCCCCGAGCTCCCAGGCCAGGCTGGGGTTCTGAAAGGCTGCATCCAGGATGCACTGCCAGGTTCAGAGGGGCTGGGGGTCCCTGGGGCAGAGGAAGGCACCAGATTTGATGGTTTTGCCTTCAGGACTTCCTGATTCTCTCCCACAAGGAGAAAGCTCAGCTCTGAGGGTAAGCAGGGACCTTAGTAATAAAAATGTTCTAGGGCTGGAGTGATAGCACAGCAGGGTAGGGAGCGCACTTACCTTGCATGTGGCTGACCCAAGTTCTATCCCAGCATCCCAGGTGGTCCTGCCAGGGGTGATTCCTGAGCGCAGAACCAGAAGTAACTACTACCAGATATGGCCTCAAAGCTCAAAACTAGAACCTTCTAGAAAGTCCTGTCTCACCCCAAGGCAAACTTGGTCACAGGTGTGACTCTCCCAGCAGAGATGTCATGAGCAAGCCTGTTACCCTGGGTCATCCCAAAGCCATATGACTTTTCTAGCTTCTCCAGGGATGAAACGAATCTTTCACAGAGCTGGGGCACGAAGATTTGGCCACTGGATCGGTTGAGTTACTTTGGAGACTTCGTCTTCTGACGAGCATCTTTTGCCCAAGAGTCCATTCATGATCAAGAGGTTGGATGGCCCTGGGGACCGAAGAGATGAGACCATCTCTCTGCCAGGCATGGCCAGTCGGGCGGTCACGTTGCTGTCCTGAACACATCAGCAGGGTCCAAATTAGAACAAGGTGGCAGTGAGCAGCGTTGCTGTCTGAGAATAAAAGCAAAATAATTTCCCCTCTCTCTGCTGGCTGAGGAGGCCACTGGCCCCTTGGGTTTGCCTGGCCCTGACCCCAGGCCTCCTGCTCAGGCTCTGGACGCCTGCTTGAGTGTGTGTGGCCTCAGCAAACCGCAGGGGGGCTTGTCCCTCCCTTAGAATACAGGGCTAGGGGGGCCCACTTTCGGCTGAGCTATTGGGACCCCGGGTGTGTGCTCTCGGGGTTTAGTGAAGATGGGAGACTGATTCAGTGGTGTACCAAGGGGCATTCAGGCATGGGCCTGCTTTGACAGCCAGCAGAGGGAATGAGTTGGGAGCACTGTTCAACCACAGGGCATGTCCTAAGCCATCCTGGTCTGACAAAGCCACTGTCCAGGAGCAGAAACGTGGGCTGAATGAACACCCAGAACTCTGTGGATGATGCTGTGAGAGTCACGGGGTCCCACGTGCTCCCATTGCTCCCCGTCCTCCCTCACCATGCCCAATGGCCTCTACCCTCTGACCTGCAGTAAAATCAGGATCCTGTGCAGAAATGGAAACGCTGGAATTCAGAACTCTAAGCACTGAGTGAGGGCATGAGACCAGAGACCAGGTTGGCACCCTGGTGGGCTGGGCACAGCTTCAGAGGGGCCTTCGTCTACCAACATCCATCTCTTGGTGGAGACAGGGCCAGAAAGGGGATGTCATTAGGTCTTTACCTCCTATCAGAGAAGACCAGAGTGAGGCAGGTGAGCTGCTGGTGGGGCTGTGGGGAGGGCAGATGTATGGTGCTTCTCTTCTGTTTAGGACCCACCTGTACTTCACTCCTCAAGGGACTTCTTGGTTACAGGAAGGCTACTGGAGTGCCAGTCCTCATTGTCTCTATTCTGGGAAATGGCAGGTGGAAGAAGTGGCTCTTCCGGGCTCTAGTGGAGACAGCAGGAACTGAGGAGCAGGCTTGGAGACCATCTTAGTTCTGGGTTTTTCCTCTTAGCCCAACTCCCTGAGATCCTTTCTCTCCCTCTCTTTCCTCTCTCTCTTTCTCTCTCCCTCTATTTTTCTCTCCCTCTCTCCTTTCTCTCTCCCTCTCTCTTTCTCTCTCCTCTTCCTCTTTCCCTCTCTTTCTCCCTTTCTCCTCTTTTTATCTCTCCCTCTCCCTTTCTCTCTCCCCTCTTTATCTCTCTCCCTCTCTCTCCCCCCCTTTTTAACTCTCTCCCTCTCTCTCCATTCCTCTCTCTCCCTGTCTCCCACCCACCCCTCTCTCTTCCCTGACTCCTGCTCTCTTTCTTCCTTGTTTCTGGACAGTGGCCTGCAGGCCTAGCCAGCACAGAGTGCCCACCTCACTCTTCAAGTCCCTTCTCTGTCCAGAGCTTCGTCTAGAAAGTTTCTGCCAGTCAACAGAGGGGTGTCAGGCCAAGAGAAGCATCTCATGGGCCCAGCTCAGTGAGTCCAGACTTGCTGGGCAGCTGTGGGGTTCTGGTTACATGGCTGAGAGTTCTGGCTCCCCCTTTCTGGGTCACCACCAAGTCCCTGCCTTGGTATCCCCCTCAGTGAAATGGGGCCGGCTGGTGCTCACTAAACAGCACCCGGGTGTAGTCCGGACCCAAGAACCCAGGCAAGAGTCTCCTCTCAGAAGCCCTCTGGACACTCTGAGGGTCTGCAGAAAGGAGGCAGAGGGAACCCCATTCCCACTCTCTATAAGGCTTTGCAGAACCCAGCTTTGGAGCCGCAGCAGGTTCCACGAACCCCCAAATCCTCAAACAGCTGGCTTGGGAGGCAGCAGGGGACTGGGTACAGGGTTTTATATTAAGGGAGTGGTACAGGCTCCTGTCTCTCTCCCCACTGGGAATGCTGTGCCCAGGCCCCAGGCAAGCTCACTTGAGTGGCTGAATATGCAAAGGAAGGAGCCCATAGGCGGCGTGGGGAGTGTGAAGAGAATCACCTCTCTCTGGGAAGGCACAAAAAGCCATTAATGTCATTAGGGCAGGTGCAGTCCGGGTTGCAACAGGGAGCGCCTTCTCCACCCTCCTGCTTCCTGGGCTCGAGGCTTAGCCTGACCTGATTGCTCCTGGCTGCTCTCGTCCTAGTGTGAGGAACACACATACATGGACATACATATATGCACACAAACATATACACACGCACCCCTCCCCTTGGCCCTGCACAGCCCTTCTTCCCCTGGAGCACTAAGCCTAGGACCTGATGCTGCTCCCCCATGTTCCCGTCTGCCCATCCCTGTGTGCCCCTAAGCTGCTCCAGGGCTACAACTGTCCTAGGTGCCGGGTGCTTTATCCTCACTGGCCCCAAATGCCTACGGCTGAGGCTCGGCTGCAGGTTGGGGTGGCCACGTAGCATGACAGGTTGGGCCCTTCTGTGCCGGTGGTGGGGAGAGACAGTCATTGCCACCCTGAGGGTCCTGGGGTCTCCCTCTCTGGGGTAGTATGTTCCACAATCCCCAGAGAGGGAGAGGGATCCTCATACCCCCAATCCAGGTAGGACAAGAGACGCAGGTCAGGCAGCAATTCCGACGCAGGAAATAATCCACACATAGTTAGGAAAGTATAGCAGGCCAGAGACTCACACTGAAAGCTGTTCACCCACAAGCAAGTCGCTCCACCATGTGGAACCATATGCCAAGATGGCGGCTTCTGCCTACAAAGCAGACTTTATTGGGAGAAACAAAACCCACCCCCATGGGGAAGGGAAAAAGCCATATGAGGAGGTAATGGGGAAACATCTTTTAAAAAGGAAAACCAACTAAACCAACTGAGAGACATCTAATTAGAAGGCAATATAAGGACCAACCCAAAGGCCTCTACCAACAGGGCAGCTCTTCCTTGTGTGTTCAGGAGGTGCCAAGGGGGCACCCTGCTCTCCCACACCTCTGCCTCCTGCCAAAGAGGTGGCTGCACATAGGGACACCCTGGGCAGCTCTGAGAGCTGCAGGCTTCTGGCTGTGGCCTTGCTTCTTCCTCAGCAGTTGGGGCCTTGGGTGCTGCTCCTGAGGTAACTGGGGTGCTGGTGAGGGGACACGCTGCGACTGACTTGTCACCTTCCCCTTCTCCCTGCAGGCTTGCCACCTTGTTCCTGGAACGGGGCCCCAACAGGATTGGTCGCCTTTACAAAAAGGCCGTGTACAGGCGCTACACTGATGACTCCTACTCCACGGAGATCCCCAAGCCGCCCTGGCTGGGCTTCCTGGGCCCCATCTTGAGGGCTGAAGTGGGGGACGTAGTTGTCATCCACCTGAGGAACTTCGCTTCCCGCCCCTACTCGCTGCACCCACACGGAGTTTTCTACAACAAAGACTCAGAAGGTACCAGAGACGCCGGTCAGGCCTCTCCAACCCCTTGACCTGGAAGCTCTTGCTCCCTCACTTTCCACCTTCTTGCCCTCCTTGGGTCAGACCTGATGTCCCTGCAGGCATGCCCAGGGCGCACAGCTCCTTTCTGCTGCTTCATTGGGTCATGTGAGAGTCCTGTCTCTGCACAGACACCTCAGGGCCACAGTCCTGACTGGCAGTTTCCCCCGGGCTGTGTCTGGAGCCATGCCAGTGCCAGTGCTCAGGAGCTTAGTTTGGGGGGGGGGGGACGGCAGTGTTTCCCAGAAGTGTCACAACCAGGTGCTGTGGCTGAGAGGTGGCATCATGAGACCCTGGCTCTATCCTGGCACAGGCTTTGGCCAGATATTGGTATGAGAGTGACTTGGTGGCAGACACTGGGGACTGTGGCACTGCACGTACATTCCTGCTTCTGCCCAAAGTCTCAGGTCCAAGATCAGAGCAAAGGCCGGATCCTTCCTTCCTTCTTGTGTTCTCATTCCTAGAATCTACTCGGACTTTGAAAAGGTGTTTGTGCTTATTTGGGGCAGGGGGAAGGAGGGAAACACCTCCTCGTCCCACCAGGAACCCCCGTGGTGTTGTGCAGGCTTGTCCAGACAAAGAGATCACAGGCTGGGCTCTCATTGGGAGCCGACCACACCAGCAGGCCCTGGATTCTGCCCTATCTCTGCTAGCCCCTCACCCCTGCCTCTCCACGGGCCCAGTTGCAGCCCCTGAAGAGTTGTATGAAAGTTCTGATTCTTCTCTGCAAGATGTTTTCGCTAACACAGCTTTGTGTCCCAGACCATCTCCGGTCAGCTCGGTGCTAGGTCCGAGAGCCACATAGAGCTGAGGGGCTTTATGTGCAAGCAGCTGGCCTGGGTTAGATTTCAGCTTCCCACACAATGCCAAGTGGCATCTACAGTGGTCCCTGAGCACAGAGCCGGGAGGCAGTCCTGAGCACCCCTGGGTGTGGCCTTAACGTCCCCTTTCACAAAATAAAAAAAGAACAAAAAGCATAATGGGGTTCTGCAGAGGGCCACACAGGGTCAGCCATCATGTAGCTGAGAACTCTCCTCTTGCCAGTGCTGAAAACACAAGTCACATCTTTCTGGCTGCAACAATAGCACAAGGCAAACACAGGGTGGACCCCGGTCAACTCCTGGCATCCCATATGGTCCCCTGAGCCTGCTAGGAGCGACTTATAAGTGCAGAGCCAGGAGTAACCCCTGAGCGCCTCTGCCGAGTGTGACCCCCGAAACCAAAAATAAACAAACAAACATACAAACAAAAATAGAAGTCACATCTTTCATTTTTTGCAGCCATGTGCTGGTTTTTATTTGTATTGTTTTTTTGGTTTTTGGGTCACACCTCATGACGCTCAGGGGTTACTCCTGGCTATGCACTCAGAAATCACTCCTGACTTGGGGGACCATTTGGGACATCAGGGATCGAACCGTCACATGCAGGTTTTTGGTTTCTGTCTGTGGAGCCCGTTGGTCAGGCCTCAGAGTGGCAGATTGTCACGTCTCCTCCGAGCATCATTGCCTCTTTGATAATGAATTATCTCTGCTGTAGTGAGACTTGTATTCCGAGAGGGTCTCATCTTCTGCCCTAGGCCACGAAGACCCTCACCTTGCACCTGTTTCCATCTCTTGCTTTTAGCATGGCTGTGCCTTTGTCTCTGAGTCTGAGGTGTCCACTGCACATCTCAGTGGGACTTTGGACAATCCCCACAGCCTCATCACTGGAACTGGAGACCTGAGAGCTCTCAGCTCTGTGAGTGCTGTTATTGGTTTGATTTAATGTGCCCCTGTCTAAGTAATTTCTATTTGCCTTCTGTCTTTTTGTTCCTCTGGTCCTGCTTTCTTTGATTTAAGTGTTTTTTGTTGTTTGTTTTTAGTATAATAGTTCTATTTTTCTTTATTTTTCTAAACTATGTGTATTTGCGTTAGTTCCTGATTACTTGTCCTGTGATTATAATGTACATTTTAGTTGAACACAATTTTGTTGTGTTTTGGTTTTGAGCCACACCCATGGCATTCAGGGGTTATCCTGACTTTGTGCTCATGGGTCCTTCCTGCTGGTGCTCAGGGGGTCATATGAGATGCCAGGGATTGACCTCTGGTTGGTCACATGCAAGGCAAACACCTTCCCCACTGTGTTATTAATCCAGCCCAGGACACATTTTTTTTTTTTAATTTTTGGACCACACCTGGTGACGCTCAGGGTTACTCCTGGCTATGAACTCAGAAGTCACTCCTGGGGGCCCGGAGAGCTAGCACAGTGGCGTTTGCCTTGCAAGCAGCCGATATAGGACCAAAGGTGGTTGGTTTGAATCCCGGTGTCCCATATGGTCCCCTGTGCCTGCCAGGAGCTATTTCTGAGCAGACAGCCAGGAGTAACCCCTGAGCACCGCCGGGTGTGACCCCCCCCACCAAAAAAAAAAACCAAAAAAAAAAAAAGAAGTCACTCCTGGCTTGGGAACCATATGGGATGCCAGGGGATCGAACCATGGTCCATCCTGGGTCAGCCGTATGCCAGGCAAACGCCCCAATGCTGCCCCATTACTTTGGCCCCATCCAGGACACATTTTTAAACCAACATAGTCCTGGTAAAAATAGAGAAGCTTCATCCCCATTCCCTCTTTTATCCTAATATTGCAGTTTGTGTTAAATGGCTCATAAAAGCCCAATAAAAGCACTTAATACTTTACCTTATGATTTTAAGGAATGTTTTGAAGCAAAGAAAGGAGTATTCAGAGAATCTATACTTTGATAGGTTGTTTCCCTCTGCTCCAGGGACTCCACTGCCCCAAGACATGGCCCTTACATCCTGCAGAACTCCTTCATTCCCCTGGATCACAGAAAATACCCCTTCCTGAAATTCCCTCTTCCCTGCTGGTCTCTGTTTTGATAGTGAGCTTCCTTCTTGAGGTATTTCTGTGGACTAGGATGCCTTTAGTTTGCAGCCGGGACTGCCTGTCTCTCACAGTGAGTGTATTTTAAAGTGACCGAGTGCAGGGAGCTCAGAAATTTCCAAAGGCTTGGCCAAGCCTGTTCTTCTGTGATGGACACCTCAGTGCTTCATCGCTGGAGCAATAGGAGCCAGGGACAGGACTGCCTAGGGTCCTCATGCTGTGATTGAAACTGGGTTAGGAAGGGAGAGCTGAATCAGCTGGTGGGCTGAGCTCTCATACCAGGCCCTGATGAGGGAGAGGGGCCACAGGGAGAACTTTGAGAAGGAACAGGAGACACTTTTGAGATGGGGCAGGAGCCTGCTAACCCTGTTGTCTTCGGCCTTCCTCATGGGAGGAGCGTGCTAAGCCTTTGCCTGCTTGTTTCGGTCCTGTGGGTCCTCTGAGCCCAAACCTCACTTGGCCCCCGTATATCCTGCCCACTCTAGGTTCCGCCCACCCTGTGTACAGGTGAAGCCTGTTCTGCTTCAGGTATCCTTCCTGCTAACCAGCCACTGCTTCTCCCTTCTTTCGTTGGTCTAAGGAAGGTTTGGGCCCTTCCGATCAGGCCAGAGTCCATTGACGGGCTCAGTGCTGCGAGGGAGGCTCAAGTTCTGTGGAGCATGCATGTCTCTGTTTGGGTGCCAGTCGAAGCTCTACAGGTTGGATGTTCCAGAGTCCCCAAAGAGGAAAGGGGTGCTCGCTTCGGCAGCACATATACTAAAAAATTGGAACGATACAGAGAAGATTAGCATGGCCCCTGCGCAAGGATGACACGCAAAGAGGAAAGGGGAATCCTATCCCACATAGGAAAATAGGAGATGCTGGTCTGGTTGTAGTTCTCTGCTATAAGTGATCCACACAGAGAAGAAGGTTATAGCAGGCAAGAAAACTCACACCACAAGCTGTTCACCCACAAGCCCAGTCACTCCACCACATGGAACCACAAGCCTAGATGGCAGCTCAGCTCCTCAGTGTTCCTGCCTCCCATTGATTGAGATCCAAAACTAACTCCTCTCCTCAGGGTGAGGGGGAAAAGCCAGATGAAAGGCAATGAGAAAACAGATTAAATGGGAACTATTTCAAAGGCCTCTATTTACCTCACGTAGCCTGGAGCACCTGCCCTGGCTGTCGGGAACTGGCCCACCAGCATGCCTAACACTGACCTGGTGTCTCTAGCAGTGGTCCTCAAACTATGTATTTGTATCTGTTTTGTTTCTTCATTGCAAAATAAGATATATACAGTGTGCATAAGCATTCGTTCATAAGTTTTGTTTTTACTACAGTCAGACCCTCCAATGGTCTGAGGGACAGTGAACTGGCCCCCTGTTTAAAAAGTTTGAGGACCCCTGCTCTAGAGGCTCATAGTGTCTCTCTTCTCTTGCTAGGAGCCCTGTACCCAGACGGGACGTCCGGAAGGAACAAGGATGATGACATGGTTCCTCCTGGCAAGAACTACACGTATGTGTGGCCAGTGAGAGAAGAATATGCACCCGCACCGGCTGATGCCAACTGCCTTACCTGGGTGTACCACTCCCACATCGATGCACCTAAAGACATCTGCTCGGGTCTTATTGGCCCCCTGCTGGTCTGCAAAAAAGGTGAGGCCCCTGTGCTGGCTGAGATATGGCTGCTCGCAATGATATTGCTGAGGAAGGGATGCTCACAGTGGGGGTGCACAGGCCTCCATGTCTGTTGTACTTTCTTGGGGTTTCCTCACAACTAAAGGTGTTCATAGGGGATCGTTGTGTTTTTATTCTGTTGGTTTGGGGCCCAACACTGAGTTACTCCTGGCTCTATGTAAGTAAGGCTGTTGAAGTCAAATCCCAGGCAAGTAGAGAGCTTGCAGATTCAAAAATCATTCCCGAGCCACTTCTGAGGGAATAACTCTTTATTTTAGAGAGGGAAGGGTATTTATAATGTGTCTCAGCCAATCAGGTTAGGAGAAAAACAGGAAAAGTAGAAAAATAAAATAAGTGCTCTGTTTTAAGGGAAAACATAAATGTATACTTTGTTTAAAGGAAAAACAGGACATTTGTTCTATCGAGGGAGAAAACAGAATGTTTGCTCTGTCTAGGGAGAAAAAATTGTGAGTTTAGCTACCGCACTGTACTCAGCCATCACTCCTGACAGGCTCAGGGAACCATATGGGATACCGGGATAGAATCCTGGTTGGCATTATACAAGACAAATACCCTACCTGTCCCCCGCTGTGCTATTGTTCCAGCCCTCTTAATAGGGGGCTATCTGTGGGAGTGATGGGGGGGACAGGGTTGTGTGACAGTTTGAGATGATGGGAATTCAGGTCACACTTCCTCCCTCCCTCCTTTCCACGTTCCTCTTTCCTCCTTCTTTCCCTCTCTCCTTACTTCCTATCTTCTCTCCTTTTCTTTCTTCCTTTCCTCCTTTCTTTCTTTCCTTCCCTTCTTTCATTCCTTTCTTCCTTCTCCTTCCCTCCCTCACTCCCTCCAGTTCCTTCAGTTTGTAGAGCCTCTGCAGCATGTAAGCTGGGACACCCCCCTTACACACACACACACACACACACACACACACACACGTCTCTGACCATCTCCGACTCACCTTTTGGCAAGGTGTGGGACTCGTCTCCCGTCAGCCCTGACCCTTGTCTCTCTGGAACATGCTTCCAGGTATCCTGAATCAGTATACGGGGACTCGGACAGACGTGGACCGGGAATTCGTCATCATGTTTACGCTGGTGGACGAGAACCAGAGCTGGTACCTGGATGAGAACATCCAGGAGTTCTGCACAAACCCTGCTTCGGTGGACAAGGATGATGCTGTTTTCCAGCGAAGCAATAAGATGCATGGTGAGTGCGTGTGAGCTGAGTGTGCCGATGTGTGTCTGTGTGTGGCCGTGTCTGACCGTGGCCAACTTGCGTGGGTCTCCTGTCCCCAGTTACACTCTCGTTTTCCAGCTCTCAACGGCTTCCTGTTCGGGAACTTCCCTGAGCCCGAGATGTGCGTGGGGGAGTCGGTGTCCTGGCACCTGTTCGGGATGGGGAACGAGATAGACATCCACTCCATCTACTTCTACGGCAATACCTTCGTCAGCCGGGGCCACCGCACCGACGTGGTCAACCTGTTCCCTGCCACCTTCCTCACTGCAGAGATGCTCGTGGAGAACCCTGGCAAGTGGATGATCACCTGCCAAGTCAGCGACCACCTGCAAGGTGAGGGGCTGCTCGCTGCTGGGCTGGGGCCCCTGTCTCTGAGCTTCATGGACCGGGGACAGGAGGGGATAGACACACAGCGCTCACTGGCTGGTGCCCACCTGAAGTATTGGCTTGAACTGCCTGAGGGAAACCAGGAGCCCCTGAAAGCATAGTTTGACACAGACAATCAACCAGGGGGGTGGATTTGAGCAGAATGTGGGGACTCTCAGTCCTTGGGTACAGTTTAGAGGCCACAGTGAGCACTTCTGGTGCATCAAGCATGTAGTGACAGTCAGGAAAAATGACTTGGGTGTCTGTGTGCAGAAATGAAGCCAGGAAAGAGTCTGGGTGCTGTACACCGAGAATCCCTGGGCTCATTGGGTGAATGTAAGACTATGAAGCTGACGGACCATGGCAGGGCTTAAAGGAGGGGATTCAAGCTTCCATCAGGGACCTGGCCAGCCCTGTGCCCATTCACAGGGGCCACTTCAGGGTCCCTCTTGGTAGCATAGACTTACTCCATAGTCGATCTGTGATGGCCAGCTGGGCCACACTTATGAGCGTGCTGGCACTCAGTCCCTATATGTCAGATGCAGCTCTGGGCTGAGCAAGGCAAATCACATGAGTTCAAGTGCCCTTCCTTCCCAACTCATGCAAGTAAGAGCTGTGCATACTTTAGGCATGCAACTGGGTGTCTTTGGAAGGTCAGACCCAAGGAGTTTGCTTCTGCGATGCTGTGGACCTGGGTGACCAAATTTTCTGACAAATATGGCCTTCATGGGTGTGGACCTCTCCACCTTCTGTCAATGCCCAGAATGGTTTGTCTTTCTATAGTGACCAGCAGGGCAGTGGGCCATAGTGTCATGAGATTACTAGAAAGTATTACAGTGCACTGGTAGGGGATATATATATATATATATTTTTTAAGTTGATTGATTGGTTTTGGGGCTACACCCGGTGGTGCTCAGGGGTTACTCCTGGCTCTTTGCTCAGAAATTACCCCTGGCAGGCTGGGAGGATCATCTGGAATGCCAGGAATTGAACCAGGTCCCTCCCAGGTTGGCTGCATGCAAGGCAAACACCCTACTGCTGTGCTATCTCTCTGGCCACTGGAGAGGTATTTTTTGTGAGTGGTATAGTGTGTTTGGGGGTGGTATTAGATGCTAATATATTTTTGGCAAGTGGTAGAGTGTAATTTGATGTGATATAGTATAATTTGTTGTAATTTGGTGAATAGTACAGTGTATTTGGGAGTGATTTTTTTTTGGTTTGGGGCTTTAGGGGGCCACACCCAGTGATGCTCAGGGGTTACTTCTGGCTCTGCTCTCGGAAATTACTCCTGGAAGGAAGGCTCAGGGGACCATATGGGATACTGATGATTGAACCAGGCCGTCCCGGATTGGCCGCATAATGCCCTATCACTATGTTATCACTCTGGCCCCAGGGAGTGATGTATTTTTTGGTGAATGGTATAGTGCAGTGGTCGGCAACCTTTTTTTTCAACTGAGCCAAATCTCACCAAAACCAAAATTGAAGTTTATTTTGAGAGCCACACAGGGCGCGCACTGACAGAGGCTAGGAGCAGAGTCCTGACTCCTGGAGCGGCTGCCCGGCACACAGAAGAGCCAAATTAAAAGTGGAAAGAGCCACATGTGGCTCTCGAGCCGCAGGTTGTCGACCACTGGTATAGTGTATTCGGTGGTGATATATTTTTGGTGAGTAGTATAGTAGAATTTGGTGTGATTGAATTTTGGATTGATATATTGAGTGGTATAGCATTTTTGGGTGATATATTTTGATGAGTGACATAGTATATTTTGGGGGGATATTTTTCGTGAGTGGTATATTTTGGAGTGATATTTTTGGTGAGTAGTATAGTATATTTGGGGTGAGAGGCATGGTATATTTGGGGAGACATGTTTTTAGTGAGTAGTATAGTCTATTTCAGGTAATATTTTTTTAGTGAGTGGTAGTCTATTTGGAGTGATTTTTCTGGTAAGTGGCATAGTATATTTCGGTGACACATTTTTGGTGAGTTATATAGTATACTTTAATATTACATATTTTTAGTGAATTAGCTCTTCATATCCCTCACCCATTTTTTTTTTTGCGGGGGAATGCTGAGGTTACACGGGCAGTACTGGAGATGTTTGTGGGTCTATGCTCAGGAATGGTCCCCTGAGGATGCTCGGGGCACCATAGGTGGTGCCAATGACTGACCAGCATCACTCATACAGCAGGCGCATGCCTAAATCCTGTTTCATCTCTCAGCCCAATTCCATTAGCTGTAGAAAGTTGACTCTTCCTTCCTTCCTTCCTTCCTTCCTTCCTTCCTTCCTTCCTTCCTTCCTTCCTTCCTTCCTTCCTTCCTTCCTTCCTCTCTCCTTCCTTCCTTCCTCCCTCCCTCCCTCCCTCCCTCCTTCCTTCCTTCCTTCCTTTCCTTCCTTCCTTCCTTCCTTCCTTCCTTCCTTCCTTCCTTCCTTCCTTCCTTCCTTCCTTCCTTCCTTCCTTCCTTTCTTTCGTCTTTCTTTTTTTTGTTGTTTTTGGGGCCACACTAGCGGGGCTCAAGGGTTACTCCTGGCTCTATGCTCAGAGAAATAGCTCATGGCGGGCTCAGGGGACCATATGGGATGCCGGGTATGTAACCTGAGTCAGCTCTGAGCAAGGCAAGTGTCCTACCTAATATATTATCTTTTTAGCCCCCAAATTAAACTTTGGTTTTGGGGCCACACTGGTGGTGCTCAGGGATTATAGAAATCACTCCTGACAGGCTTGGGTGACCATATGGGATGCTGAGGATTGAACCTGGGTTCATCCCGGGTCAGCCAAGTACAAGGCAAAAGCCCTACTACTGTGCATTACTCCAGCTCCAACTTTTTCTTTCTTTTTCAATGGTGATTTACATGCAGATCTTTGGTCACTGGTGTGGACATTCCTGTCATTTGCTCTTCCCTGTCTGGGGCAGGGCCTCTCCTGGACCCCAGCAGTACTTGGGGCCATGCTGGGACAGGGATAAAACATGGGGCCTCATGCATGTAGGGCAAGAGGTCCTCAACCCCTCATTTACTTTCTATTTCATTTCTGGTTTTATTTTCTTTTGGCCAATTCACAAAGCCGCTGAGTGGACCTGCCAGCTTTGCTGTCAGGTGTGTGGGCAGCACCTCTGGGCACTCATACCCTGGCTGGTGGTCATCTCTTTACAGCGGGCATGCTGGGCCAGTACAACGTTGGCAACTGCAAGAGTGGCACCTCTGAGGCTGTGATGAGTGGCCGGCAGAGACGCTACTTCCTGGCGGCTGAGAAAGTTCTCTGGGATTATGCACCTCAAGGCTATAATAAATTCAATGGCCTTCCCCTCAACGCCTCAGGCAGGTGAGTGCCTCTGAGGAGTCATGGGAGCCTGGGTGGCTCTGGGTTTGGACCCAGGTATGACTGTGGAGAGCGGGCCCAGAGGAAGGAAGGACATGGTCAGGAGCCAGCTCATGCTTGGCTACTGGAAAACAGCCAGGACTGGCTCCATGGATGGAACGGGCCTGGGTCCTGCCGGCTCTCGGGCAGCTTCCCCAGGGCACCCCGACTTCACAGATATCAGCAGGGAGGGTGGCAGCATGTGGAATTCCAGTTTCCTAAAGTTGAGAGGGCACCTCATTTTTTTAAGCTTTTATTGATTGATTGATTGATTAATTGATTGGTTTTGGGGTCACACCCAGTGGTGCTCAGGGGTTACTCTTGGCTCTTCATTCAGAAATCACCCCTGGCAGGCTTGGGGGACCATATGGGATGCCAGGAATCAAATCAGGTCCCTCCTGGGTTGGCCATATGCAAGGAAAACACCCTACCGCTGTGCTATCTCTCCTGCCCCATGGACACCCCATCTTTGAGTGTGAGGAGGAAGGTCCTTCTCCTTGGACTGCCTTATCCTTGGGCCCAGAAGGGAAGGGAGAGCTGACTCGAGGGAGAAAAGGAGAAGAGAATCGGGATGTGGAGACTTGGGGTGCAGAGGCTGTTCTCTCCCTAACGGGACCCTGTGGTTCCTCAGTGACTCGGCACCCTACTTCACACAAGGGGAGAACCGGATTGGGGGCCGCTACTGGAAAGCAAAGTATGTGCAGTATGAGGATGCGGCCTTCACGAGGCGCAGGAGGCCTTCAGAGGTGGAAGCCCACCTTGGAATTCTAGGTAAGGGCCGAAGGAGAGGGAGCCATCACAGCGTAGAAATGCCACCTTCTCGGCTGCTCTCAGGCCTCACTCTACCCCTGCCCTCCTCTGGGCCATCCTGTCCACACTTGCAGGCCCCGTCATCAAGGCAGAGGTGGGCGACACCTTGCTGGTGACCTTTGCCAACAAAGCTGACAGACCCTACAGTGTCCTGCCCCACGGTGTACACTACGACAAGGCTTCTGATGCCGCCCCGAACGCTGATGGTGAGAACCTGCTTTGCTCCACCAGTGCCTGGGACTGGGGCCCTTCCCGGCCTCCAGAGTATCCCGGAGCCCTTCCCACGGCCCTGAGTGACCCTGGAACCCTTTCCAGCCTCTGAGTTGTGTGATCCTTCCCGTGGGAGCTGAGCTGAGCTGAGCTGAGCTGAGACTCCCTCATAAACTGCCTGTGGACTAAAAACTCACGACCGGCCATATCTTGTCCACCCTTGGTGCTCTGGACTGTCCCTTCAGGAAGGCACTTCTGAGCCACCCTCATCAGCTTTATAGGGGGTCTGAGGGGCAAGTCCAGTGTTGGTGTAATTTGAACTCCTTATTGATAATTTCTGAGTCCACAAATAACTCCCAGAAAGATAAATTAAATCCCATTCTTCTGTCTCCCCCTTTTGGGGGAGACCCTGGTAATAATATCCGGAGTAAATAATCAACACAGACAAAAGATTAAGGAACCAAAGGTTCAGCAAAGAGAGTCTTTTGTCAGTGTGTAGCTAGCTCCAAAAAGCAAACCGAACCAGCCATCAGCTCTGGCAAAAAAAGCCCCTTACGTCTCCCCAACAAGCTATTCTATTCTTTCCTTAATCGCCCCCACCTGGAAGATCCAGGTGGGATGACAGGCAAAAACAATATTACAAAAATACACAACAGTCCAGGCACCTTATGCTTTGCCGACAAATCCTGATTGAGGCCTTCAAGCCCTGGGTCCTGGGAAACATTCACTTAAGTCCGTGTGTATGTGTGTGCGCATGCATTTGTGTATTTGTGAGTTTGTGTCTGTGTGTTTGTGTGTGCACATTCTCAGGCATTCAAGATGGAGTGACTGTGTCCCTCACCTTCAGGCTTTCTGAAACCAGGGTCTCATGTGAGGCCCGGGGAGACCTTCACATACAAGTGGACGGTGACCGAGAGTGTGGCCCCCACAGATGATGACCCGCCATGCCTCACCTACCTCTACTTCTCAGCCGTGGAGGCCATCAAGGACACCAGTGCTGGCCTGGTAGGGCCCCTGCTGGTGTGTAAACCGGGCACCCTCAATGCCGATGGGACACAGGTAAGGCGAGAGGTGAAGAGTTAACACACCGGACCAAAGCCATAGCACAATGGGGAGGGTGTTTGCCTTTCATTCAGCTGACTTCCATTCAACACCCAGTATCCCATATGGTTCCCTGAGCCTGCCAGGAGTGATTTCTGAGCTCAAAGCCAGGAGTAATGCCTGAGTGCCATTAGGTATGGCCCCAAAACAAAAACAAAGCAAAAAAAAACAGAAGAGTCAGTGCAAAATGCCTTTCTCTCTGCACGGAGTCCAGGCCCTTGGGAAAGGAATTCTCCCAAGTTCTAGAATCATAAAGCAGACTGCAATCATGAAGCAGAACACTACAGCCAGGACCCCACAGAGGATGAAATGGTGCTTCTAGCAGGCCCCAAGGATTCCTCTGGCTGGATGCAAGGGGGCAGGAGGGCACAGAAGAGTGGACAAAGCACTTAGGGTGCTCACGGTCTTGACTCCGGAATTTCACAGAGAGAAAGCCGCAGAGTCAGCATGGGGGCAAGTGGGTCCTGGGAGGTGCATTCCATGCTCCTCTGAAGCTCGGTTCTCCTGGACAGAGAGGCATGAAGAGCTAGGAGCCCTGATAGGCGTGTGCCCCCCTCATGCGGACACGGAACCGTCTCTGGGAGGGGCTGAAGACCCCAGGCCCCAGCATTGCTTTTCTTTTCTCTGTAGAAGGGGATAGACAAGGAGTTCTATCTCCTCTTCACAGTCTTTGACGAGAACTTCAGCAGCTACCTTGATGAGAACATCCGGAAGTTCACGTGGCATCCCTTCAGCGTCGACAAGGAAGATAAGGACTTTGTGAAGTCCAACCGGATGCACGGTGAGGGATTGGGGGGAGACAGTGCATAGCAGGGGGCACCGTGTAATTTAGGAGGGGACAGTACGGTGCAGAGGTGCACAATACCCAGTACTCAGGGCCCCCCAGCGACCAGACCCAAGGCCTACTGGCAGCAGTGTTTGAGGAGCCATGAGGCCTGACCGAAATGTGTGGACAGGTCTGTCGGCGGCTTGAAATGGGGCTCCCGTAACTTGGGGCCTTTTCTCAGGTAGTGTCTCCCAGAGTCCTCACTCTCCTGGGCTCTGACTGCCTTTCATCTCATTCAGCCCCTTCTCCCTCTCCCGCCTTCCAGCTGTCAACGGCTACATGTACGGCAACCAGCCAGGCTTGCAGATGTGCCGAGGGGAGCGCGTGGCCTGGCACCTCATTGGGATGGGCACGGACACCGACATGCATGGGGTCTACTTCCAAGGAAACACCATCCACCTCCGGGGGACGCACCGCGACAGCCTTGCCCTGTTTCCCCACGTAGCCACCACGGCCTTCATGCAGCCCGACCACGCAGGTGAGTTGGAGCCCTGGGGCCGAGCTGTGTCCCCCTGTTCTTTTCTGTGACCCTGAGAGAGACCTTTAGGGCTTGGATGCTTCCGTGGGCGCTGGAAGAGAATCAAGAATCAGAATTCACAAGGGCCCGGAGAGATAGCACAGTGGCGTTTGCCTTGCAAGCAGCCGATCCAGGACCAAAGGTGGTTGGTTCGAACCCCGGTGTCCCATATGGTCCCCCGTGCCTGCCAGGAGCTATTTCTGAGCAGACAGCCAGGAGTAACCCCTGAGCACCGGCAGGTGTGGCCCAAAAACCAAAAAAAAAAAAAAAAAAAAAGAATCAGAATTCACGTGTGGCTTCTACCATGCTATGGGGCACTTGTGCAAAGCTAAAGTGGGGGGCCTCTAAACAGTCTTACCCCACCCCTGAATGTTCCTGGTCCCCCCTCACACACACTCACACCAAGAAAGCTCGAACTTAGATCCCTCCAGAGGTGACTTGGGAGTGCCTGAGGGGGTTCAGCCCAGGGCATCTCCCAGGCTCCTTCTCCCACCAAGGTGATCCTTTCACCCCCTTTGGTAGGCCCCTGGTCCCCCCTCAGGCCACCCCATCCCTCCCTTAGAGATCTGTCAGGGATGGAGCACCATGGCAGCAAGACTTGGACACTCCCACCATCTAGCACTTCCTCCAGACTCAGAGGGATCCTGTGGGTGCCTTGATCCCGCTCAGCTCTCCTTGAATGCTGTCCTTTTCATGGCACCCAGGGACGCTGCAGCATTGCTGTCAGGGTCTCCCCACCTTCCCCTGGTTTCCAGTCTGATGCCAGGAACTCCCCAGCCCTTGCCTTGGAAACCCCATGTTTCCTCCTGTTGATGGCGGTGTGACTGGTGGTCTGGGTGTCTGGGAACAAGGATGTTCAAGGACATTCTCTTTGGGGGCCTGCTGGATAGTTCTGGCATGCAGGACCAAGCATCCCAAGCATGGAACGGCAGCAGGCTCCATGCCACGAACACCACAAGAACTATAGCCTTTTTCCTGGGCTCTGAGTCTCTGGGTTGGCTTTGGGCAAAGCCTTTTCGGCCTGTGTCAACCTGTGTTGGCCTATGTTGGCTGTATGCGAGGCAAGCGCCCTGTCTGCTACACTGTCGCTCTGGCCCCTAGAACCGAGCTCTCTAAGCCCAATCCTAGATGGAGGGGCATCTTGTTTTGGAATGGGGCAGTGTCTCCGCAGGTCTCTTCAGGGTGTTCTGCTCCACCTTGCACCACTCCGCCAGAGGCATGAACCAGATCTACGAGGTCGGCAGCTGCGGCCGCAAGGAGCCCTCTGAGCAGCCCTACGGGATGATCAGAACCTTTTACATCGCCGCCGAGGAGGTAGAATGGGATTATGCCCCTAACAAAAACTGGGAGTTCGAAAAGCAGCACATGGACGCAGGAGGGGAAAGGTACCACGGGCTCTTGGGGTCACGTCTCTGCAGCAGAGACCAGTGCAAAGGAGGGAGGGAGCAGGCGGGCCAGGATGTCCCTGTTGTGGGTGACCAGGGCATCCCTAGCCCTGTGGTCCCTGAGGGACTGCTGGGGAGAGGGAAGGGCAGGTGGGTGGCATGAGCACTGGGCTGCTCATGGCAGTTGCATGGGGACAACCCGGGGGGGGGGGGAGCTAGGGCCTTGGCAGAGTCCCCAGCCGGGATGGGACACCCATGGCATCGCTGCCAGCCAGCCAGCCAGCATGGAGCACTCCAAGGAGGGCCCCAAGAACCAGGAGAGCCAATCAGGAGTCTCATGGGCACTGAACACAGATGGGGAGGGAGGAGCCGAGCAAGGTGCAGTCTCTGGTGCCATCCAGCTGTCCCTGCTGCCCTGCCCTCTGTCTATCATTGTCACCGCCTATCTGGTACCTGCCCTGCTGACCGGGCTCAGCCCCAGATGCATCTGCTGCAGGCCCCCTGCTGGCTAAGAGCAGGTGCAGAGCCCAGGGAGGCGGGTCCCAGCGTCTCCTGGTGGACAAAAGTGACGTCCTCCTGCATGGAAGGGGGGGGGGGTGACCCATAGCTTCTGGGCCAGGACAGCTGAAGAAGGGTCTGTGGCCCCCAGAAATGGCAGTGAGGTACCCCTGCCCACTGAAACGGCCCCTCAAAAACCTGCTTTTTTCTTTTATGTTTTGGGATCACACTGGTGGTGCTCAGGGTTACTTCTGGCTCTGCCCTCAGGAGTTATTCCTGGCTGTGCTCAGGGGACTATCTGGGATGGGAACTATCTGGGACTCCAGGGATCAAACGCAGGGCAACCATGTGCAAGGCAAAAGCCCTACCCGCTATGCTATCTCTCCAGCCCCACTGCTGCTTTTGTTTTTACTTTATTCAAAATTGTTTGTTTTGATTGCAGAGTTACTCATAGTTGGGTAGGCTTTGGTTTTTTATTTTATTTTTTAACTTTATATATTTATTTATTGATTGATTGATTGATTGATTGGTTTAGACCACACCCAGTGGCGGTCAGGGGTTACTCCTGGCTCTGCACTGAGAAATTGTCCCTGGCAGGCTGGGAGACCATATGGGATGCTGGGAATCAAAATGGATCCCTCCTGGGTTGGCCACATACAAGGCAAATGCCCCACTGCTGTGCTATATCTCTGGCCCCAGGTTTTGGTTTCTTGCTTGTTTATTTGTTTGTTTTTGTTATTCATAGTTGTGCAGTTTTTTGTTTCATATTTTCGGTTTGGTTTTAGGGCCACACCCTGCTGTCTGTGCTCAGTGGTTACTCCTGGCTCTGCGCTCAGGAATCACTCCTGGCAGTGCTCGAGGGAAACTATGGGATGCTGGGAATCAGCCATGTTCAATGCAAATGCCTTCTTCACTGTGCTATCACTCCAGTCCCCACTCCCGCTTCCTTCTAATAGCAGCAATGCTCAGCCATGCACCTGAGGGCTCCTGTAGGCCCCTCGATATTCCCAGGCAGCCATGGGCAAGAAGGACATGGGTGGGAGAGTGTCATGTTGCAAGGTTGGGGGCCAGCAGGGGGCAAAGGGAGGCCCAGTAAGGAGGGCAGGAGAGGGCCGCAGAACAGAGCTGGAGAAACTTAACACTCAGGCAGGCTGCTGCAGAAGCCCCTGTGCCTGACAGCCTCGGCACCAAGCAGGTGCAGGAAGCTCTGTTCTTCCCGGGACACTCAGCCGACTCCTATCCAGTCACTACTGTGCTGGCAGAAGCAACTCTAGGCCCTGACAGGGGTCTTCAAACTACGGCCCACGGGCCACATATTGTATTTGTTCCCGTTTTGTTTCTTCACTTCAAAATAAGATATATGCAGTGTGCATAGGAACTTGTTCATAGTTTTTATTTTCACTACAGTCTGGTCCTTCAACAGTCTGAGGGACAGTGAACTGGCCCCCTGTTTAAAAAGTTTGAGGACCACCAGGACTTCCAGGAGCTGCGAGTCACAAAAGATTGTGGGGGAGGCAATGCCATGTGCCCACTAATGGGAACACACAGGCTGGGACCCTGCCTGCAGCATGGTCCTGCCATGCCTTCCCAAAAGGACTGCTGGCCCTGATGGCCAGCCCAAGCACATGTGTGCCCACCAGCCTGGTTTTCCCTTCCTTTCCTGGCATACCTGATGTCAGATCAGGGCTCAGCCCTAGCAGGCCCAGGGGCCCAGGACAATCCCAGAGGGTTGGTGGCTCAGAGCAGGGACTTGGGGGCACAGAAGGGAGGATAGTATGAGGTTAAGAGGATGCAACAACCTGGTTTGTACCAGGTCCTGGCAATGGGTACCACGGTGCCAGGGCATAAATCAGACTTCCTTGAACAAGCAGGGGTGTGAGGAGAGATGGGCATGAGAGAGAAGAGACAGGTGGCCCGTGTCTTCCACTGACAGACTGTGACTCCCAGGAACTTCTGTGACTCTTACAGGCAACTATGCCTCTGTCACCCCCAGGGGCACAAACCCAGCAGAGGTCTAGCCACCTTGGTGTGCCCTGACCAGCTCTCCTGCTGGGGAGGCTGATGGATTCCTGCAGCCTAGCTCTATGCTGCAGGAATCGGGGCTGGCACGTGTCTGGTGGGGTCTTAGGCCCACGGGAGGCACAACACTTCCTAAGCCTGCCCGAGGACTCGGTGCAGGCTGCCCCTTCCTGCCACCGTGAGTCCACTCTCCACACGAACACCGGCCCTTTCCATCCCAGGCCAGACTCTGAAACCCTTCCCAGCAATACCTTCGTCGCTGGGCACTCCCACAAACTCGTGCCTTCGGGTAACGTCACCCTGTGCTGCTCTGGCCTGCAGGCACGGAGACATCTTCATGAACCACACGGAGAACTGGATTGGTTCCCAGTACAAGAAGGTGGTGTACCGGGAGTACACGGATGGCGAGTTTGTGGAGATCAAGGCCAGGCCCCCGCGCGAGGAGCACCTGGAACTCCTGGGTAAGGCACAGGCTGTGGGGTGCACGTGGAAGCTCATAGACGTGTTTGTGCAGTGCTCACATGCTCGTGGGTGCTCACATCCACGCGTGCACACGCTCACATTCATGCATACACACATGTACACGCATAAGCACATTCACACATAAGCAGCTCACACATAAACACAACATTCACACCCACGGAGGCCTGTGGCCATGTCCTGGAGGGTCAGAGGGCAGAGCGTCCTGCTGCTCCTACCCCAGAACCAGTTCTCTGGCCCCACTGGCAGCTGAGTCAGACACAATCTCAGGCAGCTAGCTGCCTGGTGGGCCCGGGCAGGAAATAGCTCTGCGTGCCAGGGAGCAGTCTCAGACCCTGTGCCTGGCAGAACTGTGCACCTGCCAGCGACAGCTCCAAGTGCTGCCAGAGTCCGTCATGCTTCTCCCAGGCCTGCTCCTCTGAGGGAGAGGGGCGCCTTTGAGAACCATCACCTGGCACTGGGCCTGGCACTCAGACGGAGTCTGCAGGGCCCCTGACAGGTCCAGAGCAGAGCAAACATGCAGGCCCCCTGGCATCGTCCCCAGCCCGAGTGAGCTCGCTCTTGGCAATGTGCTGTGATGCGCTGCCTGGTGCAGCTCCAAGGGAGAGCCAAGCCCTGCCAGATGCCTAGGTGCCTCTCCACCCCCATGCCCATTAGCACTGGCATGCAAGCTCCCGTGCCACCGCCCATGAGTCAGCCTGGAAGCACCCTTTGTGGGTGTGAGTCACTCTCTGAAGGAACAGCCAGTGCTGAGCTGCCCAGAGAGCCTTGTGAGGGCTATGGAGACAGTGTCGGATGGTGCTTGGCCTCGCGGAGGGCCAAAGGGCAGAAGGCACACCCAGGTCACTGAACATCCTGGTGGCACCAAAGCTCATCACAAAGGTCACAGATAAGTCCCTGAGCAGAGGCCTCAGAGCCACCTCCGGAGGTCCCCACCCTCCACTTCACACAGATGCTACCTAAGGAGCCTCACTGGTCACTCAGGCCTGTCGAGGCAGCACCGGCTTCTCCTGCACAGACAGTCTGTGGGGAGAGGAACAAGTGATGCAGTTAGGCCATACTATGTCTTCACAGTGGGACACTGTCCCCCTCAGGGCTTTGGGCCCTGCTGGCACATAGCCCCAGTGCCCAGCTCTGAAGGTACCCCCAGGGTCAGGGCACACTCAATCAGTAGTTCCCAGACTGTCTGCACATGGCAGGTCAGCCTTGCAAGGGCTGGTGGACACAGCCCTCCCCTCCTGCAATGCATGTCACAGCAGAACCAAAAAATGTCAGCCTTTGCCTCAGCACAAATGTGCGTGTTTACTGAGAATATGTGATTTCCGCGTATGAGTGGGGGGAGGACAGTCTCCCCCAGGAGGATGGCCAGGCCCTGCCCCAACTGGTCAGCACCTCATTAATAATGGGCAGCACACGTATGTTGGCTCTTGCTCCCCGGAGCAGCGTCACATCACTGCTGAAGCGGAGGAGCCCAGGAGAGCAGGGATAATCCTCATGCTCTGCTTTCAGGCCCCATGATCCACGCTGAGGTGGGCGACTCCATCCTGGTGGTGTTCAAGAACAAGGCCCAGCGGCCCTACTCCATCTGGGCGCAAGGTGTGGAGGCCATGGACAGTGGGAGGCAGCTGCAAGTGCCAGCCACTGAGCCAGGTAGGACATGCCAGGTCCCGTCCATATTCTCTCTTGCATCTTAGCACCTCAACCTGAGAGGACACCATCTCATGGTTCCACTGGGGCCAGCAAGGGAGGGAGCTTGGGGCCAGATCCTGCCTATACTGTGCCCGTTTTATCCACTTTATCACAGAAACCCCACTCCCCACCCCCATGCCTCAAATGAGCCATAGCAGAGGTCTATGTGCCACATGGGGACCTGGGCCATGAGGTAAGCTACAGGGGTAAGGAGAGGGGTGAACTACAGAGGTGAGGAAAAGGATGAGTTACAGGGGTGAGGAGAGGGGAATGAAGAGACGAGGTTGAGAAGAGAGGGTAAAAGGCCAGAGTGGTAGTACAGCAGTAGAGCATTTGCATTGCACACAGCTAACCCAGGACGGACGTGGGTTTGATCCCCAGCATCCCACATGGTCCCCTGAGCCAGGAGCAATTTCTGAGCGCAGAGCCAGGAGTAATCCCTGAGCGTCACCAGGTGTGGCCCAAAAAACCCACACACGAAAAAAGGAGGGGGGTGAGGAGAGGGGGCTGAGGAGACAAGGGTTTGAAGGAGGTGAGCTACTGGGGTGAAGGGGTGTAGAGCATGAGAGAAGAAGGTGCACCTCCACTCTAGCCATTCTCGCCTCTCGGTGATGACGGGACCTATGCTGCTGACTATGCTTGTGGGGACAATCCCCATGTGGGAGGGTTTGGATGGCAGCAGGCTGGGGTCAGGGAGGCTGTGATGGGGAGACACAGCCCTCTAGCTCCAGGAACAGGGGACAATAAGGCTGGCAGAAGCAGGGAAGGGCTAGAGAATCATCTCAGGGGGACTCTGCCCTTCCTTCCCTCTACAGCACAGGGCATGTCTGAGGCATCAGAAGGTTCCAAGGGGCCCAGTCCCATCCCATAGAGCCATGCACCCAGGTATTTCTTTAGGTCACCTTCAGGGGCAGGTGACACTGGTTCGACTGCTTCTGTTTTTTAGGAGAGATAAAGACGTACAGATGGAACGTGCCCCAGCGGTCTGGACCCGGCCCCTCCGACCCCAATTGCATACCATGGGTTTACTACTCAACCGTGGACTTTGTGAAGGTAAGGGGGAGCAGCCAGACCTCAGGGAAGGCCTGGAGTCCTGCCAAGTTGCACCAGAGACTGTGTGGTCCCCTCGCTCAATCCCTGGGCAGCTCCGAGAAGGGCTGGTTTGTCACCAGCCTGTCAGCCTCAGAGCACACATGCCAAGCATTGGACTTCTCCAAGGTAGTCTGAAGTAAGTGTGTGTGCCAGCCGCTGACCCAATTGTTTGACTGAGTGAGATCCATAACTTTTTTTTTGGTTGTTGTTTTGTTGTATCTGGGGTCTCAACTGGCAATGCTCAGGGGATCTAACACTGGTTGGCTAGAGCAAGGCAAACGCCCTTCCTACTGTACTGTGGCCCAGGTCCATAACTTTGTTTTTTTATTTTGTTTTTGGTCTACACCTGGTGGTGTTCAGGGGTTACACCTGTCTCTAAATTCAGAAATTACTCCTTATATGCTCAGGGCACTATATGGGATGCCGGAGATAAAACCCGGGCCGACACATGCAAGGCAAATACTATCCCAACTGTGCTATGTACCTCCAGTCTGGGTTCTCCCAACTGTGCTATATATCTCCAGTCTGGGCCCCTGACTTTGAAAGGCCTCAAGAAGCAAATGCTCTCTAACCAGGAACCTGAAAATACAAAGGGTGGCAGAGAAGCAGATCGGTCTCAGTGACACATGGGAGGCATCCTCAGGCATGTGGGAGCCAGCTGGGGCCATGAGGTTCAGCCCAGACCCAATTGTGCAGAATAAACCAATGTCCACACCAGGGACACTTGGTGGCACTTGAGCACTGCCCAGGTAGCACTGTGGCCGATGCCAAACTGAGTGAGTAAGATGCACACACGGACTAATCCAAGCACAGATCTCCCTACAATCTGGGGCTCTGAGGCTGGTCTTTTCTTTTCTTTTTTTTGGCTTTTGGTTTTTGGGCCACACCCAGCGGTGCTCAGGGGTTACTCCTGGCTGTCTGCTCAGAAATAGCTTCTGGCAGGCACGGGGGACCATATGGGACGCCGGGATTCGAACCAACCTCCTTTGGTCCTGGATCGGCTGCTTGCAAGGCAAACGCCGCTGTGCTATCTCTCCGGGCCCTGAGGCTAGTCTTTTAAGCGTGGCTTTTACACGCAGTGACCATGGCCTCATGCCCACCTCTCCTCTCCCCTCCTCCTCCTTTCTCTCTCCCTCTTCCTCCCCTCTCCTTCCCTCCCTCCCTCCCTTCCTCTCTCTCCCTCTTCCTCTTCCTCTCCCTCTCCCAGGACACCTACAGCGGGCTCATGGGGCCGCTGATCACATGCAGAGAAGGGGTGCTGGACGAGAAGGGCCGGAGGAACGACGTGGACTACGAGTTCGCCCTCCTGTTCCTGGTCTTCAACGAGAACGAGTCCTGGTACCTGGACGACAACATCAAGAAGTACCTCAACAAAGACCCTCGAGACTTCAGGCGCTCTGACGACTTCGAGGAGAGCAACAAGATGCACGGTGAGAGCGTGCCTGGAGCTTTGAGGCCAGCCCACAGCCACAGGAGGCCCCAGAACAGGGCACCAGGACGGGGTGTCTCCGGGATCCCCACCCCGAAGGCTTACCTATCTGCCAGGCCAAGGAGGTTCTGGACTCACTGTCCAGGGATTGCTCTAACAGGAGGATCCTGGGGGATCCGTGGCAAAATCTGTGTGGTTCCTCCTGGTCCTGGAGCCAGCTCAGTGTGAAGGGCCCCTGGGTGCCAGAGAGGTAGATGCCACCCTCAAGACTGTTCTCAGGTCGCCAGGAGCCCTGGGCCTCTCATGTCTTCTGCACACTCAGATCCACTCTGCATGGAGGCTGGGGAGGGCCTCAAGGTGGGCTTCAGAGAGGTTCCCACACCCTGACGAGGCCCACCCAAGTCATCAAGGCCTTCCCACCCGCCAAATGCCTCCCATTTTATGAAGCTCCTCTTGCCCAGTCAAAGCTCCTCCCAGCCCATCGGGTTCCGCCCACCTGCCAAGACCCCTTTCACCCCCTCAAGCCCCTCCCACCCACCAAATCTTCTTCCCTTTCCCTTTCAAGGATGGCGAGAGGAAAAGCTAGAAAGTAGAGGCTGGTCACTTTCTAAAGAGTGAGTCCCTTGGGGCTAGAGAGATAGTACAGCAGGTAGGGCACTTGCCTTGCATGCAGCCAATCTGGATTCAGTCCCCAGCATCCTATATGGTCCCCTGAACACCGCCAGGAGTTATTCTTGAGTGCAGAGCCAGGAGCAACTAACCCCTGAGCATTGCCAGATGCAACACACACACATACACACACACACACACACACACACACACACACACACACACACACAAGTTGTGTCTCTGATAAGAGACTGTCTCGCCTTCACCTTCATAGCTATCAATGGGAAGATTTTCGGGAATCTGCACGGCCTCATCATGAATGAGGACACAATGACAAACTGGTACCTGCTGGGCCTGGGAAGCGAGGTGGACATCCACACCATCCACTACCATGCCGAGAGCTTCCTCTTCAAAGTACGTTCGGTCAGGCTGGTGCCATGTGGGGGGGATGGTGGGCCCTTGGCCCCCACACAGTGGGGACTGACTCCCTAACAGCTCTTTTTTTTTTTTTTTTTTTTTTTTTTTTGGTTTTTGGGCCACACCCTGTGACGCTCAGGGGTTACTCCTGGCTATGCGCTCAGAAGTTGCTCCTGGCTTCTTGGGGGACCATATGGGACGCCGGGGGATCGAACCGCGGTCCGTGCGCAGGCAAGGCAGGCACCTTAGCTCCAGCGCCACCGCCCGGCCCCTCCCTAACAGCTCTTGACCTCTCAGAGTATTTGTTTTGTTGTTGTTTTGGATACACCCCCGGAGGTGCTCAGAGGTCACTCCTGGCTCTGCACTCAGGAATCACGCCTGGTAGGCTCAGGAGACCATATGGGATGTCGGGGATTGAACCTGGGTCTGCCATGTGCCAGGCAAGCACCCTCCCTACTGTCTTATCTCTCTGGTTCTGTACAAGTCTTAGACTGTGAAAACTCTGCCTTCAGAAGTTGTTTCCTCATCCTGTGCAGTCCCAGATCCCTCTGGCGGTCTCTTGCAGAAAGTCCCTCTCCTTCCCCTTTCCTTCTGCCTGAGCCCATAAGGGAAGCCACACAGCCAGGCCCTATCCTGGGCCTCCAAACTGACTTGACTTTGCCTTCTAATAGAGGGGGCTGGGCCTTGCATGGTCTCCTGTGTCATGAGCCAGGGCTGGATTAGAGGTGACATGCTTGAGTGGCTATCTGCTCTGACCCAGCCCGAGACATAGCAAGGCTATCTTTCCCTTCCTTGTCTCACCCTTCTACCTGCCTGGTCCAGAAGATGAGATTGACGCTTTCTACGGAAAGGCCTCCCTGCTTTGGGGGCCTTGCCTTTCTATGATCCCATTTTAAGAACCACACTAACAATGGCAAACTAAGCCAGACCTACAAAATGGCAGATGCATTTAACATCTATCACCTAAGTTCTGCCTTAAAGCACATGTAACCACATGTCCAACACCCACCGCATGCACTACCCCTCCTGAGTTCCGGAATGTTCTGCCTATGGTGTCCTGGAGATACCCTTGTCCAGTTCTCATGTCAGGGGAAGTTCAGCCTCATCACCTCGGCTGGTGCTTTTCCTTCCTGTTTTATGGAAGGAATTGTTGAGAATTGATGTACTCGCTTCTTCTGTCAATGAAGTCATTGGGCTTAGTTTGTTGAAAGGTCTTAATCCAGTTTCATTTTCTTTAAATAATTGAGTGGGCTCAATAGATCTCAAGTAAAGGAGTATTTTCAGGCAGTCTGAGCTGCAGAGCTCAAGGGCAAAGCCTAGTCTGCAATATTCTTTCATTATCACTTTGATTTCTGTAGAGTCCAAAGTATCCTTTTCTCATTCCAGACATTTGTAGCATGTCCTTTCCTCTGAGTCCGTTTATCTAGACTTTTGTGTGGTTATGGACCAAGGCATAATAGAGGACTCAACAAAAACTTGGTGGCCAGAGCATTTTGGCTTCAAAATTCCCAAGCTTGGGGCCGAAGAGATGGCATGGAGGTAGGGCATTTGCCTTGCATGCAGAAGGACAGAGGTTTGAATTTCAGCATCCCATATGGTCCCCTGAGCCTGCCAGGGGTGATTTCTGAGCATAGAGCCAGGAGTAACCCTGAGCGCTGCCGGGTGTGACCCCCCCCCCAAAAAAAAAGAAATTTTCCAAGCTCTATTGGCAGAAGTTTGCCTGGTTGGTGGTGACTCTGATTGCTCTGATTAAGAAGTTAAAGGGGGGCGTGTATGTCTCTTTATGGAGCAGTTGGCTAGCAGCTCCAGCTGATTGCCTGAGAGAGCGTCCTGCAAAAGAAGGTCTAACTCAGAAAGCACCATCTCAGTGACCTGATCCTGAATGTAGAACCCAGCCTCTGAGGGCTGGAGCAATGGCACAGTGGGGAGGGCATTTGCCTTGTACGTGGCTGACCCAGGTTCCATTTCCAACATCCCATATGAGTCCCAGAGCACTGCTAGGAATGACCCCTGAATGCAGAGCTAGGAGTAACCCCTGAGTACTGATGGGTGTGGGCAATAAAAAAGGATGGGGAAGCCTCTGTATTTTCTGTGGATGTCCCAGACCAGCGCTCACAGTGTGTGTGTGTGTATGTGTGTGTGTGTGTGTGTGAGAGAGAGAGAGAGAGAGAGAGAGAGAGAGAGAGAGAGAGAGAGAGAGAGAGAGAGAGAGAGAGAGGTTCATTGCCAGAAAGTAGGAACCACTACAGCCATAGTGGCCATCAGGGTCCCCCAGTTTACTGAACTTAGGGACCTGCCCCATAACCAGCCTCTGGCCTCTGGTTGGCATTTTCCGTAGTTCCACTACCCTCGCTCTGTCCTTTGCAGATAGATAAGTCCTACAGAGAGGATGTGTACGATCTCTTTCCCGGCACGTTCCAGACCATTGAGCTGTTTGCGGACCACCCTGGCACGTGGCTTATACACTGTCACGTGTCTGACCACATCCACGCCGGCATGGAGACCACCTACACGGTCCTTCGGAACATAGGTGCAGGACCTGCAAGGGGCCAGGGGGTTGTGGGGGGAGGTATGGGCTTCTTGCTGCTCTCATGAGTTCAGAAGTCAGGGTGGGCACTGGGCAGCTGTCACAGATGAGGCTGGGACCCCAAGTGCAATGCCCAGGGGCCGGGGCCCTGTCCCACCACTGCAGGCAGCAGCAACTGGCATGGGGCAGGACGAATGTCATTTCACTGGTTCGGGATGAATGCATGTCCCCAAAGGAGCCTATTTTGCTTACTGAACCCCCTCTTGTCTCCCTATCAGACAACAGGGTCCCTTATTCCACCAAATCCCCCTCCGGAGGGGCGTCCCCCGCAGTGACGGTGCCTCCCAATGGTAAGAACCCCCATAATGGGTATGGTGCACACAGACCATGGCGGCCCCGGTAGTACCCCTGACCCCTGTCTCCCCACAGCAGGGTCTGGCCAGGAGCAGCTCTATTTCTTCGGGAAGCAGCTGGGGCCTCGAAGTGCCAAGGCAGCTTTGGTCATCCTCTTCATCACAGGCTTCCTCCTCCTGCTGGCCACCGTGGGGCTGTCTCTCCGGCTGTGCTGGGCACGCCAGCGGGGGCCCTACCAGCAGGTACAGACCTGTGCGCTCCCCACGGAGGCTCTGTGAGCGGCTGGCACCTCTGTACCCCGCTGGTGGCACCCACAAGTGGCCAGAGCCAGGCCACCCCTCTGGACTCACAGTTGCTGGCTGCTATTTATTTACTACTGAACGAGCTGTGAGTCACCTTCAGGGGTACAACAGAGAGTTGGGGACACTGCGAAGGTCTGGCCAGACTGTCCCTGTTTGTGGAAGGACCCTTTCGTCCTTTCAGCCATGATTCCCCCTTTCTATTCATAAGACAATGGACGACGCTTCTTCACCAGCTTCCAGCATCTCTTGGAAGGTGGATCTCGGACCTCAGTGCCTCCTTCGCCTGCTACTTCCCTCCTGCAGTTGGCCCAGGATCCTGCAACCTCAGGGGGGCTATGATCTCAGGCTACCTATCCTGAGGTGCCCCCTGGGACCCTCCCTGCCAGGAGCCTCAGTCACTTCTATCCTTGTGCCAACCCGTGGCGACACCTGAGTTTACAATGCTTTTCTAGCAATGTTCTGTTTACAAAGATGGACTGGCAAAGGGGTCCTGGTGGAGATGGGCCTGAAAATGCAGGTGCTGAGCCAGATCTGAGCAGCTCAGTCAAGGATACTTCCTTCGATCTCTAGCCAGAGGGTCTCCCCACATTTCTGCAGGTCCCTATTCCCTGGGAACCACCACCAGGCAGCATGTGTGAAAACCAACAAGACAGACATCCAGACAAACTGAGTGTCTTCCTGAGCGCCCAAGTAGATGGGGTGGCTGGTGGCTGCATCTCTGGGCGTCAGGTGAGGGGAGACTGGACTCTGAGATTGGTGGAGAGACCCCCCCCCATTTTCTCATGCTTTTCGGGTAGAGTTTTGGATAGGGGCTTGTAGAGGGCTTGGTAGTTGTGCTAGTCTGACCTTTGAGGCTGCTGATAGTGCTATGGGGAGTTTACTTTGCTATTTTCTTCCGATTTTTCAGACCCGAGTATGATTTGGGGGCACATGCTCGGGGCTGATTAAGACCATGAGGCCTTATTTACACTCACCTGACAGGCAATTAATTGTTCCTTAGGTGTTTGCTTTTCCTCTTAGTAGTTTATTTTCGTAATGAAAGACAGTGTGACATACCGTTCTCTTTCAATTTTTTTTTTATCTTATTTTGGTTTGGGGGCCACACCCAGTGATGCTCAGGAATTACTCCTGGTCGTGCTCAGGGAATCATAGGGGTTACCAGGGATAGAACCTAGGTGGGTCGGGTGCAAAGCAAGCGCCCTACCTGCTGTCCTGTCTCTGAGTCCCCCTTTCTCTTTTTAATAAAGTTTCATATGTTATGAGATGGTATTTTATTTCTACATCAGGATTGCAAGAGTGTGTGTGTGTGTGTGTGTGTGTGTGTGTGTGTGTGTGTGTATGTGATATTTAGAAATAAAGTTAGAGCCACCCTAGAGTTGACAGGGAGTGAAAGTCTCTCTCTCCCTGGAGGGAGTCACATTTCCTTCTTCACTGCCCCCAGCCTGCTTCCCCCAAACTTACATTTGCCCTCACTCCAGCCTCCCTGCACCCATTCCAGGCTCCCTGGGTTCACCGACCCTGCAGCTTATGCCAGCACCAGCCAACACCCAGTTCTGTCTGCAGACACTTGTGTGACCCGCCTTCACCCTGGGGGAAGCTCTGGCCTTTCCCCTGCCAAACCCTCACGAGGCCCCCAAGAAGAGAAAGGACAACCCTTTCTCTTTCTCAGGATGCTGGGGCTGCATCCTGGGGACACCCGATGAGTGGGGGAGCCCCCAAGGGTGCGTGGAGTCCAGCTGGGTGGGGGCCAAGGGCTGCCAGCCCAGGGATGCTGCGCTCTGAGCCAGGGCCCTGATGGTCACAGCGGGGCAAAACCCGAAGGCGCCTGCAATCGCCATCCATCGCCATCCGGGCCCATCCGGGCCACCCCACCCCAAATGGGGTCCCGGAAAAGCCCGCACTCGCGAGGGCTCCGGGGCTTTCCGTGAAGATAGGGCAGGGCAGGGCCGGGCCCGGCCGGGCAGGGCAGGGCGAGGCTGGGCGAAGGCTCCAACAGGCCTGGCAGATGCTGGGCTGGGGAAGCAAGGGAGGGAGGGTCGAGGGCGCATCCGGGTATCTGGGGCCGCGGGCGGGGGGGCTTAGGGAGAGTGAGGCGGGGGAGCGGAAAATTGGTGGTGGGCGTGGCTAGAAGGACGTGGGCGGGGCGGGGCTATGGGGGTCTTCTGTGTTGTGATAGGCGAGTGGGCGGAGGGCTAGGCGAGCCGGTGGGTCGGTGTGGGCGTGGTCGGCAAGGTGGGTGAAGCTTGAGGCGTGGTCGGAAGTGGCGGCGGGAGGTGGTGGGCGTGGCTTGATGGTTGAAAGAGGCGTGACCTGTGGTTGTGTGGGCGTGGTTTGCTATTGTGGGCGGGGCTTGAAGAGCGGTCGGAAGTGGGGGCAGGCGTGGTGGGAGCGGCCCGATGCTCGGGGGCGTGATCTTATGCCATGTGGGCGGGGCTTGTATGGGGTCGGGTGTGGCTGTGGGCGTGGCCCGGCTTGCTGGGCGTGGTCTGAGGCGGTGGGCGGGCTTTGAGGCGTGGTCGGAAACGGAGCTTTGGAGTCGGTGGGCGTGGCTCGCTTCGCGGTGGGCGTGGCTCTGCTCGCGGTGGGCGTGGCCTCCCTCCCGGGCCCCCGGGGCTCCCGGGATCCGCGCGCGCGTTGCAGAGCGCGGGCCGGGCGAGCGACAGGGCCGCGCGGCACCATGGCGATCGCGCACCTGGCCACGGAGTACGTGTTCTCGGACTTCCTGCTGCAGGAGCCGGCCGAGCCCAAGTTCAAGGGGCTGCGGCTGGAGCTGGCGCTGGACAAGATGGTGGCGTGCGTGGGCGTGGGGCTGCCGCTGCTGCTCGTGTCGCTCGCCTTCGCGCAGGAGATCTCCATCGGTGAGGCCTTTGTCCGGCGCGCCCCTCCAAGCCCCCGACCCGGGTCGGCCCATCGGCCCTGGCGAGCTCTGGGCTGGGTGGGGGGCGTCGGGCTGGGCCTGCCTGGGCTGGGCCCCGGTTCTGGTCCCGGTTCTGGTCCCGGTTCTGGTCCCGGCCCGGTGCGCGCCCAGGGTGGTTCTGCCTGGTCTTGGTTTTGATCTTGATCATCCAGGCTGGGCCTGCCTGGTCTTGGTCCTGGTTCTGGTCCCGGTTCTGGTTCTGGTCCCGGCCCAAAATAGTTCTGCCTGGTTCTGGTCCTGGTCCCGGCCCAGGGGGGTGGTTCTGCCTGGTTTTGGTTTTGATCTTGGCCCGGGCTGGCCCTGCCTGGTCTTGATCCTGGTTCTGGTCCCGGCCTAGAATAGTTCTGCCTGGTCTTGGTCTTGGTCCGGGCTGGTCCTGCCTGGTCTTGGTCCTGGTCCCGGTTCTGGTCCCGGCCCGGTGCGCTCCCAGGGTGGTTCTGCCTGGTCTTAGTTTTGATCTTGATCCAGGCTGGGCCTGCCTGGTCTTGGTCCTGGTTCTGGTTCCGGTGTTCTGGTTCTGGTCCCGGCCTAGAATAGTTCTGCCTGGTCTTGGTCTTGGTCCGGGCTGGTCCTGCCTGGTCTTGGTCCTGGTCCCGGTTCTGGTCCCGGCCCGGGTGCACGCCCAGGGTGGTTCTGCAAACCGGGCTCCAGGAAGGGGCCCAGGGTGGGCCAAGGTGAGGGGAGACCCCCCCCAGGGATACAGCTGACTGGGCCATCCCGAGCTCCTGGCACTGCACCCCAGCACTCCGGGGTGTGGCACTGGTGCTGGGGCGTGGAGAGGCCCGAGACACTCCCGGCAGGGAGATGGAGTGTGATGGGGGCTGAAGGGACCAGGGCGGAAAAGCTTTCCCTGAGTTTGGGGTGTCGCAGCTCCCCAACAGGATGGCGGGAAGTCCCCAATTTTGTTGGGGAAGGAAAGTTTATAGCTTTGCACCCCTGCCTCGCCTCCAGGCCTCCAGTAGAAAGGAAAGCTACCCGAGCTGGGTCCCCAGATAACCTCCAGCTGGTCGGAGGGCGCCCCACACCCATCAGCTGGCGGGCACCATCTCTCCTGCCCAGCTGACCATCCGGAAAAGGACAGCAGTGATGTTCCTTTGGCTACTCCTCCAGTTCTCCGCCTCTTGGGGCTTCCCAGGGCTGGAGTGGGGCCTCCTGCCTGGTCCCCGTTGGTGGACTCGGCCCAGCTTGCTGGAGTTGGGGACCCAAAGCCTGCTGTGGGCAGGGTCGGGTGGGTGGGCTTTCCCTGAGCATGGGGCCAGCCCTGTGGGTTGGAGGTGGCACCACTGCCAGGCAGGGCCTGGGCCCCAGGAGTGCCTTGAGCCTGCAAAGCCTGGCAGGATGAGTGCTGCCCCTGCCTCCCCTAAAGGCATCCTCCCTTCTCCACCCACTCTCCACCCATGGTCCTTCTTGGTGACTTGGGGCTTGAAAAGCTGCACCTTGTGCCTGTGTGTTGTTGTACACGTTCCAATGTGTGTGCATATGGGGTGAGGTGCATGTTTGGGGGGGGTGAGAGCATGGCCTGAGGAAGCCTGATTTGTGTGTGTGTGTGTGTGTGTGTGTGTGTGTGTGTGTGTGTGTGTGTGTGTGTGTGTCTGTCTGTCTGTCTGTCTGTCTGTCTGTGAGGTGTAGGGAGGAAGGAATTCTGGATGGCCATGGAGCACTTCGGAGCATTCCCATGGGGCTGTCCCTTCTCCCAGCCTACTATACCCAAGAGTATCCCCTGAATATCCTGAGCTCGGCCCCAAAGGACAAACCCTCTGTGCCCGTTGCCCCAAACCAGCAACCAAGCTGGTCTCTTGCCTCTGCGGTCTGGTCAGGCTGACTGGGCAGCTTTGTGGGCTGCACTGAGCTGTGTGGCCTGGTTGTGCTGCCAGTGGGCAGGGGCCATAGAAAGTGAGTCAGGAGCCGTCAGGTGTCCGTATACACACCTGCCACAGTTCAGGACTTGCAACAGGTGCTGCCTGTTGGGGCCGACCCCAGCCAAGCACCCATAGGAGAGGCTGCTTCTGGCTGCAGGAACACGGGTCGCCCCAAGGATGTTTAGGAGCTTTCAGGCTGGGGTCGGTGATCAGCAGAGACAGAGACTTGGGCCATCTGTGAGATGGTGCTGGCAGCCCCAGGAATGTTGATTTTTTGTGGCTGGTTCAGTCTTGTCTCCCGCCCCTTTCCAGGCATAAACCCACTCCCTTACTGGCCTATATGGCTGCTGATTTGGGGGCACCTGGCGGACTGTCAGGGATCCTATGGGGTGCTGGAGATGGAACCCGGGTTGGCCACATGCATTGCAAACACCTTCCCTGTGTGCTGTCCCTCCAGCCACTGATAACAGACGCTAAAGGACTCCGGCTCCCCCCCCCCCCCAAATGCAGAATCCTCATGTTCTCACTTCACTTGTCTGAGTCAGATGGACACACATGTGGCTGATCGGACTGACCCCAGAATGGTCCTCTTTTGAGTCCAATCCCTGGAGAGACTCCGAGTCAGAAACCCCCAAAACACAATGCCCCCAAGATCTTGCCCAGGCAGAGATTCCCTCACTGTGACTCCCACAACCCACATGTGGCCGGTGAATACCTATGACTGCTCCCCCTGACTGTGCTCAACCCCAGCATCTGGCCAAGGGCCCCTATCTGCCTCTCAGCAGAACCCCAGCATTTGGGGAACCTGAGTGTCATTTTCTACACCAGAGGTTCTAACTTAGCACCTCCACTGGAGACGACCTTCTTGAAAGGGATAAACAGGAAGTACCCCCCAAGTTGCACCCGAGGCTATAAACACCCCTGGATTACTGCAGCCTCCACCCCCAGGGAAACCATGGTCTATAATTTTCCGTATCTCCAAGAGTCCGCGTTCAGAAAAAAAATCACCATTAAAATAGTAGATAATACAAGATAATATGGTAGCTGGACAGTCAGGCAAACATAGAGAATCAGGGCTGTGGATCCTGCTAGATCTCGGCCCTGAGAGAAACAGGAGTGCCATGGGAAGTCAGTTAGGAAGAGACCAGGATGCACAGGGGTACAGGGAAGGATAGGGCGGCATATACCAGGGTACATTGAGCAATCTCTATTTCGTGTCTGCACACTGTTCCCTGCTGAGCCCTGAAGTACGCCATGAACACAATGTCACTTGCCCTTTCTCAGGGTCTGTACGTCCATCAGTGGTCCTGAAACTGCTTTTAAATTAAAGCCCCTCGATGACTGAGGCTGATTTTCTGGTTTGTCTTTTTCTTTTTTAAACTTTTTCTATTTTATTCCAGATCTGTGATTTACCAACTTATTATAGTTGAAAGGCTAGAGAGATAACACAATAGGTAGGGCGTATGTCTTGCATATGACTGACCCAGGTCTATCTCCAGCACCCCATAGGGTCCAATGAGCCCTGCCAGGAGTGCAGAATCCTAAGCGATGCCAGGTGTGCCCCCAAACCCCACAGTGTTACTGATAGTTGAGTTTTAGACATGTAATTTACTCACACCAGCTCCACCATCAGTATCAGTTTCCCTCCCATTGTTCATTGGGGCTTTGTGTTGTGCCTGTCTTGGCAGGCAGGGGTGCCAAGGACTCTAGTTCTGTGTGACTTCAGGCTGTGTGGGGCACCGGGCTCTGTACATTGGGTCTTGGCTCCTGTTTTCAGGGTACCCTGTGTGCATCAGGCCTCCCCCACCCCTCCTTCCTGCGCTGGGTCCTGCCTGCAGTGTCCAGAGCCTGTGTCTTGGGGTGACTGGGGGTGACACGGAGGGGTCCAGAGCCCCAGGACTACCCCTGTGCTCATCTGAGGATAATGCAGGGGTCTTGGAATGGAGCCACTATGGCCTGGGCCACCCATTCCACACCCTGCATCCTGTCCTGCTTCCTGTCTCCTGGGGTGAGGCCCTGGGGTGCCCCGCCCCAACCAGCCCTGGGGAAGACGCGATGCCACAGGGCACCACAGGTGATTAGTGACCGCGTCCGTGGGGGCGGGCAGCTGTGGGGAGGACGCGCTCGTTCTCCACCTGTGATAACTCTTAGGGACCCCAGAAGACCCCGCGCCCCCCACAGCTGCTCCCCAGGCTGGCTTGAGCACAGGTGTTCAAGCAGGATGCCTGTGTTTTTGTACATATGTGTCTGCATGTATGTGTCTACATGTCTGAGTGTCTCTGGATATACATGTTCAGTCAACCCCGTGGCCACTCCTGGGTCCCCCACAGCTGTCCCTGCTCAAGTCCCACTTGGGTGGGTGTTTTGCTCAGGGAGCAGAGAGGGTGACCCATCCTTTCCTGAACTCACTCCCAGGGACCCACTGGCTGCTCTTTCCTGACTAGATATTGCTAGTGGCAGTTGGTGGTTCTCCTGGCCGGTGCTCCTGTGAAGGAGGCCAGACGCTGGCACAGTGGGGAGTAGGGACCCCTGACCTGCAGGCCCCGAGTCTCAGTTACCAAGTGAGGGTGCACTCCACATCTGATTAGGAGGAGCCAGCTTGAGCCTCTGCTGCTCCCCACCCTGGGAAGACCCCACAGCTTCTGGGGAGTAGAAGCAGCAACATGCCAGTTCCCGTTCCCCACGTGCTTCCTCCCCACCCCGCCTTGCCCAAGGCTCCTGGTAGGCCCCTGACCAACTCTGCTCTGCAGGTGCCCAGATCAGCTGCTTCGCCCCGAGCTCCTTCTCCTGGCGCCAGGCTGCCTATGTGGACTCGTACTGCTGGGCGGCCCTGCAGCAGGGGGAGCCCCTGCACGGAGACATGGGGAGCCTGCCCCTGTGGTTGCACAAGGTGAGCAGGGCCGGGCTGAGCGGAGCCCAAAGTAAGATGGGGGGACCAGGAGACTGACCTGGCCTTTCTTGGTTTACGCCAGCCTTTGTCTTCAGAGGTGCAGACAGCACCCCCTAGCGATAGCTACAGGTACTGCTGCTCTTGGGATGATGCTCAGTTCTCCATGGACCACTTTGCGGGGGGGTGGGGGGGGGCACACCCAAAACAGATCCTGAAGAAAGTTCCTTCCTTCCTGCCCTTCCCTGCTGGTGGGGGCGTTGCCCATAGCCTCACCTTTGCACCCTCCCTCAGTTCTTCCCCTACATGTTGCTGCTCGTGGCCATCCTGCTGTACCTGCCATCCCTCTTCTGGCGCTTTGCGGCCGCGCCTCACCTCTCCTCCGACCTCAAGTTCATCATGGAGGAGCTGGACAAGGTGTACAACCGGGCCATCAAGGCCGCCAAGAGTGCGCGGGGCCTGGACACACGGGACGGCGTCTGTGTGGAGCCTGTGGGCCAGAGGTGAGGCATTCCCCTTCCCCGGCACCCCAGTGCTGTTTGGGGCCAGCTTGGGCCCCTCCCTGCTCTCCTGCAGCCCTGGAACCCCAGAGTAGTCCTTGAGTTCCCCTGCCAGCAGGGGATCGGCATCCGGGTCCACCTACTCCTTTGGACTGGCCCTTTGGTCAGGTGCTGTGGGTGGATAGTGCTGGCCCCGGGTGTTGGGGGGGTATGCCCTGAGGTGTGGTGACCACTCATGCTTCCTGCCCGCCCTGCCCGCAGCCTATGGGAGATCTCAGAGAACCACTTCAAATACCCGATCGTGGAGCAGTACCTGAAGACCAAGGGGAACTCGAGGCGCCTCATAGGCATCTACCTTTGCTGCCGCCTGCTGGTGCTGGCCACGGTGCTGCTGGCCGCCAGCTGCCTGGGCTACTACTGCCGCCTGCCGGCCCTCACCGACGAGTTCGCCTGCCGCCTGCACTCGGGGCTCCTGGCTAACACCACCGGCGTGCCCGAGCGGGTACAGTGCAAGCTGGTGGCGGTGAGTGTGTTCCGCGTGCTGAGCCTGGTGCACCTGGTGGCGTATGCCCTGCTGGCGCCCGTGGTGCTTTACACGCTGCTGGTACCGCTGCGGCCCCGCGCCGACGTGCTCAAGGTCTATGAGATCCTGCCCACCTTCGACGTGCTGCACTTCCAGGCCCAGGGGTACACCGACCTGAGCCTGTACGGGCTCTTCCTGGAGGAGAACGTGAGCGAGCTGCAGTCCTACAAGTGCCTGAAGGTGCTGGAGAGCATCAAGGCCAGCGGGCAGGGCGTCGACCCCATGCTGCTGCTCACCAACCTAGGCCTCATCAAGATGGACGTGCTGGACGGCCGGGCCCGGCCTTCAACCACGGGGCCAGCCGGTGATGGGCTGGGCAACGGCATGCCCGGGACCACAGGTAGGGAAGCCCCCTTCTCCTGGGCGGGCAGCGGCTAACCTCTCACCCAGTTCCTCCTGGTCCTCACCTGGCTCACCCTATGTTCTCTCCCGGTTCCTGCAGATGAGATTCAGGCCAGTAACGAGAACAACACGCGTCAGAGGCTTCTCAACAGCTCCTGAGACCCCAACTTCCCCAGCCATGGGGAATCCAGGAGTGCACAGGCCTGCCCCCTCGGCTGTGCACGGCAGGCACGTGTCCCCTTGCACCCTGGCTGGAAGCAGAGACGAGGCTGGGCATGTGCAGGGCAACCTGGGCCCTTGAAAGAGGGTTCAGCATCCATCCATGGCCATAGCTTCCTGGCCCTCACACTTGGGCCCGCTGCATGGTCACCAGTGGAGCCCACAGTCCTGGACCACGTCTACCTGATCAGTCAGATCCAGATTCTGTGGCATACAAAGACTCGAGTCTTTCAGAAAACAGCTCCTGCTCCTGGTACTTCCGGCCTCAACGCCACTGAGGTCTGCAGCTGGTGCATTAAGTTATTTCGCGGTGGGTGATATTTATTTTGTGCTGGCTCCTAGGGGCTCTGCAGCGGCACTAAGATATCCCACCATCTCTCTGTAGCCCGGGACAGGCCCCGACAGCTGTGCTGGCTTTCTTGTCCTTTTGAAGAGATCAGTGTTGGTGCTGCCTTTTTCATACCCTTGTCTGGTTCATTCCATGACTTTTTGGGGTTTTGTTTGTTTTTGTTTTTGTTTTTTGTTTTCAGCCACACCTGGCAGCACTCAGGGGTTACTCCTGGCTCTGTGCTCAGAAATTGCTCCTGGCAGGCTCGGGGGACCAGATGGGATGCTGGGGATTGAACACATGTCTGTCCTGGGTCAGCCGTGTGCAAGGCAAACACCCTGCTTCTGTGCTACCCCTTTGGCCCCCTTGTTGCTTCTAACTTGAGCATGAATTGGGGACAGTGAATGAGAGACCAGAAGCTCCCGGACTGCCTGGCAGAGACGCTGCACAGAGACTCCTCGACTTGACGCTTGGCACTCCTCAGGGTGTCTCTATCAGAGCCATGTACCCTGGCCTTGCCCCTGCCTCACCCTGCAGTGCTCTGATTTCTGATCTCTGAGCCTTGTGTCACGGCTTCACCATAAAGAGACATTCAGCCTGAGGATCCCCAAGACATCGGCAGAGCCCCCCAGCTCTGGTGGTTGAGGCTGCCCAGTACCCCGGGGCCAGTTTAGCTACTTGTCCACTCCCAGGATCCTCTCCACAGGTCCCCAAGAGGCCTGAGTTCAAAACAGCCTGTCTGCGCTATCTTCCTAAAAATACATCCTCCGTTGATGGGGCCTCTGTGAGCACTGCCTTGGGCCTGGTGGTACCCCTCCAGGTGACCTCGACTGCCAGTACTCAGGGTCACTCCATTCCCCCCAGCATGGCTCAGCCCACACACAGCCAGGCTGCCTCCTACTGACTCAGACTGTTCCGGGTTGGTCCTGTCTGGCCTCACCCCGGCCCCCAGTGCCAACCAGGGCTGCAGAGGAAATGCTGAGGTACCTAAAGCAATGCTGGAAGAGGAATATCATAATAGCATTACAATATTTAAGTAATGAACAGTCGGAGATGAAGTGTTCGGGTAACAGATTAATAGTTAAAAGAAATGGATAATATTTGCTTCCAACATCCACTTTGAAATGGACTTAAAACTGGAGAACTGAATTCAAAACAAAATACCTGAAAAGTCAGGATGGGGCTATTGCTTGAGTTTTCCTTCCTTCCTTCAAGGGCTGAGGATAAGGCACAAGTCTGGAATCTATAAGTTTGCCAATGCAGTGACTAGTGTGTGCCTTGAGGAATCCACCTGTGAGGGCATTCATTGCTATGTGGGCATACAACCACATGTCATCATGCCCTTTCTAGAAGCATGCGTCCCTCCTCTTGCCTATTAAAATATACTTCTTGTGATCATGCAAATGAGATTGTGACTTTGACAGCGCCAATACACCTATGGACATGCAGTCAGTAAAGGCCTGGCTCCGGCTCCAGCCCTCACTTATTTCTGACCCTGGGAAGCTGACCTTTGCTATTACTGGCCTTCAGTTCACAGAACAGGAGGAAGGTACCCTCCTTCAGCACCTTCCTACTATGGCACCTGAGAACTTCCACTGCTTGCAAGGGGTTGGGAGGTGGCCATGCTGCTGGTCAGCAGCCCCAGTGCCCTCTTCCATCTGGGCACACCTCTTTCCCTTGCCATGCTCTCCTGGTCTCAGCTGTTTCACTCCTGCAGCAAATCCTGAGCTATGGAAAGAGCCTGTCTCTCCATGTGTCCATCCTTTCCTTTGGGCACAGAAATACCCTCACTTCTTCACACCCTCACTGTTTGTCAGAAGGTCCCAGCACATAGGAAACAGTCTTGTACCAGTGAGCAGAAGGGCACGCTGCCCAGGGGTGGCCTAAAACCTGCAGTGACTCAACTAGAGCTGGGGCATGAGTGGAGCATGGAGTCACTCGCAACCGTGTTGAGGAAACTGGGTGAGGAAAGAGGAAAAATTGGATCCTACCTCACATCATACATACAAGCCAGCTGAGGTGGTCTGAAAGCCTGAGACCAGAGCAGAGTCGCTGCAGACTGCTAATAGGCTCTCCGGGTTATGCATCAGAGGCGCCTCCCAGTGATCTGAATCCAGAGGCAAAGACAGCAAATATCAAAATGAACAAAGAGGCTTCGTTAAAGTGTGTTCGTTAGCAAAATAAAGTAAAAAGACACCTCCCCTTACTGTTGGAGATAAAAGACCCAGAGAATTTCTTCCTGTCCCTCACAGCTTCCTGGGGTTGCCACGGAGACAGAAAGGGGTGCTGGGTATGAAACCTCGATAATGAGGAAGAGGCCCCAGCATCCCCACCTGGGCTGAGTCCAGAGCGACCAAACTGGCTACAGCAGCATTGAGTTGTGGAGAGTCTCGGCATGTTAAAATTTTGTCTCATGAACAGGATTCACCAAACACTGATCCAGTCAGTCACCTCCCCAGAACAGGATTATGCAATTTGAGCTTCAAATTCTTGTATCAGACTGTGGAGGGGTCCCCTGAGAAATGCAGCTGCTTCTTGGTGGCCCTGGAAGGAAATTCCTCTGGGCGCTGGGAGATCCAGCTCTGGTTCTAGCGTCAGCTCTATCTCTAGCCTTCTAAACCCCGCAGGTGCCTGTGCCTCTTCTCTGCCATCTAAGTCTCCAGCAGCACTTCTCAAAAAATCCCATGGAATCCCCGAGTGCGTCCACACAGCAAGTGGACAAGCAGGAGGGTTTGGGCAAAGAAGCCGTAAAGGGCTGGAGATGGAGACCTAGAAACCACAGAGAAATCCTGTCACAAAATGACAGGATGGGTCTCGGAGTGACAGCACAGTGGGGAGTGTGTCTGTCTTGCATGCAGCTGCCCCGGGTTCGATCCCTGGCATCCCATATGGTCTCCCGAGCCTGCCAGGAATGATTTCTGAGCACAGTGCCAGAATTGACTATTTTTTTAAACTTTCTGAATTTTATTTCCTTTTTTAATCTTTAATAACTTTATTTAAGTACTGTGTTTACAGAAATGTTTGTAGTTGGGTTTCAGTCATCGAATGTACACTTCAGATATTGAATCTTCACCAGTGCAACTTTCTCACCACCAATGTTCCCCATTTTCCTCCTCCCCACCCACCCCTGCCTGTCTTAAAAAAAGGCATCCTACTTCTCTCTCTCTCACTATCATTGTCAATGCAGTTAGTGCTCTAACTGTGCTTGCCACTGTGGTATCATGGGTTGGTCCTTCTGGCCCTCACCTCTGTTGTCTCTGGGGGATTATTACAATAATGTCCTTAATTTTTCTTAAAACCCATAGATTAATGAGACAATTCTGTGTCTATCTCTCTCCCTCTGAGCATAATAGATTTCATGCCCATCCACCTATAGGAAAATGTCATGACTTCATCTCTCCTAATGGCTGCATAATACTCCATTGTGTATATGTACCACTGTTTCTTTAGCCATTCCTCTGAAGAGCATCTTGGTTGTCTCCAGAGTCTGGATATTGTATATAGTACTGCAATGAATATAGGTGTAAGGAAGGGATTTTTGTATTGCATTTTTGTGTTCCAAAAGGGTATATCTCTAGGAGTGATATTGTTGGATTATATGGGAGCTCAAGTTCCAGTTTTTTGAGGAATACTCACATTGTTTTCCAGAAAGGCTGACCTAGACAGTATTCCCACAAGCAGTAAATGAGAGTTTCTTTCTCCCTACATCCATGCCAACACTAGTTGTTCTTGTCTTTTGTGATGTGGGCCAGTCTCTGTAGGTGAGATACCTCATTGTTGTTGTGATTTGCATCTCCCTGATGATTAGTGATGTGGACCATTTTTTCATGTGCCTTTTGGCCATCTGTATTTTTTCTTTGAGGAACTGTCCATTTCTTCTCCCCATTTTTGGATGAGGTTAGATGTTTTTCTTGTTAAGTTCTGTCAGTACCTTGTATATCTTAGATATTAGCCAGATGGGTATTGAGTGAATAGTTTCTCCCATTCTGTGGGTGGCCTTTGTATCCAGGTCACTGTTTCCTTTGAAGTGCAGAAGCTTCTCAGTTTAATGTAATCCCCTTTGTTTATCTTTGCTTCCACTTGCTTGGACAGTGGTTGTTTCCTCCTTGAAAATGCCTTTAGTCTCAATGTCATGGAGTGTTTTGCCTACATTTTCTTACATATTTTATAGTTTGGGGTTTGATATCAAGGTCTTTAATCCATTTTGACTTGACCTTTGTGCATGGTGTTAGATAGAGGTCTGACCTCACTTTTTTACATGTGGCTGACCAGTTGTCCCAATACCACTTGTTGAAGAGGCTTTCCTTGCTCCATTTTTCGTTTCTTGCCCTTATATCAAAGGTTATCAGATTATGTCTCTGGGAGTCATTCTCTGAATACTTAAGTCTACTCCATTGATCTAACGGTCTTTCTTCATTCAATGCCATGCTGTTTTAATGATTTTGCTTTGTAGTACAATTTAACATTGGGGAAAGTGATGCCACCCATCTCCTTTTTCTATTTTACTTTATTTTTCCAGGTGAATTTCAGGAATGTTTGATCCACTTCTTTGAATGTTATGGGTATCCTTAGAGGGGTTGCCTTAAATCTGTTCAATGTTTTAGGGAGTGTTGCCATTTAAATAATGTTAATCCTCCCAATCCATGAACAAGGTATATGTCTCCATTTACTTGTGTCCTCTTTTATTTCTTGAAGCAGTGTTTTGTAATTTTCTTTGTATAGGTCCTTCACCTCTTTAGTTAAATTTTTTTAATAATATGCATTTTATTTATTTATTTTGGTTTTGGGGCACAACCGGCAGTGTTCAGGCATCACTCCTGGCTCTGCACTCAGAAATTGCTCCTAGCAGGCTTGGGGGAACCATTTGGGATGTCAGAATTTGAACCCAGGTCCATCTATGTCTGCCGCATGCAAGGCAAATGCTCTACCTCTGTGTTATTTCTCCAGCCCCACTCTTTAGTTAAGTTGACACCAAGTTATTTATGTTTCTGTGGTACTATTGTGAATGGGATTGTTTTTTTTTTAATGTCTATTTCTTCTCATTATTTGTACATAAGAAGACCATTGATTTTTTTCATATTAATTTTGTAGCCTACCATTTTCTAGACAAACTTATTGTTTCTAGAAGCTTTCTGACGGAGTCTTTAGAGGTTTGTAAATATAATATGTCATCTGCAAACAGTGAGAGCTTGACTTCCTTTCCTATCTGGATGCCCTTGATATCTTTTTCTTGCCTAATCACTGTGGCAAGAACTTCCAGCACTATGTTGAATAGGAGTGGTGAGAAAGGGCAGTTTTGTCTTATGCCAGATTTTAGAGGAAAGGCTTTCAGTTTTTCCTCATCCAGTATAATAATTGCCACAGGCTTGTGGAAAATGGCCTTGACTATTAAGAAAAGTTCCTTCCATTCCCATCATGTTGAAAGTTTTTATCATAAATGGGTGTTGGACCTTATCACATGCTTTCTCTGCATTTATTGATATGAGTATATGATTTTTTTATTTTTCCTTTTGTTAACATGGTATATTACATTGATTAACTTGCATGTTAAACTGTTTTTGCATTTCTGGAATGAATCCTACTCAGTCATGGTTTATGACCTTCTTAATGAGACATTGGATCCTATCTGCTAGAATTTTGTTGAGGATCTTTGCATCTGTGTTCATCAAGGGTATTGGTCTGTAGTTCTCATTTTTTGTAGCATCTCTGCCTGCTTTTGGTATCAGGGTTGATGTTAGCTTTGTAAAAGACTATTTGGGAGTATTTGTTTCTTCAGTTTTGTAAAAGAGTCTGAAAAGAATTGGCAGTAGGACCTCTTGAAAGGTTTGAAAGAATTCGCTAGTGAGGGACCAGAATGATAACAGAGCAGTAGGGCATTTGCCTTGCATGTGGCCGACCTGGGAGGGACCCAGTTCAGTTCCCAGCATCCCATATGGTCCCCCCTTCCAGGCCTGCCAGGGGCAATTTCTAAGTGTAGAGGTAAGAGTACCCCTTGAGCGCCGCTGGGTGTGGCCCAGAAACCAATCAATCAATAAAGGTTTTTTAAAATAAAAAGAATTTGCTAATGAATCCATCTGGGCCAGAATTTTGTTCCAAAACCCCCAAACAAAGACCAAATGCTGCAGTGGAAATGTGAAACCACAGCACTAGAAGCTGATAATGCATCAGGCTTCATACCTGGTCTGACAGAAGCAAAATCAGCCACCTGCATATCCACTGCCTACCCATCACAAGGCCCTTTCTTTAGGCCTGGGGCCCACCCGTGGGGGAGGTGAGCACCTTCATGCCTGTGGGATCTGTACCCTAAGAAACACCACCCCAAAGGGGGCTGCACTCCCCTCTAAACCAACACACACCCCAGACTCCAGAGATCCCTTACTCAGGGACAAACATTTCTACACTTCTGGGTGATGCCCTGTGCCTGGCCTCACTATCCCCAGGCAAGCGAGCAGGAGGTCATCCTGGAGGACAAGCACTGTTCAGAGCCCCACTGGCCGTGGGGACACCATGGGCCTCGCCCTCAACCTCATCTCCAAAACACCACATGGGCCACTTCCCAAGCTGTGCCCTGGTCTGGCCACCACTCCTGGACAGAGGCTCCTCTCGCTCACGGCTGAGGCCACCCTACCCCTGATTCCTTCCCCACTGACCTTAGAAAAGCACCAAGCTAACTTCCCGCAGGTCTGGGCCCACTCACCCTTCCGCCCTGGGCTCCCAAAGACAAGGTCTCAGCCTCTAGGAAGCCTTAAAACGCTGATTCTCACCTGTTGTATTATATATTAATTATAAAGTCCTTGGTGCAGAATGGATGGTGAGACCTTTCTCCGCCCAGCCTGGAGCCTGCAGCCCCTACGGCCTGGCGGGTCTGTAGGTATGAGGGTAACGAAATGACCCACAGCAGCCAGGAGACAAAAGTTTTATTACAAGGCCCTAACCGCCATGTGAATATTTCACATGGCTTCTAAGTTAAACAACCTCTTTCCTGCTCCTGCATCTATTCTCTCATTTTCTTGCTGAGCCTCTCTCCCTAGCCCCAGGCAACCCCTTACATTACCAACCATAGACCCCTCCCAGCTGTGGGCTGGTCTGAGCGTCAGGTAAGATTAGCATTTGGCTTTGGGGAGGGCTAACACCTGCCACAGCTGAGTCTGTTAGCTGGGGACTTCTGTCCACATTTCTGGCTCATCCATTTAGCCATCAGGTCTGAGATCTGTGAGATCTAGATTAAGATCCTATCTGGGATCCAGTTTAAGATCCCATCTGAGATTCCATTTCAGATCCTATCCGAGATCCTATCCGAGATCCCTCCTCAAAGGCTCCACCTGTGGTCGATTGGCTGCACCTGAGCCCATCTGCAGACCAAGGGCTGAGGGCTAGATCCTGGGCGGTAGGAGAATGGAGGAGTGTCGGAGGCAGCAGGCTGCAGGCCTTATCCTGGGTCTGCTCCATGATCCCCCTCCCCAGCTGCCTGCTGACAGCTCAGACATGCACCTGGGGGTGATGGTGAGGTTTTGCAGCTGAAACTGCTGTCCCGTGGATTCTCAGACCTGACCTCTCTGAGAGCTTTGCCCCAGAAACAGCTGAGCAAGAAAAGCTGCAGCCCTGATAGGATGGGGCTTGCAGGAGGGGCTCTGCTGGCCCCTGGGAGAGGAAAGTGGGAGGTAGCACACCACACTAGACCCAGCCTCTCAGTGGGTCAAAAAGGGTCCCAAGTTGGAGCCAGGAGTCGCCACACACCCTGTGTTTGGACACTGGGGCTTCTCTGCACCAGAACAGGGGCCAGGCAGAAACACACTTAGAGGCTGCCTCCGCTGCCTGGCAGTCACGACAGAGCCCAGGACAGAGCGGAGTGGCCCACCAGGGGAGGGCACCCATGGTCACACACTGGACAGCCAGTGCTGCGGCCTGGTGTGGGCTTCTCATCATGGCTGTGTGGATCAAGGCTGAACCCTGGGGCATCTGCGTCCGGGCTGCACCCCATAAGGCTGAGCCGGGCCCTGAGGAAAAGCTGTATGGAGAGGTACAAAGGCCTAGGCTGGGGTGGCCCTCCCGGAGGAGCGGGGCCAGTGCCGGGCAGTCCTAGTTCCTTGGGGATTGGGGTCTCTGGAGGGCTGTGAACTTTAGTGACCACATCATAGTGGGGATCCTGGAGTTTCCCCTGCCAAACCAAGTCCAGCACACATGGGCCCTGCGGTGTGGACAGAAGGGGGCAGCGACCGGTGTGGACGTGACTGGGCGGGTCCAGTGGGGGCAGACATGAAGGGGCAGCACACACACCTCTAGTGTCGGCTGAATCTGCTGCCTCCATGCCCCCCACAGTGTGCCCCCTGGGCGGGCAAAGCCTGCTGCTCAGCCAGTACGGCCTTCAGCGCCCACCTGGACAACTCCCCACTCTACAACTTCAGCTTCTCCCACTGTGGAGTGCTAGAGCCTGCCTGTAAGCAGCACTTCAGCCAGGCCGCCTGCTTCTACGAGTGCTCACCCAACTTGGGGCCCTGGGTCCGAAAGGTGAGCTGGATGGATGGGGCAGAGGGCCTGGCTCACACGAGCACCTGCCTCTGTCCCCTCTGGTGGGTCTCAGGTGCAGACCTGGGTCTGGCCATGCAAAGGGGCCAGTGCTGGAGTGACAGGTGCCGCAGGGAGTGGTGTGCAGGCTGAGCCTGTGTGGGAGCGATGTCAACCCTTGTTGCAGAACCCACCCTTGTCCGTGTGTCCCACAGACAGCGGGAGGTAGGGAGCGTGTCCAGGCCGTGCCACTGTGTGCGGAGGACTGCGAGCAGTGGTGGCTGGATTGCAGCTCGACCTTCACCTGCAAGACCAACTGGCACAGTGGCGGCTGGCGCTGGAGGCAGGGTGAGCAGGGCTTCAGTCCTGGGCCACGTGCAGAATGTGGGGTGCAGGACTTCAGGCCTTACTGAGCAGCCCCTCTGTCCCCTCCTCTATCCACAGGTGCAAACCGATGCCCTGAGGGGGCACCCTGCCGGCCCTTCCCACTAGTCTTCCCCTCGCCTGCCCACCTGTGTGCCGGGGTGTGGGACGGTGCCTTTCGGGCCAGTCCTGAGCCCCGTGCCAGTGGTCTCTGCCTCCAAAAGTGGTTCGAGCCAGGAATGGACAACCCCAATGAGAAAGTGTCCCAAGGCCTTGCTGACCTCGCCACATACCCACTGCCCTCTGTGCTCCTATCCCTCCTGTCCCTCCTCTGCCTTCTCTCCTGAGCTCCCCCACACCTTCCTTCCCTGGAATGAAGGCTGGAGTTGCTGCTGGTCTTCCCTGTGCCCCCCTGCCACGCACAGATGAGGGGGCCTCTTCCCCCCCCCCCCCCACACACACACCCACACTTCTGTTCCATTAGCTACTTCCATGAGGCTCCTGGTCCTGACGTTAACACATTCTGTTGCACTTAAGGACACCACTAGAGGGCGCACTTGGCCCCACCTCTATGGAGTCTATGAGGCAGGCACCAGCACTTTTATGAACTCTGACAGACTTCATGTCCCAGGGCCAGGTGGGCAGGCAGCTGCATTTCACAAGACCTTTCAGAGACCTGCCCCCTGCACCCACCTTCCTATGGAGTCCCTTTCCCTTAGCCCTGACAGAGGCCACTGCTCCAACGTCCTGCCATCTCTCTCCAAAACTGCCCTCAGCGGAACAGTACCTGGAGGAAGCTTCTGCTCCGAAAACTACACACACATATCCTCTGAGAGGACTGGTGGTGAGGACAGGCAGGGCCCTGGGGATCTGAGAAGGCCTCTGGGCTGAAGCTTCTCCATCACCACAAAGGGTCACGGTACTAGAAAAGGATGTAGGGTTCTGTGGTGGACCCTCCGTCTCCTGCAATAAAGCCAGTCTCTGAGCATGCCAATGAAGCTTTGTGACTTATAAGGGGACAGCTGGTGGTTCAGACTGAATCCAAGTCAGCAGAGGCGCAAGGGTTGGACTTGTGGCCAGTAGAATGGGGGCCCTGTCTGTGGTGGGGAGGAGAGGTCTGGCCCCTCCTGTGTGCAGTTTTCAGAGAAGTTAAAGAAACAGGGTCTAGAACAGGCAGTCTGAGCCCACAGTCGGAGAGTGGACACGACCAGGGACCAGGGAGGAGATGAAAGAGCCAGAAGACTGAGGACAATGGCAGTGGCGAGGGTTCGAGGGGCATCACAGGAGGCCTGAGCGAGTCATGGGGCAGAGGGTTTGCAGAGCCGAGCCAGTCTCCCCATCCAGTCCAGGCTGGGAAGTGCTTCACACACAGGGCTCATTCCTCCAGTTTTACCCTGAACCTCAAAGCTGTGCAGTTTTGCCCTCTAAGTCACTCCACTTCGCCCTTACTGTCTTACTGGAAGAGCTGAATGCACAGACATGGGGTGACAGACTCGGCGTTTCTGTTTCTGGGGTAGAAACAGGCATTTTCCAGTCCAGCCTGGCTCAGGAATGGAACTTTGGCCACAGTTTTTCCTGGGGGGGGGGGGTGACACATTCTCCATGACATTTCCCGTCTCTCCCACCAGCTTTCTCACCTCCACACACGCAGGTGACTTCATTGCTTCTCTGACTATTCCTGTAGCCTAGCAGCTCCCTCAGAGGCTAAACACAACCTGTCCAAATGGAAAATAATTTCCTATAACAGGAGGGCCATTGAGCCTGGTGGATGTGAGGAAATTTCTAGCCGAACAAAAGAATGTAATTGTGTAAACAAGGTTAAGAGCTGCTTGGCCTTGGGGGGGAAAAATGACTCACTGGATTTGCAAAATCGCTCCAGAGCCCACAGAGCACCTAGAGGAGTGTGTTCCCTATTTCTGCTTTAGCGAGTGAGTCCTTGGCTTTAGCTTTCCGTTTTTTATTGGGGGGAGGGTAGCACCACTGGACTGCTGGGAAGAGGCAGTGCAGAGATGCTTCTGCCAACACATGCTTGACTCAATCTCACCAAGGCCTATGGTCTGCAGCCTAGACATGGAGGGGAAGGCAGCTGTGGAGCTCAACTGTGGTCTGCTCTCAGGCTCCCAGGGGCTACAGCCATACACACAAGAAATATGCACACACACACACACACACACACACAAACACACATAGCCACGTACACATGTGCACATGTTGTATTCATTATTAGTTATAGAGTCCCAGTGTTGTGGATGGTGGTGAGGCCTTTCTCGGCTCGGCCTGGCTCCTGCAGCCCTTTTGGATGGCTGGTCTGTCTGTGCAGGGTGATGGCAAAGAAATGATCCACAGCAGTCAAGCTGAAGTTTCAGGAGACATCCAGCTTTATTACAAGGCCCTAATCCCCATGTGCTTTTTTCATATGGCCTCTAAGCTAAGCAGCCTCTTTCCTGCTGCTCCATATCCATCCTGTGTCCAAGATCTCTCTCCTTGCTGCCATCACCTCTCCCTTCCCCCTAGGCAACCCCTTCATTACCAACCATCTAGGTGAGATTAGCATATAGCTCTGGGGAGGGGTAGCACGCACACACATACTTACGTACATACACTACACGTGTCTGCCCCCCACAGCAGACCTGTGCAGACCTGCAGGCTTCCAGGAATCCTGTTCTGCACGAACTGAGATGAGAATGAGAGTTAAAGCTCACTCACTGGTCCTTGGTCCTTCCCCTCCTCGCTGTGCAAGTGTTTTGTGTCCATTCTGCCCAAGCCTCCAGTGGAAATCTCAGTGGGAAAGGTCATTTCCACATAGTCCCACGGAAGGGTATCACATGGAAGCCTCTCAAGGAGTCTGACTGCTGGGCCTGCCACCACGCTCTGCAGATGAGAGGATGCTGTGAGCTAGATCTCGCCTGCCATGTCACCAGCCCTGCCACCCAGGGACCCTTCATGCTCAAGCCATGGGCTTGGGGGCTGAATAGCTGCTTCCCGCCTGCAGGGGAAGCACCTCTGCCTGCTCTAGCTGTTATCTGGGAGTTCATTGGTGTGGGAAGCCCCAGAGGCAGAAGCAGGGAGAAAGAAGATGATCTCAGTAGAGGGGGAGAAAATTCAGGGGGGCCATGTTGCCTCAAGGTCACAGCCAACGTGATGATGCCAGAGGACAGAGCGCATCACAAATCCTGCCAGGTGCTCATATACATGTTCATAGGATGCCTCTGGACACCCCAAAACCACAGCCTGTGGGTGAGAACAAATGGGGGAGTGACACCCAGCAAGGCAGGCACATTCTGAGGTGATGCAGAAATATCCTGGAAGTACAGAACCCCTTCTGCTTCCCAGTCTTGGCTCTGTCAGAGGGACCCCACCATCCTCTGTCATCAAGAACAGGAGTGGGTCAGAGTGATAACACAGCAGTAGGGCGTTTGCCATGGGCATGGCCAATCGGGATGGAGCCAGGTTCGGCCATCCCATATGGTCCCCCAAGACTGTCAGGATCGATTTCTGAGCACAGAGCAGCCGGGTATGACCCCAAAACCAAAATAAATAAATGTTAAAAAGAATTTAAAAAAATGGGCCCGGAGAGATAGCACAGCGGCGTTTGCCTTGCAAGCAGCCGATCCAGGACCAAAGGTGGTTGGTTCAAATCCTGGTGTCCCATAGGGTCCCCCGTGCCTGCCAGGAGCTATTTCTGAGCAGACAGCCAGGAGTCACCCCTGAGCACCGCCGGGTGTGGCCCAAAAACCAAAAAAAAAAACAAAAAGAATTTAAAAAAATGAACAGGAGGAGCAAAGGAGCCAGCACTTTACACCCTCCCCTTGCCCCTTTTTGCTGCTGTCTGGATCACACCTGCTGGTGCTCAGGGATTAGTCTGGTGGGTTGTGGGAATTATATGCGATGCCAGGATTAAACCCAGACTGGCCCCATACTTGAAGCACTAGTGCTCTGGGCTGCCCCCTGGCACAGATAATGATCTCAAAGCGGTGAATGTGGCTTCCCAGGAGCACAGAGAGTACAGATGGACAGATAGACGGATGGACAGACATCCTCGCCTGACCCAGCACCCATCAGCCACTGCACCTGATGCCTCTCCCACCCATGTGTGCAGGACAGACAGACAAATGGACTGAGCCACTGTCCGGGCAGATGCAAAGACATCCCAGCCTCCAGAAAGCTCCCGGGAAGGCTGTTCTCTGTTCCCCCCTAATGGCCTCTTGCTTCTGTCCTTTCAGAGACAGGGCAAAATGTAACGCAAAGGGTATTTAAAAAAACCATCTCCTCTTTCTCAGAAAGCAAGTGGTGCTGCCTTTCTCCCGCTGCATCAGAGCGGTGATTCATCCCCCTCCACTCTTTTCTGGGCTCGTGCTAGTAAAAATAACATATTGCGGGTGGGGGGAGTGCAGAGACGCGTTGCCAAGGACCAAGGGCCCTGAGTCGGTTCCCAGGACAAAACCGTCGGATAAAGGCCATTGTGGGTTCCATGCTGTGTTCCTACCAGGCTTCTGTGAAGCTGCAGCAGCTCTGCCCTGTGCATCAGCCAACACCTGACTCCAAGAACCCCGTGGCCCACAGAGGCAGAGGGGCACAAAGGAAGCATCAGCAGTCCTAGTCCCACTGACTCTGACACAGTGCCAGTATGGGGTGGACACAGTAGGCCAACAGCTTGATGCGTCTCCCTCAGAGACTGCAGGGCTCCTGAGGGCAACACGGTGTGACCATCCTGTCCTCCTCGTCCGAATTGCAAAATTCTTATTTTTTTAATTTTAATTTTTACTTTTTTTTTTTTTACAAGTCTTTCACAGTTATATTTCAGTAACATAGTGACAGCGAATTGGGCCATTTCCACCACTAGTGTTGACCTCCTTCCACCAGAGTTCCCAGAATGCATCCCAAACCTCCACCCTTAGCCCCCTGGACTTCTAGTGTAGCTTGTTATAGTTTGGGCCTTTTGGTTCTACTGTCGTTTTGACATTGGTTTAATCCCCCCTTTTTTTAATCATTCAATGATTGACATATCTGGACAAAAATCTTCACTCTCTGAGTCAATCAACTTTTTTGTTTTCACTAAGTTTTCTCTGCTACTTAATAAACTTGAGACTGGGGGTAGAGCAATAGAACTACAGGTAGGGTGTTTGCCTTGCATGTGACTTACCTGGATTCAATCCCAAGCATCCCTTAGGGTCCCCCCAAGCACTATCAGGAGTAATTCCTGTGCACAGAGCTAGGAGTAACCCCTGAGCACTGCCAGGTGTGGCCCCCTGGGGAAAAAAACACACATACAACAACTGAGGGAAATCTGGAAATCTGGGAAAACTTCAGTGTTTGGGTCGAGGGAGTAGAATTCTCCACTCACCCCTCACCCCTACCCCTGCTTCTCCCAACAATGGGTCTGGGGCAGTTCATGGCCTCAGGGGCCCACAAGCTCTCTGTCCTGCCCTGTCCTGGGAAGGTCCATGAGAATATATGCCTGGATCCAGACTGTGACACTGTCTGCCAACTGTGGGCAAGAGACTGCGCATGTCAAAGATTCCTAGAACAGGTGGGGCACTGCAAAGTGCTGTGCTGTTTTAAAGATTTCTCAGAAGTCAAAAAGAACCACTTTGAGACATAAAAGCCAATGTGGAAGGGATGGGGAAGGGGGAAGGCCTTGGGGAGGGCAGCTCAGTCAGGAATGCTCATCCTCTGCTGTGTGTCCGAGCACTGGAATGAAGCCACCCATCAGGGCACAAAGCAGAGACGCCACAGAGCAGCTCAGGCCACAGAGCCACAGCAAATGGGCCCTGTGGATGGAGCTTCAGACAAAACACACAGGAAGTGAGGTTGAGAAAGCACAATTGTCCCCACAGCCCCCACAGGGACACCTGGTCTGTTCACAGGAGCAGGAGAGTCGCATGAGGGACAGAGATGTTACAGCAGCAAGGCCCCGTTAGGCCCAGACCCGTACATGCTGGCTACAGAGAAATGGCCCCCCCAAGATTTGAAAATGGTAGCTGGTAGGTACCTCCAAGTTTCCACCAAAAAGACAATAATGGGCCCAGAGTGATAACACAGTTGGGAGGGCCTTTGCCATGCATGTGAGCAACCTGGGATCTATCTCAGGGATCCCACATGGTCTCCAGAGCCTGACAGGAGTAATTTCTGAGTGCAGAGCCAGGAGTAACCCCTGAGCACCACCAGGTGTGACCCACAGACCAAAACAAAAATCAAACAAAAGGAATAACAGGGTACCCAGAAATCACTGTGTAAATCACTGAGGTAAAAGTGCTTGCTTATTTGGCTCGAAATGCACAAAAGTATGTGGCCAACCCAGGACGAATCCCAGTTCGATTCCCAGCATCCCACATGATCCCCCGAGTCTGCCAGGAACAATTTCTGAGCACAGCGCCAGGAGTGACCTCTGAGTGCCACCAGGTAGCACCCAAAACCCAAAAATAAATAAATAAATGCATCAAAGTGAGCTTTTGCATGAGAGACTGAGGGGCAGAGCATGGCTACAGGATCTTCCTTTCTCAACCTGTAGAGCTGAGACACAAGCACTCCTCAGACCATGCACTGGACCATGGGAGGCCGCTCACAGCCTCACTGGACTTGGAAGGATCTGGTCACGAGAGTGGGGACGTCTTGGAGACCAGAGGACCTAGCAGCCTCCAAACCTCACTGAGCAGCAACTGCCCTCCTGGTGCCCAAGAAAAACTCCTTTCCACCGACGGCCCTTCCACACTCAGGTAAGACAGAGGTACTGTGTGATCTCGAACCAGAGACATGGCCTGGCTCCAAAAACAAAGTCCTACATGCTCTTTCCTGGCAGGGATACGAGTCTTGCGGGTCTAAGTGGGGAAATGATGGGGGGGGGGCCCCTCTGGGTATGACCAGTGACTGGGACCCCAGTTGGATCATGAAACAGGCAAAGGAATGGAAAGACAAGATTTATTGAATCAGGTAAAACCAGGGCACTTCCCACATCAGACAGGCACACCTGTGAGGGCCAGAGAGCAGAACAGAGCCAGGGGCAAGGGTCTCGTGTCTGCAGGAGTCCCAGAAGTATGAGTCCCCTGCTCAGGCCTGTCCAGAGCTCAGCCATCTGGATGTGTTTTTCCTTTTGTCATTCCAGAGTTCACCCCCACCTCAGTCCTGTGTAGTCCTGTATAACTGCATAAGACCAATACCTTAACCTCTCACTGTCTGATCTCTCTAGCCCCAATGAGTCATTTTTTCTCAATAAGCAGCTCCTGTGGATCCACTGCCCAGCCCACAACACTGCCAATGGCTCCCAGACAGACACCACCTGCCTTGCCCCAACCCCTTGGGACCACTCTGCAGGGGGTCCAGCATTTCCTCTTCCCAACTACAGAGGCCCCAGCACATAGCAGAGAGCCCAGAGCCTACCCATGGCCTCCACGGGCACCATCCCTGCACCATAATAGAGAGCATGCAAGGCACCGAGCAGAACGCTACAGACTGGTGCCACCAAGGAAAACCCCACCTTCCTGGGGCCACCTGAGGACCTTGGGGCAGTGGTGGGGGCTATAGGGAAAGCTGGGATGGGGAACTCTGGTATAATACTGGGAGGTGTCTCCAGTGCAGGTCACTCAGAGTGCATCTACCCATGGCAGCCTTGGGCCCTGTGTGCAGCCTGGATTCTCCCATGAAGGGCATTTGGGGGGTGGTGGCTAGAGCCAACTCAGATTCTATCCCCCTTCCATAGGGCGTGGCTCCCCTTTTGCTGAAGGGCTCCTCAAAAAACAGTAGGGCGTGTGCTCCCCGCCTTCCTTTCCAGATGGTCCCTGAACTACCTGCCTTGGCACTGGGGGACCATGTGAAGTTTGTATGGTGGGTCACCATGAGAAAGCATGACCAGGTCCTCTACATCATGGTTGGAGAGGACAGAGCTGTCCTTGCTCTGCTTCTCCTTACCCACACAGACCCTCTGACACATCCATATGCCACAGATGTTTATTGGGGCACATTCGAGGCAGGAGTGGAGCCAGGGATACGCAACATGACAGTTCCCACTCTCGACAGCAGAGGGCGAGAGGGCCCACAGGGGACCCCAGGAAGAGCGGGGCTTTTGCATCGGACAACACAGTCTCTTGGATCTCGTGCTTTACAAGGCTCTGAGCCCCAGGTGGGCTGGCTCTTGCCCGCCTGCACTGCAAGTGGTTCTGATGGGGCCCAGCTCTCATGTCTCACCCGTGCCAGGCCTGCGTTCATTGAGTTTGGACACAGCAATGAGAAGGTTTTCCTCCACCCAAATCCAGAGTAGGCTGATAGAACTGGGATGCACTGGAGATGAGTTTTTCTGTGGACAGGCCCATGGCAGTGTCTAGCACACCTCCAGACCCCTGAACATGGCGCTGTTGGGTTGCATGAGGAGAAAGTCATCCCAGAGAAACAGGATAAGGGACCCCAGAACTAAAGGGACACACGGGGCCAATGCGATGATAGCACAGTGTTTAGGACATTTGCTTCAAATGCAGTCATCTGGTTTTATCCCCAATATCCTATATTGTTGTGTGTAAATATTTTGGGGGATGTTACTCACCCTAAACTGATTGGTGATTGTGCCCTACCCTAGGGTGTGACCTGGCATTCTGCCCCCACCCTAGGGTAGTACCTGATTCTGCTTCCACCATTGGGTGGTATCTGATCCCACCATTGGTTGGTACCTGACTCTGGGGGATAAAAACAAGGGTCTGGGGGCCGGGCGGTGGCGCTGGAGGTAAGGTGCCTGCCTTACCTGCGCTAGCCTAGGAGACGGACCGCGGTTCGATCCCCCAGCGTCCCATATGGTCCCCCAAGCCAGGAGCGACTTCTGAGCGCATAGCCAGGAGTAACCCCTGAGCGTTACCGGGTGTGGCCCAAAAACAAAAAAAAAAAAAAAAAAACAAGGGTCTGTGGAAGGCGAGAGGCTTTTTTGCTGGAACGGAGGCTGAGTCTTTGGACTTCAGTCTTGTCCACCGAATAAAGCAAATATTTCCACGAGCCTGACTGTCTGCTAGCTGTTTACCCGCCGTTTCACCTCAGAACCATCAGCTAGACAGGGTGGCAGACGCGTGCTCCGAGCTGGAAGGGAAAGACCTCATCCTCCATCCCTCCATCAGTCAACCTTTTCAGGGGCTGACTTGCAACACTATATGATCTCCTAAGCACTGCCAGGAATGATTGCTGAGTACAGAGCCAGGAGACATCCCTGAATATCACTGGGTGGTGGCCCCAAACCAAAAACAACAACAAAAACAAAACGATTGAGGGGGACACAGGAGGTTTCCACACTGTGTTCTGGGATAGAGCTTTGCCCTAACTGGTATGAAGATAGTGGGAGGTGTTGGGGCTCAGTGTGACCACCAGCAGCAGTTCCCAGAGCTGGGGGGGCCTCCCGAACCATCCCCCACCCCACCTCAGTCTGTTTCCACCACCTCCCCTCTAGTCATGGGCCCAGGAGCCAGGGACCCACAAGAGTTTTTCACTTCCTCTTGGTGCTTTACTGAAAGTTCCTGCTTCTTCCGATGCTTCTTCCAATGCTTCCCCTGCCCCAAGTGCCTTGGTACCGCTCTTGCATTCTCTCTCAGCTCACCCGCCTCTCTCCACCCCATGAGACTCCATGCACATGGCCAGCCTCAATGAGATGACTGTTCCGTGGGGACACAGGGAACTGGGGCCAAGCTTCTCTGCTTGGGCACAGACACTGCAGGAAGTCACAATGGGTGTTTGCGTCCAGTATGAAGCAAGGCTGGCCAGGGTCCAGGCCAGGCCCCATGAAGGCTGAGCAAGGACTGGCCCATCCAATCCTCATCCTCCAACCGGGTCCCCCTAACTCACAGTCACAATGGGCTCCACAGACAACAGGTCTGTCTTTCCACCGTGCAGCTGAGCAGGGGGCAGAACCTGGTCCACAGGGGGCGCCCTTTGGCCCTGGCCCTTCTCTGCCCAGGCCAGCCTGGAGGCAGGGACAGGGGAGGGCTGCCGGGGTAGCCGCTGGCACATTCTCAGCAGCGCCTTCAGCTCCCCCCTGAAGCTCTCGTTGAGCCAGCAGTAGATGAAGGGGTTGTAGCAGGTGCTGCTGGTGGCGAACCAGTGGAAGGCAAAGTAGAGGGCGTTGTTGGTGGGGACCACCTTGCTGGACAGCAGGAGCACGTAGCAGTTTAGAGGGAACCAGCAGAGGGCAAAGAGGACCACCACGAGTGTCAGCATCTTGATGGTCGTCTTCTTCTTGCGCCGAAGGGTCAGGTACTGCTCTGTGGTCACATCGCCGATGGTGTTGCACCGCCACAGCTTCTTGGCCACCCGAGCATAGGCCACAGAGATGATGAGCAGGGGCAGCAGGTAGAGGAGGATGAAGGTGGCCAGGTCCAGGTATTTCCAGAAGAGGTCAGCTGGCTCAGGGAAGTCCGGCAGGCACAGGGAACGAACAGTGTCCTCACTGGGCCAGGGGCAGGGGCACAGGTAGAGAAGAGACAATGGGCTCAGTGTAGAGTCATCCATGGGGACCCATCCCCATCCATCCACCTGTTCTACCTAACACCCACCATCTATCTAGCACCCATCTGCCAATCATTCATCCACCAATCATCCATCCACCAGTCGTCCATCCACCTACTCTATCCATCTACCATCCACCCATTCATTTGTCTGTCCATTCATTTGTCTGTCTATCCACCCATCCATCTCTCTGTCTATCCACCAACCCACCCACCCCTCTGTCCATCCATCCATCCATCTGTTCATCCAACTATTTAGTCAGTAAGGACTGAGGACTTGGTAAACAGAGACAGTACTCGAGGCTCCAGGACATCATGCCAGGAAAATCAGAAACCTGACATCTTGAGCAGGGAAGCGCCTTTGAAGAATCAAAGGAGACAGCAGCACTTCAATTTATAAAACCCAGAACTCGCAAAGAAAAATCACTCCCTGGAAGGAAAGCATCTGACAAAGAAGCAGACCCTGAAGGCGGGTGCAAAGAGCTTGCAGACACAGCAACAGAGACAGACAGGCCCACATGTTTGTAGGTTGTGTGAGGGAATCTAATCACCTCCTTCATTCTGCACTCTGTCTGGGGGAGCCCCTCTTCATTTCTCCGCCTGAGGACATGTCTTGGATGCTAGGAGAGTGGGGAGGAGCCATGCATGCTGTGGAGGTGAAACCTGGCGAAACATGCAGCCGATCAGACCCAGAATCTGCAGCAGACCCCTGCTTGGCTCCCTGGATCCATGGGCTCACCTGTACTTGAAGGTAAACAGCTTCTGGCAGATGGCGTGGGGCAGGGAGAATGCGGCAGCCATGGCCCAGATGACGACCACATAGACCAGCCCCTTGGTGGTGGAGATGCGGGGCCTGAGTGGGTACATGATCACCTGCAACAGACTTGCTGTTACGGGGAGCAGTGTGAGGCTACATCATGGGCTCTTTGGCCTGGCTGGGAGCACCGAACACAACCTCCTTTTGCTCTTACCTGGTGGCGGTCCAGGGCGATGGCTGTCAGTGTCAGCGCCGAGACGTGCAGGGAACAGTACTGGGCGAAGCGGCTCACATGACACATGCCCTTCCCGAACACCCATGTGCTGTTCACGAAGCGGGCCTGGGGAGAGACGGGTACTGTCTCCCCACTGTCCCGGATTGTTACCTGACCATTCCCAGCAGCCCTCAGCGAGGGCAGCAGCCCAGGATAGTGTTCATGCTGACAGGGGGAAGTGTCAGGTCAGTCCATCCACTCACCCAGCCACCTACCAGCAGCCCCTAGCTCAGGAAGTCCTCAAAGTCCCAGGAATGTGGAGGGGAGCGCACAGTTGTACCACCGTCAGGTCCAGCGTGACAGACCCTAGGACCGAGGCAGAAGAGCCTCCCCCCAGACCTGCCCCCTTCTCACTGAGCCTCAGTTTACTCCTCTGCAAAGTGTGGAGGCTCCTGTGGATAGGAGCGCACATGGGGCTCACCCTTCCCCTCATCCCTACACCTCCTATTCTCTCCCAGCATTCCCTCCACCACCCTATCCAAATGCAAGGGACACAAGAACTACAGAGACAGGGAGACAGAGACACAGAGAGACCAGAGACAGAAAGTTAAAGTGATGCAGAGACAGAGAGATAGAGACAAGGAGAGAAGAAACAGAGAAACCAAGACAGAGAGATAGAGAGAGAAAGACAGAGGTTGGGCAGGCAGAGGTGCAGGGTGGAGCTCCGCGCTGTGTAACCCCCCGGAACTGAGCCGGCTGAGTGGCAGGCACAGAGGTCTCTCACCCCGACATTAGACATTAAACTTTATATTTAATTAATTCAACAGTCAGGACCAGAAGGGATCGGGCACCCAGAGCTTGGGGCAGGCTTGGCTCACAGCCTCCCAGCTCCTATGGGTTTCCACAACACATGGAGGAGACGCCACTGCAGAGGCCAAGGAGTCGGGGTGGGGGGTGTCTGCCATTCATTGTGTCAGGGAACAGCTCTACTGCAGCATCCACCACCACCACAAGGACACGGGCAATCAGTCACAGTGGCTGCAGACACTCAAGCCACCAGCCTGAGAGGGGGTAGAGGGATGGGGAGAAGGGGTCGAAGGCCAGGGAAAGGGGCAAGGGGCAAGGAAGAGAGTGCTGGGGAGAAGAGGTGAAGGCAGGGGAGAGGGTAGGGGAGGAGAGGGAAAGGAGAGGGCAGGGAGGAAAGGGAAGAGGAGAAAGGGACCGGGAAAGGCAGGGGGGGTGGAGAGAAGAGGGCAAGAGGGAAGGAGAGAAGAGGTGAAGAGGAGATGGAAGGAGAGGGCAGGGGAGAGGGGGAGAGGGCAGGAAGCCACAGGCAGACAGGAAAGTATCTTGGCAGCAGGATAAAAAGCCAGACTGTGAGAGCCACAGTGAGAAAAGGAGCTGCCTGAGAGGAGACAGCCCAGCCCGAGGGAGAGCTGAGGGAGAGCTGGGATGAGGAGGGAGAGATGGAGGCAGGAGGAGGAGGAGGAGGAGGAGGAGGAGGAGGAGGAGGCAGCGGGCACCCTACCAAGGTGAAGGGCGTGTTGAGGAGGGTGATGAGGATGTCGGCCACGGCCAGGTTGACGATGAAGAGGCTGGTGGCCGAGAGCACGCGCTGGTTCCTGCAGATGACATGGCACACCAGGACGTTGCCGAAGAGCGAGACCACGATGATGACAGCGTAGGCCACCACCAGCAGCGCCTTCACGGTGGGCTTCTGCGACTCGGCCCCGTAGCGCCGCTGTCCCACAAAGTTCTGCCAGTCGGAGAAAGTGTAGTTGCCCCAGAAGAAGTTGGAGGCGTTGGGCATGGCCCCCTCCGGGTGCTCGGTGGTGGCTTGTGCCAGGGGCAGGAGGAAGAGCAGGAGCCCCAGCATGGCAGAGCCCTGAGCCTGCTGTGCACAGAGCTCCTGGGCTTCAGCAGGATTGCCAGGAGGAGAGCTGGGAGGGAGCAAAGGAAGGCTCCAAGGGAGAGAGGATTCGGGGAGCAGGAGTGCTGGGAGGGAGCTGTCTGCACTTTTCTATCCCTGCAGGAGGATGGGGGGACCCAGAGGCTCCACCTATTGGACAGCCACCACGAGGCTCCCCCAGTCCAGCTCAGATCTTCTTCGCTCTGCTCCCCGCTCCCTGGATCTGGGGTTCAGGCTTTGGTGGGGTTGGCAGGCAGGGGAAGAGCTAATGGCCCAGGATGGGGGACAGTCCACATTCCCTCCTGGAGGACAGACCCCAAAAAGTCTCCACCTGGAGTCCGACTGCGTCTGTGCCGGTTGGTGGAGTAAGCACACATTTCAGGGGACACAGAACTCGCAGCCTGTCCACTGGGGAGACCCGAAGGGCTCTGGCCTCAGGTTAGCCTGGGGTCCTGCGGGCTGAGTCACGTAGTTCTGCAGCAGCTCTAATTTGAGGTTCTCAATGGTTCCTGAGCTCTTTGGTGACTGGTTTCATCAGAAAGCAAAAATAATCAGGCAAGATATTAAAGCCATCTGGTTAATATTCTGTCTCAGGGAAAGAGAAATGATGACTTTCGTCAGACACCAGTAGTAATTAATGATGATGATACTAATAAAAAAGATATTGCATCCCTAAATATGCAAAACTCATCCCCCCAGGATGCAACATGACCATCACAGCCCTCCTCTTCGGGACCTGCTTTATGAAGAGCATTGTTGTTTGGGGGATTAACACTTGTGAAGTGTTAGTTATTAGTTCTTTTTTTTTTTTTTGGGGGGGGGGGTTTGGGTCACATCCGGCAGCGCTCAGGAGTTATTCCTGGCTCTTTGCTCAGAAATTGCTCCTGACAGGCTCGGGGGACCATATGGGATGCTGGGATTCAAGCCACCGTCCTTCTGCATGCAAGGCAAACATCCTACCTCCATGCTATCTCTCTGGCCCCTAGTTATTAGTTCTGAAGGCCAAAAAAATTGTGCATTGAAGAAGGAGAGGTAGCACAGTGTGTACAGCATTTGTCTTGCATGCAACTGACCCAGATTCAATCCCCAGCATCCTACATAGTCCCCCGAAACTGCCAGGAGTAATTCCTGAGTCCAGGAACCTCTGAGCACCACTGGGTATGGCCCCCAAACAAAACAAAACAAAAAGTGTTTTTTAATATACATTTTTTTGTCCATTTGTTTTGGACCACACCCAGCAATGATCAGGAATCTCTCCTAGTGGGTTCAGGGGGACCATGTAGGGTGCTAGGGATCGAACCTGGGTTGACCACTTGAAAGGTAAATGCCCTCCCAGCTGTGCTATTGCTCTGGCCCATCTCATATCAATTTTATACTAACTTTCTATTTTTTAAACTTCATGCTCTTGTAAATAGTCTCATACAGCTACAGGTACAAGTTCAGCCTGTTGGAGCTGTTTGTGGAGGGACAAGCCATTCCTCACCTAGGAAGCCAGACACGGTGGGGCCTGGAGAGCTAGGACAGGGGTAGGGCATCTGCCGTGCACATGGCTGAGTGGGGTTGATCCCCAGCACCCCATATGGTCCGTAGAAGTGAGTCAAGAGTGATCCCTGAACACAGAGCCAGGTGTGGTTTCACAACAAAAACAGAAACCCAACTCCAATCAAAACAACTATGAGGTACCATCTCACTCCACAGAGATAGGCACACATCACAAAGAATGGCAATAAGCAGTGCTGACGGGGATGTGGAGAGAAAGGAACTCTTATTCACTGCTGTTTGGAAATGCTGTCTAGTCCAATTTTTATGGGAAACAATATGGAGATTCCTCCAAAAGCTAGAAATTGAGCTACCATATGATCCAGCTATATCACTCCTAGGGATATACCCTAGGAACACAAAACTACAATACAAAAATCCCTTCTTAAACCTATATTCATTGTTGCACTGTTTACAATAGCCAGACTCTGGAAACAACCAAGATGCCCTTCAACAGATGAATGGCTAAAGAAACTGTGGTACATATACACAATGGAATATTATGCAGCCATCAGGAGAGATGAAGTCATGAAATTTTCCTATATATGGATGTACATGGAACCTATTACGCTGAGTGAAATAAGTCAGAGGGAGATAGATGCAGAATAGTCTCACTCATCTATGGGTTTAAAAAATAAAAGGTATTTTGCAATAATTTTCAGACACAAAAGAAAGGAGGACTGGAAGGTCCAGCTCACGACATGAAGCTCACCACAAAGAGTGATGATTGCAGTTAGAGAAATAATTGCATTGAGAACTCTCATAACAATGTGAATGAATGAGGAAAGTAGAAAGCCTGTCTAAAGTACAGGCGAGGGTGGGGTGGGGAGGAGGGAGATTTGGGACATTGGTGATGGGAATGTTGCACTGGTGAAGGGAGGTGTTCTTTATATGACAATCATATGTGTAATCAAAGTGTTTAAATAAAGACTAAAAAAAAGGAAGGAATTCTGTTAAAGTAAAAAAAAAAGAAAAGAAAAGAAAACGAAACCCAACTCCAACGCATGCTCAGGAGAAGCCTTCACTTCCCAACCAGTCCTCAGGACTGACCCTGTTCCTCACAAAGTGCCTGCAGTCTGCTCTTGCTTGGGTCTGACCTCACATAAAACAAAACCAGTGTCTGCTGGCCAATCACACCAGATCTGAAGAGGAAGAAGCACTTCTGACAGTGAGAAGGACTGCTTTCCTTTGTTTCTAAGTAAAAGTGGAATTTGGACAGAAATGAGAGGAAAAAAGAACAAAGAAGCACATACACAGGAATTTCCTTTAATTTATATATATATGTGTATATATATATATATGTATGTATGTATCTATATATATGTTTTGGGCCACACCTGGTGTTCAAGGCTGACTTCTGACTCTGCATTCTTGGTGAGGCTCAGGGGACCATAGGAGGTACTGGGTTGGAACCCAAGTTGGCTGCATGCAAAGCAAATGCCCAGCCTGCTGTCTGCCCAATCTGGCCCTAGGAATTTTTCTTTTAATCAAGGAAAGAAAAAGAGGGGCCAGAGAGGTAGTACAGAGCTTTAACACTTGCCTTGCATGCGGCTGACGGTGGTCTGATTCCCAGGCCTATTTATGGTCCCTGAGCACTGCCAGGAGTGATTTCTAAGCACAGAGCCAGGAGTCATCCCTGAGCACTGCTGGGTATGGATTCCTGACAACCCTCTCAAAACAGTATTTGGGTTAAAAAAAAAAAGGCAAAAATCAGAGAGTTCTTGTGGGAAGTCACCACTGACAGCATCCTTAGAGGCTGAGGGTGCAGCTCACAGAGGCAGGCCTGCCATGCTCTCTCCCTAAGGGTGGTCTGGAGGGTCCTCTGAGACCACTGACCTAGCCCAGAGCTCTGTACCCTCAGGCTTGCACACCAGAAGTGTGCAGTGTTGCCCGTCCCTAGCACTGTGAGGGTGACCACTGCAGAAACACAGAGAAGGTTCTGAGTTGAAGACCAACTCAACATAATCAGTTCTATCCCCTCCAGTAGATCTTGTCTAGCCCAACTGGAGCCCACTTGCTGTCCACGCTCACAGCACTCACAGAGTGGGCTCATTGCTCACTATGAGAACTTGAATGATTCCTGAGCCCTGGGAAGTGTCTCCCGGAAGCCGCCTCTCTCCACCCAGCTGGTTGTGGTCAGCTGGGCCAGCCCACATCCTCCCTTCATGTGATCCCTATGCCAGTGTCTCTGTGCAGAACTCACACATAGAGGCGGCTACTACTACTACCATTATTATTATTATTAATTACTATTATTTTATTTTCTTATTATCTGGGTGAGATTTTTGTTTTTAATCACACCCACTGGTGCTCAGCGACTATTCCCAGCCTCTGTGCTCAGGGGTGACCCCTGATATAATGACGAGGATTTGAACCTGGGACAGCTGGATGCAAGGCAAGCATCTTGGTTCTATGTTCTCTCTCTGGTTCCAGGAGTTGGCACTGTCAGTGGTGAGAAAGGATGCGCTGTGATTACGGGGGTGGCGTGGGGATACAGAAAGGGAGTATAAAAAGAACGGGAGCTGGATTCTAAGAGAGTTTAATCAAAACCTCATCTCTACTATATATTAACTGCATGATCTTCTTGAAGTTACCCCTAAATTTGGTAGATTATCTTAGTTTTTAAATTAATGTTGTTTTACCTTTTTGCTGATCTTTTGGGATGCTTTTTATGGCCCTGTATTTCAGTTCTTCCATTGTACTGTTGAGATGTTTTGTTATTTTTTTTAATATTTTTATTTAAGCACCATGATTACAAACATATTTGTAGTCGGGTTTTAGTTATAAAAAACAACCCCCTTACTTACTCTTCAAGAAGAGTAATATCTGCATTTTAGTGATTCCCGGTCAGGGGAAGACACATATGCACTTTATAGAAAAATGATAACAAAGATCTTGATATTGAGAAAAATAATACCCAGCTCCAGGGAGCATAAAACATTAAAAATAAACTGAAACTGATGCACACTAAGATTTAATAACAAAAGCACACAGAAAGAGTCTCGGGGCCGGTGTGGTGGCGCTAGAGGTAAGGTGTCTGTCTGCCTTGCGAGCGCTAGCCTAGGACGGACCGAGATTCTATCCCCCGGCGTCCCATATGGTCCCCCAAGCCAGGAGCGACTTCTGAGCGCATAACCAGGACTGCTGGGGAGTAGCTGGAATTGATTGAGATGGGGTTGGTCACAGGCAAGGCAAGTCCCTGACATTGTATGAGACACCAAAGAGACCTTCTCTTCCGAAACCCTCCATCCAGACAGTCAAAGGTCTGACAGAAACACAACTGCACCTCTTATTTTGTGAAGCACTGGCTTTCTGCCTCTGGCAAAATAGGCTGAAACTCCAAAAAATAATATTTCCTATAACCAGTTGGAATCCACTGACAGGGAGAGTGATTTACTATTTTAAGTTTAAAGAAGAAAAAGAAACGGATTTTTAAAACAGCAACCCTGAGCCCCTGCAATCTCGCAAGTGGGCTGATCAAGGACCAAGGTAATGTGTTGCAATACTGACTACAGGGTGACCAGAGAAAGGCAGACCTGCACCCCCCAGGATCTCCCGCACTTGCCTACAGCTTCTCAGCGATTTTGTGCAATTACCAACAAAGAGCCCTTTGAAAATTACTTCAGCACTCTTGATGTCCAGGCAAACAGATTAAGTATTTAATCTCGGATCCAAGTGGAGCAATCACAGTTCAGTGACAAGCCAGAAGACAGTGAAATAAGAAGGGTCTCGTTCTGAGGTGAACCAGGCAGATGCGGGGAAATTGGGATATCAAGGTGGACAAAGGTCAAGAGGCACCTGGATGTGGGATTCAGGTATTCGTGGGACCCAGGTGAATACAGCAGTCAGGGTGCATGCACGTGCCCAACCCAGTTTCAGGTTTCTGCACCACAAGGGCCTCCCCACCCCCAATGCATTGCCTGGTGTGCTCTTGAAAGGCCCTGAGCAATACCAGTATGGCCCTGGCAGCTCCCCATACCGCAGGGCTGGACAGTGCCACCTCAGGCTCTGGCACTGGCTGAGACTCACCTGTGGTTCGTGTGCCTTCTGGGTTCATGTGCCTTCTGCTTGGGAGACTCACCACCTCTAGAAACATGAAAAGTTCTACAGTTCAGGATTCAACTTTCACGATTTCTGTTAGCAGTTAGTGCCAAAGGAAGAGAGATATGGGCATAATTCAAGAAGTGAACTCTGGGGTAAAAATGGGGAAAATAGGGGCTGGAGTGATAGCACAGCAGAAGGGCTTTTGCTTTGCACATGGCCGACCTGGGATGGACCCAGGTTCGATCCCCGGCACCCTATATGGTCCCCCAAACTTGCCAGGAGCGATTTTTTGAGTGCAGAGCCGGGAGTAAACTCTGAGCGCCACCAGATGTGGTCCCCCCCAAAAAAAATAATAAAAGAGGGGAAAATACATGTTTATACTGTTGTTCTGGGGCCATGCCTAGTGAGGTTACTCCTGGCTCTGTATTCCGGGGTCACTCCTGGTGGTGCTTGGGGGATTCTTTGGAGGTACTAGGCAGGGTTGAACACAGGTAGACCGTATGTAAGGCAAGGACCCTCTCCACTGCACTATCTGCTTTTTGAATGTATGAATTTTTAAGAGTAATGCTGTGTTCTTCCAAGAACTTATTTGGAATTCTTCATCTTGTGCGTCGTAGATCTCTCATTTCTGGAACTTGTAGTTGATTCCTTGTCCTGATTTTGGACACCCTGTGTTTAGGTTAGAAGTTTTTCTTTACTTTTCCCTGTGATGCGCTTATGCAAACAGCCGCTCTTTTCTTATTGCTTAGTTGTTCCTTTTATAATTATAGAAAATGTTACTTACTTTTGTATTTTATTATTATTGCTTTCCTAAAAGGGGGACTTGTTATATATGAAAGCATTTTAATAAGATTATCTCTGCGCGTTGTTCCACCTTCTACCTTCCAGATGGGGGCGCTGTTGAGAGGCTAATAAATAGTTTGAGAGCGAGTTGCTCAGGGCCTTTTAATAGGGTTTACTAGCTGGCTCCAAGTGTTTTTTGGAGCTGGTAGTAGGCTGACAAAGGACTCTGCACCCGACCTTCGTACCCCTTTACCCTCCTGTCTGTGTGAATTATTTGCTGCGGATAAACAGTACCAAGATCTCCTCCCCCACAAGGGGAGAAGGGAATGGGAATCGATTTCTCATTCTGGGAGCTCTTTGAGGATCCATCGATAACCAATCAAGGTGTAAACGGGACCCAACAACAATGCATTGCTTTTTCCACTTTAACAATAGCTCAAACTTGGGTCTAGTGATCAGTCACATGGACAGCAAGAGCAATTCATGTGAGCTGGTTTTATGGAGAACAAATGGAAATTCTAGCATTTCAGACCATTTCAAACAATCAGTTGGAAAAATTTTAGAGAATAAAATGATAAATTGTGGACATTTTTAGTCAGGAATTTGATTTAAAAAAAATCAAATCTTCACCAAAAAAAAAATAAAATCTTTTTTTTATTTTATTTTGGGTCACACCCAGCAGTGTTCAGGGGTTACTCCTGGCTCTACGCTCAGAAATCGCTCCTGGCAGGCTCGGGGGACCATATGGGACGCCGGGATTCGAACCGATGACCTTCAGCATGCAAGGCAAATGCCCTACCTCCATGCTATCTCTCTGGCCCCCAAATTAGGTTTTTAATAGGGGCTAAAGTGCTGAGGTTGGGCCAGGGGCTAATCTCAATGAGATTTGGGTATGGGCGGGTGGGTTCTGCCCTGACTACCATGAGCGAGGTGCTGGAGTCATCGGCCACCAACGGTGCTCCAGTGTCCTGTGGTGGACGGGAGTGGCACACTGTATATGCTAAGTAAATCTTCCACCGGCTTGAACCGTATTGTATGCCAAGAAAATACATTCTAATTATGGTCCATCTCAACAGATTTTACAATAGGAGACTTTCCTTAGCTTAATTTTTTCTAATAAGTGTTTCTGCATTCATTAAAACACGAAACATTTTCTTCTTGACACTGTCTACAGGAAATGTATCAAACCAGCAATTTCTTCAGTAACAGACTGAGCAAGGAATAATGTGGAAAGCAATTTACATGCAAAATTGGAAGCTAATAGCCTTGCTGTCGCAGCTTAGGGTGAGTATTGCCACACAGGCTCCACTTTCACTGCGAAACCAGGCTAATTTGGTGTCCTTAAGTTTGCAGTTGTACCATTCTGTCTGCAATAATGGTGGAAACAACACGTTGTGTTGAAAAAGCTTTGGGATTTCATGTGCCAAGACTGGTACCCAGGTGAGAGAACTCAGGGCTTCCAGAATGAGAACTTATTTCTCAAATGTGTGGATGCCACAAGATGAGGAAATGCCACCTCCAACTATTTGCGGATCTGCATGACTTTTATGTACCCATTTTATTGTGGGGACACAACTGATGGTCAGGGGCTACTTCTGACTCTGCACTCAGGAATCATTGCTCGAGAGACCAAAAAGGATGCGGAGATTGAACCCAGGTCAATTGTGTGCAAGGCAAGCGTCTCCCCGCTGTGCTATCTCTCTGGTCCCTTATGTGTCAATTTTCTAAGTTTAGGAGAAACATGTTTTGCATGCACCTGACTTAGAGGTCAAATGCCTAAATGGCTTCCTAGAAACTGGTTATAGTCTCAGAGTTCCTACAAACATAATGCACTCTTACCTACATGAAGGTTCTGCCCCAACTGGTTCACAGGAAGCAAATACCAGAAAGGGGGTGAACTCTTTGGTGAGTCCCGACACCCGAAATCACACAGAACTCCATTCACAGCCACAGCGAGTCTGAAGACTGCCCTGGGTCACACTGCATTACACAAACGTTACACCGGGTCTCCACAAAATTCAGTCAGGGCTGCGAGAGGCTCTCAAGGCCGAGCTTCACCTCTGCAGGTAAGAGCTTTGGGCTGGACCCCAGCCTCACAGGGTCCCTGGGCAGAATCGAGTTAGCCCCCAAGTACCAGCAGGTATAACCCATCCCACCCCCCAGATTTTTTCGAAGTATTTTCCCCAAGGTTTATCTACTGAATTTCCAGAAACTGACATATACTAAATATGAAATGACACAAATGAGTGGAGAAGGCTGCCTGGCTGCCAGCATTCACCTTCCCTAGGTGTGCAAGTGCCTCTTTCAAGAGGGAAGAAAAATGGCCAACTTTTTTTGCTCAGGAACCCACAGGATACTTCAGTAACCAGTCCTTCCCTCTGTCTCTCGCACTGACACCAGATACTCCTAGTGCCAGGGGCAGCACAGCTCACTCGGACAATCCATCCCACTCTGGAGAGCAATTGCTCTCCCCGATTTCATTTCTGCCTCCCTCAAGCACTGACTGGGGATGTAGAGAGATGTGGGCAGGCATGCCTGAGTGTTTTATGAGATATTATGCCTGCTGCTGATACTGTGGCTGCTCAAACAAGCCTTAGTCTCGTGAAGCACAGACAATGCCATCTACGGAGTAATGTGGCTGTTCAAACTATCCTTCAGTGAGGCGCAGAAAACACCTGAAAGGTTTGTCAGAGCATGACTGAGGCCCTTCAAAGCGCTTTTAACACAAAGGCAAAAGTTCTGTTCTGCGGGAATTGGACGGACACATGCTGTAAGACGATGATGATCAGCGTGAAGATGGTTCTCAAGTGTTTGCTTGAACAAATGAGATTCAGCTGCTCCATCCGCAGGATCTGTAACCTATTTCTGGCTTCAGTAAACAGAGCTGTCCTATGATAAAGAGTTTTCTCAGTCTTTTAACAGAGCCTTAAAATGGAGAGTGGTATAACGGTACTTAGATCTGAAGAGGCCAACTTCTTATCTGTCTGTCAACCAAACGATAAAACTAAAAGGAATTAAAAAAACTGCTTCCCGAAGATTCCTGCGGTGCCTTGAGCTCGACATTAAGGGGAAATCTTACTAAGATAGATCGTCACTGACGCCACGGGAGTTTTATTTCAGTCATTTAACGTAATAGAACCAGAAACCTCAACTCATCACTCTAGCTCTAAAAGTTCATTATTACTCTAGAAGACACTGCTAAAACTTAACCCTTTCTTTTTCTTTTTTTTTTTTTTGTTTTTGTTTTTGTTTTTGGGCCACATCCGGCGGTGCTCAGGGGTTACTCCTGGCTGTCTGCTCAGAAATAGCTCCTGGCAGGTACGGGGGACCATATGGGACACTGTTGAATTAAGTAAATAACGATGGGGCTGGATGGCGATGGATGGAGGCCTTTGTGCTTAGGCCCCAGCCACGTGGCTTCATCCCCATCCAGCTGGCGGATTCCAGGCCCAGGTGATCGGCGTAATCAAGACTCACTCACAGGCAGGCTTCAGGAAGCATTAACTTTATTCATGCCCTATTCACCACATGTGTGTGGCCTATCTCATAACCTTTTAAGCACTAGTTATTCTTGGCCCTGCATCTAAACTCCTTTCAGCCATCTTCCTCAGAGCGCCCAGCAGCGCAGAAAGGGCCAAGAGCCAAAGGGCCCAATCCCCTTGGTTCCGCCTTATCTAACATTTCCCAGACCCCTCCCAGGAATGGGAGGGGCTCGCAGGTAAAGTTACACCTATTATCCGGTTCCCAAGACCCCTCCCAGAAAAGGGTGGGTCTAGGGTCTTAAATAGGTACACCCACAGGACACCAGGATTCGAACCAACCACCTTTGGTTCTGGATTGGCTGCTTACAAGGCAAACACTGCTGTGCTATCTCTCCGGGCCCAAACTTAACCCTTTCTACTTCCCTCATTCAGTCACATTTTGTTATGATAGTTTTCAGTGTAATTATTTCTGTGACTGCACTAAGCGATCCCTGTGGTGAGCTTCATATTGGGATCTGGACCCTCCAGTCCTCCTCTAGTTTGTCTCTGAGAACCATTACACAAATGTTTTCCATTTTTCTCAAAACCTATAGATGAGTGAGACCATTCTACGTTTATCTCTCTCCCTCTGACTTATTTCACTCAGCATAATAGATTCCATATACATCCATGTATAGGAAAATTTCATGACTTCATCTCTTCTGATGGCTGCATAATATTTCATTTTTTTAACCATTCATCTATTTTTTTTTTTTTTTTTTTTTTTTTTTGGTTTTTGGGCCACATCCAGCAGTGCTCAGGGGTCACTCCTGGCTGTCTGCTCAGAAATAGCTCCTGGCAGGCACGGGAGACCATATGAGACACCAGGATTCGAACCAACCACCTTTGGTCCTGGATCGGCTGCTTGCAAGGCAAACACCGCTGTGCTATCTCTCCGGGCCCCACCATTCATCTATTGAGGGGCATCTAGGCTGTTTCCAGAGTCTGGCTATTGTAAACAACGCTGCAATGAATATAGGTGTGAGATTTTTGCCTTGTATTTTTGTGTTCCTAGGATATATCCCCAGTGGTATAGCTAGATTGTATGGGAGCTCAACTTCCAGCTTTTGGAGAAATCTCCATATTGCTAGAAAGCCTGTCTAGAGTACAGGCCGGTGTAGGGTGGGGAGGAAGGACACTTGGGATATTGGTCATGGGAATGTTGCACTGGTGAAGGATTATATATATATAAATCAAAAAAAAAAAAAAAAAAGATAAGGCCTCCCAATTCTTACCACAGGCTGTGTTCTTTACACTGACTGTATAGAAAGAGGAGGTACAGTAAATGCACCCCATATACACCTCAACACAGGCCCTTTGCCTGGTCTGTATTATGAATTGGGGGACAAAAAAACAAACAAAAAAAAAAACTTAACCCTTTTCCCTCCTAAAGAAGAAAACCATCAAAAATGGAGGTTAGGGGACCAGAGCAGTGGTGCAAGTGGTAGGGTGTTTCCCTTGCATGCGCTAACCTAGGTTCGATCCCCAGGTGTCCCATATGTTTCCCCAAGCCAGGAGCGATTTCTGAGTGCAGAGCCAGGAGTAACCCCTGAGCATTATCGGGTGTGGCCCAAAAACCAATTTAAAAAAATGGGGATTATAAAAAAGGGGAGCAGAAACCAGAGAAGAGTACGGAAGGGTGTTTACCTTGCACGCAGCTGACCTGGGCTTGATCCCCAGCATCCCAGCTGGTCCCCTGAGCACCACCAGGACAGATCCCTGAGTGCAGAGCTAGGAGTGAGCTTTGAGAGGTGCTAGATGTGACTTCAAATGAAGACTAGAGACACCGAGACTCAATGGGAATTTTTTTCTCCAGTAGCAAAAACCGAACTCGGGGTTCTGCAAATGCAGGATTTGTGCTCTACTCTGTGCCCACGCCCCATAACACAATGAGTTTGAGTCTTTGCTATAACTGGAATCAAAAACTCAGTGACCCTGAGAGCTTCATTTGAAAAAATGCGAACCTGCCTAATTCATCTAAGTTCAAGGGAACTGAAGTCCTTCAGAGCTCCCATGGCCGATTCACTAACTAACTGCAGATCTAGGGCAAAGACATTCACAGACTGTTCTGCCTTCTGAAAATCCAGGATACCCAGACATCAACTGAAAGTATAAGGTTCTATATGCTCGCTCCTCAGCTTTGGGTAAGTGTGGCCACATCGATACACTGATATGATCTCATTATGGAACTTACATAATGCACTCATTTATTTATGTAAATTTTTATTCAAGAAAGGTATTTAGTTTTTTGGCTCTTGGCCCATACTCAGTGGTGCGCAGGGCTTACTTCAGTTCTGCATTCAGGAATTACTCTTTATGGCCTTGGGGCCTTCTGGGGTGCAGGGATTGAACCAGGGCCAGCCGCGTACAAGGCAAACACCTACCTGCTGTACTATCATTCTGGCCCCTCAAGAAAGGTGTTTAGGGGGCCGGAGAGATAGCACAGCAGTAGGGTGTTTGCCTTGCATGCATGTGGCCTATCCAGGACAGATCCAGATTCGAACCCCGGCATCCCATATGGTCCCCTGAGCCTGCAGGGAACAACTTCTGAGTGCAGAGCCAGGAGTAATCCCTGAGCATAGCCGAGTGTAGCCCAAAACTAAACAAGAAAGGTGTTTAAAGGTCTCACTCAGCAGGCCACAAAATGTCAGGAAAATAGCATTCTATATTTTTATGGGCATGAATGCTGTTCAACATGTATGTGAACTTGTGAAGTCTCTCAAATAAGTCATTTTCAGAAAAAGGTATTTTAAAATAAAAATTCTTATAACATTAGTTTCTCTGGTAAACTGGTCTCTTTCCAATTCTTCAGTTAACATCAATACTTTTTAGAACCTCCAACTGTCAATCCAGCTTGCAGCACTCTGATTTTTCCTGAATCTTCAAAACTTCAAAGTGTTATTTAGTATATCGTTTTCTGCTTCTTAAAGAACTATTGTTCATAAAAGGGTCGTCGTCATCATCCTGAAATGACATACAAATGGTCCAGTTTGAGCAACTACTCCACACTTCACTGTTTTGTTTGTTTTTTTTTTTTTTTTTTTGGTTTTTGGGTCACACCCGGCAGCACTGAGGGGTTACTCCTGGTTCCATGCTCAGAAATTGCCCCTGGCAGGCACAGGGGACCATATGGGATGCCAGGATTCGAACCACCATCCTTCTGCATGAAAGGCAAACGCCTTACTTCCATGCTATCTCTCCAGCCCCTTCACTGAACTTTTATGGGTAAAATAACACCATTTAGTTTTCTCCTTCCATATGAGATAGATTTCCAATTTCCCATTTGAAAATAATGAAAACAGTTTATCACTAATTTTTCCCCATCCGGTGGGTGATGTCACTGTTAAAAGAAGTACCGTATTTTTCCTACTATAGACGCACCCCCTACCCCCGATGGGGAAAATGTCTGCGTCTTATGGAGCAAATGTCGCCTGGAGTTGAAGCCTGGGTGCAAGGGAGCAGAGCATATACTAAACCCTTGATATTCGCAGTGTTACACCCCTTTATCGTGCAGACATCCACAGAGTACGAGCAATCAAGTTAACACACTTTCATCGCCACATACAGAGCTTTCATTTAAGACTATTTGATTGCTGCTGAGACTTTTATTTTTTTTATATTAATGGAAAAGTATTAAAAAAAATTTTTTTTACTTTCTGATGTAAAAAAATGTTAGGTAAATATATTTAACTAGCTGTGGGCTGTTATATTGTAAATATACTTTGGCCTCGCAGGCTGGTTGTTCCCAGTCGCCATCTCCTGATGGCATCTCGCCATCTTCCAGGGAATGGCGGGCATGTGCACTGGGAGCCGTGTCTACTTCGTGGCTCTCGCAGATTGCAATGGCTAGCAATTTGAAATCTGAAATCGTTGGACAGTTGTTCAATAAATGTGGCATTAGCAATGATTTAGATGAAACTGAAGATGATATTGTATATCAAGACAGCTAAGAAAGTGATGTCAGTGATGGTGAGCAAATGAGCTTCATAAATTCTCACACTAGTGATGAGGAGTTCTTGGGGTTCCCAGAGAACTAGAAGAGTCCCCGAAACTGAAATTCTCTCCATTTGTTAGTGACAGTCATAATAATTCTTAATGTCACGTTGACTGCGTTCTAACATGATTGAAATATTATTCTATTATAGTTTATTAAATATTTTAGTAGACCATTTGCTTTAAAATATTTGTTTTCTTGTTTTCCTCATCTTAAAACTATGTGGAGAGATGGGGGGCATCAGTGGTGGGAATGTTGCACTGGTGATGGAGGGCGTTCTGCTTATAACTGAAACCCAACTACAATCATGCTTGTAATTATGGTGCTTAAATAAAGATTTTATAGTAAAAATTTTTTTCTTTTAATTTAAAAATAAAAACTGTGTGTATTATGGTCAGGTGCGTCTTATAGAGTAAAAAATACAGTAAATCCAAATACATTCTTAGGGGGCCAGAGATAGCACAGCAGTAAGGCATTTGCCTTGCATGTGGCTGACCCAGTAGGACCCGGGTTCAATTCCCAGCATCCCATATGGTTCCCCTAACCTACCAGGAGCGATTTCTGAGTACAGAGTCAGAAGTAACCCCTGAGCATCTCTGTGTGTGCCCCCAAAACCAAAATAACAAAACAAAAACAAAAAAACAAAAAAAAACTATATACATTCATAGCAAGCATTAAAAAGAAATCATCTTGATACAATATATGCTATATCCATTTCTCTCAATTATTAGTCTTAATATTTAGGCAAGTGAAGTGAAGACAAATAAGGTTAAGGTAAACCCCCAAACAAAAAAAATTCTTCAAGTCACTTTAATATAACTTTCAAACCTTTTTTTTTTTTTTTTTGTTTATTTGCATGCTGCTTGCAGGCTTGGTGTTAACTAGGGTTAAAATTGCTTCTCATGAGAACACAGACAGCCCACTGACATAGCACTGCTTTGCAGGTTAGAGTTGCCCAAGTTAGATTTCTGGCATTATCAAAAAAAATTGTGTCTTCCCAAAGTCAGTTCTCAGGAGATTATATTAACAACTGTCAGCGATAGGTTTAACAATTCCTATTTAAATTTGATAAACAGTGTCAAATAAAGATCAAATCAAGATTCAACAATACAGATCTTACCTCATCTGACTCAAAGTCCACCCCTTTTGCTGTTAGACTCTGAGAACTGCGCTTGTATGAGGCAGAGGAACTGGACCACCTGAGGAGAGCAAGGATGGAACAAAGCAATTGAACCAGAGAAAGTTTCAGGCCCTTCTGTTTTTTTTTATTTTAAATAATAAAACTTTCATGTTGTCACCTGAACAGAAAGTCCTGCCTGCTTGGATATTACTGTAGTTAAGAGAAGTCTGTCCAGTTGGGCCCAAAGGTCTTATATTGAAAGGAAACAAATCCAGATGGTTCAGTAGAAACTGAGGGCAGAAAGATCTGTGCAGTAAACGTAACTTTATAGACAAAGGACCAACACTCAATCTACTGGGGATGCTTGGATTTGATTTATAAATGCAGCAAGAACTTGGACCAGGTAAGCAAAGCTAGGTTTTCTGTCACCTGGGTGGCTGGGAAGAGGACACTGGTACATGCCTCAATTCCTCGTGTCTCCAACATGACGACCAGGGTCCTAGAACAGTATATAACAGCTAGAGCCCTCACCCTGCACTACCCCAAAAAAAAGTCCAGGGCTCACCTTTAAGAGGTCTAAAAAGAAATTGGTAGAAGTAAAAACCCAAGGAGTGCAACACAAGAGGTCCAAACAACAGGATTTGTCCTGAATGTTACATGGCTTTGAGTGACTTCATGTGGATAGCTCAGAAAAAGGCGAGGGAAGAGGTGGGAAAACATATTAAGTGCCAGTAACTGTATATTTCATTCATTTTTGTTCATACATATGCTGGCATCTTCTATTAGCAAGAAATGTCGCCTTAGCCAGTAAATTAACAGCAACATTAGACACATAGGGCACCATGTTTAGCTGACCAAACACTGTGCTTGGCACATAACAGGTACCCCCACACACTTGCCTAGCAGCCCACACCCGGCCAAGAGGAAAAGCCAGTGTTCTCTCACGGCTACACTCAGGCTCTTATCTGCCGCCCAACCATACTTGAGGAGTCTGTTTTTCCCAGAAAAGCATTAGGAGAGTCAGAACAAGGTTTCCAGGAAGCAGTAGGCCCCCCTGCTCGTGGCAGCAGTGAGTCACAGGTAGAAATCAGACCCTTCTAACGACACTGTGAGGAACGCTGGCTTTTGTTTCTCACCTTTCCCCCATTACTCTTTTTAAACTGACTTTTAGACCCATTAGTAAGTACCGGGCTCTATGCTTATTAGCATGTAACAAAGAGCAAGTCAGCTGGGTCTCTGCTTAACCCTACGGGGTAAACATCAACGTCCTCACTGTGAGGATGAGAACAAAGACACACAGAGGTCACTAAAAGGTGCAATCGAGTATGCAGCAGAGTTTACTTTGCCTTACTAAGTTAGTTGTCCAACTGAAGCTGTGTGGTCGAATTCATGTACCTCACGTATGAGGCCCTGGGTTTCATCCTGGCATTGAGACAAACAAAGAGCTCCAGACCCCCAATCATTCTGTGGGTATTATCAGAAACACTCGCCCAAGGTTGATTTCAGATTCCTTATTAAAAATGCTCATATCTGCGGCCGGAGAGATAGCACAGCAGTAAGGCGTTTGCCTTGCATGCAGAAGGACGGTGGTTCAAATCCCGGCATCCCATATGGTCCCCTGAGCCTGCCGGAGCCGATTTCTGAGCATAGAGCCAGGAGGAATCCCTGAGCGCTGCCAGTGTGACCCAAAAACCAAAAAAAAAAAAAAAAGCTTGTACTTTGGGGCTGGAGAGACAGTGTAGAGGTTAGGGCACAGTTCCCGAAGGTACCATATGGCTTCCCAGTACCATTGAGGATAGCATTGCTGTGGCATTAACACACACTCCCCAAAAAGAAGTGACAGGAGAGAATTCTGGGGCAACATGCCAGGTGGACCAGTAGGTCATATCAATTGAGAGTCAGTCACCCAGTCCCTCACCTTCAGAACCTTACAAGCTCACTCACATCACAGCTGAGAACAGAGCCTGACACAGAGGAAGTGGCAAGCAACTGAATTCCTGTTGTTATTATCTGGTGAGTAAGAAGCCAGCAGCTATTTACTCCACTAGAAGAGACACTCAGAATGGCAACAAGGGACTTTTCTTTCATTCCCTAACTACACATCAAACATACTAAACACATTTCCATGAGTTCTGATGATGCCAACGTAAGAATTCTGTACAGGCAGAGAGATTCTACAGCCCTTCCCGTCACAAATGAGTGATGCTGGAAACAAATTCTGAGACTTAACTCAATTTCGTTGGTGCTTTCATTCCAAAGCACCACCACCAAGTACTGAGAAGATACTTTTCAGATGCTAACAGCTGAACATTTCGGCAAACCTTCCTAGGCGCCAACTACCTCATTCCTCACCCCAAAATGAGAAACGAGCTGCCTCGCAGTCCACAGAAGCAAGCACTTCTCATTCCTGCCCAGGCCACTGTTGGCTCTGGCAACCCTACACTCCCTGTGTGTCTCTCCTAACTCCTGCTGCTTTTCTCCTCCAGCTGAAAGCCCAGGACTGGGCCCAACATTGTTCCAGGTCATCTCTCAAGGTGATATTCCAGTGCATTCCAGATTAGCTGCCTGCTACTGAAGAAGAGATTTAGAAATCCTTCTAAACCCACCATCTGAGCTCTGGGCTCAGACGCATTTGCCTATGACCTCCCTTAAGAAGCACTTCACGGGGCCGGGAAGGTGGCGCTAGAGGTAAGGTGTCTGCCTTGCAAGCGCTAGCATAGGACGGACCGCGGTTCGATCCCCCGGCGTCCCATAGGGTTCCCCCAAGCCAGGGGCGATTTCTGAGCTCATCGCCAGGAGTAACCCCTGAGCGTCAAACGGGTGTGGCCCAAAAACCAAAGAAAAAAGAAGAAGCACTTCACGGGCTCTCAAACTTTCCAAGTCCACAGCAGAACATTGGTTACATACCTGCTGCACTGCGCAAAGAAGCTTCTCTCCTCTGAGGAGAGAGAGATCTGCTACTGTCTCAATGGTTCAAGCACAAGCCCACATTACCCCCCACTCCTCAGATTCCAGCCTAACTTCCGCCATGTCTCTTCAATGAGATGGTACCGCCACCCTCCCAGGCTTGCCCCTATGCTGAAGCGTAAAAGTCCAGGGACTGAAGAGATAGCACCACAGGTAGGGTGTTGGCCTTACCCTCAGCCAACCCAGATTCAGCACCCCGTATGACCCACAGCCAGCCATAAATAATCCCTGAATGCAGAGCTAGGAGTAAGCCCAGAGCCTCGCCAGTTGTGGACCCCAAATGAACAAATAAACAAGAGTAAAAAAAAAGTAAAAAAAGAGTAAAAATCCTTGCTCTGCTCAGTTTTCTGTTTCATGGTATACAATCTGCCTCTCTTCTCCATTCTCTCTCAAACCTCTCCTTCCCCTCCAGACCAGGACCTGGTTAATGGAAGCAGAAAGTTTGTTTCTTTTCAAGAGACAGGGATAAGCTTGTCTCGTGGCATTCTGCAAGGCTTGGAGTAACTGGTTCGTTATTCAGAATAGTTCTTTATGTGTGCTTGGCCCTTCTGGGTAGGAAGTACCTCTAGACTGGCCCCCTACCTGGTTCTCCACCAATGGGGCTGGTCCTACTTTTCTCCATAAAGACCTCGGGTCAGGGAGATTTCTTCCAGTTTCGGCCCCACAGCTAGCCTGTCTACCTGCCGGTACCCTTTGCCTACTTGCAGATAGCTTGTGCTCAAAGTTCCTGAACTTGTTTTATCTCCCTAACCAGGTGTGAATTATCTCCTATGTTGGCATTGCTTACTGACCCGCACTCCCCCAATTCCCCTGGGTTGGGGCATGAGGCTACCTCTCCGCAGTGCAATTTCACGTAATATGTGATCTCACTGAATGAGCACAAGTCACTTCTCTGCCACATTTACACGGATGCCTTCTTAGTCCCTGTGATCAAGGTGTCACTAACATGTGCATTCCTCTTTCTGTTTAACTGAACCAAGAAGTCAAAAATTCTAACTTTCCTAAATTCCACAGCCTTACCTTTACATCACATAGTTTCCCAGTGGGTGACTATCATACCCAAGAAACATTTACTCTCCAAAATCTTACCATGAATGACTTCCCAAATATGATGAATGCCAAGCAAGAATAAATAAGATATTACTGTCTGCCACTGTCTACTGATCCAAGGGATCCATCCCAATCTTCCAAACCCCAGGTACATCTCTCCTTGGAGAAGGCTGGCTCTTCTACAGAAGCCCTTTCTCCCCACTCCTTTTCTGAGGGCTAATTTAAGACCACTCAGTCCATCTATGGTTTCACATGAAATGATGGGCTGACTGAATCATCCTTTAATGGACTGAAATGTGTTAATTTGTCTTTCCCAGGACAATGTACGTGGCAAGAAAGCAGTAAATCTATTAAAGTCCTCATAGAGCATAGAATGTTCCTGATAGAATGTTCATGGAAAATAATTGCAGAACAGTTAATTCTTTTTGAAATTAAGAGATTTGTATTGATCAAGCTTTGGTTAAACAAAAAGCTAACAGAAAAGGGTCACTAAGTCAAATCAAGTCTTTGAGTAATGGGCAAGAGGACAGGCAAAATGGCAAAAAGGACAGGAAGATCGGCTAAGTACCTAAAGGACAGGAGACAGGAATCTTGCCTCAAGGCATGGTAGAGTACCTTGTGTTCTTTTTGTTTGTTTGTTTTGTTTTTGGGCCACATTCAGTTACACTTAGGGGTTGCTCCTGGCTAAGTGCTCAGAAATTGCTCCTAGCATGGGGGACCATATGGGACGCCAGGGGATCGAACTGTGGTCCTTCCTAGGCTAGCGTGGGAAAGACAGACGTCTTATCCCTTGTGCCACAGCTCCGGCCCCCCTTGTGAACTTCTATTATATTAAAAATATTATAGTAATAATAAAAAGCTGAAGTCAGTTATTAACAGAATCCAAAATGTTCTTCTTTTAACTAGGAGAAAAACAGGAAGATTAGGGAAATCTTCAGTGACGACAATGTTTGCCATATCAACTCTACAATGCAGTCCTAGGTCTAATTTATTCATCTGAATATAATTTGCTCAGCACAAGAAGATGTTTAGGAAGAATTCAGCATGATTTTACATCCCTCTCTCCCGCCGCCCAGATCTTTCTTGTAGCTGAAGTCAATGTCCATACCTCTGATCTGTTTTTGAAGTGGTAGGAAAAATATCTTCCTCATCTGACTCATCTTCTTCAATAACCTGTGAGGAAAGAAAACACCAAATAGTGTTACTTGGCATGTCTGGAATGGAACAGCTAAATAAAAAGGAACTGAGTGACTGACTCTTAGAGCTGGGTTTGTTTTGTGTGTACATTCAAAAACATCTAACAGGAAGGATAAGAAACCAGGCAGGATTGAACTACAGAAAAAATCTGGAAAGAGAAATTTTCCATAAAAGTAAGTGGTCAATGAATCACCTACTCAAGACATTAGGCAAAGTAAAATCTCAGGCCAGAGAGGCGCTCAGGAGGCAGAGTGAAGGGCTGGGATGCCCAGGTTCAATCCCATGGCATGGCATATGTTCTCTCTGAGGTAGTCAGAAGTGATGTCAGTGCTTGGGCACCACTGAATATGGCTCAACATAAAAACAAATGAAAATGGTACCAATGGTCAGGAAGCAGTCTCAAAGAACCAGAATATGTGTTTGCACTTGGGAGCCCTGCATTCAATCCTAAGCAAGGCTAGGCACATGCCATGGATGCTGCTGACAGTGGCCACAAGGGGGACCTAGGTGCAGGACCCAAGCAAGCAACAATGTCTTACAGGATTTTTTCATTTAGGAGTATATTTCTAATCATGTGATCCTCTCCACCTTTTTAAGGAAAAACAAACAAAAAACAATTCTAGGCGCCCTCAATCTAGAAAATCATTGCTGTTTGCTCCAGCTTTAATGGTCCATACCTTTTCTTCTTCTACTGGATACATGAAAAAATCAACAATTCATAATGAAGGACGCACAAGTTATTAAAACAACTATAAACCCTTTTTACTTACCTCTGAATAATTCTTAGAGGCAACATTTCGGGAGGGTTGTTGTCTTGTAGACCTAAAGGCTACAGGCAAAAGAGAGAAAACACCCATGTTATTCTTTTTTTTTTTTTTTTTTTTTTTGGTTTTTGGGTCACACCCGGCAGCGCTCAGGGGTTACTCCTGGCTCTACGCTCAGGAATCGCTCCTGGCAGGCTCAGAGGACCATATGGGATGCCAGGATTCGAACCACCATCCTTCTGCATGCAAGGCAAACGCTCTACCTCCATGCTATCTCTCCGGTCCTACCCATGTTATTCTTTTTTGTTTTTTGGGCCACACCTGTTTGATGCTCAGGGGTTACTCCTCGCTAAGTGCTCAAAAATCGCCCCTGGCTTGGGGGGGACCATATGGAACGCTGGGGGATCGAACCGCGGTCCTTCCTTGGCTAGCGCTTGCATGGCAAACACCTTACCTCTAGCACCACCTTACCGGCCCCGACCCACCCATGTTATTCTTAATTATCTTAGAAAAACTGCACATATATATATTGGGATTTTTGGGCCACACCCGTCTGACGCTCAGGGGTTACTCCTGGCTATGCACCCAGAAATTGCCCCTGGCTTGGGAGGGCCATATGGGATGGGGTGTGTGTGTGTGTGTGTGTGTGTGTGTGTGTGTGTGTGTGTGTGTCTGTGTGTGTGTCTGTGTGTGTGTGTGTGTGAAACCATGGTCCGTCCTAGGCTAGCATTAGTAAGGCAGACGCTTTACCTCTAGCGCCAACTCTCCAGGCCCGTACATTTATATTTTAAGTTTTTTGGTTTTGGAGGTCATACCTGACAGTGATCACAGCTTACTCCTGGTGAGTCTGGCAACCATAGGAAATACTGGGACTAAAATCTGGGTCAGTGGTGTGCAAGGCAAGCGCCCAACCCACTGAACTATCTTTCTAGCCCTAACACTTTTAGATTTTAGAAACAAGATGCTTGTTTCTTACCTCCAGCAGACAGTACAGGATGATAAAATATCAACTATGAACATTGACAGAAACCAAGAATGTGCTCTGTTATGAAGCAGTTCAGTACTAGGAGTGGGGGCTCGAGTTTCTGAGCTAGACTCATGGGGACTTTGCTAGTGAGGGGACCAAGATAAAGGGCCTTGGCTTCTTTCAATCTGTTCCTTCACCTAGAAGTGGAGTCAATGTGATGATTCAGACAGAAACTCCCTGAAAGGAGCAAAAGAGGCCGCCAGTATAAACTGCTTTGGTAGGTAGCATGTATTCAAATGAATGTGCCACTGAGTGGCAGGGGTAGCTGTGGCCCCCGTGGAAATGCAATCCAAAGGAATCACCTTCTATTCAGTCTTCAGCCCCTCAGACTGCCCAGAGAAGAACCCTGGCTATCACTACTCTTGTTTACAATGCCAAGTTTAGTGTTTGTCTCTCCATAAAACTCCAGGACTCTAACTATCTCTAGACCTAAGGGTATATAGATACCAACCTCTAGTAGTGACCAAAACTACCTAGGTGGGAGCTGGATATTACAGCAGACAGAGTGCTTGCCTTGCATGCAACTGGCCCAGGTTCCATCCCTGAGCAGCCCATCCAGTCCAAGCACCATTAGGAGTAATTCCTGAGTTCAAAACTAAGAATAACTCTTGAGCAGCACCAGGTGTGGCTCCAAGGCCAAAGAAACAACAACAAATAAACAAAACCCATCAAAGAGAGGCTGGGAACCACCTACAGGAGTCTAACGTGCTATGTTCAGTAAGAAAATGCTGAGTTCCATTACTAACTGCTACTTGGCACAGTCATACACGTAAGCAGGAATCCTGAGTGTTGCAATCTAAACACTTGACCTCATACACAGCATATATTCTAAGGGATCTAATTTGAATGCTAGGTGGGAAAAATTCATACTATCAAAATAGTTTAAATTCATTTATGTTATTATTAAAGTTATTTAAAAATCGGTCACCTTGTTTTGAGGACAGTGTCTAGATCAGAACAGAGACACAAAATGAACTCAGGTACCATCTTTCCAGATTATTTCCAGAACCTATCACTGCTCTAACACGGCTCACATGACACACTGACAGCTGAGAAGCACCACAGCCTGAGGGCAGGAAGGGTCACAATGAAGCAGCTCCTGCTCTGTGACCCACTGTCTCATTTCTCTATGCCTTAGTGATCTGTCTACAAGGTAAGTAATCATTCTTGTGTGTCTGAAAGGAAGGAATCACATAAAATAAACTGGAAGAATCCTCTCCTTCAACAGCTCTGATGAACAACAAAGATCTATTCCATGACCCTATGATCCTTTCTGTTCCCAGTAATAGCAATGGAAAACAATGAAGTCACGGGGCCGAAGAGATAGCACAGTGGTAAGGCATTTGCCTTAGATGCAGAAGGACGGTGGTTCAAATCTCAGCATTCCATATGGTCCCCTGAGCCTGCCAGGAGTGATTTCTAAGCGTAGAGCCAGGAGTAACCCCTGAGCGCTGCCAGGTGTGACCCCCCCCAAAAACAAAACAAAACAAAACAAAACAAAAAACAGTGAAGTCACAAGAGAGAATCTCTTTGGGCTTCCTGGACTGGAGCTTAAATACAATGGCCAGTTCACCATTCGCACATCTACTTACCATCTATGATAGACATATTCCTGGAGGTTGATACTGTAGTCTTTGAACCTCTGTTTCGACTGGAAGTCTCCAGACCAGTCCCTGCTGTTAGAACAACGAAGTCAATATAGAATTGTACCAACAGCAAAAGCTTTCTCTAAAAATGTCAGTAACTGGGCCAGAGAGATAGTAGACACTTGCTTTGTATGCAGACAACCTGCGTTCAATTCCTGGCACCCCCATATGGTCTTGTGAGCCCTATCAGGAGTAACTCTTGAGTGTGGAGTCAGAAGTAAATCCTAAGCACCTCCAATAAGGTCCCCAAAAACAATAATTTTTAATAATAATAATATAATATAATGCAATGTAATATGATACAACACAATATAATAAAATAAAATAAAATATAATATAATATAGACATCACCAGTAATGAGGGTTGGGGAGAGGAGCCAAAGGGCTTGAGTATATGCTTTGCATGTGAGAACCCCAGGTTCATGGTTCCCCAAACATAGCTAGAAGCAATATACAGGCACAGGATAGCAAGAAAGGAGCAAATAAAAGTAACACCAACATGAAACGTGAACAAAGCCATGCCAGAGCTAGATAGAACTTTAGAAAAGTGCACGGTTCGTTCTGACACAGGAGACAGTTTCCTGTCGCCCACACAGGAACCAAACTGCATGTGTATGAGGGAGTGCTCACCCCGTCTGCCTCTCTGGGACCCTCCTCTAGTTGAGGAGTTCTGCGCTCTTCCTCCTCTCCGACCCCGTCCCCGGCCTCGGGTCCCTGCTCCTGGCACATCATTGTCAGAGTCATCAGCCATCTGCTCAGCCAGGTCTAGACTCAGGAGGTCCTCGGCAGTGAAGGCAGAATCATGATCCTCTGACTGGGACCGGAGTGCTCTGGCTCTCGTCATGGCCTATAGAGATGACAGGGTGAAGCACATGTCACCATCTGATCATGCAGGAAAACACTGTTTGACTAGTTAGGCTAAAAGTGGAAAGATGGACCAATCTCACCAATAATTCAATGCCTAGAGTTTAACAGACCATTAGGCAGGTGATGCCTAATGACCTTCTAATGACCAAGGACCTTCTGAAAAAAGCTTACACAAGAATGATGAAATGACATTGACAACTGGGATTATGGCAAGTATGCCTAACTCAATACTACCTTTTTTGTTTTGTTTTGTTTTGTTTTGGGTTACACCCAGCAGCGCTCAGGGGTTACTCCTGGCTTTATACTCAGAAATCGCTCCTGGCAGGCTCAGGGGACCATATGGGATGCCGGGATTCAAACTACCGTCCTACCCACTGTGCTATCTCTCCAGTCCCAGAAATACAGATATTTTTTTGTTTTTTTGTTTTTTGGGGCCACACCCATTTGATGCCAGGGGTTACTCCTGGCTAAGAGCTCAGAAATTGCCCCTGGCTTGGGGTACCATATGGGACGCTGGGGGGATCGAACCGCAGTCCTCTAGTACCACCTCTCTGGCCCCTCAATGCCACCCTTTTAATACATAATTCTCTGCTCTTAATCCAGCCAAAAATGTGTTGGAGGTCAAATTCCTACAGTAATAACAAGTCTGTCTCCCTACATTGCTTCTCTACATGGTTTCTTTTTTTTTTTTTCCCCCAAAATCAATCAGCTCAGTAAGGTAAGATTTGCTTCTTGTAGTGGTAAAGAACAAATTAGCAAGAAGAGTGAACAGAACTGAAACAAGTCAAAAGCAGTTATCAGCCAAGACCTCTTCAGTTGGACCCAAGCAACAATGGTCTGAGGTCCAGTGACTCTGGACTAAACCTACTATTGTTCTAAGTAAGGGGAAGGATGAGCACAGGAGCCACAACAGGATAGTTACCTCTCGAACTTCGTCATCTTCTTCATCAGAATTTTTTTGTCTGCTTTCTCTGAAACGACGGACCTGGATTATAAGAGAGTAAACTACATGTGTCACTCCCTTCTGCTAAGCAAATAATCTTAAATGGGCTACAATTGATAAACAATGCATCAGCAAAGTTTTAAAGATCCCACATTCAAACTTCCACTCTTTTTTTTGTTTTGTTTTGTTTTTGGGTCACACCCCGCAGCGCTCAGGGGTTATTCCTGGCTCTGTGCTCAGAAATCACCCCTGGCAGGCTTGGGGGACCATATGGGATGCTGGGATTCGAACCACCATCTGTCCTGTGTTGGTTGTGTGCAAGGCAAAAGCCTTACCGCTGTGCTATCGCTTGGGCCCCAAAACTTCCACTCTTTAAAAAAAAAGAAAATTTTATTACCCCAATTTAAATTGAGGTCATATCGATAGCATAGCAGACAGAATATTTCCTGGAATGCAGCCAACCAGGGTTTGAGTTCCTGACAGCAAACTCATGTCAGATTTCCGTCCTAGAAAAGACAGTAATTCTGTAGTTTTAAAGTCATCAAGTTCGAGGAAATCTGTTTTCAACTGCAATTGGAAACTCATACAAATAATCCATCTGAGCCCAGAGAAGAAAGAATTCCTGAATCCAAAGCCAGGAATAACCTAGGAATAAGCCCTTAGCACTTCCAGGTATGGTCCAAAAGTAAAACAAAACAGTTCTAAGTCAAAGTTCTGAAAAACTTTCTCAGACAGTATAGGAAAAACTTCTAATATCCTGTGAATTGCTTTATTAAAATAGTTAAAAAACAAAGACTCACTTTTGAGAGGTGGGAATTGTTTGTTTTGGGGCAATATCCGGCAGTGCTCAGAGATTACTCCTGGTGGGCTCAGAGGACAATATGGATGTGGTGTCAGGAACTGCTCAGACAGTTCTCTTCTAGGGCCCCCCTAGGTGCTTCAGACCATCAGGGCCACTGAAGAAATGCTGTGTTAGAACAGTAGGGCTTTCTTTTTCTTGGGGGTTGAGGTGGGAGAGTGAGGGGAGGAGGGGACACACCAAACAAAGCCCAGGGTCCACCCCTGACTCTGTGCTCAGGGAGCCATATGTGCTGCCAAGATGCAAACTACCACGGGCCATAATCATAAGCATAATCAAAAGCAATTATAACCTCTGTACTCTCTCTTTGGCCCACGAGTTTCAACTCATTCCCATTTTATAAAGGGTTGATCCAGGTTATCAATTTTTGTGGTCCAGGCCATACAGACACTCGGAGTCACCTGGACACCTGGGTGGAGAAAGTCATGGCTCGGTGTTCTAGTCCTACAAATTTTGGATAGTCAAATCTAAGGACCTTTATCTCCATGATTCTTTCGTACTTTTTACTCCTGGAGAAGTTATTTCTAGATAAAATTTAAACCCATCTTAATTTCTACTCTTCACAGCTTAGAAAATTAGAGATACATAAAAAAGTGTTTCTCTAAAGTTCGTTTACAGCAAGCAGTTTTCAGATATCTAGAGAAGATCCTAGCTATGGGAAACAAGCTGCCCTTTACTGGAAAGCAACCGCACTAGGACTCTTTTCAGACACTTGCTACAGCTACAAGCTCCGATGCAACATCATTCTATGATCTCAATATTCCAGATGAGAAGTGAAATAAATCAAGAGTTAAAATACTGACTTACGAAAAAGAAAAAGGAGTCACTCTTTAAGAACTTAGACTATTACAGATTTACCAACTCCATTGAATTACTCACCTCTTCGTCAATTTTATCTTCAAGGGCATCAATATGACGTTCTTTAAGAAATCGCTGCGTTTTTTCCAATTGGTATTTCACTAATTCCTCTATAGCATCTTTTTCTTCCTTGTCCACAAACTCCTGCACAGCTTCACCCATTCCCCTTTCTGTCAGCAGCGAGAGCTGCACATTCTGGAGGAGAGGCACAAAGTCACTGTAGGCTGAAAGTCCCTCAAAGCAACAGTGTATGCACAAGGGAAATCACAGAAGGATGCTACCCTTTAGCTAGTGACTGAGAGAAACACCAAAGGATGTTAGCTTCATATTTGGGCCTCCTAATTAATATTTTGGCCAGAAAAGGCAAAATAAACACTGGAAATGAAGAACCAATGAGAATCTAGGGTAAGGCACTGGCCTTGTATATGATAATCCTGGCTTGATCCCAGCATTACATATGCTCATATGCCCCCTGAGTACCACCATGAATGATCTTCTGCGACTGATCCTTGATTACCAAAGACCCCCCCCCCCAATAAAATAAAGCCCCTAGAAAGGAGAAAAGAATACAGGAGAACAGAAGCAGTAGCTGAAGCCCATCTGGCAGGCAGTTCTGGATAGTGTCCACACTCTGGCCCCAAAGCCTGGGATTGCACTAATGGGCCAGGAGAAATAAGGTTATCAACGGAATGAAGATTGCTAATCAGCTTGCCATAAAAGCACAGATAACCAGGGACAATCTAGCCAAATGGGCTCAGTATAGTCACAAGCTCTTTAAAAATGGAACAGGGAGGAAAAGGGAAACCTAAGTGGGGAAAATGTGCAAGCAGACAACACTGCTGTTGTTTAATAGGAAGGGGGCCATGAGCCAGGAAATGTGGGTGTCTCCAGATAAAGAAAAGATCAAGGACTTTCCCCCTGGAGACTCTCAGTAGAGCAGTTCTTGCTCTGAGTATAGCAGACTCATGTCAGATTTCTGTCCTAGAAAAGACAGTAAATCTGTAGTTTTTAAAATCACCAAGTTCGAGAAAATTTGTTTTCAACTACAACAGGAAACTCACACACATGATTAGTCTTTGAGAAGCGTAAGTTCATGACAGTAAGTGTAGCTTCACTTACTGTCCCTGTACCAACATGGAAAATTTCTGCAATCCTATCCAGGTGCATTAAAACCAAACCCTGACTAACACAGCAGGCATAAAATGAAGGCTACAGGATCAACAGGACCCACAAGGATGATACCAAAGACCAAAGACTACCCTTGCTCTCGATGTGCCTCTAAATGAAATGTCCTTTTGATCATACACTCTCCTGGGCTCCTTCTGTTCAGACTGTAAGCCATCATAATACATTCCAATCTGCTATTCAGAATGGGCACTGCAACAAAGATTTTACCTTCTCCGCAGTCTGAAAATACTGTTTCACAAGGTCTTCGACTCTAAGAGTTGTTCCTTCGGAAGGTTTAGTGATGAACTTTCCCAGATTGATTTCTTCTCCTAGACAAGAAAACCCCAGGAAAGAACAGCAGCATTCATTAGACTGCTCAAGTTGTCCGGCCCTGTACTCAGTGGAGTGATCAAAGTGTGTCAACAGCTTGCTTTAACCTGGTCAAGTCTGAGGCAAAAAATGGGATTTCTATTCAGAGCCAGCATTTACCCCCAAAGATTCATCTCTTGCAATTATACCCAAAGGGCACTTCAAAAAAGTAAATTTTTTTTGTTTTTTTTTTTTTTGCTTTTTGGGCCACACCCTGTGATGCCCAGGGTTACTCCTGGCGCTGTGCCCCAAAAGCGCTTCTGGCTTGGGAGACCATATGGGACGCCGGGGATCAAACCAAGGTCCGTCCTGGGTCAGCCGTATGCAAGGCAAACACCCTACCACTGCACCACTGCTCCAGCCCCTAAATAACTATTTTATGCAAAGAAAAAAGTATATACATGGTCTATATATGGAGTCCAAGCAAAGTGGGGAAGATCAAGCACTTGTTTCTAAATATGCTTAAGAAAGTGTCATTGGGGTGGCGCTAGAGGTAAGGTGCCTGCCTTGCCTGGGATGGACCGAGGTTCGATCCCCCGGCATCGCATATGGTCCCCCAAGACAGGAGGGACTTCTGAGCGCATAGCCAGGAGTAACCCTTGAGCGTCACCGGGTGTGGCCCAAACACCAAAAAAAAAAAAAAAAAAAAAAAGTGTCATTAGTTCTAATAAAATTGAAAATAAGTTACCAGAAAGATCAAACTACAGGTCATAACTTATTTTAATGTTTAGTCTTCCTAAATCACCATAAACTCTAAAACTGAAATAAATAATGCAAAAAAAAAGTAAGAAAAATAAATCTCTAATGTGTGCTGCTAACTTGGTCACTGTTTATTTAATAAAATTACCACTGTAGAAAAAGCCTTCCATTTCATCATTGATAGTACAGACTGAAAAATTATTGCTATTTGGGCCCGGAGAGATAGCACAGCGGCATTTGCCTTGCAAGCAGCCAATCTAGGACCAAAGGTAGTGGTTAGAATCCCGGTGTCCCATATGGTCCTCCGTGCCTGCCAGGAGCTATTTCTGAGCAGACAGCCAGGAGTAACCCCTGAGCATCACCGGGTGTGACCCAAACCCCCCCCCCAAAAGAAAAATTATTGCTATATAAGAGACTTAATTATACTAACTCTGAATTTTTGTCATATAGGAGAGGCCAGAAATCGTCCAGCAGGGAAAGTATTTACCTTGCATACAATTGATCGTTTAATTCCCAGGACCCTGATCCCCTTTTAAGGTTAAAGGTTGAGATTAACTGAATGTGGCCCATAAAGCAAAAGAACACTCCTGCCCAAGAAATCAGCATACTAAAATATTATTGAATATCACTCCCATAAAAAGGGGTTTGACCCTGTTAAAAGTGAAGAAACCTTTCAGAAACTCCTATATTTAACTGAGAGCAGTAGCCCGGGGTGAGAAGCTGAAGGATGGCTGGTGTTGGTCGGTGTGGTTGCAGTTGATATCGGCAGTTGTGTTGATGGTTGTTGGTTGCTGGCTGGATTTTTCAAATGGCTTTGCTGTAAAGACCCTGGCCTACTTCCTGTCTGTTTTGCCCTATTAGACCTATTCTGAGAAAAAAAAAAAAAACCTTGACTGGTCAGAGTAGTACCTGCACGGCAGCAAGAGAGAGGCGAATTCTTTAAAATTGGTTCTCAAAGGGCCAGACCAATAGCACAACACTTTGTTTGCCTTGCACGTGGCTAACACAGGACAGACCCTGGTTTGCACCCCAGCATCCAATATGGTCCCCCGAGCCTGCCAGGAGCAACTTCTGAGGACAGAGCCAGGAGTAACCTCTGAGCCCAGTGGGTGTGACCCAAAAACAAAAACAAAAAAAAGAAGTGTATAAAATTGGCTCTTGGAACAAGTGAGCTATGATGTTCTAGCTGCTTCAGATAAAGACACTGTGATTATGGGGGATAACATCTTCATGTCTCAAGGCCCTAGTCCACTGTCCTTTAAATGTTTGTTCATATCCTGGTTATCTGACAACAGAATAATGTTCAATATACAGGGAATGTTAGTTTATGAGCAGATGGGGTTGATACTCTGCTGGAATGTTTATAGTAAATTCATGTTAACAAAGGACAACAAAATCATTCTTGATTTGCTGAATAACGTTACCCCAGTAGCTCTTCTCAGACCCACCCCTCCAAGAAAAGACCAGGCCAAACCACATAACAAAAGCCACTCTCACAGAATACACCTCCTCTTATACCGTCTGAATTAAATCTCTCAGAGAATGTTACTCAGAATTCCGCAGACACAGTACCAACACAGGGGAGAGTTTACCCAGTTGAAACCAGAGCCAGTTCTCAAGCCAAAGCGAAACCAGAAAATACAGTTAGCATGACCAGTGGCAACCCAGAAAGGCCCACACCTCCCAGGCATGTCTTGAACTCTAGCACAGAGTATATATTCAAACTCGGAGTCTGAGGACACGGTCTAAAATAGGATGAGATCAGAAACTACCATATCTGAGCCTTGTGAACTGTCTTTGTGTCAAAGGCTAAAAATTAATATTTTGTACAGCTTTAAGAAAGCTTCTGCTACTGAAGGGCCCACTTCTCCTTATTGTACAGAATATCTCTTAGGATGGACTAATAATGCACTTTGGACCCCATAAGATTTCCAGATTGTGACCAAAATACGCCTGAGCACCTCAGAATATTTACAATGGAGAATGTGGTTCAGCGATGAGGCCAAAGCCAAATTACACAACTGCCAATATCAACCACAACCACAACACAACCACACCAACCAACACCAAACGTTCTCCAGTTTGGATTCTTTTTGTTTGTTTGTTTCTGGTTTTTGGGTCACATCTGGCAGTGCTCAGGAGTTACTCCTGGCTCTACGCTCAGAAATCACTCCTGGCAGGCTCAGGGGACCATATGGGATGCCAGGATTCGAACCACCATTCTTCTGCATGCAAGGCAAAATCTCTCTGGTCCCTCCAGTTTGTATTCTTATGCCCCATCTGGGCTGCTGTGTCTCAGTTAGATACAGAAGTCTCTAACTGAAAGGTTTCTTCACTTTTAAGAGTCAAACCCCATTTTGGGGAATGATAGCAAGGAAATATGGTTCAATATTATATGCAAATTTTACCAATAAATAGATTATGTAAGACCATATTTAGCTTATAAAGGTAACGAAGCTTACCCATCTTTTCCTTCTGTTCTTTATGCCTGAAAAAATGGACAATATCTTTCGGGTTAGCTACTCGATCCACAAATTTCTGGCTAAAACGAAGGACACTGAAAGGCTCAAAACCTCCGCTATAGTCCACCTGGAAACAGAATAAGAAATCAGTCAGTTTGGCGCTCCTATTAACTTAAATTTATTTTATGATTTATCCCATAGCTTATGGTGTCATTTCTTCTGAAAAAAGTAAACTTACAGATTATCTTTTGGTTTTTATTTTGTTTTGTTGGTTTTTGGGCCACACCCGGTCATGCTCAGGGTTAATTCCTGGCTCTGCACTCAGAAATTACTCCTGACAGGCTTGGAAAACCATATGGGATGCCAGGGATCAAAACCAAGTCGGTCGGGGGCCGGGCGGTGGCGCTGGAGGTAAGGTGCCTGCCTTGCCTGTGCTAGCCTAGGACGGACCGGACGGACCGCGGTTCGATCCCCCGGTGTCCCATATGGTCCCCCAAGAAGCCAGGAGCAACTTCTGAGCGCATAGCCAGGAGTAACCCCTGAGCGTCACAGGGTGTGGCCCAAAAACCAAAAACCAAGTCGGTCAAATGCTAGGCAAATGCCCTCCCCACTGTGCTATTGCTCCAGTCTCCAAAAAAAAGTAAAGGTACAGAGAGAGGTTTTTATAAGTTTATGCAATAACAATTTCTTTCATGGACTTAAGACGCAGTAAGAATTCCCAAAGAGGAATGAGCACATCATCCCCATGAAAAGATCAACACTTCTTTAGTTACTAAGAATAAGTGGGATACAAGCAGAATCTCTAAAAAAAAAAAAAAAATAAATAAATAAATAAATAAATATATATATATATATATATATATATATATATATATATATATATATATATATATATATACCCTTCTAAACTTAAAGAGTTAGCTGCATCTTAGACAGCTTTCGCACAAGACAGGGTAGATGCTGAGCCAGAGTGGAGGACAGAATCCATCTGAGCTTCAGAAGGCAGAAGACTACCTTCAGAAACAGCAAAGATAGGGGCCAGAGCAATAGCACAGCAGTAGGGTGTTTGCCTTGCACATGGCTAACCCAGGACGAACTCGGGTTCGATCCGTGGCATTGCACATGGTCCCCCAAGCCAGAAGCAATTTCTGAGCGCATAGCCAGGAATAACTCTTGAGCATCACCAGGTGTGCCTCCCCAAAAGAAAACAACAGCAAGTATAAAGAATTCGAGGGGAAGTGTCTGGCACCACATGGTCCCCCAAGAGCTGCCAACAGGTAAGATACAGATGGTAAACATGGCTCTTTGAGCCTGATCAATGAGAATTTGACTCCCTTAGAGCAGAAAACTGTGAAGGCTCGGTCTCCCCCAAACTCTTCAGACAGCTTAAGAACACTCCTTCCTAACACAGGGCAAGGTCATGAGTTTGGAGCTGAGGTGAGGTTTTAGTCTACATCTGAACCATCAGAGGCCACAATGGTGTGAGCATTGGTTCCATGCTACAGTAATTCAACTTGAAAATGAGCCTGGAAAGACGAACACATCAAGAGGGTGGAATGGAAGGGAAGTACATGCGAAGCTGGAGGTACAAAGACACATGAGCTCTGAGGGCTTCCTGAAGAGGGAAGCCCTTCCAGTCTTGAGAAGATGCTATGGAATGAGGTAAAGTGCTTCCAACAGTGCAGACCAGCAGGGAAAGAGGGCAGATTCCAGACCATACAACAGAGCCCCAGGTACGCTAGCAGTAAAAGCAGGTGGAGGCCAGAAGTGAACTAGGGGCAGTTCAGGAAGTCCTACGTAGTGTGTAAGAATTTAGATTAACTCTGCTAGTATGAGGGATCGTGAAGTCACTGTCTGCACTGCCAAGCTTCACACCCATGATCCTGGCTCTAGTAGCAAGGCTGGGTGGATACCGCTATTGCTGTGGAGAATAAGGAAGTCCTCTCCTTATGCCTTCATAGAAGACCCGTGAAGAGCAAAGGCGCCATCATGCCCCTGGAATTAACCAAGTGAACAAAACGTAACAGGACTTACCCGCAGACGCAGAAGAGGCTTCTCTGGCTGTTGAGGATTGCCCAGACGTTCCCGCTCAGCATTTTCCAGCATTTCTTCAATCTCAAAAATACATAAAAGATAAAGAAGATTCACTCTAATTTAAACCATCTCAACAGTAGTTGATAGTCCCAGTTCAAAAAATTTTCCTAGGCTATATTACATCTAGAGTCCTTTTTTTTTTTTGAAAAATTCTTAAGGCGGTGTTAAAAATCTATGTCTCCTTCTTCCTTGGCTCTATCCTTGGGGACAATTCAAAATTCCTGTTTCTGTCCTCAGATTGCTTCTAAGTCTAAGATTTTAGCATCTCTTCCTTTCTGTTGACACTGAGAAGGCAACTGACATAAACTGTGGATGGCAGAACCCACATGAGGCACTGAGTATATTAAATGTAAAAAGGCTGCCCAACAGTTCTCAGATCATCATCTGTTAGTGGTCTCAGTAACAAAAACTATTTTAACTACCTTACATGATTTTCGGAGAATGAATTGCAAAGCAAATGAGCCAACTAAACAAAAACTAAGTTTTTGCTGCCCTGACTCAGTTATCTACTATACCTCTTAAACATTCAACCTTTAGTAGTGACTTTAGATGACAACCTGAATAGGAAGGGAGGCATGAAACTTATGTTGAAGTGACAAGGTGAACAGCAAACACATTTTAAAGATTTGAGTTAGCTTTCAGGGTGACAGGAATGCCTCATGTAAATTATGAGTGCAGTTACTATCCTGTCATCTATTCTCTATTCAAAGTCATTAATGTTTTCATCACTAAATGAACATATTGCAAGAGGATCAAAAGATAGAAGAGTATGAACATGTTTCTGAGAAAAAAGGAAGCGGGAGAATGGCCTGATTAAAAAGGTCCTTCCTGGGGCCAGAGAGATAGCATGGAGCTAAGGCGTTTGCCTAGCATGCAGAAGGATGGTAGTTTGAATCCCGGCATCCCATATGGTCCCCTGAGCCTGCCAGGAGTCATTTCTGAGCGTAGAGCCAGGAGTAACCCCTGAGCACTGCCAGGTGTGACCAAAAAACCAAACCCCCACCCCCCAAAAAAAAAGGTCCATCCAGGCGGGAGCAATAACACAGTTAGACCATTCACCTTATATGCAACTGACCCAGGTTTGATCCCCGACATTCTATATGGACCCCTGAGCACTGCTAAGAGTGATCCCTGAGTGCAGACTAGAGGTAAGTCCTGAGCTCACTTATTGTGGCTCAAAGCCCCACCCCCCCCAAAAAAAACCCAAACTTCTCGGACCTAAAAACAATAGTTCCAAGAAGTACTATGAGAATAGAACAAAGAGAATGACTCCAAATAACCTGCCAACCAAAAAAGGCAACCAGTGACCAGTCCCTAAGAGGGTTACCTTCTCGAAACAGAAGCTCTGAATGGCTTGGGTCACTCGAGGGTTATCAGGATTAAAGATGTCCGGATGGTCAGCCAGAACAACATCCTCCATGAAAAACTGCCGCACTGTGCGAAGAGGGATTTTCTGCATGTTCATCTTCCTGCCTTTGATGCGCAGCAGACCCACATGTCTGCAGTGAGGAGGGAAACGAAGACCTTTGTTAATGCTCCTATTCCCCGAGGAAAATTCTGCTAGTTATTTCCATGCTGATCAAAGTTTATTAAAGGCTAATATAAAAACAAGCATAACAAGCATGCCAGAACTATGGCAGCAGTACACACCTAATATAATAAAGCATACTTGAAGTTAAGTGTATGTGTCTATATACAAAAACAAATTAACGGTCTGCTACCATGTTCTTTGAAACTTTATCTTAAAAAAAAATCAGAAACTCAGGGGCCAGAGTGATAGCACAGTGGTAGGGCGTTTGTTTTGCATGCTGCCGATCCAGGGTGAACCCAGGTTCGATCCCCAGCATCCCATAGGGTCCCCCAACTCTGCCAGGAGTGATTTCTGAGCACAGAGCCAGGAGTAGCCCCTTAGCACAGCTGGGTGTGGCCCCAAAACAAACAAAAATAAAATCAGAAATTCAAAGAGCAAAATCTATACACATAATTAATTCAATTGCATTCAATATTTCAGAACTATTGGGAGGCTCTCCTGTTGAAAATGGCTTCAAGGGCCCGGAGAGATAGCACAGAGGTGTTTGCCTTGCAAGCAGCCGATCCAGGACCAAAGGTGGTTGGTTTGAATCCCGGTGTCACATATGGTCCCTCGTGCCTGCCAGGAGCTATTTCTGAGCAGACAGCCAGGAGTAACCCCTGAGCACTGCTGGGTGTGACCCAAAAAAACCAAAACAAAAACCAAAACCAAAAACAAACAAACAAAAAAAAGAAAATGGCTTCAAATCTGGGAAACTCTAAAACTATATCCAGTGATCAACCTTCATAAATCTAGCATTTAGATAGCAATAGTGGAGTCAGAGAGCAAGTAAGAAAAACAAGGAGCTTGCCTTGCCGGGGCAGACCTTGTTTCAATAACCCGCATTGAGTCTCTGAGCTCACAGGAATGACCCTGAGCACGAAGCCAGGAGTAAAACCTAAGCACCAACAGATATGGCCCAAAAGCGAAGAGAAGAAAAACAACCCTGGGTCAAGGGTCAAAGTACATCTGAGTGCCCCAGGAAATCCCAGCACCAGAGGTACAAAGCAGTGTTGCATCCACAGGTCCAAGCACCAAACTGCCTGTCAGGTTGGTCGGGTCTCACTAGGACCAAGCATCCCTGGACACACTGAGAACCTCTTAGGATGCTCCTCACAAAGATCTCAAAATAAATATATGACTGCCATTGCCTTGAGTCTGTAAAATTTTTAGAAAATAGGAAATAGCTTTTTTAAAACAGATTTGGAAAACCCAAGTACTCACTTCTTTACAGCCTCTCCTGGAGAAAGAGAAGTGACCACAGAACTTCCAGGTTGTGATACATAAAACATCTGCTGCTCGTTTTTGGTCGGAGCTATTTTACACTCATGCTCGTGGCCCCAGATAACGAGATCAATGAAGTCATCCAAGAATTGTTCTGGAATGAAGTTAGTATTTCCATGTTTACTCCTAAATAAAAATTTGAATAAGATATATCTTCATTGTATAATATATTGCATACAACATAAATACTACATGATGTGTAAGTAAATATGAAAGTCCAGCAATACAAAAAATTTCATACTAATTCAATCTATATAGATGTCCCTTTCTCTATTCATTAATGAATAATTATATTTCTATGCCAAAAAACACAAGAACTGAACATGCAAAGATAGTTAATGCTCTCCAAGGGTTTACAAACTTGCAAGACCCAAACAGGTTGGAGTAGTTCCAAAAGAGAGAGCAGTTCAGTCTACATTTAAAGATGGAACTTATAAAGTTTTATTTAGGTGGAAATTCTGCCCCACTGGGAAGGTGAAAAAAAAAAATCTTAAAAACCTATAAATGACCTGATGATACATCAAAACAATGAATACAGAAAATAAACTGGGCACCGGAGAGATAGCATGGAGGAGAGCATTTGCCTTGCATGCAGAAGGTCAATGGTTTGAATTCCTACATCCCAGATGGTCCCCTGAGCCTGCCAGGAGTGATTTCTAAGCGTAGAGCCGGGAGGAACCCCTGAGTGCTGCTGGGTGTGACCCAAAAAAACAAACAAAAACAAACAAACAAACAAGTAAACTCTAGTTTGTGATCTAAAGTTGGTAAAAAATCACCTGACTGAAATATATTGCATAAAGGGCCCTGCAGTTTCAGCAAGAAATTGGACCATATAGAGAAAATAAAGAAAGTAAAATATAAGATGCTCAAGAATTACAATGTGAGAACATCAGTTTTAGAGCAACCAGAAAAGCATCTTCAGAGTGTGAAGGGTGGGTACATGGAACCTAAGTGTACCACCACAACAAAAGAACCAGAGAACTAACAAAAAGGAAGAGAGACAAGGTGAGCGGGAGATGCTTTGAAAACTTGCAATATAGCCAAAGGTGGAGTAACTTTTGACCCTATACCTGAGGTGCCTTTGCTCCTCATGGAAAAGTTAGCAATTCTGAAATTATTTTGTATATAACCCAGGACTGAAAAAGTTTGTGGGGACTAGAAATATTTATTTTCGGGGCCGAAGCAATAGTATAGTGTTGGGCCATCCCCCATTCTTCATGTAACCTTACCTGCTAATAAGACCTGCCCATTTCTGAGAGGAGTCTTTAGGAGGTAACAAAAGATTTGGCTGGAAGGGCAGGAGATTGGGATGAGAGAGGATTTGGAGGATGGCTTGTTGGAGAGAGAAGGATGAGAAGGAAAAATGGCTAAAAGACAAGGTATAATACAGGGCTGATGAGATCCATTGTAAAAGGATATGAGTGAAGCCACAACTGTTGGGTAGGGCATGAATAAAGCTGATGTTTCCTGAAACCTGTCTGTGGACCATTTTCCTTGCACTATCCTGAAGCTGCAGACCCACCAGCTGGAGGGGGTTGCAGACACGTGTCCTGGGCTAGAGGAGAAAGGCCTCATCCCTCCATCACCATCCACCACCATCCAAGCCCAATTCAAGGGTTAATATTCTACAGTCTAGCAGGTAGGGCTACCTTGCACACAGCTGACCCAGTTTCAATCCCTGCCAACTCACATGGTCCCCAAGCCTGCCGGATTGACTTCAGAAACAGGAGTAACTCCTGAGTACCACTGGGTGTGGTCCAAAAACAAACAAATGAAAAAGAAATATTTTCTATTTTATTACTATACCTTAATGGTAGGCTGTAACTATCTTTTATAAGTAGGAATAGATGTTGAAAACAATTTCAAAATGCATTTACGCAAAGCATATCTAAAACTTTTGCCCGACTCTGCGCTAACAATCTTCAAAGAATAAAATATATTTTACTGAAATAGGTAAATTTAGTGATTTAGAAAACCTCACTCCTTTTTTTTTTGGGGGGGGGGTTGTTTTTGGTACACAGGGATTGTTCCTATCTCTGCACTCTGTAATCACTGGCTGTGCTTGGAGAACCACATGGGGTGCTAGAAATCAAATCTGGGTCATCTGCATGCAAGGCAAGCGCCTTACCACTTTTCTCTCTACAGCCCTCAAATCTTGACTCAAAGTGCTTCTGAAAATACTTGTACCTAAAAAAAAAAAAAAAGAAAAGAAAATACCTGTTCTGATGAATGATGAATAAGTTGAACCAAGAGTTCTCATCTTCCTTTGGTCTCAACATTGTCACATTTTTATTCAGAAACATTCGATAGAGCCTTTCATCAGGAATAGACCCTGAAATAGACATTACCGATATTCAAGGTTTTTTACACTGCTGTTTTAAAAACAAGAATGCCATGTCCTTCTCTAGCCATTTCATTTTCCTATTAGGGACACATTTTAAATCTGGACTCATTATTCCTAAATGAGTAAATGCTAGCTTATGGTATGACAGTGTTGAACAACTAATGCACATTCAATGTTCCAAGTCAAACACATTTAGCACCAAATTTGGAAAGTGTAAGATTAAAAGATTAAAAAGCTCTTGCAGTCCTACAGCCACATTGAGAAAAATCTAAAGCTGAATTTCAGAGACTTTAAAATGCCCCCATAAAGCATCAGAGCAAGTTTTATCTTTCTTTTCTTTTTGGTTTTTGGTTTTTGGGTCACACCCGGCAACACTTAGGGGTTCCTCCTGGCTCTATACTCAGAAATCACCCCTGGCAGGCACAGGGGACCATATGGGATGCTGGGATTCAAACCATCGTCTTTCTGCATGAAAGGCAAACGCCTTACCTCCATGCTATCTCTCCAGCCCCCAAGTTTTATCTTTCAATCCTCAACCTTATGCTACAGATAACCCCAAGTGGATTCATTCCTCCCCTGGATGTGAGCACTCTGATAAGCAACAGGTAAAACAAAGTGGAAGGGGCTGGAGATACAGGACAGCAGGTCACCACACCTTGACCCTTAGCACCCTAATGGATAACCTGACCCTACCAGGGGTTATCTTTAAGCTCAGTGTGCCGTGTATGCAGCCAACTCTGGTTTGATCTCTCCATCACAGCTGACCCCACAGCCCCTGCTCCTCGCCCCACCAAAAGTAGCCCCTGAGCAACGCTGGGTGCAGCCCAAACCAAAGAAAAGATAAAATGCACTAAAGGAGAAACTCTTTTTTTTCATAGTTTTTTATGCAAACTACTACCTAAAAACAAGTGCAGGGTCAGAGATAGCTTAAAAACAAAAGGAACACTTGTCTGGATGCTGGGTACCACATGGGCGCTGAAACGTCACTGGGAGTTATTCCCAAGCAAAATGTGGTATAAAACCATGTTTGTCCCCTAAATAAAATAAAATAAAGATTCTGGGTCAAGGAGCTAATTATAAAAGACTGGAGCACAGGCTCCGCATATACCACCGGGAGCACCATGAGGAGCAAACCCAGAGCATGACGTCAGGAATCACTCTGAGCACCACAAGGTGCTCTGCCCAGAATTCAAAGAGAGCACTGGGATCGTTCCTCAGAGGACCATATGCAGTGCTAGGGTTGACTGGACATCGGCTGCATGTAGGACAACCACATGTAGGTAAACGCCTTCACCCCTATACAATCTTTCTGCCCCCCCCTTCTGTTTTATTTCTGTTTCTTTACAATGCTCAGTCTAAATCTAGACATGAGTTGGTAAAAATGTATACACCTATAGGGAAGTAACTAGATACAGTAAGTTACCAACAGTTAATCTGCCTCTTCTTTTCTTCCACACAGCAACAAATTTATCTCCAGAATTTGATTTTCCAGTTGCTCGATGATTAAATGGTAAAATAAAAGGGTCTTACCTAGACCATAAAGAGCAATTTTTGTGCTTCCTTTTTGAAGTAACACAGGACTAATGTCTATCTTCTCCACAGACATTGAACGTCCAAAGTGGTTGACAAATCCAGCACAACTTAATATATCCAGGGCGCAGAGTGCATCTGCCTATACAAAATATTTTCAATGAATGTTAATGTGCATCTAAAACTAATCTGCTTATCATATTATTCAAATATATCTCACATAGTTGTTACATAAAAATTTAGGATAGTGACTTCCCCAAACAGAATTGTATGGTGAGAATATGATTTTATGGTAACGAGAATCACATTTGAAACTAGAATAGAATTTGCAAAGTTACTATTTCACAAAACTTATCACTGATGCCATAACATCAATAATATGAATACATGAAAGCAAAAAAGGCACTGTAATAAGCACTATGTAATATTAAGCAGATCTTTTTTTTGGGGGGGGAGCTGCTGGGCCACACCCAGTGGTTCTCAAGGGTTACTCCTGGCTCTGCTCAAATTGCTCCGGGTAAGCTTGGGGAACCATATGGGATGCAGGGTAGTGAACCCGGGTCTATCCCAGGTTGGCCACGTGCAAGGTAAATGTTCTACTGCTGTGCTATTGCTCTGGTCCCCGATATTAAGCAGATGTCTTACCACCTTAACAAAAGGCCAAACTTTTTGTTTTCTTTATTAGTATTTGGACTACATCTGGCTGTGCTCAGGGACCACTCCTGGTAATGCCTGGGACACTACATGCGGTGCCAGGGCTCAAACAGTTGTTGTCAGCAGGCAAGACAAGTACATGAAGCCCTACACTATCTCTCAGGCTCAAGACTAGATATCTTGAGTTAAAGATCTCTAGTCTCACTAGAAACCATTACACAAATGCTAGCTGTTTTTTCCTGCTCCTGGGTACTCGTTATTAATCTCAGTTCTAATGAAGTAAAAAGCATTTCTAATATACCAATGATAAGTTCACATTGTAAAAGTTCTCTAAAAGGCAGAAGAGATTAAGGTTAAGGAAATAAGTCAATTAGATTTCTCAATACTCAATTTGACTGGAAAGAACACTTTCCACAAACTGAAAATGAGAGTTTTTAAAATGTCGACCAAGGTAGGAACCCCATAATTACCCCCGTGGGATCATCATGGTTGCCATGAATACTGAACACGGGGATCGAAATGTTGAGGTTGCCGTCCTGGTAGTTCACCCATGGAAACCTTCAAGGAAACAGAAGTCACGGTTTCTGTTAGAGACATAAACTGATACCATGATGACCTTGAAGTGTGGAGTTGTACATACAGGGACAATGACCTCAGTGTATGGAAAGGTGAAGGCAGTAGACTAACATGTTACCAATAGAAGGCAACGTGCGGAGGGCAAAAACAGGTAAAACCTGGCTATGTGACAGGTCCTGAGAACACACCTCTGAGACACGGTCTTAGTTTGGGCCTCGGACTGAACCAATGTGAGGCCTCTTGGACTCTACGCCAGAGACCCTGAAGCTTTTTCCATGCAGGACGATCTAACTTGGAAGAGGGCTCTCCCTCCTCATGTACATTCTGCAAAGGAACTCTTAAGACCTCCCCTTGTGTTTGTCAACAAACTCTCTCTACAGTCTCCCTAGTCCAGTATGATCCTTTAGAAGCTTCCCCAGTCCACTGCTAAATGAGTTGTTTGCTTCAATCTTGCAATGTGAGCGCCCTTCCAATAAAATTATATTGTCATGACATGCAACTGGCTTGTGTTATAAAAATTCAACAATAGTGCTCGCTTCGGCAGCACATATACTAAAATTGGAACGATACAGAGAAGATTAGCATGGCCCCTGCGCAAGGATGACACGCAAATTCGTGAAGCGTTCCATATTTAAAAAAAAAAAATTCAACAATAAACGATGCTTGTGAATTGCACAGAAGACTAGTACACCTGGACCAGAGCCAGAGCAGAGATCAGGGTGCTTGCCCTGAAGTAGTTGGCCTAGGTTTGATCTCCAGCGTTCCATACAGTCCCCAGATCACTGCCAGGAATGACTCCTGAGAACAGAGCCAGGAGTAACCCCTGCGCATTACTGGGTATGTTTTAATTTGAATTCTTTTATATTTTAAAATCTTTAAAAATCCTAAAAAGGCTGTCGGAGCCAAAGCACAGTGGTAGGGGTTTTGTTTCGCACATGATGACTCAGGACCGACCTGGGTTTGATCCCTGGCATCCTCTATGTCCTATGAGTCTGCCACGAACAATTTCTGAGTGCAGAGTCAGGAGTAACCCCTGAGTGTGTGTGGATTAACCCCATCCCCCACTAAGATTTAAAAAAATCTTAGTAGGTCTTAACTCTAGTAGCTATTTTCAAGAAACACTAAAGCCCATGAACAGATTTCAAAATTTTTTAGGATTTCCAGGAACTATAATGTATACCCAGCATTGCAACTCACTGACAGATGCCAATATGATAGAAGAAAAATAGTTTGTGTAGTTTTATTTTATATCTTTCTTAGGAATTCAAGGAAACTTCTGTCAATGAATCAAGTTTTCTTTACTTTTTGGTGAACATATTTTTTTTTTTTTTGGCTTTTGGGTCACACCCAGCGGTGCTCAGGGGTTACTCCTGGCTGTCTGCTCAGAAAATAGCTCCTGGCAGGCACGGGGGACCATATGGGACACCGGGATTCGAACCAACCACCTTTGGTCCTGGATCGGCTGCTTGCAAGGCAAACGCCGCTGTGCTATCTCTCCAGGCCCAGGTGAACATATTTTTTTGGAGATACAGGAAGTTCTTACTTTTTACCTTTAATTGTCTTTAATTTTCTCATGGATTTTTAAAAAACTGATTTGATAAAGAAATAAGGCCCTGATTTGTAGTAAATTATAAATATTTTTCTAGTTGAAACCCGACTTTTGACAGTTTTAGGACGTTTTCGCAAAAGTCTTCACCTTTTAATGGCACCCGGCTTGTGTCACACTCACAAGTCTTTTCATGCATCTACCAGTTTGAGAACATTTACTGAACAATCCAGAGTTTTCTTGAGGAGATGAAAAGCTCCTTCATTAAACACTAAATTCCTACCTACACCTGCAGCTCTATTAGGAGTCTCCATACACTTTAATATCTGCCTGTCAACTCATGACTGTCATCCCATTTTGGGAGGGCAGGACATTTGGGCCATACCTGGCAGTGCTCAGGGATCACTCCAGGTGATGCTGAGAGACCACATATGGTAAGGAGGAATTGACTGGGGTCAGCCATCTGCAAGGCAAGTGCATTAACCTATGAACTAACTGTACTATTTCTGTGGCCCCAATCATTTTTTAAATCATTGCAGTGTTGTTATTTTTTTTTAATTTTATCTTGATAAAATTGATCTATAACATTGTCTAACTGCAAGCCAGAAGACATGTTGAACTGATACTTGAATCCTACACAACTGTGAGCACCACAGACCAGCTGGTACCTGAATCAATGTGGTTGGTTACCAGGGAGGGTCACTGGCTTCTGGTGTCCACTATGTTCCTCTAGGTCAGTGGTCGGCAACCTTTTTTTCAACTGAGCCAAATCTCGCCAAAACCACGATTGAAATTTATTTTGAGAGCCACACAGGGCGTGCACTGACAGAGGCTAGAAGCAGAGTCCTGACTCCTGGAGCTGCCGCCGGCACACAGAAGAGCCCAATTAAAAGTGGAGAGAGCCACATGTGGCTCGAGAGCCGCAGGTTGCCGACCACTGCTCTAGGTAGACTGTATCAGGGCCAAGCACTGAACCATCACACCAGTTGACTCAGAATTCCCAGAAGTGGCCCAAAGGTTCTCATGAGCACTGCTGAGGACTCTATCACAGCCCCACAAAGTCTCAGGATCAGTTATGACTGTGCTATCTGCAGAATCTGAGGAAAACTGAAGAACTATTCCAACTAAATGCAATGTATCCCATACATGGAGTATGGGGAAAAAATAGGCAGCATAAGCACAAATATTTTTTCGGAGGGAAAGAAACTTTGCCACCTGGTACCCATGAGATCGTGTGCAGTGTCAGGACTGGCTTAGGATTGGCCACATGTAAGGAAAAGCACCTTACCCCTGTACTCTCTATAGTAAAGGAGCACAAATCTTAAAGAACAAGAATGATGCTGACCACATGAATAGTAATATATCTGTAATAAACTAACTCAAAATACAAGTATCTAATTAGGGGGGAAATGTATTCCTTAAAAAATTATACTCGGGGCCAGAGCGATAGCACAGCAGGGAAGGTTTTTGCCTTGCACATGACCGACCCATGTTCCATCTCCAGCACCCCACATGGTCCCCCAAGTCTGCTAGGAGCAAGTTTAAGCACAGAGCCAGGAGTCACTCCTGAGCGCCACAGCTGGGTATGGGCCAAAATCCAAAATCAATAAATAAAATAAAATAATAAAATATATACAGTATATATATACATACATACATATACACATAACTTACAATATCTTATAATACTCCTTATAAACATATTCCTTACAGAAAACAAGAACATGGGGACAGAGAGATCACAATGGGGGAGAGGGTATTTGCCTTGCCTGTGGCCAACCCAGATTCGATCCCCAGCGTCCCATATGATCTCCAAGCACTGCCAGGAAAGATGCTTGAGTGCAGAGCCTGGAGTAAACCCAGAGTGCTGCTGGGTGTGACCCAAAAACAAACAAACAAACAATAAATAAATAAATATCAAGGAGACATAAATAACAACTTAGGCAGAAAAATACTCCCCAAAATCCTACTTTTAAATGCAAAGGATATGAACACAAAAGAACAGCAAAGCACAAAATAGAAATGAGAAGGGCAGGCTGGAAATAGCACAGTGGTAGGGCATTTGCTTTGCATGTGGCTAGTTCGGAAGGGACATGGTTCGATTCCTGGCATCCCATATTGTCCCCTTAGCCTGCCAGGAGCAATTTCTGAGTACAAAGCTAGGAGGAATCCCTGAGTGCTGCTGGGTGTGGTCCAAAAACCAATTAATCAATCAATCTATTAAATTTTCAAAAAAGGAAAACTAACTGCTAAAGACCACAAATTCTCTCCATTTCCGGAGCAGTGGTGTTAGGGGTAAGGCATCTGCCTTGCAAGCGCTAGTCTAGGATGAACCTTGGTTCCATCCCCCAGTGTCCCAGATGATCCTCCAAGCCAGCAGCAATTTCTGAGCACATAGCCAGGAGTAACCTTTGAGCATCACCTGGTGTGGCCAAAAAAAAAAAAAGGAATAAGAAGAAGGGACAAAGAGGTAGTATGGTGGGTAGAGTGTTTGCCTTGCACATAGGTGACCAGGGTTTGATCCCCAGTCCCACGGATAGTCTACTGAACTCAACAGAAATGATTCCTGAATGCAGAGCCAGTATCAAGCCTTGAGAACTGCCTGGTGTAGCCCCCAAACCAAACATGAAAGAGAGAAAAGATACTTGGTAATTGACATGATGTATAAATCAATAAAATGAATTACCAAAAATCTAAAGACTCATTTGTCATGAAAATAACTTCAAGTGAAGGAGAAATGGTAGGTTGTTAGTATGCTGTGTGTCTTACACAGAAAATAATACACACTAATAAATATTCTTTAAGCACTTAAGTATACTTACTTACTAAAGCCAAAGTTCACTGACTGGTCACTGATAATTTCAAACTGGACTGGGCGGTCACCCATGCAGTATTTTCTCAGTAACTCTAGGCACGTGTGCAATGTTTTTCTTGAGGGCTTATTTTCATGGAAAAGATCACCACCCAACAAAATCAAATCCACCTAAATAAACAGAAATAGAATTCAAATGTTTTATAGGCCATTAAATAGGCCTGCTACTGAAGTGTGTATGTATGTAAGAGTTAAGATATTCAGGGCCCGGAGAGATAGCACAGCGGCGTTTGCCTTGCAAGCAGCCGAACCCCGGTGTCCCATATGGTCCCCCGTGCCTGCCAGGAGCCATTTCTGAGCAGAGAGCCAGGAGTCACCCCTGAGCAACGCCGGGTGTGGTCCAAAAACAAAAAACAAAACACAAAAAAACATGTGCAAAGGGGCTAGAGCAGTGGTTCAGTGGTAGGGTGTTTGCCTTGCATGCGGCTAACCCAGGGTAGACCTCGATTCGATCCCCCAGCATCCCATATGGTCCCCCTAAGCCATGGAGCGATTTCTGAGTGCATAGCCAACCAGGAGTAACCACTGAGCGTCACCAAGTGTGGCCCCAAAACAAAACAAAGAACAAAACAACACATCTATGACTCCAAGAACTGGAAACACTTGCTTCTGTGGTATTCCTGTTCAAATTGAATTAATCAAAAGGAAATGACATACAACCAATCGCTCTTCAAAAAACATTAGGATTATGAAAGACAAGGACAGTCTCAAGTTTGTGGTAAGGAAGTCAATTAAGAGAGCAAAGAGACATTAACAAAAGACAGCAGATATCCTGGATTGACACCTGCCCTACCCTTTAACTGGTACATCTTACCACTACAAGCAATGGTGCCTAAGAACACCCTGGTTTTGACAGGTCTACTGTACTTATACATGAAGCTCACTCACAAATGGTTCAAAACAAAAATCAGTATGGAAAGAGAGAACAAAGTAAATACAAACAAAATGATGGGAAATCTGGGCAAAGTAAAAGTAGTTCAGTAGTTCTTTGTATCACTATTGCAACCATTTTTATTGTTGTTGAGCCATATTCAGTGGAACTCGGGGTCCTCATCTACCTCTAAACTCTCCAAAAATAGTTTACAACTTTTTTGGGACATTAATCCTTTTATCAGCCTACATCTGAACTTTGTGGACATTTGTTTTATCTCACATACTGATACAACTGTTATTTCAAAGTAGAGATTTTCATAAACATCTTTACATTTCACAAAGAAACTCCCATAAGAACTTGCACTTCATAAATATCCCATATCTGTAAAATTGTTATACCATGTGCAGTAGCATCGACATGAATTAAAGGCCCTAAGTTCATAAAATCTGCTTCAAGCTTTTAGTACAGTGATATTTAAGCAAATGCTGTGAGCATAGATACAAACTTCTCATTGTTTAAGGAGATAAGCCAATAAAGGCGAAGAACAGAAACAAAACAAAAGACGGGAACAACAACTCACTTCATGGTCCTGAGCAAGTTTTAAAATTTCATCAAATGTTACAAACGTATCTTTTCCTCTGACTGCATCTTTCTCCATAAATCCCAAGTGAATATCAGTTGCGACTAAGATCTTAAATGTGTTTTCATCATCACTGTTATGTGAAAAAGAAAAAAAAATTTTAATACATGCAACTTCAACTTCAAAGCTAGATTTATAAACTATATAATAACATTAGTGATTAAATCATATTTTTAGTTTTAAACGAGGCCTGGAAATCATAAATTTTACACATTTTAATGGCACACTTTTCCTGACATTCTTTCAATATAGAACAAGTGTACAGGCTTTTATTGTTTTATGTTTTGAGGTTTTTTTTTTTTTTGGGGGGGGGGGTGACACCCGGCCATGCTCAGGGGTTACTCCTGGCTTTACGCTCAGAAATCGCTCCTGGCAGACTCGGGACCATACGGGACACTGGGATTCGAACCACTGACCTTCTGCATGCAAGGCAAATGCCTTACCTCCATGCTATCTCTCCAGCCCCTTTTGTTTTTTAAGGCTTTACACATGCTTCAAAAATGTCTTTCTCTTTAGCTGACAAAACAGCTTTCAGGGCTGAATGAAGCATATGCAGGAGCCCAGGTTTGAATCTAGGTACCTAGTGGGTCCCTAAGTACCTTTACATATGGCCCAAAAGTTTGTTTGCTTTTTTTTTTTTTTTTTTTGGTTTTTGGGCCACACCCGGCGTTGCTCAGGGGTTACTCCTGGCTGTCTGCTCAGAAATAGCTCCTGGCAGGCACGGGGGACCGAATGGGACACCGGGATTCGAACCAACCACCTTTGGTCCTGGATCGGCTGCTTGCAAGGCAAATGCCGCTGTGCTATCTCTCCGGGCCCTTGTTTGCATTCTTTAAGTTATTTATTTTTTGGTTTTTGGACCACACGTGGTGGTGCTCAGGGGTTACTCCTGGCTCTGCGCTAGAAATCACTCTTGACGGCTTGGGGAAATCATATGGGAAACCAGGGATGGAACGTAGGTCCATCCAAGGTCGGACACATGTAAGACTAACGTTCCAGCCCCACCTTTTGTTTTGCTTTGTTTTGTTTGACTGGCGGTGCTCAGGGGGTACTCCTGGCTCTATGCTCAGGAATAGCTCCTGGCAGGCTCGGGGGACCATATGGGATGCCGAGATTCAAACCACTGTCCTTCTACATGCAAGGCAAATGCCCTACCTCCATGCTATCTCTCTGGCCCCAGTTTTTTTTTTTTTAATTACAACCTTACAACACTCAATTTTATGTTGTCCATTGTTGTCTATTCTAGTCCCCAAGCGTCCAAAGCCCTGAACATCTCTATCAAGATTTGCTGTCAGTTTCGCACAGGGTAGAAAAATCAGCTCTTTCCTTTCAGAGGTCCTCCAGAGGAGGCCAGGCAGAGAGAAAGCCCAAGGCACGGGTCCAAACCAACCCAGCCAGGTTCGATCCCTCACGTCAACAAGAGCCGCACCTTCTGGGGCAACTTGGGCACCACTCAGGAGCCCCCCAAAACAGCAAAAATAAAGCCCTTCAGTTTCCCTAGGGGTAGATCCAATGTGATGTGCAGGAGACTAAGAACGCGGACCGAGCGACCTCCGATGATCTTCGCAGGCGACATCTCTGCAGAAAGCTCTGGCAGTCTCCGACGGTCACAGAGGCAAAGGTCCCGTCCGTCTGTCCATTGGACACCAGAATCCTGTGTGAGGGGAACCCAAGAGGGTCCCCTGGGGGTAGGAGACAGAGCTTTACTTACAGCGATTCCGGGGGGCTCATACTTTGGGGAAGAGCTGCTCGACCTTCGAGCTCTTTCTAGGAGGCAGAATGTCTGGGGTCTCTGGAACCGGTCACTCTACAAAAACAAGGGGGCCCCTCATTTTTTGTTTGTTTTTTTTTGGGGGGTCACACCCGGCAGTGCTCAGGGATTACTCCTGGCTCTACTCTCCGAAATCGACCCTGGCAGGCTTTGGGGACCATATGGGATGCCGGAATTCGAACCACCGACATTCTGCATGCAAGGCAAACGCCTTAACTCCATGCCATCTCTCCGGCCCCATGGGAGCCCCTCATTGAACTCAGCACGTCCCGCCTGAACGCCCCGCGACCCGGCCCCACTTCCCCCCAGCTACGGGGTCCGGATCCCTTCGTTGGGGCATCAAAACCGGCGCCAACACACGCAGCCTTGGGGACCCTCCAGGTCGGGGCTTGCACAGCCCAGAGGTCCGGCTACCTCCTACCCCGGCTCTGCGCCCACCCAAGGCGGACACGAAGCCTTAAGCGCTGCCCCGACGTGAGGACCGGAGCCCAGCATCGCGTCCCGTACCGGGCTCGTACCAGGGACGCCAAAATCAGCCCCGAGAAGGGAAAAAACAGCAGCCGAGGCCTCTGAGTATCATTCCGGCGCCATGACAGATAAATTCCCGCCGCCCGTCGCGTTTTCTCCTGACGTCATCAAGCAGAGACGCGGCGAGTTCACCTCGGGGCTCCTATTGGCTGATGAGGAGAGTGGCCCCGCCCAGAACCCAGTAGGAGCCAATAAGAGACACCGAAAGTACCCGCTCCCGCCTCCCGGAAGCGGAAGTTGATGGAGTGATGGGGCCCTGCTGCTTAAGGATACTAGGTAGGTACCTGGCATGGCCCGACCCGGCCCTTCTCCCTCTTCCCCGCCACGGATGGAATGACCTGAGCCCAGGACTGGGGAGAATCTTAGAAACCATTTAGCGTGGCCCAGTGTCCCAGAAAAGGGATGTCACAGGCCACGGATGCTGCTAGGAGTAGTCGTTGGGGGTGAGGTTATTGGCAGCAATAATGGTGCAATTGTTCAACTTGGGAGTGTCAGTGGAAATCGGGCTCAGTGGGTGTGACTAGCCTTGGGGTTGATCAGATTTTATTCCATTCGGGAGGTGGGTACTCCTGGGAGGGTTCAGATGACCCTCTTGGGTGCCAGGTCCAACCAGGTTGTCTATGCAAGGCATATTCTTACCCCCAGGACTATGTCTCCATCCAGCCTCTCTCATTCCTTTAGTTAGGGTTTAACTACGCTATCACCAATTATTTTTTTGGTCTTGCTTTGCTTTGTTGTTGTTTTGGGGGCCACACCTTGCAGTGCTCAAAGAGAGGAAGGAAGGAGGGAGGGAGAGAAAGGAAAGGAGGGAGGCTAAGAAGGAAGGAAGGAAACAAACAGAAAGGGGGACTGAAGCAATAGTATAATGGATAAGATGCCTGCTTTGTACACATTAAATCCATGGCATCCCAATATGACCCTTCCCCCAATTTCAGATGAGCACAGAGCCAGGAGTAAAGCCCTGAGCACCACCAGGCGTGGCCCAAAGCAAAACAAATTAAAACAAACAGGTAATAAAATTCTGTTGGCTCTAGTAGCAAAAGGGCATTGGCTGTAAAGGATACCAAGAATTCCCAAGAGTCTAGACTGGGAGTATCTATGTTTTCAAAATTTATATATGTTATTGATAACTCTTCCATTTGTTTTGCTATTTTTGTTTTTCTGTTTTCAGATCTCTATGAATAAATTGTACATAATTAAACACTGGAAAGATTGTTTACATGGTATCATTTGAAATGTTTTGCACTTAGAATAGTGATACAAAATGGAAAAAGAGAGAATAAGTGATGATGGAAGACCAGACCAAAAGAATTCCTTAGATTTTTCTGAGCATTTTAACCAACTCGAATTACTGGAAACACATGGACATCTTATTCCTACCGGCACCCAGAGTCTCTGGGCAGGGAGCTCTGATGAAGATGAGGAGCAAGAGGAAAAATCTGAGGAATGGTACCAATTGCAGGAAAAAAAGATGGAAGGAAACCCAAGCCAGTTGCTTCTTTGGGCTGCTGGAAAAAATAGGGTAAGACAAAAATAAGAATTAAACCCTAATATAGATGGGGGAAGTATTGGATTTACAGCCAGAAGACTGCCCCTGAACCTGTAATAAATATATATGTATATATAATAGATATATATGGATCAGAGAGGTAGGAGAGGGACTCAGGCATTTACACTTGCACATGGGTTCAGTTCCCAAAGCATGTATGTTTCCCCCCAAGCACCACCAGGAGGCACACTGAGCACAGAGCACTGCTGGGTATGGCCACATTCTCCCCAAATTTTTTTGAAAGTACGAAGTGTCACATTAGGTATTTGGGTGGGGACTAATTACCTCTAATAATGTCACAGATAACAGATAGGTCATAGGATCACAGATAAATAATATGTAAGGGGGATTGACTTTCACATTCTTTGAATTGCAGCTATCCTAGGTGCCTTCATGCATTGTTGCATCTTGTTCTCTTGCTTCCCAACATGCTAAGTAATAGTCTTCCCTTTTGCAGATTAATAAGTTGAGATTCTGAAATATTTGTTTAGTATCCAAGAACTAACATCAGAGGTTTATTCTGGGGGCCGGAGAGATAGCATGAAGGTAAGGCGTTTGCCTTTCATACAAATCCCAGCATCCCATATGGTCCCGTGCCTGCCAGGGGCGATTTCTGAGCATACAACCAGGAGTAACCCCTGAGCTCTGGCGGGTGTGACCAAAAAAAAAAAAGGTTTATTCTGGGGCTGGAGAGTTAGTACAGCAGGTAAGGCATTTGCCTTGCACATGGCTGACCTGGACTCAATCCCCTGTACCATGTAGTGGTGATTCCTGAGTTCAGTGGCAGGAGTAAACCTTTAGCATCACTGGGTATGGCCCCAAAACTACCAAAAGTACCAGAAGTTGATTATTATCATTCAGGCACTTTTTCCTCATTTGACTCATGTTTAAGTCAGACAAAGAGCTATAAAGGCTTTCATCTGAGAGATAACTTCAACTTCAAAGCACACACAGTCCACCAGGAACTCAGCAACTAAATAGAAAGTCATGTCTAATGTTCCATTTGAACTATTTCTTCCCTAAAATTCCCTGTTGCATTGTCTCCTCTGGTAAAAGTTGTGGGGGGGGACTGAAGACCTCATTAAGTGCTTGAGGTGCTTGTGGTCTCCCAACCCTTGACCAAGTGTGTTCCTGAGCACCACCAGGTATGTCCCACCCCAACACAAACACATTTGATGGCTTAATTTTACACACTGTGGTTACCTATGTGATAATCCTCCCCTAGAATCGATCCACTATTTCATTTTCCTCACAGATGAAATGCAGCATTAAACAACTAATTATTTGAATGCATCTAAGACTAGAACTGAGTCTTTGTTGATCCAGGAGTAAAAAAATCAGGTTTACTCTGCAGAGTAAACTTGTAGTTCACTTGTAGGTGCAGCCACAATGTGGCAAAGCTAGTTTGATGATTCCTAAGTCTCTTGCCCTCACCAATCTATTTGTACATCATCTGCTACCTAGCTTTCCGTCAATTGAATTAAGTTCCACTCAGCTAGAAAGTTTATGTAGTTGACTGTTGACATTCAAAATCACTCTCTTGTCAGCTGGATACAGTACGGAAGTTGCTGTCAGCCAAGGCTGCTGATGTGAACACGCGAGATGAGGATGAGTATACGCCCTTGCACCGAGCAGCCTATGGTGGCCACTTAGAAGTGGCCCGGGAGCTGATCAGCCACGGAGCCAGTGTTCACGCTGTGACCAGAGATGGCTGGACACCCCTGCATAGTGCCTGCAAGTGGAACAATGCCAAGGTGGCATCCTTCCTGCTTCAGCAGGGTGCCGATGTCAACGCCCAGACCAGAGGCCTCCTCACGCCCTTACATCTTGCCGCAGGGAACCGAGACAGCAGGGAAACCCTGGAACTCCTCCTGATGAGCCGCTACATCAAACCTGATCTAAGGAACCAACTGGAAGAGACTGCTGCAGACATCGCCAGGAGAGCAAGTGTCTTTCACTATCTCTTTGAGATCGCCGAGGGCTGCACAAACTCGTCGTCTCCCGCCTAGCCATCCTGGCAGGTGCTGGAGTACCAGTGCCTGCATCGTTTCTCATGACAGAAAACAACAGCAGAGTCTTACTGCAGAATCCCGTGGTCCCCGCCCATTGTCCTTCCTAGTGAAGTGATGTCCAAATGTTTGTAAAGTTAACTGTGTATGTCTCTTTAATGCTCTCTCTGGGGGCTGAGAGTTGGTTTTGGTCTTTTGGACCATTCTCAGTTGGTGCTCAGGGCTTACACTCCTGCTCTACACTCAGGGGTCATTTCAGGCTGTGCTCAGACCATTTGGGGTGCTGATGCTCAAATCCGTGTCAGTATGTGGAAGACCGGTGTCTTATCCACAGTACCATCTCTCTTGGCCTGCGAGTTTGTGATTTTTATCGAAAATAATTTTGATTTACCTATACTTAAAACTTTATCACAGGCCAGAGAGCACAGTGGTAAGGCGTTTGACTTGCATGCGGCTAACCCAGGATGGATCTGGGTTCAATTCCAATCATCCTGTATGGTCCCCCGAGCCTGCCAGGAGTGATTTCAGAGTACAGAGTTAGGAGTAATCCTTGAGTACTGCCAGGTGTGGCAAAAAAAAAAAAAAAAAAAAATCTTATTACAGCTGGACAGAGACTATTGATATTTTGGATGCTGATCCAAGATGAATGTGGGATTTTGGGTGGTTTGGTTTGGTTTTAGGGGTTATACCAATAGTGTTCAGAAGGCCTGTGCAGTCTCTTTGCAGCCTAAGAAATGGTGCAGGGATGTCCCAAGCCCCATTCAGGGAGCTACCCGTGCAGTAGTAAACAGCACCTACCTTAGCATAAGAAATACCATATTTTTCTACTATAAGATGCACTTTTTCCCATCCAAAAGATGGGGGTTGGGCGGTGAGGTGGCACTAACGGGAAGACATCTCTTTTGCAAGCGCTAACCTAGGATGGACCATGATTCTGTCCCCCGGCGTCCCATATGGTCCCCCAAGCCAGGAGCGATTTCTGAGTGCATAGCCAGGAGTAACCCCTGAGCATCACTGGGTGTTGCCAAAAAAGAAAATAAATAAAAAATTTTTTTTCAAAAGATGGGGGGAAATGTCTGTGCATCTTATGGAGCAAATGCCTCCTGGAACTGAAGCCTGAGTGCAGGGGAAGAGAGTATCTACTGACCACTTGACATCTGCAGTGTGATGCCCCCTTTATTGTGCAGACAGACCACTTAGTACAAGCAATCAGGTTAAATGTACTTTCATCGTCACATAGAGAGCTTTCATTTAAACGATTTGATTACTGCGACTTTTTTTATATTAACAAAACAGTATTTAAGAAAATGTCTTTATTTTCTGATGTAAAAAAAAAGTTAGGTAATGTGTCTAACCAGCTGTGGACCTGTGTATTGTAAACAAACTTGGCCACCATGTCCTGATGTCTGTTTTCCTTGTCTAAAAACTATGGTCAGGTGCATCTTATAGAGCGAAAATGACGATACTTAAGTAAACACACTTTGGTCTTGAGTGCTCAGTCTTCATGCATTTTAATAAGTCATCTTAGCTAAGAACTGAATTGAAAAGTTCTTCAGAGCTGAGGACAAGGAGGAGGTCTGGGACCTAGACTGCCCCAGCAGCCCGACCTCAGCAGGGGCCTGGGCCAGGCAAGTGCCTTCCCCTGTCCTGCCACTTAGGCCCCTCATCTGGCCTCCGCTACTACTCTGACACAGGCAGGCTTGCTCACTGGCACCTGCTTGTGCTCCAGCACAAAACTGGGCCAGCGTGCCTGGCCGGTGCCGAGGAATGCAGGCTGCCATGTGGGTGGCTGGGTCGGCCCCAACTTCTCCCGTGGCCCGCTTAAGTGGACCCCTGCAGACAAGTGCTGGGCTGGGGTCCTGCACCCACCACCTACCTTCCCTGACTCGGGGGTGGCCACTTGGGATCCACTTCCCAGCCCCAGGGAGACCCGAAAGCAGGCCCTGCCCTGCCTGCGGGTAGGCGCCCCAAGGGGCCACCCCTATGTCCTTGTCCCTGGACTCAGCCGTGGAGGCGTAGACTCGGTCGCCCCGGCAACGGGATGCAGAGCGGCGTGGGATGCTGAGCCTGGCATGAGGTGTGCGGAGGTGATGGGGGCTCCGGACTCGGGCCGCGACTCCGAGCAGCCCCGACAACCGGGACCGGGGATCGGCCAGCGAGGGGAGCAGGGCAGCGGCGGCCCGCAGGAGTCCCGCAAACAGTGTGAGTCTGGCCGCAGGATGGGTTGGGCACGGGCCGGAAGGCTGAGGCACAAATCTCCGGGTCTGAATTTGGAAACATGCTGGCCTGACATGTCCTTGGCATGTTGCCCCACGACCCTGCACACCGCTGTGGGTGCTGGACCCTTCCTCCGGGGCTGGGGCCTGGCCGCACCCGCAGTGGGCTCTGGAAAAGTGCTCCCAGGAGGACCCTCCCTGGGCTCTCGCTCTTGGGAGGACTCACCCCTGCGCTGCCTCTTCTCAGCTGCCCTCGACCCACAGGGTTACTTTTGGCTCTGCACTTCGGGACCAGGTGGGAAACTGGGGATTGAGCCTTGCAAGGCAAGCAAACCCATTCTGTACTGTCTGACCCCCTGGATTATATCTTACGAGTATTGAGGCAGAGGAAATGGGAAATATAATCAGCAAAAATCTAAGAGGTGAGAAATACTAGGAAATACAAGAAACAAATTGTTCAACAATAGAAGGGTGGAAAAATAAAGCTCAGGATTTGCAGGTAGCAGACCCCTTCCCTGGCCTCCCAGAGGGCAGCCTGGTGCCAAGGAGCGTCCCGCAGGAGCCTTAGTCCCCAGCCTCCTCCCCTGGGGCCTCATCAAGGAGCAGTACCAGGCCACCCCAGGGACCAGGCCGACCACAGACGTCCTCACTGCTCACGCCTGTTGCTGCCCCTGGGGGTCTGAGGAACCCCTGGGAGGTGGCACGAGTGCAAGACAGATGCCAGCCCCCGAGTGGGCTCCTTGCTGCAGGATGTAGCCCAGTAGCCCCACATTTTGGGGTGGCCTCCATGTCCCTTACCTGCACGGAACCAGCTATCCTCTGGGTCAATCTCACCCAGGCACGACAAAATCTGGCTTATTCCGGGGCTGCAGTCTTAAGAGGTTGGATGCTTCCAGCACCTCTACCAGATCCCAAAGGTTGACCCAGCGCAGGGTGAGGGACAGGATTAGAGGAGGCCACAGCAAAGCAAGTGGGCTGTTCATATCCAGGCATGGACGCTGGGGTGAGGGCAGGAGAATTGGGGCACAGCAGGTATCTCTGACCTCTGATGGGAAGGTGGGAGTTGGCTGCCTTTCTGCTGAGGCCTCATGTTCTCCCCAGTCCAGAAATCAAGCACAGTTAATTTATTGAAGAAATTAAATTTTTCTTGAAGCCAATGTAAGAAATGAAACAAAACCACAAATTCTTATGTATTTTCTTCATACCTAAAAACATCTGAAACTTACCCCTAAATGTTCAAGAATTACATGAAAGGACACATATTGGGGGGGGGGTCAGACCCGGCGGCACTCGGGTTACTTCTGACTCTGTGCTCTGAAATTGCTCCTAGTAGGCACAGGGGACCATGTGAGATGCCAGGATTCAAACCATTCTCCATCCTGGATCAGTTGTTTGCAAGGCCAGCGCCTTACCACTGTGCTATCTCACTGGCCCCAAGTTGTTGTTTTATTTTTTTCTTCTTAATAAAAGTTACAATGGAAAAGATGCTTGTAATTGAGTGGGCTGAATGAATTATCTGCTATTTGGATGGAAACATCGTTTATTCATTTAAATTTTGTTGTCTTTCTTGTTTTTAAATTTTGTGCCTACACCTGGCAATTCCAGGGGGGAGGAAGCTCTGATGTTTGGAGGATTGGGAGGTGAATAAACTTGGGTCAGTGGCAAGTATGCACTTTTTCACCCCGGTGTGGCTGGCCCCAGTATGTGTCTTCCAAAAAAAATTCAAGCTAGGGGTACAGCTCAGAGATAAGTGGGTTTCTTTTCCTCCTCTCCCATCCCCATGCAAATCTGAGGGTGAGATGCTGGGGTAGAATTGATGGGAAGTGAACGATATTGCTGGTGCCTTTGTAGGGAAGAAATTCCTGTACTGTGAGCCGCATAAGAGAATTAAAGAAGTGCTGGAAGAGGAACTGTACATCAAGAGAGACGAATGCCGCATTCAGAGTCCACCTGCAGGTAACGTCAGTGGCTGATGAAGTATGTCTGAAATGAATATGCAATTGCCTGTTTGATAGTCAAATGATTATCATGACCTATCCAAAGAAAAAAAAGGGGGCTCTTAGGAATTCTTGGGCCAGTTTTATATTTCCTCTTCCCACATCCAAATTAACAGTTTTATTTATTTACTTGGGATTGGGGGCTATTCCTGGCCCTTTGCTCAGAGGTCACTCCTGAGGGTCATATGCCATGTCGGGGATCAGCCACATACAAGGCAAGTGGGTACTGTTGCTCTTGACAAACCAATCACCATATTTTTGTACCATAAGACACATTTTTCCCCCAAAAAAAAGATGGGGGAAAATGTCTGTACGTCTAATAGAGCAAATGCCGCCTGGAGCTGAAGCCTAAGTATTTAAAAATTTTTTTAATTTTTTTTTAATTTTTTGATGTAAAACAAAGAAGTTCGGTAAATGTGTTTAACCAGCTGTGGACCAGCATATCGTAAATATACTTTGGCCTCAAAGGCTGGTTGTTCCCAGCCGCTATCTCCTGATGGCTTCTGCATTGCACCATTTGCTTTAGAGTATTTTTTTCTTGTTTTCCTTGTCTGAAAACTATGTGTGTCTTATGATCAGGTGCATCTTATAGAGTGAAATATATGGTAATTAGAAAAAATGAGCCACAGCTTGATGTCAACATGGCTGCCCCATGTTCTATGGATTCACCCATGTAATGATACCACAGTACCAGTCCTCACCGACAATGTGGCTAGCAGTGGCTGTTCCCAAATGTAGCTGAGCTGGAACCCTCTGGGAAGCTTCTGGAGCCCAGCTTGGGAGGTGTGGGTGGCACCTTCTAGGCAGAACCACCCTGTGCCCATATCACCATGTGGTCTGGAACTTAAGTTGCTCCCACTCCCTATAGTAACTGAATACTTACACCTGAGAGAAGTGTTCTAGAAGCCCAGAAGGCCATCACATAGACACCCAAGCTCTCTGCTCTCCTTGGGGCTTTCAAGCTGAGCAGCAGAGGAGTTCATGCTCCTCAAACCAGCAGGTCCCTGCCATCCTGTCAGACATCTGCCAGGAGAAACGATGTGCCGTGAGGCAGACCCCTCCATCTGTCAGCTGGAGCCTTCTCTGAGTGGGGAGCGAGCACCAGCAGGTGGGCCCCAACTTGGAGTTTCCTCTGAGGCCACTGAGTCTAGGATGTGAGAAGTCTCGGTGCCCACTGGGGGAGGGCCCTGATCACGCTCTGTCCTGCTCACACAGGCCACCCAGGGGCTGTGCTTGCTCAGGCTGTCTTTCCAGCACTTTCCAATCCATGGTCCACTCAGCCTGAGCAGGGGTGATCTGCAGAAGAATTCTGCAAACGAGCCTCAGTGTCCCGGGGTTAACAAAATGATTTTCAGACTCGGGTCTATTTCCACAATTTTCAAAGGCTCTGTGAGGCCATTTTCATCTATATGGAAGCTTCTGGTTCTGAGGGAGTCTGCAGGACTGATAGGGTCCCCTAGAGACCCTACATGTTGATCCAACCAACAGAGGGAGCATAGAACCCAGGAAAGTCCCAAAGCCCAGTGGATTCTTGTAAGGCTTTGTTCAGGACTCACAACCCTGCCCCTTCTTGTCCTCCTCCTTTTCTGAATCCTTCCTTTTCCTGGGCGCACCAGAAAGGAGCATCCTGAGGAAAGCTCAGGTCAGCAGGGTGGTTCTGCCCTGCACACCCCATCCTCCAACTGCCTTCTCCTGGGAGCACAGCTGGCCTTACACCCAGCAATTCTGCAAATACTTTGTGACCCTGGAACAGGTTGCCCTGCTTCCCTCTGCACACTGCCCCTCACAAGGCTATGTTAGAATTTTTCCTTCCCAGAATTCCGTCTTTTTCCAGCTTGCAAATGCTCTTCCTCTCAAAGGTGAGATTCGAGGAACTTGAAGGTGTACAGATTCACTTTTTTTGTTGTTTTGGTTTTTGGGTCACACCCAGCAGTGCTCAGGGGCTACTCCTGGCTCTATGCTCAGAAATCGCTCCTGGCAGGCTCAGGGGAACATATGGGATGCCGGGATTCAAACCATCATCCTTCTGCTTGCAAGGTAAAAACCTTACCTCCATGCTATCTCTTCAGCCACTACAGATTCATTTTTCTGCACCATCTGACCCCACTGCTCAGGCCTCCTCAACCTTGCCTCCAGGCCACCAGGCTGCCACCACCAAGGTGGGTTAGATCCTGACTAGTCCAATACCCCTCTCAGCCTCAGAACTAGGGAGAAGGTAGCCAGTTCCCACCAACACATCCTCAACTCCCAGAGGATAGAAGGAAACCTTCATTTTTGGTACTGTCATTCGGGCTTGCAGGAAAACTTGGCAGGCGCCTGCCAGCTAGGGCATGACCTCCTCCTGGGCTCTCTGCTGTCTGGATAACCCAAAGACACCCAGGGTTATCAGTTCATTGATCAGCACAGGGGAGCAATTTTTGTCACAGAGCCTTGCACCCACAAAATACCTGAGTAGAGCAGACACACACACACACACCCAAACTTTCCCCCCAAGTTTTTTTCTAACAGGTATTTCCTCATACTGGGGCTAGGAAGGACCTGATGATCAAAACATGTCTCCAAAAAGTTTTTTTTTTTGGGGGGGGGGCACACCCGGCGGTGCTCAGTGGTTTCTCCTGGCTGTCTGCTCAGAAATAGCTCCTGGCAGGCACGGGGGACCATATGGAACACCGGGACTCGAACCAACCACCTTTGGTCCTGGATTGGCTGCTTGCAAGGCAAATGCCGCTGTGCTATCTCTCCGGGCCCCAAAAAGTTTTTTTTTTCATCATTTTTTGCCTTGTGTTTAGCCAGGGTGTTAGGGATAGGCACAAGCAGGTCAATAGCCCAAGGTTTAGTGTCTCCCTGAGTCTGATTGTAAATGCTAATGTTTCCTAGAGTGTCGCTAACCATGAAAGCTATGTCTGTGTGGACGGGGCGTCTGCTCCAAAGTCTGCCAACTCCCCAACAGTTTGGCTCAGACTCTAGAAATGCAGGTCTTCGTGCCTTCCTAAAGAGTGGGGTGGACTAGCAGTTTTACTCTGGAGAATTAGGCCAAGGGTTCCATGGTACCCCATGCCATTGGGGCGTGTTTGACTCTATTACATTCTCCATATCCCGACCCTTGCATGCTGTCGACATGACCAGCCATGCAAGCCCTGCTGACTTTTGGACTCTGGTTCATTTATTGTGTTTGGTGCAAATTCAGAGAATGTGAAATGTTGGGCTGAGTGTCTAGGACACTGTTGTTTACAAATGATTCCAACGCATGGCGAGGCCAGCTCTGGTCCCAGCCATCACCAAACATTGCCACTACATCACCTCTCCTGTGCAGTCCCACCCATGTCCACACCGCACACACATAGATGTGCAGCCTTCCATAGGTGTTCCATGGGTGTTCAAGTCTGGATATCCCAGAGCTGACATCCAGAGGCAGCTGAGAAAAAAGAATTTTGGGGGGTCAGAGCGATAGCGCAGTGGTAGGGCATTTGCCTTGCATGCGGCTGACCCAAGATGGACCTCGCTTTGATCCCCGGCATCTCAAGTGGTCCCCCAAGGCAGAAGCAATTTCTGAGCGCATAGCTAGGAGTAACCCCTGAACGTCACTGGGTGTGGCCCAAAAATCAAAAAAAGGAAAAAGAATTTTTTCCAAGGCTGAATCAATCTTTCCTGAAACAGCAGGGCTAGTCCCTCTGGTGAAGTTTCAGCCTGCTCTGAAAACTTTAAAATGCAGAACAAACACACTCAGAAAGTCTGAGTTGATCCGCAGTGCTAGAGCAAGGAACAAGGAGGAACAAGGAGGAGGAGGCAAATCGGGGTCCTGAGCTGAGGACAGTCGAGACTGAGACACTCTCCTGCATGCCTGGCCTGCCCCCTCCCAGCTGCCTGTCCCTATGGACAGTGCCCCAGACTGTTTTGCTCAGAATATGGGGTTGGGGGGCTTTCCCTACAAGTAAGGAAGGTTATAGAGATCAGGCCCCAGGATGCTGTGAGCAGGCAGTCAGTGTCATGGCAGGTTCAGTGGTGTTGCCTTTTGTGAATATTTGCACATCTTGAAATGGAATCAGAATCAGACAAGGTTGGAAAGTGGAGTCTCAAGGCTACCTGTCATGGTGAGTCTCTCGTCTTCATTTGAGTCTGTCTGCACCTAGACTGGCTGAACCCTGCTTTCTGTACAGGCATATTCATGGGATCACCCCTTAGGGGGTGGTCTGGATGCATTGGGAGTCACTGAGTATATGGGTTGGGATAAAGAGTAAATACCACCAACCCCCAAATACAAAAAAAATAGATTAGAGCAGTGGTCCTCAAACTATGGCCCTCGGGCCACATCTTGTTTTTTTATCTGTTTTTTTTCTTTTTCTTTTTTTTTTTTTTTTTTTTTTTTGGTTTTTGGGCCACACCTGGCTGTGCTCAGGAGTTACTCCTGGCTGTCTGCTCAGAAATAGCTCCTGGCAGGCACAGGGGACCATATGGGACACCGGGATTCGAACCAACCACCTTTGGTCCTGGATCGGCTGCTTGCAAAGCAAGCACCGCTGTGCTATCTCTCCGGGCCCTGTTTTGTTTCCTCATTGCAAAATAAGATATATGCAGTGTGCATAAGAATTCGTTCATAAGTTTTGTTTTTACTATAGTCAGACCCTCCAATGGTCTGAGAGACAGTGAACTGGCCCTCTGTTTAAAAAGTTTGAGGACCTCTGAGAGGGTCCAAAGAGACAGTCCAGCAGGAAGGGTGCTGGCCTTCAATGACCCAGGTTCTACCCCCAGCATCTCACACAGTCCCCTGAGCCCCTACAAGAGTAATTCCTGAGTGCAGAGCAGAGTCTGAGCTCTGCTGATTGTGTCCCCTCCCCAAATAAAATAAAGCAAAAATGTCAACACATGGTTAGTACCTCAGAGGGAAACAGTGGTCATCAAGAGAAGTTAAACCCTAAATGACAAAAACGCACTCAAACTGCTCAGTGCTGCTGGACTAACTTTCCTTTTACCTTTGGGCAGTGGCAGCAGCCTTGGAAGGAATCTGGAGCATCCAGAAGAACCTGCCAGTGGGCACAAAGCACAGCCAGCCCCGGGGCAGCAGCTCCCTGCCACAGGCCAAGTACTACTCAAGGCATGGAGGCCTGCGAAGTAAGAATGCCTGCCCATTGCCCCCAAAAGGGCCCCTGTTCTGTCAGACCCTCCCCCCCCCCGCTGCCCCCAAGAAGACCACCATTCTGTCAGACCTTCCCCAGCTGCTCCCCATAAGTGACCCCCATCCTGTCAGACCTTCCATTATACCTCAGTTCCCTGTGCCCACATCTCTCCTCCCCACATCTCAAGGCAGTGAGGATGAGATCTGATGTGGGAGGTGGCAGATGCCGGGCCCAGGTCCCCCGTTAGCCAGATCACCACCAGGCTGGCTCACATCACATCACTTGGGTCTGAGCGTGGACAGGTACATCTGGGTGACCATCCCCCCATACCCTGGGGCAGGACAGGTGGGGTGAGAAAGGGGATGTGTGTCTGTGCCAGCTCAGAACTCTGAAGTCAGTGCTCACTAGACACTGGCTGTCTCCGACCCCACTGCCAAAAAGCCACCCAGCTCCTTGTTCCTCAGAGAAAGGCATGTGTGTCCTGGGTGGGGAAACTGAGATAGGGAAAGAGTGAACCATGCAGCCGGTGAGATAAGGGCAGGTATGTGGCTGCCTGGCGGTGTCTTGAGTGACCATTGTCCACAGGGCACCATGTTCTCTATCAACTGAGCTTGGAGAGAGGGGAGGGTACATTAGAGACACCCAGAGTCTCGAGAAGGGTCTCCAGAAGGCAGGCCCCAGAGTGTGACCCCTGTGGCTATTGGGGTGTGTCATGGAGAGCCGGGCTACCTGACACAAGGCCTGGTGGGAGTGTGAGAGAGGCAGGACGGGGGAGCAGGGACGCGTCACATCTGGCCGAGACAATCTCGTCTCAGGTGCCCCAGGTTCCTTGTGTGCCGCCCCAGCAGGCCCTGTTTGTCCTGCAGATCTCCTGGCCCTTGCTTCTAGCCTGACAGAGGATGCAGACACTGCCCGGAGAGGGGTGACAGGCATCACCAGCCTATGAGCGTGCAGTGCTGCCACCTCCTCTCTGGACCACAAAGATGCCAGTGTCCTACCCGGAGTGCTGGTCCAGACATCACAGTCTGGGCTACATGCCCACTGAGCCACTTCTGCCAACTCCACCCGCTGCCAGGCCCCAAATCCATCATGCTGGAACATTCACTTTGTCCCAGCGTCAGAAAACAGGACTGAAAGCACAGGCCAGTCTTGGCTGTCACGGTCAGCATTCCTGTGACCATTCAGGGGGATGTCCCCAGCCCCATTCACACTCCCCAGTGGAGCCCACATGAGCGCCAGCAGCCCTTGCTTCTCCCAGTCCTCAGCACTTACCAAAGGTTCAGCCTCACCTCCTACTTCCCGCTGCACCAGCCCCAAGAGCTGCTCAGGGAATCAGCTCCGGCCTGCCTGGAGGATTCCCCAACGCCAGGAAAATAAGGAGGTGAATGCAGTATCACCACAAAGGACACAGCTCTGTGGGCAGCATGACTCGATCCCTCCCCTGGTAGGCACAGGCCATGCTTCTCATCATGTGGGCCCAGGAAACAGGCCAGGGCACCTCTGGGTGTGCCCCCCAGTACCCAGTCCAACAAGGGGGTGCTACAAGTCAGTGAAGGACCAGTAAGAAAAAGCTGGGAGGCTTGATCCCCCCTGGAGCTGAGGCTTCTATGTGGTTATTAGTTCCCTGTGACCCTGGATTAGGGACCCCCTGGGCCTCAATCCCCTCCCAGAGATCCATGGACATCAAGCTTGCTTGGTGACAGTTCTCAAAGCTTCATACATCCTGCATGAATGTAGACTTGGGAGCCTCTCCTGGTCTCTGAGTGGGTGCCTTGTTAGAGGCCGTGAGCATCCCCAACCCAACATCACCCCATCACCCCAGTGCCTGGGGGCACTTAGGGACTCAAGAAAGCTCCCATCTGACAGGGAGAGGGGCAACATCTCTCAGGGAGGGCAGGAAGGGTCCAAAGGGACTCCCCACTTTCTCAACACTACCACAGCAACTTGGGGGTGAGGTTTCAGGGATAAGATGGAAGAGTCTTTGCCCTGGGAGAGAGAGGCTCACCATCTGCATTTGTTCTCTCCAGGAAAAGATCCAGCCATGTTCCACTGAGAAGAAGCCTCTTTCTCCTGATGTTTGCAAGACAGAGAAGGTGCTCAAGCCGACTCAGTTTTTTACACTTCTCACTTCTTAAGGGGTGTAAAAAATGTAGATCAGTCTCAGCCTCTTTCACGGCAGGGCTCCCAACCTGCAAATTAGCCCAAAGTAATGAAAGACTTTTGGTAAATTTGCTAAACACCTGATGACAGCTATGAAGAAAAATGTCGCACTTAGTATCTCAGGATTCACTAATTATCTTAGTTTAGGTCCTTTGAAATGTCTTAAATCGGGTGAAACAAGGCATGTATATTGAATTTTGCTCCAAAGTAAACTTTATAAACATATCAGAGCTAGTTAAGGTGTGTATCTATTAAAAACTGAAAAGTGGGAGAGATTCAGGATAGTTAAAACATCAGGTGTGGGGCCGGAGAGATAGCATGGAAGTAAGGCGTTTTGCCTTTCATGCAGAAGGTCATTGGTTCAAATCCCGAGTCCCATATGGTCCCCCGCCCCCCCCCCCCAGCATGCCAGGAGTGATTTCTGAGCATGGAGCCAGGAGTAACCTGGGAGCACTGCTGGGTGTGACCCAAAAACAAAACAAAAAACATCAGATGTGAGGGGCTGGAGAGATAGCACAGCGATAAGAGTGTTTGCCTTGCATGTAGCCAACACAGGATGAATCTGGTTCGATTCCTGGCATCCCATATGGTCCCTCGAGCCTGGCAAGAGTAACCCCTGTAGCCACCAGGTGTGACCCCCCCCCCCAAAAAAAAACAACCAAACAAAATATCAGATATGAATGAATGTCTTACATAATGACTGACTCAGCAGAAACATGTTATTGATGGGACTGGAGTGAAACCTATAGCAAGTAATGTGCTTGTCTTCCAGGGAACTGACCTGAGTTTGATCTCAGGCACCCCCTTGGTTCCTTCTGAGCACACCAAGAGTGATCCCTGAGTGCAGAGCCAGGAATATGCCCTGAGCACCACAGGGTGTGGCCCCAAAACAAAAGCCAAAAGAAAAAAAAAGCACTTTAATGCTGACATTGATCAAGGACAGTACTTTTGTGGAATGTAGCCTCCAAACATTATGGAGGCAAGATGTTTATGAAGAGGATTTTTTTTTTAATACCACTTTTATTTGTGTAAAGCATTAACCAAAGTGTTTTGTTTTTTTAATCGATCCTGCTGGGAGAAGGAAGAAGGAAGGAAACATTTGCTTTTCCATTACTGTCCAAAGTAATCTACGTACAATAAAGAAAAATGAAGAAAAGGAACAGTGCTGGGCTGGTTGGAGAAAGAGACTCCACCACCCAGTTTAACTACTGGTTGACAATGAATTCCTCTCTCAATGTGACGCCCACAAAAACTTAAGACACGAGGATATAATTTTTTTAAAAAAATCCTATCATTCGGGGCCGGAGAGATAGCATGGAGGTAAAAGCGTTTGCCTTGCATGCAGAAGCACGGTGATTTGAATCCCTGCATCCCACATGGTCCCCCAAACCTGCCAGGGGCGATTTCTGAGCATAGAGCCAGGAGTAACCCCTGAGCGCTGCTGGGTGTGACCCGAAAACCAAAAAAAAAAAAAAAAATAATAATAATCCTATCATTCAATTTGTAGAAACAACTACAGATAACATGTTGCTATATTTTCATCCTTCTTTTTTTTGCATTTTTATCTGACATGTTTCAAACCACACCATATATTATATCTTTCCTTGATCATAAAACCAAATGCCTGTTCATAAAAATAGAACTTCAGACCATCACATCAAATAAATGTACTAGAAGTTTACATTTGTCACTATGTGGCAGCTCCTGGAATTGTCCAGGCTTTCATTTTATATGTGTCTTGTGTTATTTTCTTACTCTTCTCCTCTGAAAAGGCCTTTTTCTAGGATTTTGGATAAGTGCCTTCCTGGTTTTCTCACCTACAAAGTTCACCTTAAATCACCCTCCTGTCTCCCATTTGCACGTAATAAATCAACTCAACAAAGACTCATTGACTGGCTTGATCCTTTCCCTGATGAAAAATATTTACACTGTGAAGGGACTGACAAGGTCAAGTCTGGAAGCAAATGTTCTGACTTGCGCATAAATTTCCATTTAGTTTGTGCCTGAGTTAGCTGGGGACACTCCCTGCCGCTTCTTTGTGGGCCAGTGGCTTAAGGACGACAGAAGGACCCTGAAAACAAACTGTCCTGGCATTAGGAACCTCCACTATGGTCCTGATTCCAAATGTCTATCCACAAAGTTGGGGTCTCAAGGGGAAGGTTGAGTCAGCCCCAAGTGTAACTTTTTGGTGACACCCAAGCTTTCCATGTACCCCAAAAGGACACTTGAGGTTACTGCCAGACTGCCCCAGGCTGCTCAACCTCATTCCTGGGCCTCTTGACAGATGCTTGCCAGGTCCTCAGCACACTCTGATTTATTGTTCCTTCCGGGTGTCAGATCTGTCTTACCACCCATCATTCCACTGGATCCATGGCCTGGGTTTCTGTTGCCAATGTGATTTATAGCAGGATAACTGGAGCAAGTTATTAAATACCAGGTACCATATTTAATATCACCCGTGGGGTAAGAGCGATAGCTCAGTGGTAGTGCATTTGCCTTGTACGAGGCCCACCCAGATCAGACCCAGGTTTGATCCCCGGCATCCTATATAGTGCCCCTAGCCTTCCAGGAGTGATTTTTTTTTTAAAAGGTTTTTGGGTCATACCCGGCAGCGCTCAGGGGTTACTCCTGGTTCTGTGCTCAGAAATCGCTCCTGGCAGGCTTGGGGAACCATATGGGATGCCGGGATTCGAACCACCGTCCTTCTGCACACAAGGCAAACGCCCTACCTCCATGCTATCTCTCCGGCCCCAGGAATGATTTCTGAGTGCAGAGCCAGGAGTAACCCTTGAGCGCCATTGGGTGTGCCCCCCCAAAAAAACACAAATAAAAATAAAATCACCCAGGTATAAGGTAGCGATTTGTTTTTGTTTAATAAACATTTTGTCCATTTTGTCGGGCCTGGAAGATAGCACAGCGGTGTTTGCCTTGCAAGCAGCCGATCCAGGACCTAAGGTGGTTGGCTCAAATCCTGGTGTCTATTCTAGGCTCAGTGCTTGAGGGTCACTCCCCACTGATCCTGAGCTGAGTATAGCTTGAGCCTCCTGCATACAAAGTATATGCTCAGCCCTGGAACTAGTGCCCCTTAATAAATCAACATGAAGCAAAATGAAGGCTGCAAGGACACTTTTCTTCCTTTTTTCTTTTCCCTTTCCTTCTTCCTCCCTCTTCTTTCATTTAATCCTCCCTTCCTCCCTCCCTTCCTTCTTCCTCCCTTTCTTTCGTCCACTCCTTCCTTATTTCCTCCCTTTCTTCAATTTTCTTCCTTCCCTTCCTCCCTTCCTTACTTCATTCAACTTCCCTCCCTCTCTCCCTCCTTCCTTCTCTCTCCCTCCCTCCCCTCCTGTAGCAAGTCAGCCCCTGAAGAGGTTGACTGATGGTGGGATGGAGGATGAGGCCTTTCTCTTCCAGCTCGGAGTACGCGTCTGCCACCCTGTCTAGCCCACGGTTCTGAGGTGAAACGGCGGGTAAACAGCTCGCAGACAGTCAGGCTCGTGGAAATATTCGCTTTATTCGGAGGACAAAACTGAAGTCCAAAGACTCAGCTTCAGTTCCAGCCAAAAAGCCCCGGCCTTTCACAGACCCTTGTTTTTATCCCCCAGAGTCAGGTACCACCCAATGGTGGGATCAGATACCTACCAATGGTGGAAGCAGAATCAGGTCCTACCCTAGGGTGGGGGCAGAATGTCAGGTCACACCCTAGGGTATCACCAATCAGTTTAGGGTGAGTAACATAGTAATCCCCCAAAATGTTTACATACACAACACCCTCCCTTCCTCCTTTCTTCCTTCCCTCCTTCCTTCTCCCTCCCTCCTTCCGTCTCTGTCCCTCCCTTCCTCCTTTCTTCCTTCCCTCCTTCCTTCTCTCTCCCTCCCTCCCTTCCTTCCTCCTTTCTTCCTTCCCTCCCTCTCTCCCTCCTTCCTTCTCTCTCCTTCCCTCCCTCCCTTCCCTCCCTCTCTCCCTCCTTCCTTCTCTCTCCCTCCCTTCCCTCTTTCCTTCTTTCTTTCTTCCTTCCCTCCCTCCTTCCTTCTCTCTCCCTCCCTCCCTTCCCTCCCTCCCTTCCTCCTTTCTTCCTTCCCTCCCTCTCCCTCCTTCCTTCTCCCTCCCTTCCCCCTTTCTTCCTTCCCTCCCTCTCTCCCTCCCTTCCTTTCTTCCTTCCCTCCCTCTCTCCCTCCCTTCCTTTCCTCCCTCTCTCCCTCTTTCCTTCCCTCCCTCCCTCATTCCCCCCCTCTCTCCCTCCTCCCTTCCTTTCTCCTCCCTCCCTCCCTCCCTCCCTCCCTTCCTTCCAGAACCAGGTGATGTCCGAGGTGGAACGGGTTGGCAGGGAAGGGAAGTGGAGAGCTTTCGAAGAACCTAGTGCCCCTGAGCCTTGTTACACACACAGCCTTGGTCTTTTCAGGAACGGTGACTTTGGCATGTGGGTGACTAAGTCCTTTCCGGGGCGCTTTTAGTCTCTAACGAAGTCACATTCACTCATTCAGAAAGTCACGTCTGAAAAGTTGCAGTCTCTTAACAGAGTCCCCCCCTCCTTTCCCCCTTTTCCACTCCAGGTGTCCCTGGAGCGGAGTAGCACCCCGAGGCCCTAGCCTGTGCGCCCCACTTGTCAGGGAGCCCCGCGCCCTCCCAGAACGTCCCTGGGTGTCCACCCAGAGTCCTCGGGCAGCTCGCTCAGCGCTCCCCTGGGGATAGGAGGCGGCTCGGCCCGGCCCCACCCTCCCCATCCACCCCTGGGCGGCCGGGGTGGGCCTCTCCTTCCCCTGACGGCTTGCGGGATGCGCTCTGGCCGCAGTCCGGGGTGCGTGCCATGGCGGTGCGGGCGCATGGGCGCGCGGGGCGACGGGGGTGGCGACCGCGGTGCGCCTGGGTGCTCGCCTTGGGGCTGCTGGCCTGCGCGTGGGAGCTGCTGGCCCCGCCGCTGCCCTGGGGCGCCCGGTCGCCGCCGCCGCCGCCCGTGAAGGTGCTGCTGTGGTGGGAGCCCTTCCAGAACCGCTCCGTGTCGCGGCCGCCGCCGGACTGCGAGGCGCGCTTCTCCATCCGCGGCTGCCACCTGCTCGCGGACCGCGCCCGCCTGCCGGAGGCCGACGCGGTGCTGCTGCACCACCGGGACCTGGTGCGCGCGCCCCCGGAGCAGTGCCCGCCGGCCGGGCCCGCGCGCCCCCGGGGCCAGCTGTGGGTCTGGATGAACCTGGAGTCGCCGACGCACACGCCGCTCCTGGGCCGCCTGGCGCGCTTCGGCCTCAACTGGACGCTGACCTACCGCGCCGACTCGGACGTGTTCGTGCCCTACGGCCGCCTGCGCCCGCGCGTCCACGCCTGGGACCCGCCCGTGGGCCCCGCGCCGCCGCCGGGCAGCAAGCGCGCGCTGGTGGCCTGGGTGGTGAGCCACTGGGACGAGCGGCACGCGCGGGTGCGCTACTACCGGCAGCTGCGGCGCCACCTGGCCGTGGACGTGTTCGGGCTGGCGGGGGGCCACGGCCGGCCGCTGCCCGCCTGGGCGCTGCCGGCCACGCTGGCGCGCTACGAGTTCTACCTGGCCTTCGAGAACTCGCAGCACCGCGACTACATCACCGAGAAGCTGTGGCGCAACGCGCTGCTGGCCGGCGCCGTGCCCGTGGTGCTCGGCCCCCCGCGCGCCAACTACGAGCGCTTCGTGCCGCGCCGCGCCTTCCTGCACGTCGACGACTTCCCCAGCGCCGCCCGGCTGGCCGCCCACCTGCGCCTCCTGCACCGCCGCCCCGCCGCCTACCGCCGCCACTTCCTCTGGCGCCGCAGCTTCGCCGTGCGCACCATCACCCTCAGGGACGGGGCCTGGTGCCTGGCGTGCCAGGCGGTGCAGCGCGCGCGGGCCGTGCCCGGCCACCGGCGCCCGGACAGGGACATTGCGCGCTGGTTCCGCAGCTGAGGCGCGGCCGGGCTGGGCTTTGCGGACGGGCAGGGGCACCCCGGGGGCCAGGCCCAGCTTTGTTTGGTACTTTGGGGGCACTGGATGGGGTTTGGGGATGTGCAGGGGGCACCCCAGAGGTCAGGCCCAGCTTTCTTTTGTACTTTGGGGGACTGGATGGACTTTGGGGGTGGGCAGGGGCTACCCCAAAGGTCAGGGTCAGCTTTATTTTGTACTTGGGGGGATTGGATGGAGTTTGGGGATGGGCACGGGGTACCCCAAAGGTCAGGCTCAACTTTATTTTGTATTTTTGGAGGGGGTTTGGGGGCCACACCCGGCTGGGGTGCAGAGGGGTTTCTTCCTCCTGGCACTGCGCTCAGAAGTCGCTCCTCAGGGGAGTCCCTGAGGGAGGCCTGGGATCCAACTCGGGTCAGATGTGTGCAAGGCAAACTGCATATCAGCTATGTTGTTGCTCAAGCTGCACTTTGTTTGGGGCTTTTGTTGTTGTTGTTCTGGGGCCACCCGGCGGCACACAGGGGTTGCTCCTGGTTCAAGCTCACAAGTTGCCCCTGGCAGGCTTAGAAGGGGCCCTTTGGGATGCCGGGGATCGAACCTGGCTCTGGGAACGTGCAAGGCAAATGCCCTGAAGCTGTGCTATGGCTCCAGCCCCCTGCGGCAGTTCTGAAATGCCAGTTGCTGGACTTCATGAAAATGAATTTTTCATGTTATTGAACCTGTGTGGCTCATGCACTGGACAGTTCCTGACAAAGTGGGGAGTGGGGGAAAGGAATCAAGTAAAATCAAGTGACAGGCGCAAGCATTTCTAGGTTCCATTCACCTGCTTAACTTGTCGCAAAATTTTCTCTCTTGGGGAGTTTTTGAGCCACACCCAGCAGCGCTCAGGGGTTCCTCCTGGCTCTGCGCTCAGAAATCACTCCTGGCAGGCTCAGGGATGGGATGTCAGGATTCGAACCACTGTCCTGCATGCAAGGCAAATGCCTGCCTCTCCCTGTGCTATCACTCCCGCCTGAAGCTGAACCTTGAGCCAAGCAGGTCGTTTCTGTCTCTCTCTGTCTCTCTCTCTCTCTGTCTCTCTGTCTCTCTCTGTCTCTCTGTCTCTCTCTCTGTCTCTCTGTCTCTGTCTCTGTCTCTCTGTCTCTCTCTCTGTCTCCCTCCCTCCCTCCCCCGATTCAATTCGTTGCACTGCTGCACCTCATCCCAAAGGTGAAGGCATTCGAGCCCACCCCACCCTTCAAGCCTTCAAGCGGCTGAAGTGCATGAAGCTAAGAGCAGGCTTTGCCCAAGGGGGACATGGGTTGGCGGGTGGCGGAGCTTGTCCCAGCCTCAATTGCTCCTGGCTCCAGTTTTCTCGGCCCCCAGACTCAGGCTGATTCCATAGCCCAGGGCTCGCCTCTCCACTGCTCCCCCACCAGAGCTCCCTCACCCTTTCTTTCCCAAGAGCCTCTTTGCTGCACTGCCCACTGCCCAGAGACCAGACGGGCCTCGGGTCTCGGTTCACCCACAATCCAGAACCAGCTCTTGCTTGCCCTCAGCCCTCTAGATGCCCCCCCCCCCGGCCCTGGGCTGAACTTGAAGCTGGGGGTCCAGCGAGTGCACAGTGCCCACAGCTCCTGCCCTGAAGTCAGAGGGCTAATCCCCCTCAGTGGGAAAGGGCTGACATTCTCCAGCAATGGGAAGTGGTTCCTTCCAACTTAGTTCTCAGGTATATTTTTTTCTGGTTTAAAAATTTTTTTCTTTTTTGGGCCAAGACCTGTGGCGCTCAGGGGTTACTCCTGGCAGGGCTAGCACACTGGTAGGGTGTTTGCCTTGCACGCCCCAGGACAGGCCTGGGTTCAATCCCCAGCATCCCCTATGGTCCCCAGGGCCTGCCAGGAGCAATTTCTGAGCATATAGCCAGGAGTAACCCCCAAGTATATCTGGGTGTGGCCCAAAAACCAAAACCGAAAAAACACCAACAACAAAAATAAATTAATTACTCCTGGCAGGCCCAGGGTACCATATGAGATGCTGGGGAGTGAACCCAAGTAGGCCACATGTGAAGCAAATGTTCTCCCTCCTGTGCTATCACCTGTCCCCCTTCCCCCCAAAAAAAACATTTTAAATCACAGAAGTGAAAATAAAAGCAAAGCCATCTATCTTCTCCTGGCCTCTCTGAAAACCACATATTCATGAGGGAGAGAAGGAAACCTGAGACACTTTCTACCAGCCAGTGAGTGGTCTTGTGTCTTTATCATCATCATCATCATCATCATCATCATCCTCCCATCGTGTGATACCTTCATCCTCCTCGTGAAAGTATGAGATCGTGGGCTTTGCAAACACACATGGTCTGTTCCTGGCAATGCAGGTTCCACTCGGCCAGTTCTTTGCTTTGGATGGAAACCCTGGGCACAGCCGGACGGAAGGAACCCAGGCTCATAGCTGGCCTGACCTTGCCCGAAGCTGGGGTGCTCCTCATTGAGCATATATCCTCCCTGGCACTACTGTGCGGACCTTGCCCTGTGGACTTTTGGGCTGAGAGCTCACGGCGTGACCACTGTCCTGCCTGGTCTCTTCCCTTTATCTTGGCAACTCACAAGCCATCGCTAATATTCTTTCCACTCTGGTTGTCATCACTAAGTGACCCTCACCCTGTCCACTAATTGAAACCAAGCTTATTCAGGAGGGTCCCCAAAACCAGGAACATGGGGGCAGGCCCAGAATCTTCCTAACCAACTAGGTTCCAGCGACCAACAAGGTGGAAAAAAAGACATTGAATTTTGGTGGGGGACACACACAACCATGTTCCCTGGAGCACTTTCTGGTGGAAGGGAGATGGTGTGTTGAAAAGGACAGAGTTTGGAGCAGAGACTATAGTAAGCACTGAAGGGGGAGGGGTAAAAGAGGGAGGCCAGAGTCAGGACTCACCCCCCCACCAGAGCCCGAACATAACAGAGACCCAGAGTGGGTTGGTGGAAAGTTGGGGCTGACTTGCAACTATTACTGCAGATTTTTGAAATTCTCTGAATACTTCTCTTTCATTCTTTTTTTTGAGGGGGTTGAGCCATGCCAACAGTGGTGGCACTGAGGAGTTACTCCTGGCTCTGCACTCAGAAATCGCTCCTGGCAGGCTCAAGGACCATATGGGATGCTGGGGATCGAACCCGGGCTCATCCAGGTCTGCAGCATGCAAAGCAAATGCCCTACCATTGTGCTATTGCTCCAGCCCCTTCTCTTGCATTCTGGAAGCCTCTCATTCACTGCAGTTGTTTTTTTATTTTGATTTTTACTTTTTTGCGGGGAGGGCCATGCCTAGCAGTGCTCAGGGGTTACTCCTGGCTCGGCACTCAGGGATCATTCCTGGCATTGCTCAGGGGAACACATGAGATGTTGAGAATGGAACTGGACTGGCCATGTACAAGGCAAATGCCTTCTTCCTTGCTGTGCTATCACTCTGGCTCCTTTTGTTTTAAAAGATTTTTTTTTTTTATTAATCATTCCAAGTTGGCATGCTTTCCTGGTATTCAATATTCACTTTGGGAGAAGTTGGGCTTTTCTTTGTTGTTTTGCTGGCTGGGGATGAATTCAGGGCTTCACATCTGCCAAGCAAATGCTCTGGATTCTGTTTATAGCCACGATCAGTAGTGACACCCTGGAGGAAAGGCAAGCCCTGGTCAGTGTGTGGAGAACCGGATTATTTCCCACTGTAATTGGACTCTCAGAGGACCAACACTCTTGCCAGACCAGATCAGGTGATCATAAAAGGTCTAGATTTGAATTCATATTTTAAGAAAGTACTAAAGCGGGGCCGGGCGGTGGCGCTGAAGGTAAGGTGCCTCTGCCTTGCCTGCGCTAGCCTTGGACGGACCACGGTTCGATCCCCCGGTGTCCCATATGGTCCCCCAAGAAGCCAGGAGCAACTTCTGAGCGCATAACCAGGAGTAACCCCTGAGCGTCACAGGGTGTGGCCCAAAAACCAAAAAAAAAAAAAAAAAAAAAAAAAGAAAGTACTAAAGCTTACCCAAATACTGAAGAGGGGAAAAAAAACACAGATGTTTAAGTCAGGACTGTTCGGTGTTTCAGCCTGAATTATTTCTAGAAATGGTAGAAGAGAAATAGGAATTCAGTGGCATCAAAATTTGAGAGGTGCTGGGAAGGGGCTAGAGGTAAGCGCTTGCAAGCGCTAGCGTAGGATGGACCACGTTTCGATCCCCCAGCGTCCCATATGGTCCCCCCAAGCCAGGGACGATTTCTGAGCGCATAGCCAGGAGTAACCCCTGAGCGTCAAATGGGTGTGGCCCAAAAATTAAAAAAAAAAAATTTCTTTGAGAGCCTCCTACAGTGATGGAAGAGAGTTAAGGGAGTGAAGGCCAGAATTCTACATTCTTTTTTTTTTTTTTTGGGTCACACCCGGCGGTGCTCAGGGGGTCACTTCTGGCTGTCTGCTCAGAAATCGCTCCTGGCAGGCACGGGGGACCATATGGGACACCGGGATTCGAACCAACCACCTTTGGTCCTGGATCGGCTGCTTGCAAGGCAAACGCTGCTGTGCTATCTCTCCGGGCCCCAGAACTCTACATTCTTAAGTGTGTGTTCTGTGGGAGGAGATGGACCAACAAACGCTCCAACCTGCAATGTATATGAGTCCTGGGGACTCAGCTTTCTCAGTGGTTCAGACATGTCTCACCCCACCATCACACCTGTGCCAAGTAAGTATTTCTGGGATCTCACTTTCCTGACCTTCGTACCTCAAACCGCCCAGTTCCAGCTCTGCCGCACCCAGTCTCCTGCCACAGACCTGCAGGTGAGATTTATCTGCCACGTGGAAGTTTAGAGGCCAGAAGGTCTCCAGAGAAAATAGACTCAACCAGAAAAACTCCTAACACACATTATGCTCAAAAATGATGGGGGCTCGGGGAAGCAGAATATGAAAGCAACAGGAAGATGAACGAACATGCATGCAAAGGAGAACAATTAGATCACAATATCTGATGAGCAGAGGGAGATACTTTGAAAAATACTCAATGAAGTGAACATCTCCTCCAGAATCCTCTGTCCCCCTAGATTATCATACAGATTTGAAGGAACGTTACAGAGCTTCAGGAACCAGAACAGTTTAGAGAATTCTTAACTTGAAGCCAGTCTTGCTAGAAGCATTAGGGGACATTCTTTAAAGGACAGGACAAAGTTCCCAGCAAATGGCACCATTGAGTATGGCATTCACAGTTTAATAGGTTCATAAAGGGACTGAAGAGGTAGTACAATGGGTAGGGGGCCTTCCTTGCATGTGGCTGATGCAGTTCTGTTCCCAGCAGAAGTGATTCCTAAAAGCCAAGAGTAAGGCCTGATCACCATCTGGTATGGCCCAAAGACCGAGAAAGAAAAAGATACATGTACTTCTTACTTGCTAAAGGGTTTAATATATTCACAAAGTGAATTACAATCTCGTTTATATTAAATCTTTTATATCTGGTCAGGTGAGTTTTTCACATCCATACAAAATTTTTTATTATTTTTTATTTTTAATTATGAGAACAAAGATGCAAAGACAGAGGACAAGGTAAAATCCATAGAAATTTTTACTACTATCTTTTACTTATTAGTATACGTAAATAACATCCACAATATATAATTTTTTTTTTTTTTGGGTTTTTGGGCCACACCCGGCGGTGCTCAGGGGTTACTCCTGGCTGTCTGCTCAGAAATCGCTCCTGGCAGGCACAGGGGACCATATGGGACACCGGGATTCGAACCAACCACCTTTGGTCCTGGATCGGCTGCTTGCAAGTCAAACAATGCTGTGCTCTCTCTCCAGGCCCCAAAACTCTACATTCTTAAGTGTGTGTTCTGTGGGAGGAGATGGACCAACAAACCCTCCAACCTGCATGCATATGAGTCCTGGGGACTCAGCTCTCTCAGTGGTTCAGACATGTGTCACCCCACCATCACACTTGTGCCAACTAAGTATTTCTGGGATCTCACTTCCTGCTTCCGTCGAGGTTCAAAGTCTCCCAACCTTCGCACCTCAAACCGCCCAGTTCTAGCTCTGCCGCACGCAGTCTCCTGCCACAGACCTGCAGGTGAGATTTATCTGCCACGTGGAAGTTTAGAGGCCAGAAGGGCCCCAGAGAAAATAGACTCAACCAGAAAAACTCCTAACACACACTATGCTCAAAATGATGGGGGCGCGGGGAAGCAGAATATGAAAGCAACAGGAAGATGAACATACATGCAAAGGAGAACAATTAGATCACAATATCTGATGAGCAGAGGGAGGTACTTTGAAAAATACTCAATGAAGTGAACATCTCCTCCAGAATCCTCTGTCCCCCTAGATTATCATACAGATTTGAAGGAATGTTACAGAGCTTCAGGAACCAGCAACAGCTTAGAGAATTCATAACTTGAAGCCAGTCTTGCTAGAAGCATTAGGGGACATTCTTTAAAGGACAGGACAAAGTTCCCAGCAAATGGCACCACTGAGTATGGCATTCACAGTTTAACAGGTTCATAAAGGGACCGAAGAGGTAGTACAATGGGTAGGGGGCTTTCCTTGCATGTGGCTGACCCTATTCTGTTCCGAGCATCCCATGAGCCCACCAGGAGTGATTCCTATGAGCCAAGGGTAAGCCCTGATCACCATCTGGTATGGCCCAAAGACCGAGAAAGAAAAAAGATACATGTACTTCTTACTTGGCTAAAGGGTTTAATATAATCACAAAGTGAATTACAATTTCATTTATATTAAATCTTTTATATCTGATCAGGTGAGTTTTTCACATCCATACAAAAATTTTTTTATTATTTTTTTATTTTTAATTATGAGAACAAAAATGCAAAGACAGAGGGCAAGGTAAAATCCATAGAAATGTTTACTACTATCTTTTACTTATTAGTATACGTAAATAACATCCACAATATATAATATAATATTTTCTATCTTAAGACCAATATCCCATTTTTAGTATAAAACATACTTTCGGGGGTTGAGGGGAAAAAAAAACATACTTTCATAGGCATATTCAGAAACTCCCCTTAAATTTTTTTTTTAATTATGAGAACAATGATGCAAAGAGGACAAGGTAAAGTTACAGTGAAAGAACAATCGCCCATAAACAGAGTTCTCAGAAGAAATCCCCTTGCTGACGCCTAAATATTGAACTTACAGTCAAAAAAACATTAATAAAAATAAGACAAAACCCATGTTAAAAATTTTTTAATTCTCTTCACTCATTACATTTTATATTTTTAGGGTTTATCTACTTAATGTAAAATTTAAAATATATCAGCACAGAATATTAATTTATATATACCTGTAAAAATAGAGTTTGAAAAAAAAAAAAGAAAGGTTTTCTGTTTGTTGGGGACACATCTGGCAATGCTCAGAACTTGCTTACTCCACAGCGGCGTTTGCCTTGCAAGCAGCCGATCCAGGACCAAAGGTGGTTGGTTCGAATCCCGGTGTCCCATAGGGTCCCCCGTGCCTGCCAGGAGCTATTTCTGAGCAGACAGCCAGGAGTAACCCCTGAGCACCGCCGGGTGTGGTCCAAAAACAAAAACAAAAACAAACAAACAAAAAAAAAGAACTTGCTTACTCCTTCTTGACCCTATGCTCAGGGATCACTCCAGGTGGTACATAGGGATCATATGGGGTGCTGGGGATCAAACCCAGTCAGCTCTGGGTAAGGCAAAGGCCCTGCCTACTGTTACTATCACTACAACCCTGGAAAAATGTCTGCAACGTCAGTGCAAACCACAGCACATAGACTTAAATATAAAATGCTCCATCTTCTAGGGCAGACTGGGGTTGGACCAATGAAGGGAGGATTGATGGAGGGACGCTGGTGAAGGGACGGGTGTGGGAACAATATATGCTTGGAGTTCATCATGAATAACTAGTTTCTCTGGGACTAAATAAAAAAAAAAACAAAACAAAGGTGCATCCAGAGCAACTGGGAGGAGGGGGCAGGGCTAGGGCGAGGGGGTGTAGCTGGGCTGATCGAGCTCTGGCCTTTTCTCTGGCAGGTGGGGTAGGGCAGCTGCTTGCTTCTGGGAGAGAGAAAGACCTGGCATAGCTGATGGGCAGGGCGGGCACTTCCAGCTGACTGCCAGCAGCTAAAAAATATTCCCTCAAACTGTTCAGAAACAGGCTGTTAAAGATGAAGACTTGGCCCGGAGAGAGAGCACAGCGGCGTTTGCCTTGCAAGCAGCCGATCCAGGACCAAAGGTGGTTGGTTCGAATCCCGGTGTCCCATAGGGTCCCCCGTGCCTGCCAGGAGCTATTTCTGAGCAGACAGCCAGGAGTAACCCCTGAGCACCTCCGGGTGTGATCTAAAAAAAAAAAAAAAAAAGGGGGCCGGGAAGGTGGCGCTAGAGGTAAGGTGTCTGCCTTACAAGCGCTAGCGTAGGACGGACCATGGTTCGATCCCCGGCGTCCCATATGGTCTCCCCAAGCCAGGGGCCATTTCTGAGCTCATAGCCAGGAGTAACCCCTGAGCGTCAAACGGGTGTGGCCCAAAAACAAAAACAAAAAAAAAGATGAAGGTTTTAGAAAAGGTATCAGAGCCCCCTTGGGCGGTGAAAGCAGTCAAGGCCATCAGGAAGGCCCCAGAGCATAAACCTTGAGCCCAAAGGGCAGTTTTTCTGCCTCAGAATCTGTAGTGCAGGGCCTGGAGCCACAGCAAGCAGGCCACTAGCCTTGCAAGACAAAGATGACAGAGGTTCGATCCTTGGTATCACTGAGTCCAGCAGTGATCCCTGAGCTAAGAGACGGGAGTAACTTCTGAACACCACTGGTTGTAGCCCAAAATACTGAAAGAAAGAAAAAGAGAGAAGGAAGGAAGAAAGAAAGGAAGGAAGGAGAGAAAGAAATTTCCAGTGATGGGTTGGATTAAAGACTTCAGAGTCACAAAGGAACAGAAAATGGAACAAAAGATAGAAGAAGATAGACAGGCAGCAGTTAGAATTCTGACAATAAGGGGCCGGGCGGTGGTGCTGAAGGTAAGGTGCCTGCCTTGCCTGCGCTAGCCTTGGAAGAACCGTGGTTCGATCCCCCGGTGTCCCATATGGTCCCCCAAGCCAGGAGCAACTTCTGAGCACATAGCCAGGAGTAACCCCTGAGCGTTACCGGGTGTGGCCCAAAAAAAAAAAAAAAAAGAATTCTGACAATAAGACCCCAACTCCCTCCCCCACCTCCATCTCCTGCCATCCACCCACCCACCCACGCACTCCTCCCTTGGTGCCCCCACACACCGCCCCCACACTGCGCCTGACCTGAAAGCATCTCCAGCCAGAAGCCCAAGCTTCGAAGCAGTGAAGTCCTTCCTGGAGCCCGAGGCCCACACAACTCGGGGCAGCATGAGCGGCCGTGCCCGGACACACGCCAGGGGCCAGCAGCGAAGCCTGAGCCCAGGCCAGGTGGGGCCACTCGGAGCCAAGTCGCCGGAGGGCAGGGTAGGAGAGTACAGTGGGTACCATAGGGCTTCCCTCCTGCCCCCACATCCCTGTCCATCTGACCCTCAGATGTCCCCACTCGACAGGAATCTGGGCAGACCCCTGCAGTTGTGGGCAAATGGGTTGGGGCCATTTCTCTGTCCTGGGCATCTCTGGGGCTGTTGACATGCCTTGGGGCAGGAGTTGGGATCCCAGGTTAAGGCCACAGCTTGGCAGACACAGGCAGAGTGGGGAGGATGGTGTGTCCTCCGGGGTCTCTGGCCCACCCTTATTGCCCCGCCACAGAGACTGGGGGGGGGGGGTTCATGTGCCCTGGTCTTTCACTAGTAGCTTCTGAGGGGGCTTTAGGGGAAAGTGCCTGCCCCGTCCTCCCCGCACAAACCCTGCCAGCCATCTCCACTGGCCCATGCGCCCTTCTGCCCTCCTCCACGGTGCGACACCCCTCTGTGCCCTCTAGCCACCTCCTGCAGACCTTCGCCAGCGAGATGCTGAGGTGCCCCCAGCCGCGGATGCCCATGGGGACCCTAGGATGGCACAGAGAGGTGAGTGAGGGGTAGGTACTGAGTGCCAGGAGCTGGGGGAGAGTACCAGAGTCCACAGGCCTTTCCTTGAGGGTCCCCAGAGTTGGGCATTTCTGGGACTCAGGGACATGGAGTTAAACTTCTGACAGTGTTTGGTGTGGGCACCTGGAGGTGGCTGAGATTCTTTGTTATTGAGGCCTTTGGAGGCAGATTTTTTGGAGGGTGAGGCTCTAATGTGGTGCTTGGGGGAATCAGGGACCAGAGATGGGGGTTCCAGCCTGGCTTGTCATTTTGGGGTGTGGTGGTGTGTGTTGGGCCCCACCTGGCCGTGTCCAGGGGCTATTCCTGACTCTGCACTAAGGGATTTTCTTGGCAGTGAGTGGGGCACCCTATGGGGAGTCCAGGATCAAACAGTGGTCAACCACATGCAAATCAAAAACCTTTCAAGGGGCCGGGCAGTGGCGCTAGAGGTAAGGTGCCTGCCTTGCCTGCGCTAGCCTTGGACGGACCGCGGTTCGATCCCCTGGCGTCCCATATGGTCCCCCAAGCCAGGAGCAACTTCTGAGCGCATAGCCAGGAGTAACCCCTGAGCATTACCGGGTGTGGCCCAAAAACCAAAAACAAACAAACAAACAAACAAAAACAAACAAACAAAAAAAATCTTTCAAGCCCTGCCTGTTCTCTCCAGCCCTAAGAAAACAGTTTTAGGGGCCGGGCGGTGGCGCTGGAGGTAAGGTGCCTGCCTTGCCTGCGCTAGCCTTGGATGGACCGCGGTTCGATCCCCCGGTGTCCCATATGGTCCCCCAAGCCAGGAGCAACTTCTGAGCACATAGCCAGGAGTAACCCCTGAGCGTTACCGGGTGTGGCCCAAAAACCAAAAAAAAAAAAAAAACAGTTTTAGCTGAGGGCCGGAGCGATAGCATGGCAGTAGGACGTTTGTCTTGCATGCAGCCAACATAGTATGAGCCCGGTTCAATTCCCAACATCTCATGTGGTCCCTAAGCCTGCCAGGAGTGATTTCTGAGCACAGAGCCAGGAGTAACCCAAGTGCCGCCGGGTATGACCCCAAAACAAAAACAAAACAAAAAAAACAGTTTTAGAAACAAACTTCTCTTCAGGTGAAGCTGCACATGCTGGAGGCAGGAAACTCAGGCGACACTGCATGGACTTGGCTGTATGCACCAGAGAGAAACTGGCCCACGTGAAAGACAATAAAGAAGGTATCAGCCTTTCTCACCATTCTTCCCTCCTCCTTTTCTTCTTCCCTCTTTTTTCCTTCCCTCGTAAATTATCTGGGCTGTTAAATCCTTTGTTGGGTATTTGTGAATCCAAGAACAGTCCCCATAATGAGAAATTACTTCCCATCCCCTTGTCCCCTTTCTGGGGGAGACCTTGGTAATACTTATCCACAGCAAATAATAATAATTTACACAGACAAGAAGGATAGGGTGTATACTATACCTCCTCTTCCTGTTTCCTTTCTTCCTTCTTCCTTCCTTTCCCTCCTTTCCCATTCTTTTTCTGTTTATGAACCACACCAAGTGATGCTCAGGGGTTCCTCATGGCAAGGCTGTGTCAGCTTGCTCTCTTTCTCTCTCTCTCTCTCTCTCTCTCTCTCTCTCTCTCTCTCTCTCTCTCTCTCTCTCCCTCTCTCTCTCCCTCTCTCTCTCTTCCTCCCTCTCTCTCCCTCTCTCTCCCTCTCTCTCCCTCTCTCTCCCTCTCTCTCCCTCTCTCTCCCTCTCCCTCTCTCTCTCTCTCCCCCTCCCTTCACACACTCTGTAATATCACTAAATTTTACCAGTGGGATTTCAGTGACTCTACTTCAGGGAGAGTGGGTTAGAGGGGCGGCGAAATTATGAAATCATGAAACCAGACAAAATAAATGGTATGGGGACCTACATCTTCACTAGACGTGAGACAATTTTACTCTTCCATGTTGGTAATATATATATACAGTCATCCCATAATCATCCCAGTCTCAGGAATTTCCGCTTTGACAAAAGGCGGGGAGTCATCGAAGAAGGGACACAATGACAGCAGGCCCTAAAATACACGTATCAAACAACTAGCCAGTACAGGTGAAAATCCTGTGCTTGGAAGGAGGAAATAGCTTAAGGAGAAGAGGGTGCAGCCAGTTTAGAAAGGAGTATCTTAGGACAAAAAATGAAAAACTTGTTTTGTTACAATTTGGGAGCTGCGGGTGGCAGGTAGATAGAAAGTTTGTTTACTACTTAGAAGTTGAAACCAGAAAGGGGGTTTTGCATCTTAGCTGGTCCTAGGCTTTTGGGATGCAGATTTTTTTGGCCGGTTGGGAAACTCTTTGTAGACTTGGTGCTGAAAATTTCCCTGAGTCATTGACTGAGGCCTGTAAGTTTGCAAGGGAGAGAATGTGCCAGATAGTAAGGAATTGTAATGTCGCTATGACGTCATGAATTTCAGAAATACTGCCAGTACTCCACGTAGGGCGTGTTATTAACGTCTACCAACAAGTCTGCTGGCTGAATATTGGGGACTTATCAGCTTCACTGCTCCAGGAAAATCATAGTAGGTACATCTGGAGGTCACAGCATAGCAAAATCTGGTCTAAGGAGCTTCTGTCTCTGAAAGTTCTCAAGTTCAAATGTCACTCTGAAGATATGAGTTGATCATCTGCTATTTCCACCGAAACTACAGTTCAGTTACGGAAAAGATCTTTTTTTGACCAAGTTCAGAAAAGATTTTGTTTAAAGGATACAAGAAGGCAGAATGGCAGAAAAGCTCCCAGAGAGGAGGATTCTCCGAGCATGGCTCTCCTCTCTTTCTCTTCCACTTTTGTGGGGGTCCCTAGTATTACTCAGGGCACCCAGGGGTCACTTCTGGAAAAATTTGGGCTACTGTGGGGCACTGCTTGGGCCCAGTCTGGTTGGGAGTCGTCAGAACTGTACTCAGATATTCTCAGGGAGCCATGAGGGGCCAGGGGCTGAATTTGGGGCCTTCACACTCAGAGCAAGTGCTGCGGGGCTTGGAGCATCACCACAGCCTCAGCCTTTCTCTTCTATGGGAACAGTAATTTTTCCTCCACTTAGCTTCAAGCAGGACATGCTATTGCAGAACTCTTCACCCTGTTGTTGCTGCACTCACAGATGTGGGCACATGTGTTGAGAGGAAAGTGGTTTTCTTGTGTTATTGTGTTCTGATCTTTGGGACACCATCCCAGAAGTGAGAACTCAAATACTCCAGTGCAAATACCACCCAGCCACCGCCCCAACATTCCCTGGCTTCAGTGACTGCCCCCCATTATAGCAACCCACATCTTCCTGCATCTTTGCCCAGCAAATGATGGTAGGTCTGACCTGCTATGAGTCTTCTCTGCTCTTCCTCCATTGCAGTGGCTGTATGCGGCTCTGGGAAAACAAATGAAAGAAGCTTTTTTGCTAACAGAAGCACATGATATACAGGAAGCTGAGAAAATAGAGAGCATTGTTTCTGTTCTTCAGCATAGCGGGACTGTGTACGGCTTCTGTTCTATGCCTCAAACCCTAGGAGACCAGCAGGCACCCCTAGCACTGTCCTTCCACCAAGCATCCCTGGCATGTGGCAGGGTGGCCATCCTCACCACTGGACCCCACCCCATTCCCAGGCCTTCAGATGTGTGGGGACTTGGGATTCCCTGTGCACCTCCAAGCTGAGACCTTCAGTGTGGTGAGACACAGACAGCAGCTCACCCTGCTTTTGGGTACTAGGATGCCCAATGAGACCTGAATCGCAGGGACCCATTGATCCCCATTCCAGTCCCCCAGCTCGGGTGAAGCTTGCCGAGACTCTCATTATGGCTGTATCTTCCACCAAACTCTTCCTTCACAGGATCGGCCACTGTACAACTCAACATGGTCTTGTCCACATTACCTCCGTGTGGCTTTTTTGGCATCGAGTTCTCTTTCCTCCCCCAGGCCGCAGTGGGTTGCCTGTACAGCTGGTTGCCAACCTCTTCAACCTGGACCTGCCCCAAGACTGGCAACTGTATCAGTATCATGTGATGTTCCATCCTGACGTCGAGTCCAGAAGGCTGCGAACTGCTCTGCTCTGTGGCCACGGCGAACTTTCTGGCAAAGCAAAAGCCTTTGACGGAGCCACCCTCTTTCTCTTGGAAGCGCTGGAAGAGAAGGTAGAGTGAGGCTGGCGGTGGAGGTCATATCTGTGCGCCAGCACCGTGCGCCTTTCGCTGTCTGCTGTGCTTGCTCAACCTCACCTCTATTTGGGGTCTCTTCCTGGTGGCTGAGTGCTCTCCTTTTCCCATGCTCTTTGCTGACAGTCAACCTTGGTCCTGACCAAGCTAACTGATTTCTGAATCAAGGTGAGGGCCTGGAGTTATATAAAGTAGAAGCTGTAACACAAGCTGATTTTCAACCTTTTGTTGTTGTTTTAAGACACAGAAGGTCCTGATGTTTCCTTTTGAAACTCCCCCCCCCCCAATGGTCACAATGTTCTATTCACACCACTTAGGTTCTGCCTTTGAATTTGAACTTTACGTTTCAGCTTTGTGCTCCCAGGACTGTTGGTAGAGAGAGGCCTTTAAATGGGTCCTCATATTGCCTTCTAATTAGTTGTCTCCTGATTGGTTCCTTTGGTTTTCCTATTAAATGGATGTTTCCCCATTGCCTCCTCACCTGGCTTTTTCCCTTCCCCTTTGGGGGTCGGTTTTGTTTTTCCCAATAAAGGCTGCTTTGGAGGCCTGGAAAGGGAGCTGCCATTTTGGCTTGTGGTTCTACATGATCGGCTTGTGGGTGAACAACTTGCGGTGTTTCTGGCCTTCTATTCCTTCCCAACCACGTGTGCATCGGAATTGCTGCTGGATCTGCGTCTCTTGTCCTACCCTGACTTGAGGCATGGGGATCCCTCTCCCTCTCCGGGGATTGTGGAACGCACACCCACCATTTCACACAGGGCTTCCTGCCAGCTCCGCACTGAACTTCCCCTTCCCCCTTTCTTCCTGTAATGCTCCAGGCCTGGGCTTAGCTAGCCACGGGTGCAGGATACCCACACTGGCTTCTGCTGTGCAGTGTGGTCCTCTCCTGGTCTGCTCAGGCCAGCTGCAGAACTGAGCCCCTCTCCCCCCAGGTCACGGAGCTGTCAGGTGTGACCCAGAGGGGCCAGACTGTGCAGATGACTGTGACGCTAACGAGGCAGCTGCCAGCCAGCTCCCCTGTCTGTATGCAGGTCTTCAGTCTCATATTCTGGAAGTAAGAAAAAGAACTAGCCCTGGACTTCCCGGGCTGACCGGGAGAAACCTATGAGAGAGCTTTAGGTGGGAGGAGCTCTCTGCTAACCTGGCTCTTACCCTTGCTCGATCCTTGTTGTCAGGGTGAGATGAGCAGCAGGTTTTTTGTGGGGGGATCTTCTTTTTTTTTTTGTTTTTGGGCCACACCTGGCGGTGCTCAGAGGTTACTCCTAGCTGTCTGTTCAGAAATAGCTCCTGGCAGGCACGGGGGACCCTATGGGACACCGGGATTCGAACCAACCACCTTTGGTCCTGGATCGGCTGCTTGCAAGGCAAACACCGCTGTGCTATCTCTCCGGGCCCCACGGGGGGGGATCTTCTTGCCTCCACCACAGCATTGCTTTCACCCCCTTCACTCTCCCACATGAAACATCTGCTCTTCCTCATGGCTGGTTGGGGCTCCAGGTCTGGGCATGTAGAAATGTAGTTATTGAGGACCGAGTGATAGTACAGCGGTAGGGATTTGCCTTGCATGCAGTCGACCCAGGACAGATCCAGGTTCAATCCCATAGGGTCCCTGGATTCTTCCAGGAGTGATTTCTGAGCACAGAGCCAGTAATAATCCCTGAGTGCCTCCGGGTGTGGCCCCAAAACCAAAAAAAAAAAAAAAAAAAAAAAAGGAAAAGTGGCTATTGAATCATGTTTACCAGAATTTCAAAACATTTACTTTCAGGGTGTTAAAAAAGTTGTCTCTGCACCGAATTGGACGGAACTTCTACAATCCTTCCCAGCCCGTGGAAATTCCCCAGCACAAGTAGGTCGAATTCTTGTTCCAGTTCCTCAGAAGTTGTCCTCACACATGACGTATCAGGGACGTTAAAGTCCTGCAGTCCAGTGAGAGTCACTGGGGCGCAGTGGGGACAGGACTGGGTTTCTTTCGTGGTCAGGAGCTTTAGGTGCTTGTTTTTTGGTTTTGGATTTACATCTGTGTGTGATTGGATACCACATGGTGCCAAGTCGAACCCAGGGCCTCATACATGTGGGCCAATTGCTCTGGCTCAGATCCACCGTGGGCCCAGCTCACGATTTTTGGTGACTGAGTAGTTTTTGGCTTTCCTGGTTGGTGAGCTGGGTTGGACCTGAAGCCCCCAACTGGGATCTGAAAAGGGCTTTTCTGAGTGGGCAGAAGCAGTTTAAGCGAGTTCCACTGGCAGACAGTGGGACCAGCCAGAGAGCAAAGGACAGGCAAACTGCTCCCTGATTTCACCAGAGTTGTCAGAACCTGTCACTGCTCCCCAGGGTGAAGTGCAGGTACAGGGCAGTGGGCAGCTTCCTATCCTGTCCTCATGGTTTCCAGTCCTGTCCTCACAGTTTCCTGTCTTGGGCTTCCTGTCCTGTCCTCATGGCTTCCTGTTTTGTCCTCACGGTTTCCTGTCTTGTTCTCACGGCTTCCAGTCCTATCTTCATAGCTTCCTCTTTTGGTCTTCCTGTCCTGTCCTCGGTTTCCTGTCCTCTACCCATACTTTCCTGTCTTGTTCTCATGGTTTCTGGTCCTATCCTCATAGCTTCCTATCTTGGGCTTCCTGTCCTGTTCTCAGTTTCCTGTCCTGTCCCTACAGTTTCCTGTCTTGTTCTCATGGGTTCTGGTCCTATCCTCATAGCTTCCTATCTTGGGCTTCCTGTACTGTTCTCACAGTTTCCTGTCCTGTCCCCATAGTTTCCTGTCTTGTCCCCACAGTTTCCTGTCTTGTCCTCACAGTTTCCTGTCTTGTCCTCAGGGTTTCCTATTCTTTCTCTGGCTTCCTATCTTAGGCTTCCTGTCTATTCTCATGGTTTTCTGTCTTGTTCTCATGGCTTCCAGTTCTATCCTCATAGCTTCATATCTTGGGCTACCTGTCCTGTCCTCACAGTTTCCTGTTCTGTCCCCACAGTTTCATGTCCTGTACTCTTGGCTTCCTCTCTTGGGCTTCCTATCTGTCCTCATGGCTTCCTGTCCTCACAACCCTGGCCCCTTGCTCATCTGTCTTGTCTCCTTGACTATCTTATCTTCTCAGCCATTTGTGTCATCACCTTTGCCATCTATCCTATCTTCACTTTAACCCTATGGTTAAAAATAATGTTGACAGGGCCCGGAGAAATAGCACAGCAGCGTTTGCCTTGCAAGCAGCCAATCCAGGACCTAAGGTGGTTGGTTCGAATCCCGGTGTCCCATATGGTCCCCCGTGCCTGCCAGGAGCTATTTCTAAGCAGACAGCTATGAGTAACCCCTGAGCACCACTAGGTGTGGTCCAAAAACCAAAATAATAATAATAATAATGTTGACAGTATTTTTCCCAGTATGATAATTTTTTTTTCTTTTTTAAGATTGTCGCTTTGGCCTGGGTTCTCCATTTCTGTGTCACAGTTTGAAAAAAGACTCCTGTTTCATGCTGATGTGAGCTATAAGGTGCTTCGGAATGAGACGGTTCTGGAATTCATGGTTGATCTCTGCAGCCGAGACACTGGACTCTCCTTTACCGAGGCATGTGAGAAGCAGCTCATTGGGCTTGTTGTGCTGACCAGGTAAGGCCTGATGTCTCTGTCCTTCCTTCAGAAAGCATGAGGGTCTCCTCAGGTGAGGCTTGATGTCTCTCTCCCAGGGAAGGCATGAGGGTCAGCCACTGAAGCCTGATGTCTCAGAACTGAGTGTGTTCTTCAGACCTCACATAGGCATGAGTCTCTTTCAGGCTAGATGAGTCTTTCTCAAATGACTTTCTCTGTCCTCCATGATTCTCAAATACTGGAGGCTAAACATCTGAGTGACACATGGAGAAATACCTCAGTGGACTCCTCTATGACCCAGGATTGGGGATGCTCATCCTCTGGGTGGAGGAGGCAGAGAAATCCTGACAGTTCGGAAGAGCTGGCCCATCTCTCACATCATCAGGTACAACAACAAAACCTACCGTGTAGATGACATTGACTGGTCGGTGAAACCCATTCACACCTTCCGGAAGCGGGATGGTACCTGCATTACCTACGTGGAGTACTACAAGCAGGTAGGAACACTTCCTGCTCCTCTGGGTGGCACCCAGGTCATCTATGTAGAACAATGTCATCAATGCTCCCCAGCCATTCTCCCTTAGCTCAAGTCAGTTGCCCTGCCTGCCTGCTTTCTCACTCCACCCTACGAAGGTCGGCACTGTCCCATCTGCCTCACCTTTATTCCACCCTGCAAAGGCCAGCATTGTTCCATCTGACTCACCTGCACCCCTGAGTGACACCTGCCCCCCCCCAGCACTCCATTCTCTGGTCAGACATGTAACTCTGTAGAATTCAGATGGAATTGTCCTTCCTACCCCTTCCCTTCATCACCTCACCCCCTTTCTTGGTACCCATCTCTCCTGAGTCCCGGCTCTTCCCCTCAACCTTTCTGAGGTTCCCAGGGCCCCAAGAGCACCAGCTCTGGAATAAGGGTTGCTGCTTCAGCCACAAGCCTGCAGTGTGGCCTTTCCAGGGCTGTCTGACCTCCCGCATGGACCAGTGATTACTGGGAGCAGCAGGGCTGGCCATGAGGGGCCCCCACATCTCCATCAGCCTCGTATACATTTCTCTCCTGCCATCACCCAGCCCTCCCCTCTGAACCCCTCCTGAAGTGACCCCTGAGCACAAAGCCAGGAGTAAGCCCTGAGCACTGCTTGAGTGTGGCCCAGAACAAAATAGAACCCCAAAGAATTGAGCTTCCACATAACCCAGAGATCTTATTTCTTGAATTCTATTCCAAGGTCAGATAAATTTCATCTGGGGTCGGTCACATGCAAGGCAAATGCTCTACCACTGTGCTACTGTTCCAGCTCAGGAAAAAAAAAAAAAAGATTCCTGCACACCTACAGGCCCCAACTTTAACCTATAAAAAATACTTTTCAGAGGCCGGAGAGATAGCATGGAGGTAAGGCGTTTGCCTTTCATGAAGAAGGTCGGTGGTTCGAATCCCAGCATCCCATATGGTCCCCTGAGCCTCCCAGGAGCAATTTCTGAGCATAGAGCCAGAAGTAAGCCCTGAGCGCTGCCGGGTATGACCCAAAAACAACAACAACAAAAAAAATACTTTTCAGGGACCAGAGCTATTGCACAGTGGGGAGGGCATTTGCCTTGCACATGATTGACCAGATTTGTTCCCTGGCATCCCATATGGTCCCCCGAGCCTGCCAGGAATGATTCCTGTGCACGAAGCCAAGAGTAACCCCTGAGCACCATAGGGTATGGCCCCCCAAAAAGCAAACAAAACCTTCCAGCATTGAAAAATGTGTCATGGATATGGATAAAAATGACCCAGTGGGTAGGTGTGGACCTCCTGGCCCTAGGTAAATAGGGTAGTGTGCACCTGTCTGCTCATCCGGGCCACACCTGCCTTTCCAGGAATTGATTTCCTGGACTCTGGCCCTGCCTCTCATGCCTTGACTTACAGCCTTCACTATTCCCCTCCATGTGCTGTTGGGCAGTGCAGAACCAACCTCTCATGCCCTAGGCAGGGAGTCAGCTATGGTCTCCTTATCCCAGGAAGACACACATCAGAGAAGGATAGTGACCGGGACACCAAGAAGAGTACTATTAGCAGATAGGCCAAACCCTTCCACCAGCCATAGCTGTTGAATGTAGCACAGGAAGGTGGTGAAAACTAGGGAACCTTGGGGCTGGAGTGATAACACACTGGTAGGGCATTTTTGCCTTGCATGCGGCCAACTCAGGATGGACCTGGGTTCGATCCCTGGCAACTCTTTTGGTCCCCCAAGCCTGCCAGGAGTGATTTCTGAGTGTAGAGCCAGGAGTAAAGCCTAAGCACTGCTAGGTATGGCCTACCCCCAAAAAAAGAAAAGTATGGAGTCAGAAGAGTCAGTGAAAATGGGTTTTGTTGGGAAGAGATGCTTGCAGTCCATTTGGGGTTCCATTCTCCCTGTGTCCCCCTTGTCTTCCACAGCAATATAATATCACCGTGAGTGACCTCGGTCAGCCCATGCTGGTTAGTCTGCTGAAAGGCAAGAGGAACGACAATGCTGAGGCACGGCTGGTCCACCTGCTCCCTGAGTTGTGCTTCCTCACAGGTAAAGGCTCGGCAGTCAGTGGTTAGTGCTGTCCTCCTCCCATGAGCTTTCAGTCAGTGAGTTTTAGTCCTGGGAGCAACTGGCTTGGGGTCAAGAAGGCTGAAGCTTTGAACATGGCAGGGACAGTCAGGTCAGCTCTTCGCTTAGTCCCACATGTTCTGATGTGATTTCGACAGAATAAAAAGGCTACCTGAGATTCCTAAAGCTGAGAATCACCATGTATCTCCCAACTTCCCTTCTGTAAGACATAAGATCAAAAGGAAACTACGGTGTGGGGAGAATGTGTGTGTATTTGAGTGTTTGAATGTCATTTGCATGTGTTTGTGTATGTGGATATGTGTGTTTGAGTGTGCCTCTAGGTGTGCTTGAGTGTATGTATGAATGTGTGTGTTTGTGTGTGTGTGTGTATATATATATATATATATATATATATATATATATATATATATATATATATATATATTTGAGTGTGTGTCCAATGTATGAGTGTATAGCTGTTTGAATGTATTTGTGTTTATGTGTGTTAGAGATTTTGTGTGTGTTGTGTGTTTGAGTTTCTGAGTGTCTGAATAAGTTCAATGTATGTCTGAATATAGTGTTTGTGAGTTTGTGTCTGAGTGTGTTGAATTTTATGAGTGTATAAGTTGTGTGTGTGTTTGTGAGTACATGTTTGAGAGTGTCGAATGTGTTTCTTTGTGATTAAGTATTGAGTTTGTGTGTATGAATGAGAATGTAGAATGGGGAGATGTGTGTATGAATATTGCATGTGAGTGTGGTCCTGGAGGTAAAGCCCAGGCCCCCCACACACACGCTGGCCGGTAGCTCTGCCAGTGAAGCCTATCTCCAGCCCTGGTAGGATGCTCCGTGCCTACGGGATCCAAGTTCTCAGGGTTCCAATGGGGGGACTGCTGTATCCGGGAAATGGCTCCCTGTCCCCACAGGCTCTGGGGGAAAGGCAGGTGGGCAGGCCCAGGAGTAGGGGAGCACTGGTGCCTCAGTGAAGGGAGGAAAGAGGCCCTCGCCCTCCTGTATGATGCACATGTAGGTGAAATCCTGCTGTTTGGGGCTGTGTTCTCAGTGGCCCCAGCATATTTACAAGGCTGTAGGGGGGCTCAGGAAAGTGAAAGTGCCCAAAGTGGTAGACTCTAACCTTGCCTACGTGAGACCCAGGACTGGAAAGCCAGCATGCTGTGTGGGGTCCCCACAACAATGAAACCCAAGTGAGGACATTAGCCTTCCTCCTGGGGACTCTGAGAATAGTGCTCAGGGGACTCGACCATCCACACATCTTCCACTGTCCCCAAATTGCCTTTCCCAGGGCTAAGCAGCCAGGCCAGATCTGACTTCCAGCTGATGAAAGCTGTGACTGAGGAGATACGCCTGAGTCCTCTGGAGCGGCAGCAGCGCCTGTCTCACTTTGTGGATGCCATCCAGAGGTAGATGGGCGCCCTGGTCCAGACCCTACCAGAGGGGCTCAGAACACAGTGCTCCTTGATGGACACATCTTGTTCTTGCTGACCCAGTGAGAGGGGAACTTGTGGACCGTGGGGTCCAGACCAGAGGGTCATTGGCTGGCACGTGCTGTTTCCACTTTGACCTGTCTCCATCTCTCTGGAGGAAGTTCGAGTGGAGAAGAAGGCTTTAGTTAAACAAGGGGGCCGGAGTGATGGCATAGCAGGAAGAGCATTTGCCTTGCATGTGGCTGACCCAAGTTCAATCCCCAGCATCCCATGTGGTTCCTGAGCCCACCAGGAGTGATTTCTGAGCACAGAGCCAGAAATAACCCCTGAGCATCACCAGTTGTGGCCCCAAAAACAAAACAAACAAAAGTAAACAAGCTCACTGAGTTAAGTTCTAACCATTCTGGGTTTGAAACCTGGCATCCCATATGGTCCCCTCAACCTGCCAGGAATGATTTCTGAGCGTAGAGCCAAGAGTAAACCCCTGAGCACTGCCGGTTGTGACCCAAAACAAACAAACAAACAAACAAACAAAAACAAAAATGTTCTAACCACTCTGGGCCCTGTGATCCAGGTCAGGAACACTCTGGACTTGCCTTGGGGCACCCCAGCAGGAAGAGAGCAGGATTTGGGCAGAGCAGCCCCTCTGGAGCCTGGGGACTGGTGCGAGGCCCCCTCCAGGCCCACTCCAGACCTGGCTCTCTACTCAACTGGCTCTCCCTACAGAAACAAGGATGCTCGCTTTGAGCTGGAGACCTGGGGGCTGCAGGTTGGAGCTCAGCTGTCTGTGACAGGCAGGGTGGTGCCTGCTGAGAAGATATTCCTCCAAGACCACGTGGTACGTGCCTCCGCTGTCCTCACTGGAACCACTTCCCTGGTAGAATAGGGGCATGGGGCTGGGCTGGTTGCCTGCTCCCCTTTTCCTGGAACAGTCTCTCTCTTCCTCTTCCCCCTCCCTGCTCTTTCCCCCTCCCCTCCTCTCTCTCTTCTCTCCTTTCCCTTTCCCCTCTCCCCTCTCCTTTTCCTTCCACTCCCCCTCCCTCCTCTCCTCTCCTGTGTGTCTGTGCATGGTCTTGGCCCCTGGGCATGCAGAGGGAGACATTAGAGAAGGTATGACTTGGGCCCGGAGAGATAGCACAGCAGCGTTTGTCTTGTAAGCAGCCGATCCAGGACCAAAGGTGGTTGGTTCGAATCGTGGTGTCCCATATGGTCCCCCATGCCTGCCAGGAGCTATTTCTGAGCAGACAGCCAGGAGTAACCCCTGAGCACTGCCGGGTGTGGCCCAAAAACCAAAAAGGAAAAAAAAAAAAAAAAAAGAGAAGGTATGACTTGCTGTGATATTCTTGTGGTTTGGGTGGGAGCACTCCCATGGCACCATACAGTCCACGGATGATAGTGCAGGGGCCAGCGAGCAGACTGTGGCCTCTTCCCTGGGAAAACAGACAGGGAAAAATCTATTTGCACTGAGCCCAACCCCAGGCCCCAGGGGCTGTAGTAATGCCCCGACATTCTCAAATAAGAAAGTAGAGGATACATCCTTGAAAGGGCAGTGCTAGGAGCTGAGTACAGGCATAAGATAGTGCCCAGCAGACACTCATGTGGGCGAGTGGGCATGCAAGACCCTCTGGAAACCAAAACAAGAAACATGCTTGAAATTTAAATTTGTTTTCTACTAGCTGCCGTTTTTTTTGTTTTTTTTGGGGGGGGGGTGTTTTGTTTGTTTGTTTTTGGGTCACACCCGGCATCATTCAGGGGTTACTCCTGGCTCTATGCTCAAAAATCGCTCCTGGCAGGCTCGGGGGACCATATGGGATGCCGGGATTCAAACCACCGACCTTCTGCATGCAAGGCAAACGCCTTACCTCCATGCTATCTCTCCGGCCCCATTTTCTACTAGCTGCAGTTTTAAAAGAAATGTTGTATTGTAAGGTTCGGATAACCCGCTCTCCAGCTGCCTGGCGGAGAGTAATGAAAAAGACTCAAACCCAGCAATAATGCAAGTGAGTTCTGTTTATTATCTGGCCGGTCAGGGTCCGAAAACATTCTCGTAGCCCAGTAGAGGTTTGCGGACCCCAAGACCTTAAACCAGTCTTCTTTTATACAGAATTTAGGCGGGCAGATGCATTCTTAACGTTAAAGCACAATCTTGAAAAGAAACAGGAATGAGCACTGACATGGGAGAACTGCGTCTGAGGGTGGGAGATAAGAAGATTTCAAATTCCAAGACTTTAGGGTGGGTGGGCCACACAGGAGCAGCTCGTAAAACGCAGGAAACAGGGAGGGGGCAGGAGCAGGCAGGCAGCATCTGTAACTCAGCAGATAAATATGTAGTCAGGCAGCTAAAGAAAAACAACATATGGCTAGTTAAAAATGAAACGGAAGTAAATCCAGGCAAGAGAGTTTCATATGTCTTTTAAATTTTTCAATTTTCATTACATGTTCATTCCTTTCATTTCCCACTTCTCTTTGTATATAATTCTAATCCTAGAATTATCTTCATAGTAACCACTGCTTTCACAAACCAGGAATGTTGGGGGATTTAGGGACTGATGATCATTTTTCTGTAACTACTTCCTGCTGAGAAGGGGCGATGACTCTCGGGACCTGGATGGAACAGCAAGTGTATCATTTTTAAAAATTTAGGAGGGGAATATAGCTGGTCATAGTCAAGCTTTCTATTGGTCCGGCACTCAGAGGTCACTTTGGGTGAAGCTCATGGGACCAAATAGATGCTGGGGATTGAACCTGAGTCAGCAGCATGCAAGGCAAGTGTCTTCCCCATTCATTGTATTATTGCTCCAGCCCTGGAAATGATGAAAAAGTGAGATTATGAGGGCGGGAGCAATAGCACAGCTGGAGGGCATTTGTGGATAATTGGACTTGACCCAACATATATTCAGTAACCTTTTTTTTTTTTTTTTTTTTTTTTTTGGTTTTTGGGTCACACCTGGCAGTGCTCAGGGGTTATTCCTGGCTCCAGGCTCAGAAATTGCTCCTGGCAGGCACAGGGGACCATATGGGGCGCCGGGATTCGAACCGATGACCTCCTGCATGAAAGGCAAACGCCTTACCTCCATGCTATCTCTCCGGCCCCTCAGTAACCTTTTCTATATGTGGCATTTGCCACATTTCCAGTGTCCATCAACAACGCAAAGCTGCTCCATGGGACAGGGAAGGTGTCTGTGTGTAAGAGGAAAAGGTTCCGTTTCCCTGGGGGGCTGCAGTGCCCAGGCAGTGGGGTGCAGATGAACATCAGGAGGGCTGCAGCACCCCAGGTGACACAGATATGCCAGCGTCCGCGTTAGCTGGAGGTGCCCATCCCCACGCTGGCGACTCTCCAGCTCTAATCCTTCTCCTCCTAGTGCCAGCCTGAGTCTGCTGCCAACTGGTCCAGGGACATGCAGATGTGCAAGATTTTAAGCGCAATGCCTTTGAATAACTGGATGCTTCTGTACTGTGATCGCGAGGAGTCTGCAACCCAGTATTTCCTCAATTGCCTGATAAGAGCTGGAGGCTCCCTGGGCTTTTCCATCAGTCACCCCAAAATGTGAGCCTCTGCTAAAAGCATTTTTTATCTTCTCATGGATGCTTTCAGTTGGGCAGAAGATGAGATAGTGATGGATGCAACTCAAAACCTTGACTAATGGGCTGGAGAAATTGGACATTAGGGGGGCATTTGCCTTGCACATGGCTGACCTGGGGGTCAACCTCCCATATCCCATATGGTTCTCTGAGCCTGACAGGAGTGTTTCCTGAGCACTGACCCAGATGTAACCCCTGAGCACTGCCAGGTGTAGACCAAAAAGAATGAAAACCAAAAGAAAAGATAAAACCTTGGCTAATTGGCTGGAACAATAGGATAGCAGGGAAGGTCCATGCCTTGCACACAGCCAACTCTGGATCCTCAGTATCCTGTATGGTCCTCCGAGTACCACCAGGAGTGAGTGATTCCTGAGCACAGAGCCAGGAGTAATCCCCGAACATTGCTGGGGTAGCTTCAAAACAAAAAACAAACAAAAAATCAACCTTGGGGGCCTGGAGAGATAGCACAGCGGCATTTGCCTTGCAAGCAGCCGATCCAGGACCAAAGGTGGTTGGTTTGAATCCCGGTGTCCCATATGGTCCCCCGCGCCTGCCAGGAGCTATTTCTGAGCAGACAGCCAGGAGTAACCCCTGAGCAATGCCGGGTGTGACCCAAAAACCAAAAAAAAAAAAAAAAAAAAAAAAATCAACCTTGACTAAATAAGTGTTCTTTGTTTTCTTGTTATTTTGTGGTTGGGGATATATGGTCACACCCAGTGATGCTAAGGAATTATTCCTAGCTCTGTACTCTGGAATTATTTCTGGCAGGTCTGCAGGAACCATAGTGTCCTGGGGATGGAACACAGGTCAGCCTGGCTTTGCAAGACAAATGCTGTCCCCACCATACTATCGCTCAGGCCCTAGGTCAAGTGTTCTTAATCTGCCAAGAAAATAGTTCTGAGAGAATTTGCAATAACATTTCTATTCAATTATTTTGTTGTTCTTGGTAAGACTTTGTCTTTGCATAGTTTGGTGTTGCAAGTCAGCCCCTGAAGAGGTTGACTGATGGAGGGATGGAGGATGAGGTCTTTCCCCTCCAGCTTGGAGCACGAGTCTGCCACCCTGTCCAGCTGACGATTCTGAGGTGAAGTGGAGGGTAAACAGCTCGCAGACAGTCAGGCTTGTGGAAATATTAGCTTTATTCGGAGGACAAGACTGAAGTCCAAAGACTCAGCATAAGTTCCAGCCAAAAGCCTCTCGCCTTCCACAGACCCTTGTTTTTATCCCCCCAAATCAGGTACCACCCAATGGTGGAAGCAGAATCAGGTACCACCCTAGGGTGGGGGCAAATGCCAGGTCACACCCTAGGTAGGGCACAATCACCGGTCAGGGTAGGGTCAGTAACATAATAATCCCCTAAAATATTTACATACACAACAGTTGGGTTCTTTAATAAAACCATTTCAGTACCTTGATGTATTTCTAGTCACAGTGTAAGTACTTACTATAGTCAGATATTGACCTCAGCTCTTTCCTGTAGAAAACATTAATTATAAATTGATGGTGGTGGATGATGGTGAAATGGAGGGATGGAGAGAGAGGCCTTTGTGCAACTCCCTCTAGCTGTTGGTCTCAGAGTGACATCGAGGAAATGATCCACAAGCAGTCAGGTTTCAGGAGACATCAACTTTATTAAGGCTCTAGCCACCATGTGTTTTTTAAAGCTTTTAAGCCTGCTCCATAAGTACATAAGTAGCCTTGCATTCAAACCTGTCTCTCCCAGCCACCTCTCTTGCTGAAACCTCATTCCCAATCTCTCTCTTGCCCCTGAGGCAACCATTTGATGGTGGGATAAAAAATTAAAATAGAGAACAGCGAAGCCCAACTGATTTGAAAGCTGCATCTAACTTTGTTTCAGGTGTATCTCTTGACCTAAGTCATTTTCTCGCTGATTTGAATGTGCTTTATAGTTTTCCATAATTAATGTTTCCAATTGCATAATGTTTTACTGTGTATTTTAAGATAGTAGCCTGTTTTCAAAATTTATGTTCTGTATCAATGTTCTTGTAATTTTGTTTAGGGAACAGTTAATGGAAAGGAACAGGAAGTTTCAGGAAAAAATACTTGGTTAAATAGCATTAAGTAAGAAAGTTAAATAATAGGAACAAGGATGGTCCAGTATAGGGCTTGGTAAATAAGCATTAAGAAAATTGTAAGCTACAGGTTACAAGGAAGCCAACCCGGGAGGGACTTGGTTCGATTCCCTGCACCCATATGGTTCCCCAGCTTGCCAGAGGCCATTTCTGAGTGCAGAGCCAAAAGTAACCCTGAGCACCCCTGCTATCTCTCCGGCCCCATGATTTCTATTTCTGAATTTATATATCTGGTCATGTGACACTAAAATAAGGGATTAAATATCTTCAAATTTTATCTTTTTTATATAGCATAAGAGTGCAAGAAATGTCAGCTGCATTCGTTAAAGCTATACAGAGATATTTTGATCCCAACGTTCAGTTGGTAAGTAGTGTCTTGATGTATAATTTTAATTTTTATTTATATCTAAAGTATATCTAAAATGAAAGCACCAGGGCCAGAGAGAGAATACAGTGGGTAAGGTGTTTGCCTTGCATGTGGCCTGCTGGCCAACCTGGGTTCAATCCTCAGTATCCCATATGGTTTCCTGAACCACCAAGAGTGACTCCTGAGAACAGAGCCAGGAGTAACCCCTGAGTATTGACATGTGTGGTCCAAAACAAACATTTTATTTTCCTTTCTATTATATTGATTTTTGAATACTTGACATAATAGCCTTTAAGAGCCTGCATTTTTCCAAGTTATTTTGCATTTTCTTCCCCTGAAATTCAAGATGATTTGATCTTGTAACTGTTGGCCTCTTAGCGCCACCTTGTGGGAGGTCCGAAATGGTCCCACCCTTGTGTGTGAGTGAGACAGAGACGTCTGTCCCTCCGTCCCACCCTCCCTGGGGCTGCAGAGATAGAACAGAGAGGAGGGCTTTTGTTTTGCATGTATTTGACCTGGGTTTGATTCCTGGCACCACAGCAGGTCTCCTGAGCCCTACCAGGAGTAATCCCTGAGCATCGCTGGTGTGGCCCAGACAGACAAGACAGGACAGGACAGCCCTCCCTGTTGTTAGAAATTCCTCTGCTCTTTCTTTCTTCCTTCCTTCCTTCCTTCCTTCCTTCCTTCCTTCCTTCCTTCCTTCCTTCCTTCCTTCCTTCCTTCCTTCCTTCCTTCCTTCCTTCCTCCCTCCCTCCCTCCCTCCCTCCCTCCCTCCCTCCCTCCCTCCCTCCCTCCCTCCCTCCCTCTCTCTCTCTCTCTCTCTCTCTCTCTCTCTCTCTCTTTTTTGGTTTTTTGGGCCACACCCGTTTGACGCTCAGGGGTTACTCCTGGCTATGCACTCAAAAATCACTCCTGGCTTGGGGGGACCATATGGGACACGGGGGGGGGGGGGGGGAATCCCGTCTTACGCTAGCGCTTGCAAGGCTGACATCTTACCTCTAGCGCCACTTTCCCGACCCCTCCTCTGCCTTTTCTAATTCCAAAAAGCCTCTCTCTCCCCAGGCCTCAACCACTCACTTCCTGCCCCGTCTCCTCCTCCCATTTCCCCAGCCCTTTCTTCCCAAGTCCCCAACATTCCTAGGCATGCCTCATGCAGAGCTGTATAGCTGCTTCTCCTTTACTCCACTGGGCAAAGAAAATGATCGCCCTAATGTGTAATAAGATGGGACTCCCAGAGCATTTGCACAAAGAGTAGAATGACCCCGTGGTCACTCTCAAACTCCCTACCCACTGACATTCCATATTGTCATCCTTTGCCCTCTCTTTCTGCTCTGTCTTTACATCTGTCTCTCACATTTCCTGAACCATGTGATCCGTGAGCTGCAGGCATGCTGCTCTATGAACTTTAACTGTGGTGTGAAGTCACATTCCTGCAGAGGAGAGTTGTCTAGATCAGAAAAGGGGGAACCATGAGCAATACCCACCCAGGTGCCCATTTCCACCTGTCCTTCCCTTGTCATAGGACACTGACCACCTCCTTCCCTCACCCAATTCATCTGCCCATGCTGAAGAGCACAAACATGAGATTCAAGAGCAAACCCTTAGTCTTGGTTTCTCTAAAGCTTGTCTGTAAGCAGATTCAGTCTAACCTTTGGCAGGAGAGTCACAATGAGATCCTGCCTCCTGCTGCCTCCTTCCTGAGCTGCTTTGTGGGTCAGAGTCCTCCGATCCAAAGGAACTATTCAGCCAGTACTTGGGGCTTAGTCCCAACTCAGTGTTCAAGCATCACTCCTGCTGGTGCTCTGGAAACCTTTTGTAGCATCAGGGATACAACTGAGTTGGCTGCCTGCAAGGCAAGAGCCTACACTGCCCTGTTTCTGGAGTTGGCAATCTTTCTTTATGTCTTTGTGCTGGTGAGCACAAGGGTAGGGAGCCAGGCAGAAACCATGCAATGTGTCTGAGAAGGCACCTCCTGGGTTCAAGCATTCTGGCTGTCATTGGGTTCAAGGTCACAAAGACCCAGTTTTTATTTGCTGTTAGGCCTAGGAGGACAGAAGATCCTGGGGCTCCACAGGTTTGCTGTAGAAGGTTCTTTGGAGCAGGAACTGACATCCCTTCTGCTTTGCCACCAGGTAATGTGTGTGCTGCCCTCGAATCAGAAGGGTTATTACGATGCCATAAAGAAGTTCTTGAGCTCTGACTGCCCGGTGCCCAGCCAATGCGTGCTGTCTCGAACCCTGCACAGGCCAGGCATCACGAGGAGTGTGGCCACCAAAGTCGCCCTGCAGATGGCCTGCAAGTTAGGTGGCGAGCTGTGGGCTGTGGAGATCCCCGTAAGGACATTCCCGTTCAGTAACCGCCTGTCACAGATGTGCAGAAATCCAGGTGTTCACATGAGCCAGGGCTGTGTCTGGATCTAGGTCTGCAAGGCCTGCGGGGCCCTGCACACAGGCTCTCCGAGTCCCACAAGCTCCAGGTGGACAGCAAGGACATGGGCCTAATGTTCTTCCTCATATGACAGTGCTGTCTTCTCCCTCCTGAATTGAGGCCAAGTGCAGGGCAAGGGGGAGGGCATGGGGCCGGAGAGATAGCACAGCAGTAGGGTGTTTGCCTTGCACGAGGCTGATCCAAGACAGACCTAAGTTCGATTCTCTGCATCCCATATGGTCCCCCGAGCCTGTCAGGAGCGATTTCTCAGCAAAGAGTCAGGAGGAGTAAGCCCTGAGAGCCACCAGGTGTGGCCCCAAAACAAACAAACAAAAAGATGGAAAAGGGAGGGCAGGGTGCCGGAACCTCGCTTCCGTGCCAGGACATGGCTCACTCTTAGAGCCCCTCCTGAGGTGCCTGACTGTGTGAGGGGCTTTTTTGTTTTGGTTTGGTTTTGGTTTTTGGGTCACACCCGGCAGCGTTCAGGTCAGGTGTTACTCCTGGCTCTATGCTCAGAAATTGTTCCTGGCAGGCTTGGGGGACCCTATGGGATGCCGGGATTCGAACCAATGACTTTCTGCATGAAAGGCAAACGCCTTACCTCCATGCTCTCTCTCCAACTCCAGTGAGGGGCTTTTCTTGAGTGTCCTATCAGAGGACTGAGAGTGTCCTGGCCTCCTCTGGGCCCCTAACCATCCGGGTCCTCCCTTGTTCCTCCTGCTAATATGCTTCATCTCCATAGCCTCAGCACATCATACAAAATGAGTCATTTGATAACTCAGGATGATTTTGAAGAGAACGTTTATAGAAAGTCTTAGGGGATGAGGGGAAATGAGCTCTCCTACCTTTGACATGGAGGACATTGAATTTTACAGTTAAAGTCACTGATGGTGGTTGGCGTCGACATCTGTCGTGACACCTTCAGCACTGGGATGATGGTGGTTGGATTTGTAGCCAGCACCAACCCTGGCATCACAAGGTATGTTCACAAATATCCCAATACTGGGACCCAACAAAAGACTACATAGTTAGGAGGTTTGCATTCTTCCACTTGAAAAGTAGAATCATTTTCAGGGCTAGAATGGTAGCACAGTGGTAGGGTGTTTGCCTTGCACACGACTGACCCACGATGGATCCGGGTTCGATCCCCAGCGTCCCATATGGTCCCCTGAGCCTGCCAAGAATGATTTCTGAGTGCAGAGCCAGGAGTAGTAACCTCTGAACACCACTGGGTGTGGCCCAAAAACCAATCAACCAAATAAATAAATAATAGGATCATTTTGGTTTCACACCTAACAATGTGATGAGACTGGAAAGAGACTCCTGGGGTGTACACAGACTTCATATTTGGGGACCCCTACATTGACCCCACACACACAGTCCTTCATTCAAAGGCATGACTGAATTTTAAAGAACAGAGGGACAGTGTTGGGGTAATATGAAGCTTCATATGAATAGGTTGTTTTCAGGGTCTAGAGAGAAAATGTAGAGCTTAAGGCACTTGTTTTGCACATGGCCAACTCCAGATCAATCCTCAACATCATACACAGTTCCCTCACCAAGAGTGACCTCTGAGCACGGAACCCAGAGTAATCCCAGAGTACCATTGGAAGTTCAAAACAAAAAAATTAAAATTGAAGCTGCTTTCATGCCGATCTTAGGCTAACTCTTAGGGCAAGCTCTCAGAAAGATGCACACGGAAAACGTTGGGCCTTTTTCTGAACACCTGCTTGGTTGAGCGCCATTCTAGGAGTCTCGCTTGCTGTATAAACAGAGAATTTTGGGGTCAGGCTGCCTGGATTTACTGGCCAGCAACAGATTCTGGTTCTGGAACCTCAATATGCCCCAGTGCAGTGCTCTGAGAAGTGGGGTTCTCGGGTGTCTCTGCAAAGGCCTTTCTGGGACTAACCAGTCAGTGACTTGCTGGTTCCTGGCCCAGCCCTCAGAGGTAACGTCAGATTCAACTTTAAAACAAGTCTTAGGGTTTTTTTGGGTTGGGTTACATTGGGTTTGGGAGCCATACAAGCTGTGCCTAGGGGTTACTCCTGATTCTGTACTCAGGAATAACTCCTGGATACGCATAAGAGACTCTGTGGAAGGCAGAAATCAAACCTAAGTCAGTCCCATGCCAGGCTAGCATCCTACCCACTGTTGTATCTCTCTGGTCCCTGTTGGGTATTTGTGACAGAACCATTATTTTTATTTTTATTTATTTATTATTTTTTTGGTTTTGGGCCACACCTGGCAGTGAGGGGTTACTCCTGGCTGTTTACTCAGAAATAGCTCCTGGCAGGCACGGGGGACCATATGGGACACCGGGATTCGAACCAACCACCTTTGGTCCTGGATTGGCTGCTTGCAAGGGAAATGCCGCTGTGCTATCTCTCCGGGCCCAGAACCATTATTTTAAGGCAGTGGACTGCTGACAGCAGATTTCTTCCTTGACTTAAACGCTATTTGATTCATTCTGTTGAACCCGAGGTCAGTCATGAAGTCAGGGAAAAGCAGAGGCCTGCTGGAGGGTCCATGTGTCTGGGTTCCTTAATCCAATGGTAATGGGCTTTTCCTGGCAAGGAGGGTCCAATGGGTGTCACTGCTGCTCATATGTTTTAAGAACTAGAACAATGCTTGTAGAACATGGATGGTGATGGGATGGATGGAGAGGCCTTTCTCCTCCAGCCCAGGCCACGCGTCTGCAACCCCCTCCCGCCTGCGGGTCTGAGGGTTCAGGATAGCGGCGAGGAAATCCACAGACAGGCTTCAGGGAACATCAGCTTTATTCAAAGCCCTATCCACCACATTGTGGCCTATAATCTTAAACCTATTTAAGCTTGCTCTCTTCAGCTTGCCCTGCTTCTTCCTCCATCTCTCTTGCTGAATCTCCCTCCATCTCTTTTCCAAAGTCCTCCAAATCTCTCCCCTTCCCCTGAGGCAAAATCTTTCGTTACCCACCAAAGACCCCTCCCACCAATGGGTAGGTCTTATTAGCAGGTAAGGTTACAGGGAGAGTGGGGTAACAATGCTGGCATGAATTATCTGAGTCGTCCTCCTTTCCCAAGTCGTTTCAGTGAAGCTTGCTTCTGAAATGTCAGTAATTTCAGAGTTGAGACTTCAAGGCAGAAAGGCTCATCAACTCCCTTTGCAGTGGTATTGAGCAGTCTCTGTTCATTGGTCTTCGCAGGCCAAGAGCCATGCCACACTCTTTCTGTAGACCTATTTCTGACAACTCAGCAAGGTGCTGTTAGTGTCCTGGGGACAGATCCAGAGATGCAACTCGGCTTCAGAGCTATCACACACAGCACTCAATCAGGATGGAGACTCAAAGGTGTCTGTCACTAATGCTGAGCTCCAGTTTCCCCAGTCAGGAGGCTACAGTAGAGGGACTTTGATAGCCTGTGATCCTGTAGTGAATGTAGACCTGGGTCATCTGTCTCTGCTCATGGTGTCTGTTATCCGCACAGCCCAGTGATGTTTGCTGACATGGGCCTCTTCTGTCCTCTTGTCCTCTACCCTCTGCCCTTTGCAGGTGGTTTTCCCGCTGTATCCTCCAGAAATCGACGACTGCAGTTGCAGACAACCTGAAAATATTTATGAGCGGTATTGGGGTTCTCCTACTTATCCTTACACCCAGAGTCTACGTATTTTATTTGCATGGGTGGGGCCAAAGGTGCTGAGTCACCTGGCTTCCCGTCCAACCCCCCCTCCTGTGAGCCCAGCAAGAGAGTCTGTAAACCGTCTGTGTGTGAGAAATAGAGAGTCAGGAGGATTTGGGTGGCTGCTGGACCTGGCACATAGTTGGCAGGAGAAAGACGAGCAGCCTGGAGGAACTAGGCTTCAGACTGGGCAGGTGGGGCCCGGGCCACTGGGATAGGGCAGTGATGCCAACAGAAAAGACAGTACAGAAGTATCAGCAGAGGGTATATGACAGGGAGATTTTAGAGACAGGACAAGGAGATGCCAGCAGATGGCTAGGCTCTGCCAGGCAGCTGGGAAAGGGCAGAGAGGAAGGTGCCCAAGAGAACAGAGCTGAGGTCCCTTACATGGGGCATCTCTGCTCTACCTGGGGAAGTGTGCAATGCACCAAGATTTTTCCTAAGTGCATCTGATGATAATAGTTGGTGAATCCTGAGGCTAAGGGGCATTTGTATGACCTTCAGATGAAGTAAGTTTTTGTTTATTGGCTCAATATTATTTTACTTTGGGGGGCTACACTTGGTGGTGCTCAGGGGTTACTCCTGGCTTGGTACTCAGAGCATGGCTACGCAGGGGGAACCATGTGGATTGCCAGGGACAACTCAGGTTGCCATATGCAGATGCCTTACCTGCTGTGGTCTGAGCTGTGGGCTGGATTTTAAAGTCTTGATAGTGGTACGTTTAAGGATGTACCAGCATCAGACCTTTCCAGGGCTCCCAGAGCAGAGATCAGGTATGATCCCCGCAGTTGTCCATTTTCATGTGGTAACAAACAGCCCAAGTCCAGTGTCACTTTATTCTACAATTATCTGGAACCCACTGATGTGTGAGCATGGCCATCGTCGGGAGACCCCACTCTGTTCTTGGGCAGAGGGCGTGTCACCCTGTTCTCACAGATGCCGACCCCCACAGGTGCCCTCAACAAGTGGTACAAGTTCAACCACACTCTGCCGGGACGCATTATCGTGTACCGGGAAGGCGTGGGTGACGGGGAGCTCCAGGCGTTGGTGGAGTACGAGGTTCCACAGCTGCTGAGCAGCGTCACAGCTTCAAGCCCACACTCCAGGTACCACGCATCATGGCTGCCGTGTGCCTGCTGCACTCTCAGACCTCTCGTCAGCCCTCACTCTGCTCGAGCACTGGGCTTCATGGGCCCCATCTCCTTAGAGAGCAGCAGAATTGGGGGGTCTCATGCAGAGAGCCTGGGTGTCATGGGGAGCATGGATGTAAATGGGGTCACAGGCCCTGGATTGGACACAGTCAACCAAGCCCAGTATAGGTTGCACCCACTGCCAGACCTGCAAGAGTAGCCAAGGCAGAGGATGTCGGGTAGGCCAAGCTCACCTGGGCAAGTGTAAGGGCCATTTTCGAACTGGCAAAGGGGACAGGAGGAGAGGCCGAAACCAGCTCCTTCACAGAGCTGAGAGGCACATCTCCAAGTCTTGCAGCATCTTAACCAGGCCACTCTGTGATCAGTGCCCCCTCCTGGGTGGCAGGAAGTAGGGGCGCAGGGGCCTACAGCTGTGTCTAAGCAGCCAGAGATAGGCACTGTGCCCTCAGCCCTGTTCTTGCCCTTTCAATAATGCCACAGAGACTGTGCAGGATAGATGTTAGAAACGAACAAGACAGTTCTTAGTTTGGGTTCTTTTCTGTCTTTTGGCTTTTGAGCCACACCCAGCAATGCTCAAGGGTTACTCCTGGCCCTGAACTCAGGAGTTACTCCTGATGGTGTTTAGAAGACCATATGGGATGCCGAGGCTTGAACTCAGGTCAGTTGCAAGGAAGACGAACACTCTCCTCGCTATGCTATCGCTCTAGCCCACGGTTCCCAATTTAAGTCACTATATCTAGGGTCAGAGAGATGGGAGGGAATTTTTTTTTTTTTTTTTTTGGTTTTTGGGCCACACCCGGTGACACTCAGGGGTTACTCCTGGCTATGCACTCAGAAGTCGCTCCTGGCTTGGGGGACCATATGGGACGCCGGGGGATCGAACCGCGGTCCGTCTCCTAGGCTAGCGCAGGTAAGGCAGGCACCTTACCTCCAGCGCCACCGCCCGGCCCGGGAGGGAATTTTTATTTTCTCTGTTTTATTGTGTTTTTCTTTTTCTTTTTTTTTTTTTGGTTTTTGGGTCACACCCAGCGGTGCTCAGGGGTTACTCCTGGCTGTCTGCTCAGAAATAGCTCCTGGCAGGCACGGGGGAACCCTATGGGACACCGGGATTCGAACCAACCACCTTTTGGTCCTGGATCGGCTGCTTGCAAGGCAAATGCCGCTGTGCTAGCTCTCCGGGCCCCTTCATTGTGTTTTACTAATGAGTTTGGTGACTATTTTATTTGGCTATATCTAATGGTGCTTACACTACAGTGCAACAAGACGAGCACTTTAATCGCTGTATGGTGTCTCCAGTCCTGCTCCCTCTCCAAACCATTCACACACACAAGCACACACCATACACTCATACATGTTCATGCATGCACGCACACACACAAACCCTCACAGCTCCCCTGTGTGTCCTGCCTTTAGCCCCAAGCTGTCGGTGGTGGTGGTCCGAAGGAGGTGTGCCCTGCGCTTTCTTGCCGAGATGAACCGCACCATCCAGAACCCACCGCCTGGCACCGTGGTGGACTCGGAAGCTACACGCCCAGGCTGGCAAGTACCCCGGGAAAACAGACCATCATGTGGGTGAGGCAGCCGGGGGTGGCTCCTTGGGTGGCTGCTGTCACCTGATCGTCCCTCTCTCCTTCAGGTATGACTTCTACTTGGTCAGCCAGACTGCTGGCCGGGGCACGGTCAGTCCCACTTACTACAACATCATCTATGATGACAACGGCTTGAAGCCTGACCACATGCAGAGACTCACGTTCAAGCTGTGCCACCTTTACTACAACTGGCAGGTGGGTGGCCACGAACCTCCTGTGTTACCACTGTGTAGCCCCCTGTATGGCCATTGTGTTACTACTATGTAACTGCTGTGTGGCCTCTATGTGGCTGCTATGTGAACCCCCCATGGCCACTGTGGCCCCTGTAAGATGGCTATGTGGTCAGTGTATGGCTTCTGTATGACCTCTTGTGGCCGCCTTGTGACCACTGTCATGTGACCACATGTGACCACATGCCAACTGCCATGTCTGATGCCTCTCTCTGAATCTGCCTCTCCCTTCACTCCTGCCTTGAGGAATAGATGAAGAAAGGCATTTGGTCCAGAGCACCTGGGACTGAGCAGAGGGGAGAGAGTTCTTAGAGTAGGTGAACTTGATCTCTAGAGGATATACCCCTGTGTAGAACCGAACCAGGACTGGGCCAGAGAGATAGCACAGCGGTTGGGAGTTTGCCTTGCATTCGGCCAATGAGGAGGGATCCGGTTTGATTCCGGGCATCCCATATGGTCCCCCAGCCTGCCAGGAGCAATTTCTGAGTACAAAGCCATGAGTGATACCTGAGCACCACTGGGTATAGCCCCAAAACCAATCAATCAATAAATAAAGTTCAAAAAAATTTTAAAAAAAGAGGGGCCAGAGCGCTAGCTTAAGATGGGCCACAGTTCGATCCCCTGGTGTCCCATATGGTCCCCCAAGCCAGGAGCTATTTCTGAGCCCATAGCTAGGAGTAATCCTTGAGCGTTACCGGTGTGACCCAAAAACAAACAAACAAAATTTAAAAAAATAATTTAACCAGGAATAAGGTGGAAATGGAGACTATCAGTACCTCCACACTGCTGAGGGGGTGGACATGTCTGATGAGGAGTGTGGGAAACTCTCAGGGTCCAGCTGCTATTGTAACCCAAGGCTCTGAGCCCCCCGACTTTCCCACTGGCCATCAACCCCATGCCTGCCTCAGAGCAAAACTGGGTCTGCCCCACTGCAGGGCCCTGTGAGCCGATGACCTCTGGGAGCCTTTAGTCAGAGATGACCCCCAGATAAGTCCTAGGGTAGATGAGAAAACAGGGAACCCCCGGGAAGAAGCAGTTCCTAACATCCCCTATTATGGCTCTTCCTCCCCAGGGGCTGATCCGCACACCCGCACCCTGCCAGTACGCCACCAAGCTGACCTTCCTGGTGGCCCAGAGCATCCATAAGGAGCCCAGCCTGCAGCTGTCCAATACCCTCTTCTACCTGTGACCGCAGCAGCTGCAGGAATGGGATAGTATGCCAGCAGCTGGGGTTGTGTGCATGAAGGGGTCCTGAGCTTAATTTTAGCTGCTGAGAAAAATCAACAGGCTCAGTGTCATTGGGAAACATTGTTGGGGTTCAAAGAGGGAACAGCAGGGGTAAATGTGGGGGGTGGGCTTGTGGAGCTAAAATAAGCCACTAAAGAAAGAGTGAGTGAGTGAGAGAGAGAGAGAGAGAGAGAGAGAGAGAGAGAGAGAGAGAGAGAGAGAGAGAGAGATAAATTTCTGCTCTAGAGATGGGCAGGAGGGAAACGGGACATTAGTGATGGGAAATGGGCACTGGTGAAGGGGATGGACGTTGTAGGACTGAAATATAGTGAACAACTTTGCAACCTTGTTGTTTAAATAAAGTGTTTAATTAAAAAAGAAGAAAAACACAAAGAGGGAACAGTGGGGTAAGTGCAGGGGGTGGGTTTGTGGAGTTTGTGGAGTAAGCCACTAAGTCACTCCACAAAGCTTCAGGTCCTCGGTGAAAGTGTTTGCAAGCCCCTCTGATGGCAGCTAAGGGACAGGAGGCTGAATTCCTACCCCAAAGCTCGTTGCTTCGTTGGCTAATGTTAGAGAGCGTCTTGTAGAGGAAATAAAAGTGTGAGTCTGCGTGTACACGTGCGTGTGTTGTGTTTGCATCTCAGCTGGTCTGTTGCGTGTTTGCAACAAAAACTTGCTCTAGGTTGGGTCTGCTTAAATATACTCTCTCGTGACTCCTTTTCCTCTGAGAAATGCACCTTGGATCAGCACTACCAGAAATACCTCAGGGTCTTGGCACCTTTCAGTTTGGAATTAAGCTAGAGTTGTTGATACTCAGAAACCCTTCATGGGAGGCCGGACCCAGGACAGACCTATGGTCGATTCCCAGCATCCCATATGGTCCTCCAAGGGACAATTTCTGAGCACAGAACTGTAGTATATGAAAAAGTTTCCATAAGATTATTCTTGGAATTGTTGTATATAAAAGTATTTCCTTAGGATTGTTCTGTGACTATTGCCCCACCTAGCCCTTCCAGATGGGGCGCTGTGGAGTTGGCAATAAATAGCTTGATGGACAGGGGAGAGGGGTCCTTTTGCGAAAGCTGCAGGCTGCAAGAGGATTCTCTCGCTCTCTTTGCCCAATCTTTTACACCCTATCCTTCTTGTCTGTGTGGATTATTATTTGCTGCGGATAAATATTACCAAGGTCTCCCCGAAAGGGGCAAGGGGATGGGAAGTAATTTCTCATTCTGGGGACTGTTCTTGGATTCACAAATACCCAACAAAGGATTTAACAACCAAGATAATTTACACAGAACCAGCAGTAATCCTTGAGTGCTGCCAGTTGTGGCCCAAAAATAAAGTAAAAAAAGAAAAAAAAAAACGCCTTCATGGTTGCCCAAATTCTCAGGGCCCCTCCCTTCAGTCATAGGCCCCACACAATGACTGCCCAGGCTTGGCAGTCAGGGAGGGTTCCAAAACTGAGCAAGGCTGCTTGCATTTTGAGGCACACAATTGGAGAGAACAGTCTCTCATTTGGGCATATTCCTTTCGCATATGTACACACTGCCTTCGGCTGCCACACCGCTACCAGGCATGAGCACAGGTATTGTTGGGGGGCACCGAGGGCTCTGAGGGTATGAGTGGATGCTGAATGGGCACCTGTTGTCTAGTAGAGCTCTGGGACTCTGGCAGTAGAACCAGCTTTGCTCCTGGTGGGGACAGGCAGGATCAGATCCGAGTTCCCCCCAACCGGATTCTGCCTTCTTCCCTTCACCCTGGGTCCTGGTCTGCTCAATTTATTTTCCCCTTTTTTTTTTTGTTTTTTGTTTTTTGGTCTCACCTAGCAGCGCTCAGAGGCTACTTCTGGCTCTACGCTCAGAAATCGCTCCTGGCAGGCTCGGGGGACCATATGGGATGCCAGAATTCGAACCACTGTCCTTCTACATGCAGGGTAAATGCCCTGCCGCTGTGCTCTCTCCAGCCCTATTCCTGCTCGATTCTGTTTGTCTGCACTTTGCTTATTTGTGTTTGGGCCATACCCAGCGGTACTCAGGAGTCACTCCTACCTCTGCTGAGAAATCACTCCTGGAGGGACTTGGGGACCCTATGGGATGCTGAGAATCAAACCTAGGTTGGCCACATGCAAAGCAAGCACCCTCCCCACTGTCCCATGCATGGCCCAGGCCCCTCCTGCTGAGTTCTGGAGACCCTTCACACCCAGGCATGGTAAGGAGCTGGTGAGGCCCTGGGGAGGTCAGGTGACTGGTGCAACCCTGCTAATGCCATGTCCTTCCTTGTAAGGGTGGCAGGAGCGCAGTCCCCAATCACTCACAGGATCTGAACCCCACAGTGCAGCCAGGACTACAATCTATCCACCTGCCTCCCGAAGGGGGCAACCGAGGGCCTTGAGCAAGCTGAAGCTGTGCCTCCTCCACAGGCCCCCAGGGTGCTCCACAGCTTGGGCTTCTTAAAAAAACCAACAAGATCTCCACAGAGCTCCAAGCACGGGGCTCTCCCCTCTCTCCACTTGGGCTGAGCTCACCCGAGACATAGAGATGAATGTACATTTGATTAGAATGTAATAAATTTGGGGCCGGAGAGAGCGCACGGTGGTGGGAGTTTGCCTTGCACACAGCCAACCCAGGATGGACGGTGGTTCGAATTCTGGGATCATCCCAAATGGTCTTTCGAGCCTGCCAGGGGTGATTTCTGAGCACAGAGTCAGGAGTAACTTACCTCTGAGAGCCTCCAGGTGTGACCCAAAACAAAACAAAACAAAACAAAAAGAATAGTAAATTTACAACACATGTCAGAGACTTATAGAAGAATAAAAATCGCATCCATTTCTTCTAAATACTGGACAGTAAAAAAAGAAGATAAAGATACTATTATTACTTCAGTAAAGAACTAGAGAAAAGGGGCCAAAGTAGCACAGTGGATAGAGCATTTGCCTTGTATGCTGCCAACCCAGGTTCAATCCCCAGTATCTCCTATAGTCCCCTGAGCCTGCCAGGAGTAATTTCTGAGCGCAAAGCTAACAGTAATCCCTGAGTGTGGCTGGACAAACAAAAAGAACTAGAGAAGAGGTGAAGAAAGCAAATAAAAAAGAACATGTAAATAGAAACACCAATGAGATGATATATTCACACTAAAATAAAACCATTATAGTAAAAGTAGAAATAATCATTTACCATTGGAGCCTATGATATAGGATCCAAAAATAACCTAGCTATAAATTTATATAAAAGCCATATCTCAGGACTGGCCTTAGCTCAGCGGTTACTTCGGCAAGCTTGGCCTTACAATCATCTTTGATGGTTCGAGACCTGTGGGTGCTTCCAGTTCTTTAAAAAAAAAAAAAAAAAAGCCATATCTGAAATAACAATGTTTTAAAGAAAATTAGAAAAAAGTATATTTTTAGTACACAAAATTGATTCAACTTTGATTCAAGCATGTAATATTTAACTCTGGAAAGTAAGGTTATTAAGGGTTTTTACAATCTGAAAATTAAAAGTAGCAAAATAAAAATCCCCAGACAATATAAATCCAACCATGAATGAGTGAGTGGTCACGGATCAACTTCAATTTGAAAAACAAAAATAGAAGGAAAAGAATGACAAAGAAAAAAATGCTGGTTTCTTTCATCTTCATGGAAATGAGAAGACAAACAAATGAGCCAACAGGATGAATGGTTGGAAAGGACAGAGTGGGGTGTGAGGAAAATGTTGGAAGGATAGAGTGGGTGTGAGCAAACAGTCCAGGGTCCCTTCCGGGCTCCACCCACTGTCACCCACACTTGACAGACACAGAATCTTTTCACCTTTTATCTCTCTCAACTTCCACCCTGCCATCTGATGCCCCAGGCAAACCCAACCCCAGGTCTGCCCTCCCCAAAATCCCTCTTTCTCAACACCCCTGTGCAGTCCTCTCGAACTCTCTTTCGCACTCTCTCTACTACTACTATTATTCTCTTCACACTCGCTCTCAATCTCTGATACTCTCACACTCTCCATCTCCAGAAGTCTGCGGGGGCCAGGAGGTTGAAAGAGAGATAACCCACTAGAGAGCAGGAGGAAGAGGCCCGTAGCTTCTTGGTTTGAAAGAGAGAAGGAGAGAGGGAGACAGAGCAAATTGCATCTTGCCAATGCTATATATCAGGCCCAGCCTGGTCTCGGCCCCAGACCCAGCTCTCCTCCAGTTTTAACCTGACCCCCACCCCCAGCTGCCAGGTCCTGCCTTTTTTATACTTAGGACAGTTGTCAGTTACAGAGGGGCACATTCCAGTCCAGGGGGGCCGTGGCTCAGTCCAATTGCTGTTACAGGGGGATATCATCACCCCTTAAAGGCACATTGACTATTGTCTCTGAGTGTTATTACAATATTGTCTTTTTTTAGGGGGTCACACCCGGCAGTGCTCAGGGGTTACTCCTGGCTCTATGACCAGAAATCACCCCTGGCAGGCACAGGGGACCATATGGGATGCCGGGATTCAAACCACTGTCCTTCTGCATGAAAGGCAAACACCTTACCTCCATGCTATCCCTCCGGCTCTACAATATTGTCTTTTATTTTTCTTAAATCCCACCGGGGAGTGAGACTATTCTATGTGTCTCTCTCTCCCTCTGACTTATTTCACTCCGCACAATAGAGATGAGCTCAGGCTGGAAGGACCGGCTCACAATATGAAGCTCTCCGCAAAGCGTGATGAGTGCAGTTTGAGAAATAACTACACCGACAGCTATCATGACATTGTTAATAAGTGAGAGAAATAGAATGCCTGTCTCGAATGAAAGTGGGGGAATGAGGGAGATGGAGGGGGCATTGGTGGTGGGAAGGTTGCACTGGTGAAGGAGTGTTCTTTGTAATACAAACATGTTTGTAATTATGGTGCTTAAATAACAATATTAAGAAAAAACGTACCGTGACTAATTCCTTTAATTACATCCACACTTTCAAACTCATTCTCACACTCTCAATGCTCTCACACTCTTGTACACTCACACACTCTCACAGTCACTCTCACACACTTTCTCACACATGGTTTTTGCACTCTCTCACATGGGATTCCAAGTCTTGCACACACTTTCACTCAGAATGCACATCCCTGGGCAACCCAGCACAACAAGACCAGCGCCCTTTCTCTGCTCCAGTTTCAACTCCTCACATGTCAGAGGGCAGAGACAGGATGCAGACTCCAGCCTCAGAAAATCGGCTCAGACTGGCCTGTCCCCCACTGAGCAGTTCCAGTGAGGCCGCAGTTCACCTGCTGGAGCGGGGCGAGGCTACCTGTGACCCAGAGCACTTTAGGGAGACACATGGAGGCAGGGAAAGAGGGCGCCTGGGAAATGCACCTCTAACCTCACCTTCCTCTGACCTCACTCTCCTCTCTCTGTCCTGCTGCTCCGGCCCTGCCCATCTCCTGATCCCTTATGCCTCACTATTTCCTGCTTCTCCTTGCCTTGTTCCTGAGTCCTCCCATGTGTCCCATCCTTTCCCAGTGCTCCCCTTTCCCATCTTATCATGTGATCCTCCCATCCTGATCCAGTTTATAAGACCAAGTCACAGATGTGGGGTTTTGTTTCCTATGGTGAGCTCAATGCAGAACCCAATTCCTTCCCCACCATGTTCTTGGCTGTTGCCTACTGTGGCAGCTGCCCGGCACAGTGAAGGACGAGCAAGTGCTCAGACTTGGCTGCGTTCCTGCCACTCTTCGTGCCCTCCTGTCATGCAGGGGACTGGGACAGAGGGCTCAGGCCAGGCCAAGTGCTTAGCCAAAGGGACACTGGCCCGGGCCAGGGTAGGTCCAGCCCACACTGTCTGGAGGACACACAGGCCAGTTTATGGGAAGCTGGAGGGAGGGAAGGGCTGACCAGGAACCCCTGGTGGTAAGATAAGCCTCTTCCAGCACAGCCGGGACCAACTCTTCTCTCCCAGGTTCCCCAGGAGAGGTCTGGACACACCTCAGAGCTCACAGAGGAGTCCGGGCTGGGAGCCTGAGGAGAGTCACGTATGCAGACAGATCGGGGAAGGTCCTGAAAAACCTGGAATGAGCCAGATTTAGGCCCCTCCATGAGGACTGAGGACCTCCCCCCCAACTGTCTCTCAGGGCCTTCCTCCCACACTATCCTCCAGAGCTCCTGCTCTCTAAGCCCTGGAACCAGTGGTCAGGACACAGCGGGATGGACTGTGCACAGTCCAGCACTGGACCTGGAGTAGTCCAAAGGCAATGGATACAGCAGAGTTCGGCTTCTGCCTCTGGTAGCTGGACCTAGTCAAGTTTGTTGTCAGTTCTGGGTGGCAAATGGGAGTCCTGGAGGTGCCGAGTGCTCTGTCTTTACACTGGGGAGGTGATTGACATGGCCACCAAGTCCCTAGCTCCTTCCTTGGAGGTCTCAGGCCTGGGAGGAGCCAGCTCCTAGTGGAGCACCAACTCTGAACAGCTCCAGCAGTGCAAAAACTCTGGTTTGCACCGTTGCTACTCCCACATAGCACAGTTCCCGAGACTCACATCCAAGTCTCAAGATGACCTCATTTCCTTATAAGGTTCCCAGCACACACACACACACACACACACACACACACACACACACACACACACACCACACACACACACACACACACACACAAACACACACACCCCTCTCCCCTACCTTTCTCTCTAATCACCAATCCAGATACTAAGGGGCCAGGCTTGACTGCCTACCCTAGCCTTTTCTCAGATGTTAGCCCAGGACACATCTAAAATTATCCCCACCTGCTCCTATTGCTGAAACTCAACTGGAGCAACGGTCACAGGAGCGAGTTTCCCTGAAAAACTACCCCTTTGGGGTTTGGAGCTGAGCAATAGAAACAGGTGATGGAAACTGGGCGCAGAGCCTTCGAGGCGGGAAAGAAGAGCAGGGTCAGGTTTAGATGCTGCTAGCAGGTCACCAGCCCCAGAGCCACAGCTGCAAAGCCAGGCTGACTGGGCCAGGTCAGGTGAAGGAGAGAGAGCAGGAGTTTAGGCTGAAATTTCTCCTGGTTCTTTTTCTTTCGGGGGTGTCTATGTACACAGCACATGCTTCCAGCCCATAGCGCTCTCTCCCCGGCCCCTGCCTCTAGTTTTGTGTCAAAGCTCAGACAGGGAGGGTTGGGGTGAAGTGGAAAGGGAGCTGTAGTTTTGTGGGCACATGCTGTGTGCCTACTGCCTGGCCTTTGACCTCCCGGAGCCCGGAGTCCGATTCATAGGTGCAGTTGTTCTGCCTCTTCATCACTAACAAAAGGGATTGCCCAGATCATTAGTAATGTTTAAGTTAGAGACAGAAGAAGGAAAGTCAGTCAAAGGACTGAAGAATTCAGAAATGAGGGGCTGGAGAGATAGCATGGAGGTAAGGCGTTTGCCTTTCATGCAAGAGGTCATCGGTTCGAATCCCGGCGTCCCATATGGTCCCCCGTGCCTGCCAGGAGCAATTTCTGAGCCTGGAGCCAGGAGTAACCCCTGAGCACTGCCGGGTGTGACCCAAAAACCACAAAAATAAATAAATAATAAATAAATAAAAATAAAAAAGAATTCAGAAATGATCCCAATTAAGGAATAAAAATGAATGCCCAGTGGGGCCGGAGTGGTACTACAGTGGTAGGGCGTTTGCCTTGCAAGCTGCTGACCTAGGACGGATGTGGGTTCGATTCCAGGCAACCTATATGGTCCCTCAAGTTTGCCAGGAGTGATTTCTGAGCAAAGAGTCAGGAGTAACCCCTGAACGCTGCTGAGTGTGGCCCAAAAAACCAAAATAAATAAATAAACTGTTTTTAAAAAGTAATGTCCATAGATGTGTTTTTGCAACTGTATCAAAAAGTATATGCCAATAGCTTTCTGAAAAAGAGAGCATAGAATTTCACAGAAGATTTTGAGTGGATTGGGGCCGGAGAGATAGCACATCGGCGTTTGCCTTGCAAGCAGCTGACCCAGGACCTAAGGTGGTTGGTTCAAATCCGGCGTCCCATATGGTCCCCCATGTCTGCCAGGAACTATTTCTGAGCAGAAAGCCAGGAGTAACCCCGGAGCACTGCCGGGTGTGACCCAAAAACAAACAAACAAAAAAAAAAAGATTTTGAGTGGATAAAAAATTAACAAACATAGTAAAAGAAACATATTTACAGATTCCAAAACCCTAAACCAGAAGAACTATAAACAGACCTTTTTGGTGGGGCCACACCAAATGATGCTCAAAGCTTACTTCTAGCGGAGCTGAGGTGATTTGGGGTAAAGGGGTCCACCCGAGGTCAGCCATATGCAAGGCAAACATTTTAGCTCCTGAACTTTCTCTCTAGCCCTTAAATCAGGATTAATATCAAAATGGATAGAATAGAATAAAAAGCTCAGAAATAGACCCATACTTACACATATTTTTTTTCTCTCTCCCACTTTTTTTCCCTTTAAGACACTGTGGTTTGCAATACTGTTACTGAAGGGGTATCATGATATCACTTTATCCCCTTTGAGACCCAGTTCTTGTCCAGAGTGATCATTTCCAACTATTATTGTCAGAGTGGCCCCTCTTATCTCTGCCCTAACTGCGCTCTCCCGTTCTTTGCGGCAAGCTTCCTACCACGGACCGGTTCTACAGGCCCTCATTTCTATTGTCTCTGCAAATTATTAGTATGCTATCACTTTTTTTTATAGTCCACAAATAAGTTCAATCATTTTACGTCTGTCCCTCTCTCGCTGATTCATTTTGCTCCGCGTAATGCTCTCCATATCCATTCCATATGACAGTTCTGAAATCTTCAAGCTCAAAAATGCTTTAAAAATCTTTGATTACAGGCCCGGAGAGATAGCACAGCGGCGTTTGCCTTGCAAGCAAAGGTGGTTGGTTCGAATCCCGGTGTCCCATAGGGTCCCCCGTGCTTGCCAGGAGCTATTTCTGAGCAGACAGCCAGGAGTAACTCCTGAGCACTGCCAGGTGTGACCCCGAAAACAAAACAAAACAAAACAAAAATCTTTGATTACTTTATATAAGCATCATAGTTTATGTAGTTTCTCATAATACATTTGTCTCAGAAATCGCTCCTGACTTGGGGGACCATATGGGATGCGGGGGGGATCAAACCACAGTCCTTTCTAGGCTTATGCGGGCAAGGCAGATGCCTCACCACTTGCACCACCACTCTGGCCCCATTTCTGCCATTCCATATTCCAGTACCAATCTCATCACCAGAGTTCCTCGATTCTCACCAACCCCATGCCTGCCCCTGGACAGGCATGAAATTGTTTACTTTATATTGCTTGTTCACATCTAAGTGGTAATAAAACCATTTTTTTCAATTACAGCCAAAGAAAATTATATCTCACAATGGGGACATTAAGTCATTGTCTAAAAGGTTCACTAAGCTACTTGTGAGTTGACCATCCCATTTTTGGTTTTGTTTGTTGACCTTAGGTGCTTCTATACTTCTTTGACATCTGATTCGGTGTATTTTTTCTTTTCTTTTTTTTTTTTTTTTTTGTTTTTTGGGCCACACCCAGCGGTGCTCAGGGGTTACTCCTGACTGTCTGCTCAGAAATAGCTCCTGGCAGTCACGGGGGACCATATGGGACACCAGGATTCGAACCAACCACCTTTGGTCCTGGATTGGCTGCTTGCAAGGCAAATGCCACTGTGCTATCTCTTCGGGCCCTGATTTGGTGTATTCTTACAGGGATGACAGTATTGAAAATGTGGAGGTGTGACCAGGAATTTCTGGCTTTGTGACTGCTGGAATAGCAGCAGTGTTTTGCTCCCAGGCCTTCTAGAAAAAGGAAGGGGTAGATCTCAGCACCAAAACCACCACCCCTGGAGTTCATCCCTCTCCTAATGTGGAACATTAACCTCTCACTCTAAATGCGGATCTTGTTTCCTGATTTCCCCTCTCTCCACTTTCCAAATGGCTCCACCATAAATAGGACACATGCTGGCGACTCTGAGTCAGTTCACTCAATCCCGAAGCAGCCATCTCAGAGAAAGGACGGCTGGTCCCCAGAGTACCCCTCTGACCCCACCTCCAGCTCCAGCCCTGCCTGGCACCGAGGCCAGATGTCCTTTTCAGAACATGGCATCAGAGAGTAATGCAGAGTCTCAGCTGATGGCAACCTGAGTTCCCAGTTCCAGATTCCATCATTCCAACCTCACCTTTCATACACACAAACCCTTATGTACATGTCTCTTCTTGGAGGAATGTGGGCATGTTTCAAATGAATACTAGAGTATGACTAATGGCCTCTAAGTGCTGATATGCTGCTCTGTTCAGGGAAGGAAATGGGGTTGCGTTCATGAGAGGGACCCATGCTTTCTGCTTGCTTTCCTGGCCTGGCCATGCTCCCCTGCCATTACTGGCTCTCGTTCGATGGTACTCATGGCTAGCTCCTGACTGCCTTCCTCCTTCTCTTCCTCCTCTAGCTTCTTTCCCCTCAGAAGCTCAGACTGATCATCTCTGCTGAATTTGACCTGCTGAGGTGGCTTCCATGCCTAGAGTGTTGTTTGCAGCCCCTGGATTGGGGAATAAAGATGGGCTCCAGGAAGGAGGCACGGGCTGGCTCCTCTCCGTGTCCGGGAGATCATCTATGCTGCAGGACTTCTCAGGCAGTTTGGAAACCACAGGCTCAGGAGGTTTCCGGCCTCACCTTCAGGGCTGAGCATGTCTGGGCAGCGCCGCATACTTGGATGGAATCACTGAGGAGGAGGAGGCCGACTTGGCAGGCGCTGCCAGGGAGCACCGACTGCTCCTTTCCACTCTCAGGCATCCGGATGAAGTCACCTTCCTTCTTCTGAAGCCTGAAAATCTGTCCCAGGCATCCCCGTCACTCTGGTCAGGACTTGGAGTTTTTCCACTGCGGGTCAGCAGGTTCCTTCTCCCAGGTAAGGCAGCCCTTGCTGCGAGGAACATTTCCTCCGGGAAGCGAGGTCTGAGGGTGTCCTCGGGAGCGCTGGAGTTCGCAGGGGACATAGTGCTGGGCTCTTGGCAGCCGACACACACAACGGGGGTGGAGGGGCAGCAGAACGTCCTGCACTAGCAGCTCTGAGGGCTGCTGGGGGCTGCCCAGGCCTTCGCCCCAACCTGTTCTGTCCAACCAGACAAAGGGCATGTTGAGAAGCTGCTGCAAGAGGCCTCCTTGACACGGGGCCTCCTGCTCCCTCTGTAATCCCTGCCCAGGGGTGCCTGAGCATCCTCTTCCCAGGATACCTTACGAAGGCCTGAGGAAGACCAGTTCCGGAAGCTCCCACGGTGCCTTCTTGCTTCAGTGCTTCCTTGAAGTGAGGAGACAAAGGCCTTGGGCTCCTGTCCTGACATGCTGGGCCCAGCATAGAGAGTCCATGAGAACTGAGTGCACACAAATTGTGTCTGTGTGAGCTCTGAGAACATGAACAAGCGTGTGTGTGTGTGTGTGTGTGTGTGTGTGTGTGTGTGTGTGTGTGTGTGTGTGTGTGCAGGCAGAGTGAGCGGGCTGGGGCCCTCCCATCCCTGGATTTGCCCCACAACACTTTCCATGCGTTCTGAGTCACTGCTGCTGATCTACTCACTTTGGGAGGTTCCACAAAGACATAGGCAATAATGGAGGCGCTGTAGGCTAGTCATTGAGCCATAGTGAAGAGACTGAGGAATGCAGCTCCCGGATGTCACTGGACACACAGTCATGCCACAAGGCAGTGTTGGAGGGTCACTGACAGCCAGTAAGGGGCCCAAGAGTGGCACTTTGCAGAGAACTGTGCCTCTAACACTAGCCATTGGCACTTTTGGCATACCCAAAATAAGTCCCTCTCTCTGCCCTCCGGCTGGGTAGGCAGCGCCTGGCTCTCTCCTTAACAGAGGGACCTCCCTATCCTAGCATGTCTATAGGTGAGGCCCCATCCCTACTCTCCCAAAACCCACCATCAAGGTAAGTCCAACATCGGATCATCTCCTGTCAAGAGCGAGGACACGTGTGGGTGTCATCTCTCGAGTCTTACCTCTCTGGGAATGTCAGAGAGATGACCCTGCAAAGACAAGCCAGTCCCCACAATTAATCCTCAGACAACTCTGCAATTCTGCCTTCTTGGGGTCCTCCAGGCTGCTGTGTCTGTCTACCCTCCCTGGCTGACTGAGCCCTTGCCAGTCCCTTAGTCTGTCTGCTCCCACCTACACCTTCTTATGATAAATACTGGAGCCTTCCTATTTCCCCAACTTGTGGAGGATGATTTTCTTTTTTTTTTTTTCTTTTTTTTTTTTCTTTTTTTTTTGGTTTTTGGGTCACACCCAGCAGTGCTCAGGGGTTACTCCTGGCTCTATGCTCAGAAATCACCCCTGGCAGGCACAGGGGACTATATGGGATGCCGGGATTCGAACCAATGACCTTCTGCATGAAAGGCAAATGCCTTACCTCCATGCTATCTCTCCGGTCCCGGAGGATGATTTTCTACGAGAGCAGAACTGAAAGCATTTCTTGAGCTCGTAGGGGTTCAGGATCTTTGGTTTTTGAGGAGGAGTGAGAATATTAGGAAGACATCCAGCAAGCCTGGGGACCAAATGAGATAACCTTTATTGCTCATTTTCTTGAACTGTGAAATGAAATAGGGATTTCTACCTTAGAGGACACTACTGTTCAACTTGTGGAACATTTGTGGAAGGCTCTGAGACAAAGCAATGAAGCTTTTTTAAGCTTTTTTATTTCCGTTCCTTTCCTTTCCCTTTCATTCCTTAAAGCTCAAAAATCTCTAATTATCATGTCAGAGCCAAGCTGCCAAAGATGGGCCCACACTGCTGAGTCCACGGGGCCTGGCAGGCAAGACTCTGGCAAATATCTTTTTTTTTTTATTAGTCTTTTTTATTAGGGAAGTCCGGGGGCCTATGACAAACCCCTAGGCCAGGAGAGAGATAAAGAGGGAGAGAGAGCTGAGTTTGGGACCAGGGTAAGGTCAGATTGAGGGCCAGGTAAGGTGAAAAGGATTCAGCCCAAAGTAGATAAAGGCCTGTACAAATCAGGAAGAAAAGCCAGGGGTAGAAAAAGTTCAAGCCACTTGCTCCTGTAATTGTCTCTAGATTGCCAGTCAACTCTCCACCACACACAGTCTTCCCTGGAGATGGGGATAGGGGTGGGGGTGGGAGGTGGTTTATAGTCTCAGCCATCCAATCATGATTCGGGTCTTATTTAAAGGGATGTACCCCTTTTATAGCTGGCTGGTGCTGGACTGTAGGACTAGAATCATGTATCTTACATCTGCACCACCATCTGTCTTTGTAGAAGTAAGGAGGATAGACAAAGAAATAGCAGGACTTACCTTAAGGAATTTGTAGTTTACTTAGGGAGATAAAGCAAACCCAAGAAGTACAAAAGCATCTATCCAAGCAGCGGCCTGCAATTGTCTTGTGTACAGTCCCAGTGAGTACATGCATGGGGAGGGCTTGAGTAAACAGAACCCTGAAGACCTGCAGACACAGTGTAAACAGAGCCACAGGCAAGCAGTTTTAGACTTGGCGTCTTTGCAAATTTAAGACCTCCCAGAAGGCTTTATACTTTTGGGAGTGCTGGGAGACACCCCAGCAGTGCTCTGGTTTTACTCCTGACTCTGTACTCGGGAATGACTCCTGGTGATGCCGAGGGATCGTATGTAGTGCTGGGATTGAAATGAATTGGACCCGTGCAAGACCTGTGCAAGCCTGACCTACTGTCCTCTCTCTTCCAGCCTCTCTCACACACCTGACAGTCTTTGACTTTCTCAATGAATTAAGGACATATTCTCCAAGTCCTTTCTCTTACCCACCACATCTCTGTTACTTCCCACATAGAGGCACCTCCAGGCTGAGCAGTTCAACACGGTGGAATTCAATGCTGTGTAATCAAATTTGCAAAAACAAAACAATGCTACGTGTTTCTGGACTGCTTACCTGATCATTTCTTCGCACAAACTCCATCGAGAGTAGAATGAAGGACTTTATGGGCCCTATTTCACACATGAGAAAACCTGAGAAGCCCTGATTTATCCAGTCGCTAAGTTAAAAAAAGATGCCAAAGCAGATAAGTGAGAATCTAGTTTCCCTAGATGCTTATTTGCCTTTGCCTTTGCCTTTGCTCTCAGCCTGGACTTGAGCACTGTGCTATCTGGCTGGCAGAATATGGTGACCTGCCTTCTGCCCAGATCCTAGTATGTGAAGAGCTTGCATGTACACTGTTGCCAGAGCTTCTTAGCAGCAGCATTTCCAATCTTACTCATTCAGCCAGCACCACCAGGCCCTGAGCCTGGCACTGTCTGAGGAAATGGAAGGGGGCCAGGAAGGGACTTGTTCCTCGGAGACTGTCTTCTAACGGGGTGGCATTTTTAGAAAGAACGTACTAACAGTCAGAGGAAGACATGGTATTGACGGGTTGTGCAAAGCTCTGAGAAGCACAGAGGAAGAACTGTCGAGACAAATCTCAAGTCGGAGGGATTCTGAGCTCAGCTTCACAGACAAACTTTAGAGGTGGGAAGCCTCAGTCTGTGGAGTTCTGCAAGAGACTGTAAACTTTTATTTTATTTAGGGGGGATGGGGGCCATGCTCAGCAGTGGCAAAATGATTCCCTCTATGGTTGTTCCCTGCAGTGCTCAGGAGACTATGTGGTGCTCAAGATCAAACCAGAGTTCGTTGCATGTCAGGCAAACATCTTAATTCCTCTACCATCTCTGCATGCTCAGGGCTTATACTTCTAGTACTTCACTAGGTTTCCTTAAAAAAAGGTATATGGCCGGATCTGCAAAGAATAATAGCATAAATGGTCCATTAGATTGCCTAAAATGGGACTGGAGAGATAGCACAGCAGTAGGGCGTTTGCCTTGCATACGGCCAACCCGGGAGGGATCCGGTTTGATTCCCAGCATCCCAGCCTTCCAGGCACAATTTCTGAGTGCAGAGCCTGGAGTGGCTCCTGAGCACCACTGAGTGTGACCCCAAAATCAATCAATCAATCAATCAATCAAGTTTAAAAAAATAGATTGCTGAGGCCGGAGAGATAGCATGGAGGTAAAGCCTTGCATGCAGAAGGTCGATGGTCTGAATTCTGGCATCCCATATGGTCCCCTGAGCCTGCCAGGAGCGACTTCTGAGCATGGAGCCAGGAGTAACCCATGAGTGTGGCCGGGTGTGACCCAAAAAAATAGATTGCCTAAAATATTAACATCAGTAAATTCTAAAGTGGCTTCACAAACATTTGGCTTCATTTGAAGAAATAGCTTTGAAGTTATTAAAATATCCCAGTTCTAAGAAACAGTAAGAACCCTTGGAAACAAAAGATTTGTTCCAAAGAATCAATGAGTTGGGTCAACTTTCAAAAGTTGCTGCATTTCGTGTGCTGGCTCTGTGGTGAAAGGCTCCTTCCAGTCAGTACTCAAAAGGCTGTTCTCTCTCTTCTCTTCCGATAAGCTCAAGTCTTTGCTGCTGAAATTTATCTTTTTTATAAGAGCCCAGTTTCAGTATCGAATGCAGACAGAACCATATATCTGTTGGCTATGTGAAAATTGTGTGGAGTTGGAAAGAAAATCTTCCAAGTTTAGCAGTTGAACTTGTCAGGCTGTCATTATAAACAGTTGATGTCTTTTTTTTTTTTTTTTTTTTTTTGGTTTTTGGGCCACACCCGGCGGTGCTCAGGAGTTACTCCTGGCTGTCTGCTCAGAAATAGCTCCTGGCAGGCACGGGGGACCATATGGGACACCGGGATTCGAACTAACCACCTTTGGTCCTGGATCGGCTGCTTGCGAGGCAAACGCCGCTGTGCTATCTCTCCAGGCCCAGTTGATGTCTTTATATACTTGAACATTTTGTTTGCAGACTTCAACACAATCCCTTTTCCCACTCTTTCTTAATTTGGGGGGGGGGCCCACAGTCAGCAGTGCTCAGAAGTTACTTCTGGCCCTACACACAGGAATCATACCCAGTGGTGCTGGGAAAACCATATAGAATGTGGGGGATGAAACTCAGGTTGACTGGATGGGGAAAATAATACCGTATCCAGTGTACTATCGCTCCAAGTCCTTCCCCCTTACTTATAAACATGAGTTAATATTATTTTACCATAATATATATGACTGTGATGTAGCTTTTTACCTTAGAAAATTAGTAAAGATAAACACTTTTTTAGGAAACCACACCCAATAGTTCTCGGGGGTTACTTCTAGCTTGCCCTCAGTAATCACTCATGGCAGGTTCAAGGGATGATATGGGATCCCAAGGATCATACCCATGCTGGCCAAGTGCAAGGCAAGTACCATAGCTGCTATAACGTCTCTTGAAAATATTTCCATTCTAGTCTAGACAAACCTTTGTCAATACTGAGGCTGTGAAGCGCTCTGTCTGTGACCTCAGCCAACTCCTCTGGAGGTTCCTCTGGCTCTTTCCAAACCTGAAAATCCACACCCCACCTTTCTCCTGTCTTGTTTAACCTCCTGGTCCAGCCTAACTTGCCGAGATCCTCCCTCCCACACCGTGTACCGGCCTCTCTGCCTTGTACGCCCTATGTATCCCTTTCACCACTACTTGCTCCCTTCCAGACTGAAATGTAATCACGCTTGTGATTGTCTGCATGAGGTATCTGCCCTCTAGTGAAGCCATGTCTCCCCAGGGCCTTGAACCTCCACTCCTGGGCTTATTTCTAATGATAGAGGTTTGAGCTAGGGAATCCAAGTTAGGCCAGAAATATTATCTTTCTGGAGATCCTTTTGTAGAATTAAAATATAAAATATGTAGGGGCCAGAATGGTGGTGTCTACCTTGCCTGCGCTAGCCTAGAACAGACCACAGTTCGATCCCCCAGCATCCTATATGGAGTGATTTCTGAGCGCATTTCCAGGAGTAACCCCTGAGCAGCACCGGATGTGACCCAAAAACCATAAACAAAGCAAAACAAACACACACACACACACACACACACACACATAATATGTAGGGTCCACGTGTTGGGTGAGTCCTCCCCCAGCATGGCGCTTCTAGTTCCTTTTGTCCAGCAGGTCTGAAGATGCAGGGTAACAGCAGAGAAATAATTCACAAGCAGTCAGTTAAAGTTTCATCGGAGTCCGCTTGCTTTGTTTTTAGCTCAGTCTGCCATGTGCTTTACCTCACGTGTCTTTCTCTGCCATTTTTTGCTGCCTTTTGCTGCCATCTCTATGCATTTTGCTGCTTCTCTCTTCACCTACCCACAGCCAGACTTTTTTATTCTTTATTTATAACACCCTGATCTATCCCAGCTGTGGGCTGATCTGATCATCCAGGTGGGATTAACATCTCAAAAGAAAGTTTAGGCGGTGGCGCTAGAGGTAAGGTGCCTGCCTTGCCTGCGCTAGCCTAGGACGGACCACGGTTCGATCCCCCGGCGTCCCATATGGTCCCCCAAGCCAGGAGCGACTTCTGAGCACATAGCCAGGAGTATTCCCTGAGCGTCACCGGGTGTGGCCCAAAAACAAAAAAAAAAAAAAAAAAAAAGAAAGTTTAGGTAAAAGGACTTTTGGAGAAGGGTTATAGCCTTTGACTTAGCATTCCCTGCCACCATCATTTATTTTCAGTACCACACTTGTAGAGGTTGAGGCCTGTTTCTTTTTCTAGGCTGTGCAAGTCTAAGCACACTGTCATAGCAAGCAAGATCACATCTGGTCAAGATAGAGGATATAAGTGCGTTCAGCAATCTGAGCAATATTGGCCTTTCCTATAATCAGTTGCCTACTACATACTTAGGGCAAAACCAGTAAAATACTGGCTCCATCAAGGAGAGATGAGTATCTGGTGATATCGCTCAGAACAATGTGTTCAGAGTGACCACTGCCTTCTTTCAGAGTCTTCAGGTCCACTGAGTCTGCACAGCTCCTCCCCAGGCATCCACGGTCACTTCCTTCAAGCAAGTCTGCAACTGGTGGTAGGGAATGGGCCACACCTGGCAGTGCTCAGGAGTTACTCCTGGTTCTGCACTCAGGAATTGCTCCTGATGGCCTTGGGGGGGGAGGGGGCAGACCATATGGGATGTCAGGGATTGAACCCAAGTCAACCACATGTAAGGCCTTACTCCAGTATACTATCTACCGGGCCTCTAATTCACTTTTGTTTGTTCGTTTGTTTGTTTTTGGGTCACACCAAGCAGTGCTCAGGGGCTACTCCTGGATCTACACTCAGAAATTTCCCCCAGCAGGCCCGGGGGATCATATGGGATGTCAGGATATGAACCACCATCTTTCTGCATGCAAGGCAAACACCCTACCACTGTGCTATCTCTCTGGCCCTTCTAATTCACTTTTAAAGTTTTTTTATTTGTTTGTTGGTTGGTTTGGTTTGGTTTGATGGCAGTGCTCAGGGTTACTACTGGCTCTGAGGTCAGGAATCGTTCCTGGTAGGCTCATGGGACCACATGGGATGCTGGGGATCAAACCCAGGTAGGGCACGTGCAAGGCAAAGGCACTACTCCCTGTGCTATTGCTATGGTCCCTGTAATTTACCCTTAAGCTCTTAAAAAAGTGCTGAGCTCACTGGCTATTCGAGGTGCAGAAAGCTTTTCCTGTGTTCAGTTTGACCAAACCTCTCCCAACCATGTTCGTAATATAAACACAGCACGTTTCCTGGTCAAAACCTGGTCTGCAATCATTGCTCTGTTGTATTTATTACATAGATGGAGAGGGAAGCTAGGATTCGGACATGCAAATAGCCTCCCTTCCATTCAGATCAGTCTCCAGAATGTATCGCTGAGACTGAGAACCAAGAGAAACTAGGATGAATCAGGCTGCTCGGGTTCCTAGGAAAGTCTAAAGAGTAATTCAGCTCCCTTTCTTGTACTCAACCTTTATTTCAGGACATTGTACTTGAGCTAAGAGCTGCATTCACAAGAGACCGGCATGAGAAATGGACCTCAGTGACAGTTGGCCATTGGAGGAAGGAACCTGGCTGTCTCATGGTGGACTCCATGATTTTGCAAACACCAAAGGGGGTAGGGCTTCTTTTGCTGTTCCTGGTACTCCTTCCTAATACCTTCGCAGGTAGAGCGTTGTGTCTGCCCAAGATGTGCTCAGAATGGACCCAGAACCGTGCACCTTTGTGGAGGTAGCTAGGTAGAGAGGAGAGGAGAGGAGAGGATTGGAGAGGGATGTAGATTAAAATCCCAAAGTCCCTATTTCTAAGCCACGTTCCCTATAGAACATCTCTGTTCTCCCAGGAAAGGGGTCATCCCTGCTGTGTGGGAGATGAGCTCTCACTGAGCAGGTGGGGAGTACCCACAGATCTCTGGGCCCCTGGAGCACAGTCCTGGGCCCCTGGTACATGGTCCTGGGACCCTGAGTGTCTTGTCCCACTCCATGCAGCCACGCTGTGAGGACGGCTGTGGGTCCTAAGATCAGTGCTCTCCTGCCTTGCCCTGTCCCTTCAGGAGATTAGTATAGCTCAGTGCTAAATAATGGTGAGGAGGATCCTCTCCCAGAGTGGAGCTAGAACCCCTCACAGAGTTGTGTCTTCCAACATCTGTGTTTTCCACCTCCCCAGCCCCCCAAATCTAATGGAGAGCCACAGTTAGTGGGAAGTCCAAGATCACTGAGGGAAACACATACACACACAACATTTTCAGCACTATAGCGTCCTTTTGTTTGTTGTATATTCACTAATTTGACCAATAATATTGAGCATCTCCTATGCCAGGGGTTCTCAAACTTTTTAAACAGGGGGCCAGTTCACTGTTCCTCAGACCATTGGAGGGTCTGACTATAGTAAAAACAAAACTTAGGAACAAATTCTTATGCACACTGCATATATCTTATTTTGCAATGAAGAAACAAAACAGATACAAATGCAATATGTGGCCCGCGGGCCATAGCTTGAGGACCACTGTCCTATGCATTAGGTACTGGAAATACAAAGGACAGAATAAGGCACACAGAGATTGCCAGCTTGAAAACAGGGTGACTCACACAGCACCAAATCTTGGCTGCGTTTTGAGCCCACACTAGGGGGCATCTTGCAGTTCAAGTGACCCCCAGAGAGAATGTCAGTCTCAGAAACAGGAGACTTGGATCCCGTCCAGTCAGAACCCAACAGCTGTTCTCTCCAGTTCATTCTTTTCAGGGGTTCCTCACCAGTATCTCCTCATGATACACAAAGGGCAATTGAACGTCCTTAGATGGATAGCTGTGTCGGCTCTCACCTCTCCCTGCCTCTCTAGCTGACCTCCTGCCAGGCAAACTCCTTCTATTGACCTGGCATGCTCTCACACACAGGGGATGCTTTGCCAAAGCTGCTGGCATGGTTGCCTCTACATGCCTCCCTCTGACCCGCCTTTGCTCCTTTCACTTCAGTCTACTCTGGAATCTCTTCTGTCCCTGTGTGTCCAGCCTTCTCTCATCGGAGGCCCCTTAGAACTACCGCACAGTGCACAGACAAAGCCAATAAATAAGCTGAAATGTTCCAGGGCATACACTAGTGTCTGGGGTCTCTGTTGCCACCCCTGAGACTGTTTTGGTAAAACCTCCACCAACCAGCCCATGGGTCTCCCTCTTCTACGCTCCGGCCTTTTTCTGATCTGGTTAATGCCATCTGCCCTGCCTCTGAGCACCAATGTGGGGCTCAAGGGGTTTATATTTCCAGGGAAGTCCAGGAGGTGCCCAGGCTATGGGACCTTGTCCTGAGGGGACACATGGGGTCCTAAAGCCATGTCCTCTGCCGTGGCCTGGGCATCAGGGGGTCCATGGCTGTGAGTCGGGGACAGATCCACACAGTATCTGTTGTGGTATGGGAAAGCCTCCAGGAGGCTACTGAGGAGAAGTCAGCATGTTTGGGGTTAGGCTCAGAATTTCTAGAGAAGAACATCTCCCCCACTCTTGCTTCCTGCACTCCTAAAAATATCCTCATGTAGCTGGGCCAATGGTTTTTCTTTCGGAGGCCTGGAACTCGTTTTCTAAGGAAAATGTTATACAGTACCCGAATATAAAATCTCAGCAGCCCGTTTTGGCCAGAGCTCTTTTGGACAGGCATGCAGAAAGCTGATCGGGTTCCCTTTGCCAGGCGCCATATTAGTGGTGATTTGGTTCAGAGATCCCTTCTGGTTCTCAGCATCCCTTTTTAGTGACTTTGGAAACACTTCTTCTGGTTGTAAATTTACTCTGGCTACTGGTTTAGAATCCTCCTGTCCCCTACTCTTCTCAGCGCTTTTAGCTAGATCAGGTTTTCACTAGGGAAAGGCAGGAGTCTGGGAAACAGAAGGTGACAATGCCAGGTGTGGGGAATGAGGCCCGGCTGCTCCCCTGGGGGTCAGGAGTCAGGAAGCAGCTTCACTCTGGTGCCCCTGCAGGTCCGTGAGAGTTCCGACGATCCGATCAATCGGAAGGAAGGAAGTCTGTTTTTCTGAGCCGCCTTTGTGCCAAGCTCTGCCATGGATGCTATTGTATCACATCCCAAACCTCACTGGAGAGACAGATGAGGAAACGGAGTCTTAGAAAGTCGAAAGAATTCAGTGTGGCATATCCAGCGAATGCTGGAGACCACATCAAACTTGGGTCTCCGGTCCAGGGAGGCTGTGAAAAAGTGATCTGCTTTTTGGCTGGTTTTCGGGGGGGGGGGGGAGCCCAGTGTTTGATATCTCATCTTTCTGGGGCACTTGCACCCTTTCCTGTTTTTCTCACAGGAGAAAGGAAAGATGGGCAGGAACAACAGTACAGTGGGCAGGGCAATTGCCTTGAGCATGGGTATTCAAAGTTCAAATCCCCAGCATCATGTATGGTCTCCTAAGCACCCCTAGGTACGAAGCCAGTTTTAGGCCGAGCACTGCCAGGAGTGACCATCACCCCTCTTAAGTAAGTCCAGGTGATCTGCTATTAATACTCTACTGGCACCTGTGTGAACATCTTGTGGTCTTTCCATGTTAGAAGAGCTCACAGACTGGGCAGGGCTAGAAACTTCTCAAAAACATGAGGTGTTCCAGGGCTTGATCAAACGCAGGTCCTTCTGTCTCCCAACTCAACTGATCTCTCAGGCCACAGCTTCTTTTGCGGGGAGGGGTTTGGGTCACACCCACCAACGCTCAGGGGTTACTCTTGGCTCTGTGCTCAGAAATCGCTCCTGGAAAGCTCGGGGGACCATATAGGATGCTGGGATTCGAACCATGGTCTGTCCTGTGTTGGCTGCATGCAAGGCAAACGCTTTACCGCTGTGCTACCACTATGGCCCCCAAATATATGAACTGTTAGACCAGTATTGCCTTTTATCTCGTACTTTGGACAGGCTGCATTTGCCATTGCTTTCTTTTTTTCTTTCTTTTTTTGTGGGGGGACAACACCTAGTGACTGTTGGTGTACCTAGCTAAAACCCTGAAGTTGGGTGCAAAGACCCTAAGACCCATCCATATCTGGGAGGGGTCTTGGGAACCGGATAATAGGTGTAACTACCTGCAAGACCTCCCATTTCTGGGAGGGGTCTGGAAAAGGATAGATAAACCTCTGAGCCAGGGGATTCGGCTTTTGGCCGTTTCTCTCTTGGCCCGGCTTGGCTTCCTGGCTTTTGGATCTTTGGGCCGCATGGATCCCAAAGGGAAGATGGCTAACAGGAGATAAGATGCAGGGCTAGCAAAATATAGCTGAATGCTTAAAAGGTTGACATAGGCCACACACCTGTGGTGGCTAGGGCATAAATAAAGATGATTCTTCCTGAAGCGTGCGTGTGAGTGATTTCACCTGGGCCTGGAACTCGCCGGCTGCATGGAGGATGCAGAGCCACGTGGGCTGGATGGCATCCTTCACCATCCAGCCCCATCGTTATTTATTTAACACAACAGTGACACTCAGGGGTTATTCCTGGCTATGCTCTCAGAAATCGCTCCTGGCTCAGGGGACCATATAGGATGCCGGGGATCAAACCCAGGTTCATCCTGGGCAGCCACATGCAAGGCAAATACCCTATCTCTGTGCTATCGCTCAGGCCCCATCAGGCCAGAGCTTCTTGGAAAGGCCACTAATGTGAAAGATAAGAAACTCCTCTGCAGCCTAAGAAAATTATATGCAGTTCCTGAAAATGGTTGATTGGTTGGTTGGTATGGTTGGTTCTGTCTGGGATCCTGGGATGATAAGGATTGTGTCTGGAAATTTTCTTTTTTTTCTTTTGGTTTTTGGGTCACACCCGGCGACTGCGGCGGCAGTGACACTCAGCAGTTACTCCTGGCTCTGCACTCAGAAATTACTCCTGCAGGCTTGGGGGACCATATGAAATGCCAGGAATCGAACCCAGGTCTGTCCTAGGTCGGCTGTGTGCAAGGCAAACTCCCTACTGCTGTATTATCACTTTGGTCCTGGAAAAATTCACCGTTTCTTAAGTAGTTTGAATTGAATTTTATTTCATATAAATTTAAAAAATATTTCTACTTGGTCTCAAAACAATTATCTCATAATTTCTTTACTGAAAGCTTTATCTGTTTCATAGTTTTTTATATAAAATCTTTATATAAACACCATGGAAAAATTCACTTTTATCCCCAGAGATTTCTTTAGTGGTTTGGACATCAATTTCAATTGCAACAAATGTTTTTGCCCCTAATCCTCACAAAATATGTTGAAATGTAGGATGCTTTAGAGTAGAGGGTACTTCACAGCAGATTCAATTCACTAAATCAGACACAACTGAGTGTGAGTTGGACATGTATGATTTTTCTCTGCTGAAACTTTTCTCTGCATATTTGTGGAATTCTTTATCTGTGTCTACAAGCACTTTCTAACAGCTTACTGGCTCAATCACAGTTTATTTCATTTGCTATGATGTTGAATGAGGAGTCACACTCAGTAATAAGAATTTTGGGGCTAGGGGGCCAGATGGTCCCCATTTGAGTAAAATACATTGCTTTTGTTCAGATAATTTAATGAGTTGATGCTTGAAAAGTTTTCGAAACCCTAGTTAGCCTTTTACTAAAAGTAATCCTTGGCTTCCTGACAAACTTAATATCGTGTCATCTCTTGGCTTGAATTTCTTTCTGCTCAGGATGTGACTTTTTTTCAGGGGAAATATATTTAACTATTCTTCCCAGAGAGCCTGTTTTTCGCTCACATTTCTCAAATACTTGAAGCAGTTATCTTAGGCTTGGCTTTCATTTAAGGGAAAGAAAGCAATTGTGTTTCCTTCTCCCTTGCACGAAGGAAACTCTATCTGTAAGAGACCCCATCTTTTCCTCTTCTCTCTGCTGACCAAGAGGGCATGTGTCTCTCTGGGAATCCCCAGAGCTCAAGTAACCCAGAAAAGTGATCCAGGACTAGTGGTTGCTCTCTCCAGACCCTTTCCTCCAGGCTGCCCACCCCCTAGGCTGGCAGGGGAGGATGTCTGTCATTCCCAGACAAAACTCCAAGGGACATCTTCTTAGCAGGAGCTCAGCAGCAGGCTGTGCTGAGAAAGATTCATCCAGCACCTGCCATGCATCTGGAGTGCACGGTGTACGGTGCACGGTGCTGTCTGGAATTGTAGCCAAGAATCCCTGGGATCCCACCACGGGATTCAGTGTTGAGAGAGACCAAACTTTCTGGGTCTGGGAAAGAGAGCTCTGGTTACATTTCCCAGAAAACACAAGCAAAGCCTATGCTGTTTGAAGTTTTACTGTTTTTTATTTTTGTTTTTGTTTTTTTGGGTTTTTCGGACCACACCCGTTTGATGCTCAGGGGTTACTCCTGGCTAAGTGATCAGAAATTGCCCCTGGCTTGCAGGAACCACATGGGACTCGGGGGGGGGGGGGATCGAACCGAGGTCCTTCCTTGCTTACAAGGCAGACACCTTACCCCTAGCGCCACCTCACCGGCCCCGAAATTTTACTGTTTTCTAACAGTTAAGACTTTTTTCTATGATTTTGCATACATTTCCTTCCCCACTAAACAGAAATCATCATGTCTCTACTGATGATTGGAATTGGATCAAGCTTTCCATTTGAAACTGATTACCTTTCATTTGTATCCAAAATATTATATCTAACTTGCTCAGAGATACATCATTCCTATACATTTTCATATATTGAATATATGAATGTTGAATTGTACTTCAAAATCATTACTGGGCACATAAATAGCTATGGATAGCTTTTTATTTTAAACTTTTTTTAATTGATTAATTGATTTTGGGGCCACAGCCAGTGGTGATCAGGGGCTGCTCCTGGCCCTGCACCAAGAAATTGCCTCTGGCAGGCTGGGGGACCATATGGGATGCCGGGAATAAAACCAGGTCCCTCTAGATTTGCAAAGCAAATGTCCTACCGCTGTGCTATCTCTCCAGCCCCAAACTATTCTACCCTTATGTCTATGCTTTTCTAATCAGTTTTAGCTGGGTGATGGCAGAGAAAAGTTGGAGAATTTCGATTTTATCAAAGTTGCAGCTTTTTGTTTGATTTTGTTTTTGCAATTTGTAAATCCAGCTGTCCTTGGGATTTACTCCAAGTTCTACATTCAGGGATGATTCCTGGTGGCCTCAGAAACCACATAGGATGCCAGTATTAAACCTAGGTAGAATGTGTGCAAGGCAAGCGTCTTACCTCTATGTTGTATTTCCAAGTAAGCAACATGAACACAAAGAGAGGGGCTGGAGTAAGTACAGAAGGTAAAGTGCTTGCCTTGCATGCACCTGTCATGGGGTTTGATCCTGGCATTCCATATGTTCCCCCATGCAGTGCAGAAGTGATTCCTGAGTGAAGAGCCAAGAGTAAACCCCTGAGCATTGCTGGGTGTGACATCAAAACAAAACAAGATAATGGAGAAAATAAGCTGGAAATGTAGGAGAAAGCGGTGGGAGAGGGCAATGTTTGCCACTGGGGGTAAACTGGTCTCATAGTGTGGTCAAGGAGTTGGCAGTTGGAGATCAAGGGAGAGAAGGAAACAGCAAAGCTGAAAGACAAGCTATGAGATGAATTCACTAGTTAGACGTGAAAGTAAGAATATAATGGGAATGGCATTGGGAAAACAATAGTAGGGATGGGAGGGAGCATTCACAAGATCCAGGGAGACTTGAGACTGTTACCAGTCAGTCTCTTTCTTGGGCTGTGAGACTCAGGCAGCTGCTTTTTCTCCTCCAGGGCCATTTGCAAACCAAAAACTCACAGTGGAGAGTCCAGGCCTGGCTAAGCATTGGCAGAATGAAAACACACTGGCACAAATTAAGGGCCCTGGGGCTATCCTGGGGGGCTGACCACTGAGCAGAGAAGCCTCTGCCCCACAGGCTGCTCAGATTGTTCTTTCAATTGGCTCCTTCCTCTCTCTGCTCCTCAGCATCAAAGTGGGGCACATGCTAACTCTCTTTCTCTGTCTCTGTGTATCTGTCTCTCCATGTCTCTGACTCTGTGTCTCTGTCTCTCTCTCTCTCTCCCCCACCTTGCCCCAAAGTTCAGGGCCCTCCCAAATAGTCAGCCAGCCAAGCATAAATACATAAATACGTCACAGAGCTGGTTACTCAGGCCAGAGCCAGAGTGACCATTCTGACCTAATGCCAGTTCCTGTGGCCCCCAGGGCAAAGCGAGTACCTTCCTGCACTGTGGCAAGGAACTGCTGGGTCTTCGTGCACAACCGAGAGGCCTGTGTGCTCTTTACACGCTCACACATGAGCATATGCATACTCACTGTGCACGCTACACCATCAGTCTCACACACTTGTTCACAGACACTCACATGTATCCACATGAACACACAGGCGCTCACACACCCAAATACACACATTCCCCAACTCTGTTTCTGTCTGTCTCTCATGAACCACAATGTTTGCATCTCTATGTGGCAACTCCCAGAAGCCATTGAACTCTAGCTTCAGTTTTCCCCATCAGAGAACCCTGCTTGAGCCATGAACCCCTGTTGTGCTGGAGCAGGAACTGGGGTCCCCATGGGCTTGGACCAGCCCTTGTACCCTGTGCCCTAAGCACCCTGAGCACCATCAGCGTCACCTAGCAACAGGGGAGGAGGGATGTCAGATCTCAGACGCTGTGCTGTGCCTGGAAACTCCAGGGGAACTCAGAGGAAAGAATACTCCAGCCATTGGGGGTGCTCCAGGACGGTGCTCTGGGCCCGGGGATGGGGCCTGAGGTTTCTAGAGTGCATATGCCTGGACCTGATCCTGGGTCCCAGGGGGGTGGCGGCTGACAATGACACCTGTAATGGCCCTTCTGTTCTTCCTCCTCAGAGGCCGACTACCCTGATGCCTGCGCACCTGCCCACCCCAAGGATTGTGGTGAGTCGGCCCTTGGGACACGGTCCATCAGCCAGTCAGCCCCTAAGTCAGTCAACCCATCAATGTCACTGGGTCAGCCAGTCTTTCAGTCCCGTGTCACCCCATCAGTCAGTAAGCCGGCCAGTAAGCGACTCATCAGCCTGTATGTCCCTCACCCCAGGCTCCTGGCAGGCCAGGAGGTGGAGAGCTGCAGACCCCGTACCAACTGCCCAGATGCGGAGGGTACATGTGGGCTATAGGCATGTAGGCATGCAGAGGACACTGGGAGAGCAAGGTGGGAGCCCACGAGTTATGCTCCATTTCACCCTAGTGAGGGCTGAAGCTGGAACTTGGTCCTGCCGAGTGAGGTCAGTGGATGCTGAGAACTGCTTCATGTCCCCCTTTTCGGGAATCCAGCTGCCAAAGTACTCTGGTTATCTGCAGATCTGCAGCTTACCCCATTGGTTTGCAGGGTGTTGGCTGCTTCCGTACAGAGGGAAGCACTCAGCCCTGCTGGGTGGACACAGAACTGAGGACACCAGTGCCCTGTGGACTCTCAGAGTAGAGTGCAGGCCAGAGAGACAGAACAACTGATAAGGAAGGCACTTGCCTTGCACGCAGCCCACCAGCACCACCCACCAGCAGGCATGACCCCAGAGCACTAACAGTTATGGCCCCAAAATAAAACAAAGAGTAGAGTGTGACCGCGTCCCTCCAACCACTGCCTAAGTCCAGCCCCTTTTGCGGGTATGGGAGCAACTTGACTGTGGCCCCAGCTCTGAGCCACCCTTCAAGGGTCAGGGCCATTACGCCAAGCCAACGTCAATGCCTCCACCCTGGGAAGCCTTTCCTGCTGTCCTCCTCCCTCAGAAAGAAGGAGAGTATGTTCACCCAGATGAACTCTCCTCAGAATAACTGACAGTGGAAAGTCCAGTTCCTTTGGCAGGAAACCTCACCCCGACCACAGGGTGGGGTCCGGCCTCCCAGCTCTGACAAAGCAATCACAGAGAAGCCCTCATTTCTTAGGGTCCCCTTAGTCTGGGCATCTCACTCCCATGATTATTCTTATTGGGTCTGTTTGCTCATTTCATCTTCAAAACAGCTCCATGAAATAGTTGTTTCAGAAACTCTGAGAATTTAAATTATCTGATGCCAAGCAGCCACTTAGATGCAAAGATGAATATATTTAAAATATAATCTCTGGGCCCGGAGAGATAGCACAGTGGCATTTGCCTTGCAAGCAGCCGATCCAGGACAAAAGGTGGTTGGTTCGAATCCCGGTGTCCCATATGGTCTCCCGTGCCTGCCAGGAGCTATTTTTGAGCAGACAGCCAGGAGTAACCCCTGAGCACCACCGGGTGTGGCCCAAAAACCAAAAATAAAAAATAAAATAAAATATAATCTCTGAGGCCAGAGTGGTAGAACAGTGCAAGAGCATTTGCCTTACACACAGCTGACCCAGGATGGACCTTTGTTTGGTCCCGGAATCTCATATGGTTCCCCGAGCCAGGAGCAATTTCTGAGTGCAGAGCCAGAAGTAACCCCTGAGTACTGCACTGTACTGCTGGGTGTGGCTTCATAACCAACCTGAAAGTCTTGGGATGGAGAATACCTGAGTTGGTATTCCTGGCTCTGTTCTCAGAAATTTCTCCTGGCAGGAAAGGGGGGACCATATGGGATGCCAGGATTTAAACTTCTTGAATGTGTCTGTCCTGAATTGGCTGTGTGCAAGGCAAATGCCCAACTGCTGTGCTATCTCTCCGGCCCCGATTGGTACAAATGTGTTGAATAAGGAAAACGATAAGTTCTCAAACCTATAGGTATACATGTATAATATTGAAACCACCAAATAATGATAAATACTTTCCAAAGGAATTTTTCCATAAATAGGGTCTGAGGCGACAACCAGACACTCCCTGTCCTGACTTCTAAAAATCCTTCTGCCTTCCTGCCCTATATTGCGACTAGGGACCCTGGGACAGGAAACTTCAGTGGCTTCCTGATAGTGCCAAGGCTCATCCTAAAGGAACTGAGGCCTTGGTGGAGGCATAACTTGGAGTAGAGTAGCAGAAACCTGCAGGGGGCACGTATATTCGCTCCTCATATTTATTTGTGAAGTGATATATGTCTAGTTCAGAAAGTGACATTATATTTCAGGGTGTTCTTGGAGAAAAAAGAGAACATGGAAGGAAGGAAGGAAAGTAACCAAAAATTATGAGGGAGAAATAATTATTTATATTGAGGAAGAAAAGAAAGGAAGAATGTAGGGATAAAGAAACTCAATAATCTCTCTCTCTCTCTCTCTCACACACACACACACACACACACACACATAGCATTGCCTTGCCTTGCCTTGCTAGAAAGACATTTTACCAGGAACATGTAGGACTATGTCCTTCATTTCTAAATAGTAAACACAGTGGCCCCAAACCAACATTGCATCATCTGTCAGGACCACCAGAATCTAGGTCTGACTTTTCAGCTTGCTCTGCTCAAACATATGACTGGCTGTGGCATCACGTTCTTCCTGCGTAGCAGATCTTTCTGGAATATGTCATGTTTCACTTTGCTCCTCTTACACAATTTTTGCCCAGAATGAGTGCATACTGTTCTATGCTTCTTGTCATCATACCTTTCCTTCCCCACACCTCCCTCCAATCTTCCCTTCTCCCTCATCTCCTTCTCTCCATGCGTCCACTATTTCCCTCTGACTCTTCCTTTTTTCTCCTCTTGCTCCTTCCTTTTCTCTTTCATCTGAAGTTGGAATATTGAATAGACTGGGCCTGGGGCTGGAGAAATAGCACAGCAGTAAGGCATTTGCTTTACACACGGCTGACCCAGGGCGGATCCGGATTCAATTCCCAGCATCCCATATGGTCCCCTACCTGCTAGGAATGATTTCTGAATAAATTTCAGGAGTAAATCCTGAGTGCCACCGGATATGGTCCAAAAACAAAACAAAACAAAACAAAACCAGAAAAAAAAAAGAAAAGAAAGACTGGGCCTGCCTTCCTAGGACCCACGACAGAATGTATGTGCTGTGGATCATTCTTTCTATCAAGTGCTTGGGTCTTACTATCTCAAATCCCTGCTCTCTCTGCCTCCTGCTGTTTCATGGTCCTGCTGTCTGATACTGACCTCTCCAAGTCTGAAGGCAGGGACCCTCCACACAGAGTACATAGGGGCTTTTTTTTCTGTCAAGTCCATGTCTGATTACTCTAATTTTTTCCTCCCTGTGTACAGTAAACACCCAAGTCTGGAGCTGACAAAATTACTGTCTGTCTGGTGGTGAAGTTATTTTCATGCTCTACTCAGAGGGTTGCAGACCCAAGGAAGCCGGCTATTAAACATGCTTTTAGATCACTGGTCAACAGTAAATCTCTCAGGGGCATTTCAGTCTCTTGAGCAAACAGAGAACAGGCTTGTTCTCAAGCCCATGTCCTGCCATGAACATGCATCTCACTTGCTTACCTCTATCTTTGCTTGCCCATATTCTCTCTCTAGAACATGGATTTCTCTTTTTCTGTCCCCTCATGTCTTTCTAGGCAAGTTTTACTCAAGAAGAAGTATCTTGAGGAAGGAAAATAGGAAGGAAGGAAGGAAGGAAGGAAGGAAGGAAGGAAGGAAGGAAGGAAGGAAGGAAGGAAGGAAGGAAGGAAAGAACATACTTTTACTATGCCATTCTACAGCATTTTTTCTTTTTCTTTATTTCTTTCTCTTCCTTCCTCCCTTCCTTCTTTCCTTCCCTTTTCTTTCCTTTTTCTCTTTCCCTCGTCTGGTAGTGCTGAGGGTTTACTCCCAACTCTGCACTCACTGGCAGACCCAGAGTTGCCAGATACCGAACCTGGGTTTCTGCATGCAAGGCAAGTGCCCAGCATACTGTACGATCCTCCCAGTCCCTCTGTTTTCTTTTTGAAAATAACCCCTAATGGACCAGAGAGATAGCACAGCATTTGCCTTGCGAGCGACCCAGAACCGATGGGAGTTCAAATCCAGGCATCCCATAGGATCCCCATGCCTGCCAGGAGTGATTTTTGAGCAGAGAGCCAGGTGAGCTCTCTTTTTGAGCGCTGCCAGGCGTGGCCCAAAACAAAAATGAACAAAAACAGAAAATAACCCCCAAATAGTTTCATATGGTCATCAAATTGTGCCTTAATATTTTTTAGCATAATGGGGAGATATCAGACCTCTCAATTGCACCTTGATATCACTCTTCCTCCATCTTAATCTTATTCCACGAATCAGCACCCAATGGGCAAGATAACCTAGTTGCTTTGGATTTACCGAAGATACATGGTAGAGCGCATTTCACCCCGTTTTGTCTAGAGGGGGCAGCTGAAGATACTTTCCTTGTTGGCCTGGGGGTTTATCACGAAGGATCTACTAGTAATATCCTCCAAAACAAAGAATGTCAACAGAACAGTGTCTAGCTAGTTAGTGTATTAGAAATGAAAACTCATAAACTGACCCAGGCTATTGGGTTGCTGAAACGGCTGTTGTTTAAGAGCCCCGTTTGTTTGCATTTCAGCTGGTGGCTGCTCCCAGTGCCCAGGACAATAGTGGGTGGGTGTTATTGAACTGCTGTGTCCAAAGAAGGAAAAGGGACATCAGCATATTTATCTCAAGTCCCCCAGCTAGGTCAGAGGCAGGTGGGAGTCTACCCCGCCATCTGACTCTAAGGCCAGTATTTTGTTGGTTTTTGGTTTCTGTTTTGGAGACACACCCAATGATGCTCTACACTTAGGAATTACATCTGGCAATGCTCGAGGAGCCCTATGGGATTCCATGGGATCAAACCCCGGTCAACTGTGTGCATGGCAAACACTCTCCCCCTGTATTATCATTCTGACCCCTGAAGACAGTATTTTAAATATTAACTTTCTCCCCCATTAAAAACTGTCATTGGCAGTTTGGGAAAGAATGGGTCTGGCTATACTTTAGTAGGAGTTAATGGGTCCCCTCTCTCTGCCCTCAAGGAAAGGGAACCACTTAGGAACCAGCTCAGCTAACCCAGGAGTCTTGCCCACACTGCAAGCTGGAGGTACAACCAAGGAGCTATGAAACAGGCCTGGAAGGCAAGCCTGAAGCAGGTGCCTGGTTTTGGAAAATGTAGGGGTCTGTCCCATCTCAGCCTGCACTGATGGAAGAAGCAGAGGGGAGCTCTGGGAGGGGCCGTGGGTGCTGCCCTTCCTGTGGCCTGGCCCTGCCTGGTCACATGATTCCCCCTGACCTTTCCCCCTTTCCCGTACAAGACCAGAGCTGCTCTGCTCCCAAGCTGGCCTGGCTTTTGACTGGGCTTCTCTTGTCAGCTCAATGGCAGAACTGTGCATGTGCTGAAGGAGCACCCTCCCCCAGCCCTTCCTTTGCGAGGTTGGGGAAGGCCCAGTCTGTGAACCAAAGCCCAGGGCTGGGGGGGGAGGGCTTCAAATGAGACTTCAGTGTACTAGAAGCAAGTAGAACATCTGCTAAGCTGCCTGGAATCTCCATCCCTTGGCCTCATTCCTGAAGACCTGACCCGGGAAGCCCCCTGGCGTGTCTTTCAGTCCTTTGCTTGCACACCAGGATGTTCAGGCCTGATGATAGGCCCCATTCCAGGGCAGCAGAGAAGGGCCCTGAGGAGCTTGAGAGAGATCAGCATTTTAACAAAAAATGCGATTTCCAGGGGCCAGAGAGAGCATAGCAGTAGGACGTTTGCCTTGCACGCGGCCAACCTGGGATGGACCCAGGTTGATTCCCGACATCCCATATGGTCCCCTGAGCCTGCCAGGAGCGATTTCTGAGTACAGAGCCAGGAGTAACCCTTGAGTGCCACCGGGTGTGACCCCCCTCCCAAAGAAAAAGAAAAGAATGTGATTTCCTGTTATTTCAAGTCACTAGAGAGAAAGGTTTTCTCCTTTTTTTTTTTTTTTTTTTTTTTTTTTTTGTTTTTGGGCCACACCCAGCGGTGCTCAGGGGTTACTCCTGGCTGTCTGCTCAGAAATAGCTCCTGGCAGGCACTGGGGACCATATGGGACACCGGGATTCGAACCAACCACCTTAGGTCCTGGATCGGCTGCTTGCAAGGCAAATGCCTATGTGCTATTTCTCCGGGCCCAGGTTTTCTCCTTTTTATCCTCCTTCATTCCTCTCCTCCCTCTGTCCTTCATTTTATCCTTCCTCCCTCACTCCCTCACTTCCTTCCTTCCTTCCTTCCTTCCTTCCTTCCTTCCTTCCTTCCTTCCTTCCTTCCTTCCTTCCTTCCTGCCTTCCTCCCTCCCTCCCTCCCTCCCTCCCTCCCTCCCTCCCTCCCTCCCTCCCTCCCTCCCTCTCCTTTTCCCATGCTTCTCTCCTGGAGATGGAATCCAGACCTTATGCTTACAATCTACTCTCTTCTCTCTTTCACCCGTTTCAGTAGAGGCTGAAGTGCAGGATTAGCCCTTCCTGGGGGGGCAGCACCAGGGGTGGGGCCAGAGCCAGGCCTTCCTGCAGGCACCCCCTCCCTTTCCTCTGTGCTTGTGGGGAATGCCTGACCCACATCGGAACCACTCACTTTCACAGTCCCTGAAATCCTGTCCTTCCCTCCAGAGCCTCCCAAGCAGGCCTGGGTCACCCTGGTGCAGAGAGTAAGTCTTGAGGTTCAAAGATCTCTAGCCACTGCCTCTCTGTGCCCCCACACTGCTCAGGCTTGCTCCAGCCCCACTGTGGCACTGTGGCCATGGGTGCTCTCTGTGCCCCCTTGCTCATAGAATCTGAAGTTTTAGACTCATACGTTGGCTCCTGAGCGGTATTTGCAGACATACTGAAAGTGGGAACTTCGGTTCCTATTTTTGACTGGGGGGAAAGTGAGGTGCATGGCAGGACTGGTCCTGTGTGTTACTCTTAGTACCCAGGGAAGATTCTAAGTGGCCCTCCTGAGTGGTGGATGGTGGGGCCTGTCCCTCTGTGGGAAAACTGGGATCTATAACCACGAGGGAGTGACCATCTCAAGGAGCCTCCCCACAGTGCTTTTTCCTCCAGACCCCTGGCCCCATTTCGACCCCCACACTCCCACCCCGCCTCCGGAAATGCATCCTCACAGCTTCATCTCTCAGAGACAGCCCCTTCCCGGCCTCTACCCAGCCCTCTGCCCCTAGCCAGACCCTGCTGGCCGGGCCTTCCCTCCCAGAGAGTGGGCACGCTTCAGGATCAAGTCTCCTGCGCCCACTTTGCTTTCTGGTTTTTCTGCCTGTGGACCTTTCCTGCTCCAGCTGTGCGTGGGCGAGGGGAACTCCGGGGCCGACCATGGACATGCACGGAGTAGGGGAGGAGAACCCCGGGGTCACCCGAGGTGAAAGGGTGGACTCTGCGTTTTTGCGCGCGCTCCTGCGGTGGGTACCCGGGACCCAGACAGTGGTTCTGTGTCTAGGGGGGCAGTGTTGGGACTCGTGGACAGCTGTGTGGGTGCGGATGGGGAGGCAGGCCCGTGTCCTGGGGTGCAGGGGAGCCTTCTCCCTAGAAGTCCCGGAGTAGAGCTGGCCTTGGGGCGCAGCGCAGAGCCAGGCGCGCGGGTTTGGAGATGCCTGTCCTTCCTTCCCCGTTGCCGGCGGTGGAGACACTCCGGAGTTGGGGCGCACTAGGGCCCCGCGGCGAGGCGAGGCGAGGCGATCAGGCGGGGTGTAGGGTTACAGGCCGGGCGGGGACGGGGACCCCCCTTCCCGGGTGTCGGGTTTCCGGGCCCCCGAGTGGCGAGAGCGCGCGGGGCGCGGAGCAGCGGCCGCCGCGTGGAGCGCCCCAAGGGAACAGGGCGGACCCCAAGGCGCTGCCCCGCCCCGGCCAGGCCCGGGACGAGCCATGGTGGCCTCATGTGGCGGCCAGCGCCGCGCCGGGGAGCGTGCGAGCCCGTGGGGAGAGGTAACGGTGCGCGCGCGCGGGTGGGCGCAAGGCGCACCCCGCTCCCTCCTGCCAGGACTGGGCCCTGCGCGCCCCACTCGTCCCCAACTGCCAGTGGGGTTTGCCCAGAGGCGCTCGGACCCTCCTAGGCCGGGCTGGGGGCGGGCCGGGACCCCGAAGCTCCACCGTCCTTTGTTCTCTTCTCTCCAAGACAAGTTTCTTGGACCCGCCCGACCCGGGCACTGGGCACCGGACCCCCACCCCGGCCTGCTGGAGGCCTGGAAAAGCCCTTGCCTTGCTTGCGTCTTGGGGTGGCTGGAGTGCATTTAGGGTGGGCTTGGGGGAGTGGGCACAACTTTGCTTCTCCAGAGATGGGGCGCTGCTGGTGGGGGGAGCTGACAGCCAGCCAGCCGCGCCCACCGCTGGCCCCTTGCTCGCCACCACGCCTTGCGCACGGGACGGCACGGGACGGGATGGGGGAATGTCCCCCCACTTTTGTGCCAAGTCTTTCTAGAGCTCGTCTGGGCCTGGTTTGGGGAGGGGTTCGTCATCCCCAAAGTGGAGAGATTCCTGGAGGTCCTCCCCCTCTCCCCAGCTGCCCCTCCGGGGATGCGCCCCTGGAGCGGGGAGGAGGGGTCCTCAACCTTCCACGGTACTTTTTTTCTTTTCTTGCTGCTAGCCATCACCCAGCCCCGACCCGACCCGAGGGATATTTATAGCCGCTATTCCCCCCCAAACGTCCTTCCTTTTCGGGAAGCGGGAAAGGCGGCTGGCCGGAATGGAACGGGACGGAATGGAACGCAGGCCCGGCCTCGCTCCTGTCCCGTCCTGTCCTGAGCCCTGAGCGCTCAGCGCCCTGGGGCCTGGCTAGGAGTTGAGGTTCCAAGCCTCGCCGCACCCCCCTTGACTGCTCAGACCCGATCCCCGACCCTGGGCCTCATCTGTCGGTGCACCTGGCTGCTCTCCACGCGCCTGACTGTCCCCACTCCTGACTGTCGCGATTCTCTCTCCTGACTGCCCCACAATTGCTGTCTCTGCTCCCCTGTCCCCACTCCTGGCTGTCCTCCTCCTTCCTAGCAGGCTCCCTTGGAAGTGGCCCAGGTTGATGATTCCGGGCATCTCTGGAACTGACTTTTCCTGCCAGGCTGCTGAGCTCTTGCTATTCTAGGCCTGAAAGGGGGCTGGGTCCCCCTGGAAGGCAAGGGAGGACTTGGAGAAGGTTCTGCTCTCTGTGTTGGGGTGTGGATCCATGGGCACCAAGTGCCCTTCTAGAAGGCATCCTATTTCTTTTTTTCTGGCCACACCCAGCAGTATTTAGAGGTTACTCCTGGCAGGGTCTGGGGGGACCCTCTGTGGTGCTGGACTGAACTGAACTGGGGTCAGCCGTGTGCAAGGTAAACTCCTTCCTCACTGTCCTACCTCTTGGGCTCAGGACCCTCTACTCCTCAGCCCTGTAAGGAATGAAGGAATGGGAGCCGCACTTCTTTTATTCCTTGGAAGTACTGAGATACAATGCTGCTGCTCGTGGGGTGGGAGTACGAATGTTTGGAAGGTCTCATGGGGATCAGGCAGTTTAACTGCATCTTTTCATGCTTTTCCTGGATGCTGGTGGAGGCAGTTCCACTAGCATGAGACTGGAAAGACTGTCACTAGTGCACAGACATAGAAATATGGATGACTCTGTGTGAAGGCTGTGTTCAGCAGCGGGGGTCTCCTGGGCCACCACCATCCCCAAGGCCTGTAGCAAGCGGCTAAGATGTTTGAGGCTTGTCCCACAGCTGAGGGAACCTGGGCACACAGGGCCCCATTAATGGAAATTCGTGCACACTCTGTGGCCCCATGCACCTGGGTGCCTGCACTGTTGGTGCAGGTGGTCTGAAAATGATGGCAGGCCATAAAATCCTTCTCAAAGATGGAGATACCACGAACGAGGCATTGTTGGTGGAAATCATGACAATCTGAGGGGTTTTCTAAGGTGATGAATGAGATGAAGGGACTACTGTAAGACCTTTCGGTTGTTCTGATATGCATGATTCTCCTCAAAATATTGATATTGATATGAGAGCCGGAGCAATAGCACAGCGGTAGGGCATTTGCCTTGCATGTGGACAACCCAAGACGGACCCCAGTTTGATTCCAGCATCCCATATGGTTCCCTGAGCCTGCCAGGAGTAATTTCTGAGCCAGGAGTAACCCCTCAACGCTGCCGGATGTGACCCAAGCCCCCCCAAATATTATATGATACCTGCATTTTCAATGCATATGGAAGCTCAGGACAAGACACTAAGAGCAGTGTTTGGAATTATTTTCTCCTCATGTGTTTTCATTTGGTCGGTTCTCACATTCCTAGGTCTCAGCTTCACTCAGTGACGGAACCCTTGAAAGAAAAAAACAACGGGGTGGTGTGGAGGGCAAGGAGAAAGGGCCAAGTTAATTATAAGGTTTGCTGGGAATAGCACGATGTGGCTGAAGGTTCTGCTTGTTGGCTCTGCATTTGAAAACATTTTGGCTTTCTTTCATTTTGCTGGTTTGACTGTGTTTTGTCTTGGAGGAAGACAGTCCTTCAAGTTCCATCCCAGTTAGGCTCCCAGTGAGGGGCTGTGTGTGGCCCCCTGTGCCCTGAATGGTGAGAGAGGTCCCTTGGCCTTGGCCCAGGTGAAATTTGTGGCAGATTCATCTGGGCACTGTGAGCGGGGACTCCCAATCTCCCTGAGACTCTCCTTCAGGCTTTGGCTCTCCTTCCACTGCAGGTGCTGGGGGAAAAAAATAAATAAATAAAAATTTCATGTGTGTCTCTATATCTGTCTTTGGGGTCTCTCTGGGCCGCATTGAGTCTTGTTTCCTTTTTCAGTCTGTTTCGTCTTCAAATAAAATGACTGTGATTCACTCTCCGAATTTTAGTTATGGAATGATTGTAGCGTCATAGAAAGTTGCGAAAATGGTCGAGAGGTCCTGCGAGCTCTACCCAGCCTCCCCAGGTAGCATCTTTCATGAATGCGATAAAGAGGTAGGGGCAGGACTTGGCACTGGCTCCATCCCAGATGTCCTGTGTGTGTGTGTTTGTATGTGAGCATCGAGTGCACATGTGTGTGGGGGTATATGTCTGAATATGTGTGTGAGTGTATGTATTTATATGTGGATATGTGTATGAATTTTTGTGTATATTTATGAGAGTTTGTGCATTAGTATATATATGGATTTGTGGAGCTATGTCTGAGTAAATGTATGTAAATGCATGGATTTGTGTATCCTGCTCGCTGGTCTGCTAGGGGCTGCGTCTCCCCTCTTGTCTGGAGGAGACGCACTCAGCAAGGCAGAGTTCCTGGGTGGCTGCTTTGGCTATGGAGTCCATGGCCCAGGTGAGCAGAGGTTTGTTTGACTGTTTGCAGAGCTAGCAAAGGGCCTGGGTTGTTTCCATCCAGGGCCCCTCTCAATTGGAGTTCCCTTGAATCTAAATGTACGTCTGGTTTTGGTGTCCACGTAAGTTTAGTTTCTCTGCGGGAAACAACCAGGAGTGTGACTGCCAGACTGGATGATGCGTGAACTTGGTTTTCTAAAGAAATGCAAGAGCACTTTTTCAGAGTCCCCCTGCTATATTGGCTATCCCGGTCAGCCTGTGGTATTGTAGAGAGATGCAGTTTCTCTGTGTCCTTATGGGGATTTGTTTATTATTTCTACCCCTAAAGCTGCCCTAGCTCAGGGAGGTTTCGGTTCGTCATTTGTAGATGTCTTCTGCGTGCATTCTAACTAGCGCATTTCTTTTTATTTATCAGCTTCGGTATTAAACTTTGAGAATCCTTGATAGATTCAGGACATGAGCCATTTGCCACACATGTAGTTTGCTGTCACACATGTGGTTTACACGTGTGTAGGTTTTCCAGTCGGTGGCCTGTTTTGTTTTGTTTTGTTTTGTTTTTTGCTAAGTGGATGAGTGAACCATTCTGCCTTTGCTGTTCGCCAGATTCACAGACCCTTGGCCCACTGTAACTTGTTGGCCTTCTAAGGCGTACAAACAATCCCACGAGTCTCAGGTGTTGGGAAATGCCTCTTAAACTCTGTGGAATGCGAAAGAGCAGTCAGAAGTGCCTCCACACACGTGCCTCGGCTGTACTGCCCTTTGCTTTGCTATTCTTGTGTTGAGGTAAGAAAAGGGAGACTGGGCCGGAGAGATAGCAAGGAGGGGGGCCGGGTAGGTGGCGCTGGAGGTAAGGTGTCTGCCTTGCAAGCGCTAGCCAAGGAAGGACCGCGGTTCGATCCCCCGGCGTCCCATATGGTCCCCCCAAGCCAGGGGCGATTTCTGAGCACATAGCCAGGAGTAACCCCTGAGCGTCAAATGGGTGTGGCCCAAAAACCAAAAAACAAAAACAAAAAAAAAAAAGCAAGGAGGGAAGGCATTTGCCTTGCATGCAGAAGGATGATGGTTCAAATCCTGGCATCCCATATGGTCCCCAGAGTCTGCCAGGAGCAATTTCTGAGCATAGAGCCAGGAGTAACCCCTGAGCGCTGCCGGGTGTGACCCAAAAACCAAAAAAGAAAAAGAAAAGGGAGACCACAGAACCCCATCTCCAGACATGTGAGGATGACTGGAGGGACTGCCAAGGCCCCGGCTTGCTTCCTCTGCCTCTTTCCCAGTAGCCACAAGGCTGCTGACTCAGAGCAGTCATCCACCGCAGGTCCATGACCAGTGGAGCTCTGCAGAGCAGACGTACTAGCCACCACTGTGCTTATGACCAGGACCCTCAGGCTGGTGGTGTCCAGTGTAGGCGTGGGCCTACAAGTGTAGAAGGTGGAAGAGCACTGTCTTGAAGAACTCTTGGGGCATTGATGGCTGAGTGAGCTTTGAGTTCCGGGTTGGTCCAGCATTGACTGTGAATATGGTAGGCATTTCCAGATTGAATTAGATATATCTGGTACCAACATTTCAGTGTCAGATCTTTTAAAAATAGTGATGTGATGGAGCTGGAGTGGTGGCGCAGGCAATAAGGCGCTAACCTAGGACGGACCACGGTTCCATCCCCTGGCATCCCATAGGGTCCCCCCAAGCCAGAGGCAATTTCTGAGCACTTAGCCAGGAATAACAAACCAGGTTATTCCTGGTTTGTCTTTGTTATTGGGTGTGGCCCAAAAACAAACAAACAAACAAAAATAGTGATTTGGGGGCCAGAGAGATAGCACAGTGGTAGGGTGTTTGCCTTGCCCGAGGCCAACCCAGGATTAATGGTGGCTCAATTCCCGGCATACCATTCTGCGATTTCTGAGCGCAGAGCCAGGAGTAACCCCTGAGCACCACTGGGTATCGCCCAAAAGCCAAAAATAAATAAATAAATAAACAAACAAACAAACAAATAAATAGAAGGGGAATGTGTTGGGGTCAGAGCAATAGTGCATAGGGCATTTGCCTTGCACATTGCTGACCCTCAGGGTTTGTTCTCTGGCATACTATATAATCCCCTCTTAGCACCACCAAAAGTGGTTCCCGAGGGCAGAGACAGGAGTAACTCCCGAGCACTTTTGAGTGTGACCTAGAAATAAAAAAATATATTAAAATAGGGATGTGTTGGGGCTGGAGTAATAGTACAGCACATAGGCCATTTGCCTTGCACGCCGCTGACCAGGTTCAATTTTCAGCATCCTATATGGTACCCCCGAGAACCTCTAGGAGTTATTTCTGAGTGCAGAGCCAGGAGGAACCCTTAAGTGTCGTTGGGTGTGGCAGAAAAGAGCATATGGTACTGAGGATCCCGAAAAGCCTCCCTGTCTCCCTGACCCCCCTCTTGTCTCCACCAGTGGCTCCCTGGGTACTGGAGCCTGTCTGCTCTGCCTCCCAGGTTCTCACAGGACCTGGGTCCCTCTGGCCCCTCCTCTCAGGCTCGAGGCCTGGCTGCTCCCTTCACCTGGGGGTCAAGTCCTTACCAGGGTCTGTCCTCAGACTCTGAGGCCAGGTCAGTGAGTTTCTCATCTCCAAAGCACAAGGGACAATGGGGTCTGTGGGGTCCATTCCTGGTGGGCCGGGAAAGTAGGGATGGTGGGATCACTGCTGGTGGGGCTGAGGAGCGCTACCGCTGCCCCAGCCCTTGTCTCCCTCTCCTCAGGTCGCCTCTGCTCCCTTTCCAGTGCTCCCTGGTTTGTCTCTACTGTGTTATATCTGCATCTTCGTCTTGCGTGGGGGTGAGGTCATCCAGTGCTGGTCTTCGGCAGCTAGCTGGCGGCTTCTGCCTGCCTTGGTCTCCTGCAGTGCCTTCAGTGCGGCTGTGACTGGCTCTGCTTCATTCTCAAGAGCTGAATTTCCCCACGGGCTTCACCTTCTGCTCCTCCAACGGCACAAAGCTGCTCCCTTCCTTGTCAATAGTGCCGCAATTATACGCACTGTGAAGTCCCGCGAAAGAGTGTTCTTTGGGAAGACACTCAGAGGCAGAACTGAGGATCTTAGGGTAGTGGCTGTCTTTAGCTTCTTATTCTTTGTGGGGAGGCTGGGGTGTGGAAATTTGGCCACATTCCGAGGTGCTCAGGGCTTACTTCTGGCTCTGTGCTTAGGAAGCACTCCTGGTGCTGGTCCTCGGAACCCCAATCAGCACTGTGCAAGTGCTATCTCTATTTTTGTTTTGTTTTGTTTTGTTTTTGGGTCACACCCGGCAGCACTGAGGATTACTCCTGACTCTGCGCTCAGAAATCACTTCTGGCAGATTCAGGGGACTATATAAAATGCCAGGAATCAAACTTGGGTTCATCCCAGGTCAGCCACATGCAAGGCAAACACCCTACCACTGTGCTACCTACTCTGGCCCCTCACCAGCCCCATCAGATCCTCAGGGGACTGTGCAGTATTTTTCGGACAGGCTGCACCTGCCGACCCCATCAGATACACGGGTGCCCCCTTTCCTTTCCTCTCTCCCTCGACGCTTGTGCCATATAATCTGCATACACTGGTAAGAGATGGTGTCTCTGTGGCCTCTGAGTAAGGAGGAACAAGGAACAGCACTAAGTCTGTGAGCAGGACCCCAGCTTTATCCCCCCAAAACCATGATGCACTTTTTTTTTTTTTTTTTGGTTTTTGGTTTTTGGGCCACATCCGGCGGTGCTCAGGGGTTACTCCTGGCTGTCTGCTCAGAAATAGCTCCTGGCGGGGCCGGGAAGGTGGTGCTAGAGGTAAGGTGTCTGCCTTACAAGCGCTAGCGTAGGACAGACCGCGGTTTGATCCCCCGGCGTCCCATATGGTCTCCCCAAGCCAGGGGCGATTTCTGAGCTCATAGCCAGGAGTAACCCCTGAGTATCAAACGGTGTGGTCCAAAAACCAAAAAAAAAAAAAAAAAAAGATATTTTTAGGGGCCGGGCGGTGGCGCAAGAGGTAAGGTGCCTGCCTTGCCTGCGCTAGCCTTGGACGAACCACAGTTCGATCCCCCGGTGTCCCATATGGTCCCCCAAGCCAGGAGCAACTTCTGAGCGCATAGCCAGGAGTAACCCCTGAGCGTTACCAGGTGTGGCCCAAAAACCAAAAAAAAAAAAAAAAAAGAAATAGCTCCTGGCAGGCACGGGGGACCATATGGGACACCGGGATTCGAACCAACCACCTTTGGTCCTGGATCGGCTGCTTGCAAGGCAAACACCGCTATGCTATCTCTCCGGGCCCCCATGATGCACTTTTGCCTTGTGGGAAATTGTTCAATAGCCACCAGCAAGAAATTTCAAAAGACCCATTTGAAGGGATTCTGGAAAATGGTTTCCTTTTTTTTTTTTTTTTTTGGTTTTTGGGCCACACCCGGCAGTGCTCAGGGGTTGCTCCTGGCTGTCTGCTCAGAAATAGCTCCTGGTAGGCACGGGGGACCATATGGGACACCGGGATTCAAACCAACCACCTTTGGTCCTGGATCAGCTGCTTGCAAGGCAAACGCCACTGTGCTATCTCTCCGGGCCCGAAAATGGTTTTCTTCCCAAAAGATCAATGTTACATTGACCTTCCCCTATTCCCAGAAAAACAAGTTGCTTTTACATAGGAGAGCCCTGACTGGAGCCTATGCTGGGGGCCAGGGGATGCCTGGTAGAGTTCGCTCTTGGAGCGAGTAATTTGAGGGCCCAGCATACTCCTGGTTTTTGTTTGTTTTTGTGGGGCCACACTCAATGGCGCTCAGGGCTCACTGCTGGCTCTGTGCTCAGGAATCACTCCTGGGGATGCTCGGGTGAACATACGGGATTCTTGGAATCAATCCAGGTAGGCCCAATGTAAGGCAAGCACTTTCCCTACTGTCCTATGGCGTTGGCTCAGCACTCTTCTGTCTTAGGGGAGCAGGAAGCAGAAAAGCCATCAAAGAGGCCAGAATACTATAGGTCAGGCCATGCTCAGGGACAGGGGTACCCCAGCCTGGTGGGGAGGGTGTGTTCTTGTGAACCCAGGACCTGGTGCAGCTTCCCGTCTTTACCCCCTTCCCGGATCCCTCTGTGACTTGATTTGTTGGGGGATGGGGGGGAGCACACTGTGGATGTCCCTGCAACTGGGACGTCGACCATCACTTTGGCCTGTCAAGATAGTGGGTGGCTGGGCTGGTGACCCGTGTGCATCGTTGCTGTGGAATGCTCTGAGTAAAGGAGCCCTGGGCCCTGGGAACTGTGGTGAGTCACACAGGAATCGGAGCGCACGAGCAGCCACTAATCCCCACTCTGCTCCCCAGGTGCCCCTCCAGCCTGCTACAGCCCTAGTGGCCCGCTGCCGCCGCTAGAAGATCCTGGCACCTTCTTCGCCGACTTCCAGGTCTTCGCAGGGAGGCATGGCGTGACTGCACTGACCGAGGCCGACGTGACGGACATCAGGGCCAAAGCCGGTAAGTTCCAGGACTTGGCAGGTCCCTGGGCACATCCAGGGCCACCTTTCCCTCTGTACTTGTCTCAGCTCCACTGTGGGCACTGACTAGAGTGTCATATTCTTGGTGGTTTTTCATTTCTTTTCTTTTTTGGTTTTTGGGCCACACTCAGCAGCGCTCAGGGGTTCCTCCTGGCTCTCTGCTCAGAAATCGCTCCTGGCAGGCACAGGGGACCATATGGGATACCGGGATTCAAACTGCCTTTGGTCCTAGGTCAGCCGCTTGCAAAGCAAATGCCCTACTGCAGTGCTATCTCTTCTGAGAGAGAGAGAGAGAGAGAGAGAGAGAGAGAGAGAGAGAGAGAGAGAGAGAGAGAGAGAGAGCATGCAAAGGGTTAGGCCATATCCAGTGGTATTCAGGGCTTACTCCTAGATCTGCATCCAGGAGTTATTTCTGGCGGGACTAGGGGGACCATATGCGACGTTGGGGATTAAACCGGGTCAGCCACATGCAAAGCAAAATGTACTATATCTCTAGTCCATTTCCTTCCTTCCTTCCTTCCTTCCTTCCTTCCTTCCTTCCTTCCTTCCTTCCTTCCTTCCTTCCTTCCTTCCTTCCTTCCTTCCTTCTTTCATTCTTTCTTTCTATCTTTGTCTTTCTTTCTTCTCTTTCTTTCTTTTCTTTTTCTATCTTTCTGTTTTCTCTCTTTCTTTATCTCTTTCTTTCTCTTTCTCTCTCTCTCTCTCTCTCTCTCTCTCTCTCTCTCTCTCTCTCTCTCTCTCTCTCTCTCTCTCTCTCTCTCTCTCTCTCTTTAGTTTTTGGGCCACACCCAGCCTCGATCAGGAGTTACTCCTGGCTCTGCACTCAGAAATCGCTCTGGCTGGCTCCAGGGACCACATGGGATTCTGGGAATGGAACCCAGGTTCTTCCAGGGTCAGCTAAATACAAGGCACACTCCCTACCGCTGTGCTATCTCACCAGTCCCCTTGCTTTCATTTTTTTTTTTTTTTTTTTTTTTTGGTTTTTGGTTTTTGGACCACACCCCGAGATGCTCAGGGTTTACTTCTGGCTGTCTGCTCAGAAATAGCTCCTGGCAGGCACGGGGGACCATATAGGACGCAGGGATTCGAACCAACCACCTTTGGTCCTGGATCGAACCGCTGTGGTATCTCTCCGGGCCCCCCTTGCTTTCATTTTTATCTCCTTGCATGTGAATGGGAGGCTCAGAAGAAATCAATGGCCTTGCAGGGAGGGACTACCAGGGCCTTTGTAAGAACTTCCTGCCTGTGTTTCAGGCTGCTGAGGTAAAGCTACAAGTGGATCTTTGAAGCTGCTATAGGGAGGGATTTCATGGTTTTTGGTAGAGGAGTTTATGAAAAGAGAATTGAGTTGTCACTCACTGGTGAGGTACATTTCTTCATGTTTATCCCCCTAAGGATCCTTCCACTAAGAAGCATGTGTTTGTGTTGTTTGAATTTTTACTGAGAATTGGAGGGGCCGGAGAGATAGCACAGTGGTAGATTATTTGCCTTGCACATGACTAACTCAGGACAGGACAGACAGTGGTTTGATCCCCGGCATCCCATATAGTCCCCCAAGCCTGCCAGGAGTGATTTCTTTTGTTTGTTTGTTTTGGGACTACGTCCATTGATGCTCAGGGGTTACTTCTGGCTATGTGCTCAGGAATCCTTCCTGGCTCAGGGGACCATATGTGATGCCAGGGATCAAACTCAGGTCTGTCCTGGGTCAGCCATGTGCAAGGCAAACGTCCTACCGCTGTGCTATTACTGTGGCCCCACCAGGAGCGATTTCTGAGCGCAGAACCAGGAATAACACCTGAGTGCAGCTGGGTGTGACCCTCCCTCCCCAAAAAAGAAATTTTACTGAGAATTGTTGGTTTTGACTTGAGTTTGCTGCTTCTGACTTGTGTTTGCTGCCCTGAGGGTGAGGCATGCCAGTTTTCCTGGCTCTACCTATCCAGGTCTAGGTGGTTGGGGCTGCGGGGGCTGGTGGCCTGGAGAACGCAAGGCTCACGCAACCCCTGAGCACTTGCTCCCACCCTGAACCCCTTGCTCATCAGCAACAGTGTGGATTCACAAGGGTCTGTTTTGGAGTCTACAATGTTTATTGTTGGGGCTTCGGGAGGATTGTGGCCACACCTGGTGGTGCTCAGGGCTAACTCCTGGCTCTGCACTCGAGGATTAGTCCTGGTGGGGCACAGAGAACTATATGGGATGCAGAGATTGAACCTGGATCAGCCACAAGAATGGCCAGCACCCTTCCTACTGTACTTTCTCATCAACCCCAAAGATGTTTTCTTGTTGACCTGGGCTTTGTGACTCAGTTTCCCTACCTCAGGAATTTCGTCTTAGGAGGGATCCTACTTCAGGACACCCCTCCCAAGGCATGGGAGCTTCTCAACCTTACTCTCCCTTCCTTTCTGTTTCCATAGTTAAAGTCTTTTTTTAAAGAGAAAAAGAGAGGAATTTCATCCCGGGAGCAGATACCCATTTACAGAGCAGAGAGGCTCAGAGAAGCCAGCTGGCCTGAGAAGCCTGCTGGGGTCACTCAGGGTTGATTTGGGGGTGGAGAATACTAGCATTGGAGTTCCCTTCAAGAGCCAGGCGGGTGCGCAGGTGTGTCTGAGTCTGCGTGTAGTGGTTGTGTGTGAGTGTGTATGTGTGGTATATGTGAGTAGGTAGACGCATGTAATATGGTGTGAGCAGTAGATATGTGTTGGTGTGTTGTGCGTGGTATGAATATGTCCCGGTACTAAAGAGTATGCTGCGGTTCCGGCAAAGGAATCTGCCAAAACCCTACCCCTGGGGCTTGAATTCTGCAGAGAAAGAGAAAGGCCTAGAAATGCAGCCAGTCAGCTGCCAGGGGTTAGAGGCCCTAGAAATCAATGCAGCCAGTCAGCTGCCAGAGCTGGGCTCAGAAGACAGCTCAGCCTCAAAGCTAAAACCTGCCTTTAGCAAGGGTACCGACTATGGTGCCAGTTCCTGCTCAGTCTCTGCCCTGTATAATAGGGCTGTAGCTCCTAGCAGTCAGCAAAGGCAGGCACAGGGTGGAGAAAAAGGGCCCAAAGGCAGGGCAAAGTCTTTGGGTAGGAGGTGGGAGCAGGACAAGTGAGGACAGCAGAGTTGAGGGACACCCCGAGGCTTAGAGATGGCCTGCAGTCTCGGCATGAACCAGAACTGAGGGGCAGGACGATGGAGCTGCAGGGACAGGGACAGTGGGCGTGAGGCTTTGAGGACAGATGGGCAGGTGCAGCAGGCAGACTGAGTGCATCCAAGATGGTTCCTTTCAGCCAGTTGGTCCTCTCTGAGCAAGACACTGAGAAGGGGACGAAGGGGCCGGTGATGCCAGGACTGTGACCTCCTCCCTTGTCCCTTCCAGGCGAGGACCCTCTGTTCACCGCCTGCTCCGCGACCTTCCCGAGGGTCCCAGAGGTGGAGATGAGAGGGTCCGAGGAGGTGGCTGCCGGAACCGTGTTGCAGCGGCTGATCCAGGAGCAGCTGCGCTATGGGCCGCCACCCGAGACCATGAACCTGCTGGCCCTGCAGCACCAGGCCACGGGCAGCGCAGGCCCGGCCCGCCCTCCCGGCTTCCCTTCCACGGAGAGCCTGGCCCCCGAAGACCCACCAATGGTCTACCAGTCGGCGCGCCAGGAACCGCAGGGCCAGGAGCACCAGGTGGACAGCGGGGCCATGGAGAAGCAAGTCCGTGCAGCGCCACCACCACAAGGCAACGAGGAGCTGCCCACCTACGAAGAGGCCAAGGCGCAGTCCCAGTTCTTCCGGGGGCCACCGCCGCAGGGCTACTACCTGGCGGGGGGCGTCGGGCAAAAGGCCCGCTCCGAGGGACGCCCCACGGTGAGCCGGGCCCACAGTGGCCAGGCCCCCAAGGACGAGGCGCTCCGGGAGCTGAAGCAGGGCCATGTGCGCTCTCTGAGCGAGCGCATCATGCAGCTGTCCCTGGAGCGCTCGGGGGCCACCAAGCAGCCCCCACAGGGACCCAGCCCCGGCCCTGGGAAGGGGCTGGACCCCCGTGGGCCGCCCCCCGACTACCCCTTCAAGGCCAAGACGGTGGTGTCGGCCGTGGGCAAGCCCCCTGAGCTCGGCCTCTTCTACCCGGAGCAGCACCCCAGTATGTTGCAGGAGCTGCTCAAGCCCTACCCGGGGCCCCAGCCTGTGAGGACAGAAGTGGCCGTCCTACGCTACCAGCCTCCCCCGGAGTACGGCGTCACCAGGTGAATGCGTGGTCCCCAGGCCTAACTCTGTTTCTTGGGGTTGGGGTGTGGCGTTCCAGAGACTAGCTCCTCCAAGCTCCTGCAGCCTCCAGGGCCTGTTTCTCTGGGGTGGAGCAGAAAGAAGGTAGATGGGACGGAGATGTCTGAGGTGCCGGCAAGGTGCTGAGGCTGGGATGTGGCCAATGGCTTTACTGCACACCCCGTAGGAACCTGTCTTCCGGATACCAGAGTCAGGGCTGAGGCAGGGAGCTGAGTCACCTCCACCTTGAAGGGGCTCCCACCCTTCACGACCTGACCAACTCATTCCCACCCCACACCTCAGCTCCTCCTGCTGAGTAATCGAGCAGGCAGCCCCCAGTAGACCCCTTCCCAGCATCCTTTGGTCCTGGCTCCACAGGGAAAGTGTTAGGGGAACCCTGCAGAGAACTGAGGAGGAAGGGTGAAGGCTGAGGTAGTGGGGAAGCAGCCATGCTTACTGTCACAGCGGGCAGAGCCAAGTGGCTCACCAGTTGGGAAGCTGAGCCCCCCGGAGGATGTATCCCTTGAGGAAGTATGTCTGACAGTGGCTCCTGGGACAGAAAGGGGCCTTTTCATCATCCCACTACAGAATGGGGCCTGCTCTGGACTGGAGCAAAGGGACCCCGGCTGTGGAAGTGGGCACCAAATTCTCCTTTGCTGCATTTGCACTTGCCTGTTCTGCAGATGCTAATAGGTCCAATCACCGTCATGCTCAGTGGGAAACCTGTCCGTGTCCATGGAGTGGGGCATGCTGGGGAGACCCCGCCCAGACCTCAGGAGCACTGCACATCTGAGCAGAAGCACATCCTAGAGATGGTCCCACCAAGCTGCACCCAGTAAAGACAGGGGCTCTGGGCCGGAGAGGTAGCACAATGGTAGGGCATTTCCCTTGCATGCAGCCAACACAGGATGGACTGTGGTTTGATTCCTGGCATCCCATAGGGTCCCCCGAGCCTGCCAGGAGCAATTTCTGAGCATAGAGCCAGGAGTAACAACACCTGAGAGCCACCGGGTGTGACCAAAGCACCAAAAACACTTGCTCTGATCTGGCAGGTAAACCCCGAGACCTTTCGGAGCAGATAGTGGGAGCCCAAGAGATGGGTCGTTTGGCAGGGGAGGCCTTCATTTAGCACGTGCTCCACCGCTTTGGTCCCCCACACTATGTCACTCCTGAGCACAGAGCTGGGTAGGCGCAGGCTCAGCCCTGATGGATCTGGCCCAACACCCTTCCTCCCTGCCCACAAGGAATTGGGATTCTGAAGCCTGAAGCGAGCAGACGGGCCTGTGAGACTGGCTCCTGGACCTGCGTGACCCTCCTTGCTCGCTAAGGGGACAGCGTCTGAGCAGCTTTACTAGTTCCCTGTGTCCCCATTCAAGCCCACTTTCACATCAGTCCTCGGGGCTCCCTAGGAGTCCATTCACTGGAGAAGCCGGTTGTTGTCCTGGTGATGCAGCAGAGCCGGCCAGAGTCTACCCGGTCCCCTCAGAGTCGTGGATCTCCAAAGATCCGTCTGGGGGAAGTTAGACTTGTTTTTAAAGCCCATTGAGCCAAGGCCGTCTCCTAGGTGCCAAGTTGGGACTAGAACTCACTCAGTGGCAGTTGAGTGAGGCTCTGACTTCCTCCATGCGGCTGTGACCCCTCTCCCAGGCGAGGCAGTGCCAATGTGAGGCAGCTGCAGCCACAGGAGGGCCTCGCTTGGACCTGTTCGTGGCTTTGCTTTGGGGTATCTTGGAAAAAGAGGAATCCTTCAGCCTGCTACAGCAGCTGGGCCTCCCTTAGCTCCAACTGTTCTGGGCCTTACTTCCCTTAATCTGGTCTCCAATGGACAGGGGAAGCATCTAGTGGTGGTCACAGACCTCACCCAAGCACTGGCTAGTGTGTCCCTGCTGCTAAGGGAGCTGCGGAGGCCAGTGGGCATTCCAAGTTCTAATATGAGCTCCGTGTCTGCCCTGGCCCCTGCTAGTCACCGTGACTGGCACCCTGCTCTGGATGTCTCAGCTCTGCTGCCTCACCCATTGCCGGATGCTGCACCATCTCTGTCCCCAAAAGTGTGCCCGGGGCAGGGACATCCATCTGCCCTGGTGTCCCCAGTGTTACTGAAAGGCTGGCAGAGCGGGATGAAAGCACGTGCCCCGCCCTAGACGGTGCCCACTGGCCTGACCTCTTGTCCTTCCTGCCCCTCCTCACCCGCACACCCGGGTCTAAACGCCACTCTTGTCTTTGCAGCCGCCCGTGCCAGCTGCCTTTCCCGGCCACGGTGCCGCCACACAGCCCAGTGCCCTCCCAGGCCTCTGTGGTCAGCGGGCCGCTGCACTCTGTGTCCCTGCCTCTGCCGATGCCGATGGCCCTGGCTACTCTGCCTCCGCCACAGCCGCCGCCGCCGCCAGCCACCTCCCCTGGCCCGCAGCTGGGGCCCGACACGCTGGCCATCGTGGAGCGGGCCCAGCAGATGGTGGAGATCCTGACGGGGGAGAACCGGGCTCTGCACCAGGAGCTGCAAGCCCACTGCGAGAGCTCCGAGAAGCTGCACAAGGTACCGACTGGGCGGGGCCCGGCCTTCCCTCCCCACAGACCCAGCACTGCTTGGGTTCCTGTGCTCACAATCATGGGGCTTGGGTAACACGGGGAGGAGCTGACAGCAAAGGGAGTGGCCCACAGTGTCTGAATGCATGGCTCTGGAGATACCCTTTGGCACAAAGCCACCTTCCCCAGAGGGAGGGCTGCAAGGTGCAAATGGAAGGGGGCGCTGCAGCTCTCTTTAACACCCTTGGTGGGCAAGTTCTAGGTATCATGTGTCTTAGCTTATGACTTTTCATGCCTGGCCAGAAGAGAGTCCAGCAGGAGGCACTGGAGGTGCCCGGGAGAGTTGGAGGCTCCTTACTGCCCGACTGGGCTGACAGGTGCAGCTGAAGCCCATCTAGGTGGATCGATTTTTTTTTTTTTTGGCCACACCCAGAGGCACTCGGGTTATTCCTGACTCTGTACTCAGAAATCACTCCTGGCATGGGGCCGGAGTGGTGTCGCTAGAGGTAAGGCATCTCCCTTCAAGTGCTAGCCTGGGACGGTTTGAACCCCCAGCGTCCCATATGGTCCCCCCAAGCCAGGAGCAATTTCTGAGCGCATAGCCAGGGTAAACCCTGAGTATCAATGGCTGTGGTCCAAAAAAACAAACAAACAAACAAGAAATCACTCCTGGCATCTTGGGGGACCATATGGGATGCCAAGAATCGAACCCAGTTCCATCCTGGGTCGGCCGCATGCAAGCAAACGCCCTACTCCTGGGCTACTCTCTGGCCCCAGGTCAGAGTTTTGTGAGGGCTCTGAGCGCCAGGGCCCAGAAAATATCACCCCCATATGAACCCTTTACTTTAACTCCCAGCCACCCACCTTCACCTGAGCAAGGAGACAGGGTTGCTGTAAGCGTCTTTCCCAGAGGGAGGTGCCCAGCAGTCATCCCAACAGGGCCTGGGGTCTGGTGTGACAAGGTTGGATCCCGGTTGCTGCTTTAGGGAGCAACTTTGTTGCTTCGTGCCTTCATGCTTCTGGGGGCTTAGCTTTCTGCTCTGCTTGTGGAATCTTCTGGCAATCACTGCACCCCTTTGCTTGGGCCAGGAGTGGTGAACAAGTTCGACACAAAGAGCCAAAATTTTAAACTGCTGGGGCCGGAGAGATAGCATGGAGGGTAAGGCGTTTGCCTTTCATGCAGAAGGTCATCGGTTCGAATCCCGGCGTCCCATATGGTCCCCCGAGCCTGCCAGGAGCGATTTCTGAGCATGAAGCCAGGAGTAACCCCTGGGCACTGCCGGGTGTGACCCAAAAACCAAAAAAAAAAAAAAAAATTTTAAACTGTGAGAGTCAGAGAGCCACACCACGCAGTGATGTGACCTGCCAAAACAGACAAACACTCAGACAAAAGCATATAATTTTCACAATAATCTATTAAACACATACTGCATTTTGCCATTTTGAGTGAAGGTCAAAGTCCTGCAGTGATGGTGAGGGTGTGCTGCGTCCTCCACACTAAGAACTAACGGCCAGATGTGACCCAACATGTGACACCCGGGTCCCCCACTCGCTGGCCCGTGCAATTGTTTTCGAGGGATGGGAGACAGGAGGATGCAGCCTGGGGGTGGGACTTCACGCTCAGAGATCTCTCCTCAGAGGTCCCTCCCTCCTCAGAAGCAGCAGAACAAAATCCAAACTTGGCAAAGAACCACAGTACACAAAATAATAAGAGGCAAAGAGCCGCATTCATTTTGGCCGGGAGCCGCATGCGGCTTGAGAGCTGTGTGTTCGCCACCCCTGGCTTGGCCTCTCCTGTGAGTGCTTGGGGTGGGGGTCTCTCCTTTGTGCTCAGGGACCTCGTGGTGCCAGGAATCGAACCAGCCCGCTTGCATGCTAAGCATGTGTGTTGCTGTCTGAACCAGCTCATGGCTCTGTGCACGATGTCTGAGGATGTGTCTGTGATGGTGAGGTGGGCAAATAATCTTCTTTGCTGCCCTTTCACTGTCCATGACCTTCCTAGCCTGGAGATGCCTCTTTCTGGGGAAAAGACTCATTCAGTGACCCTGTCTCCCTGGTCAGGTTATGGTGGGTCCTGACCTGGCTGGCTGGAAGAGTTTTATGTTAAAGCTTCGATAAAGTAGAGGAGGGGGCCAGAGCAACAGCATAGCGGGTAGCGCATTTGCCTTGCATGCAGCTGACCCAGGTTCAATCCCCAGCATCTCATATGATCCCTCGAGCCTGCCAGGAGTAATTTCTGAGCACAGAGCCAAGAGTAACCCCTGAGCACTGCCAGGTGTGACCCCCGAAAAATAAGTACAGAATGAAAAGCAAATTCCTACCCAACCTCTGAGACTTGCTTTAAATGGCCTTTCCTGAAGTCTCTGCTCACAGCTGGAAATATCTGTCTCCTTTCTCCTGCTAACCAGGTGTCCTCCTAGGCCCCTTCCTCACTGTTCCTCCCTGATGGTCTGTGCCTGGTGTCAGACTCACAGCACATCTCACCAGTAGATGTGAGAGAGAGAGGAAGAGCATCTCCTTGGTGGGGCCAGAGAACAACCAGGCCTGGCAATTGGGGTTCAGATAGTTAAGGCCCTGTTTTGAGATTCCAGCACTCCTAAAGGGATGAAAAAGTCCTGGTAGAGGTTAAGTGCCCAGGGAGGCCCGAACGTCAGGGCCTGTCTCTCAGCCTTCAGCTCCGACTGTTGGCAGCAGGCGATGGAGAGTTCAATCTGCAGGTCCTTCCAAGTGTGTTAGACAGGGCCGGAGCGGAGAGATAGCACAGTGGTAGCATTTGCCTTGCATGCAGCCAACCTGGTCCTGGACTGGGTTTGATCCCCGGTATCCCATATGGTCCCCCGAGCCTGCCAGGAGCAATTTCTGATTGCAAGAGCTAAGAGAACCCCTGAGTGTTGCTGAGGTGGCTCCAAAACAAAACATAACAGAACAGAACAAAACCAAGTGTGTTAGACAACAGTGACCTGTGGGATTTATTGATCCCGGCCTTGAAGTCGCTGGACTCCCTGTACCACCCACTCCTACTGCTCTAAGCCTTGGATCAAAGGCTGCCCACTTCCCGATTTCATTTCAGTGAATTTACTCCCCTCCCTAGCGGTTCCTTAAGCACAGGTTTCCTTAAGTCCAGGGGACTGGAGAGACGGCACAGCTGGGAGGGTGTGCGTTAGTTCGGGCCTGTGTCCTCACAGGGTCCGGCGCTTAGTCACTTCTTCCTTTCAGTTCGAGAAAGAGCTTCAGAGGATTTCTGAGGCCTACGAGAGCCTGGTCAAGTCCACCAGCAAGCGCGAGTCCCTGGACAAGGCCATGAGGAACAAGCTGGAAGGCGAGATCCGGAGACTGCACGATTTCAACAGAGACCTTCGAGGCATGTGGCCCTGCCCCCTTGACCCCAACAAGCACCAGCCCCACAGCCTGACCTGGGCTGATGGGTGCCCTGTGGAGTCCAGCCCCAGATGGGCACAGGGCAGAAGTGGTCCTACCTTCTGCTCACATTGGCGGGTGTGCAGGGACGTGCTCCGTGTCTAGGCATGAACCTGGACTTCTTTTATTGTTTGTTTTGGTTTTGAGTCACACCCGGCAGTGGTCAAGGGTTATTCCTGGCTCTGCACTCAGAAGCCGCTCCTGGCAGGCTCAGGTGACCATATGGAATGCAGGGAATTGAACCAAGGTCCTCATGTGTTGGCCACATGCAAGGCAAACACCCTACCACTGTGCTATCTCTTCAGCTCTGAACCTGGGCTTCTTCGTTTTTTGTTTTGTTTTGTTTTGGTTTTTTGAGCTACACTCGGTGACACTGAGGGGCTACTCCTGGCTATGTGCTCAGAAATCGCTCCTGGCTTGGGGGATCATATGGGACGACGGGGGATCAAACTGCAGTTCGTCCTAGGCTAGCGAGTGCAAGGCAAATGCTTTACCACTTGTGCCACGGCTCCAGCCCCTGAACCTGGGCTTCTTGGCTGTGGTGTGACTGTCCTACATGTCACCCACTGCAGACTGAGTCTGATGGCTGGAGCAGAGCAGGCAGATGGAGTCAGTTCGTCTTTGGAGAACTGTGCCCCACAGAGGTGCAGAAAGCAAGCCACCCACCAGGGAGACCTCACCCTGACTTGTCACTTTGCTTCCCCCGCTGAGTTCTTTTCCGTTGTGTGGTGTCTGTGTACCTGGGGTGCCAGGGAGCCTCCAGTCACTGAATCCTTCCTTTTCTGGATACCATTTCCTTCAGTAACTATATATATATATATTCCTTGGAATTATTGGATGTGCCACACAAACATTTTCTTAGTGGTTTGAGCAGACATCGAGCTCCTGTGTGGGATCTTCTCCTTTTGGAGGGAAAGTGCTTCCTGCTGTTTGTGGCTGGTTTTGGTCCTATCCTGCAGAAAACAGTCACTGGCTAAAGCCTGGGGCAGCCAGGCTTGCAGCATGGAGGGAGAAGGGGAGCAGACAGCAGTCAAGCACTGCCCCTCCACACAGCTGTCTGCCAAAGGCACCCCAAACTTTACCTCTGAGTCTATAGAGTGTTGATTCTCCCAGAACTGTCTGTTGGGCTGCTCCCATGTTTGTGTGCAGGGCCCACTCTTCGTTTCCTGTCCTATACAGATCGCCTGGAGACGGCCAACCGGCAGCTGTCCAGCCTGGAGCGTGAGGGGCTGCAAGAGAGGGCAGCAGAAGGTCTGTACGCAACCCAGAGTGAGTACCCAATATGCCTTTCCCTTGCCGCCCTCTTGACTGGCCCCTGTAACTTTTGGGAAGATCTGCCGCAGGGTTGGGTTCTGGGCCTCCTAGTGTCCTGTGTCACCCAGTCACCCAGAACTTAGTGTGTTCCTCTCCAGCTACACTAGCTGTTTACCCATGGCCCCCAGCTGAAGCCCCTGCAGCTATCTTGTAGAACTCACAGCTCTCCTGAAGAGGAAAAGCTGGTGCTGGCCCTTGTCAGCCATAGCTCACTGCTGGGTAGTCTCTGAGCCCCTCGACAGAGTCAGCCTGGTCTCCACTCTGCTCCTCGCCAGCTCTGTCTTTGAGTGGGTGGGACAGAATATTTCCTTCTGTTGCCAAAGGCAGAGAACAGAATCTAACAAGTTGTTGTTTGTTTTTGGTCCATACCCATCAGTACTTAGGGTTTACTCCTGGCTCTGCATTCAGGAATCACTCCTGGCAGGCTCAGGGGACCCTATAGGATGTGGGGATTAAATCCAGGTCAACCACATGCAAGGCAAATGCCTTTCCTGCTGGACTATCGCTCCAGCCCATTCTGTCCTTTGTTAACACTGCCATGCACCTGAGACCCTTGGCCCCTGTCCTTTGTCCTTTGTTATTTCACGTGTCTTTTTCCTCCTCCACTCCATTTCTCTCCCCACTATATTCCACACCCCCCATTTAGACCATTGCATTTCTTCATGCAGTTGTTGTAAATACCACCTGTAAGTGAGATCATCTTGTATGGATCCTTCTTCTGGCTTACTGAATTGAATATAATATACCTTTCCGTTCGAGTGGGTTTATTTTAACAACCCTGCTAGACAGACTGTTGGAACAAACACTGTCCTTGGCACAGAGATTGATCCAGTAAGTGATATGGATCCCACAGCCCCAGGGACCCTCCCGTGTGTGCCGAAAATGCCCATCACTGGGCAAGAGGACAGCCACTTCTCTGAACCCCGAGCACTGTGCCCTCCCGAGAGTGTAGTTGAGTGGGTGCTGCCTGCAGGGACACCCTCTGGTGCCACAGTGACTGAATTTCAGGCCTATAAGGGAGGTACCTGGGGCCCTGTTTCAGGTGAAAGACAGGAGGAGATACACCCAGGGGAGTCCTGGGGGTGGGGGAACTGGGATTCCTGGTGCCCATCATCTTCAAGCCTGTGACCTGGAAGCAGGCCAGAGCGTATGCATTCTGGGCAGGGAAGGCCTCCAGGACTGGGAGGTCTCTCCCCACAGCTTACCTCTCACTCCCTTCCAGACCAAGAATTCCTTTTTTTGGTTTTGTTTTGTTTTCTTGTTTTTGTTTTTGGGTCACACCCGGCAGCGCTCTCAGGGGTTCCTCCTGGCTCTACGCTCAGGAATCCCCCCCAGGCAAGCTCAGGGGACCCTATGGGATGCCGGGATTCGAACCACCGTCCTTCGGCATGAAAGGCAAACGCCTTACCTCCATGCTATATCTCTCTGGGCCCCAGACCGAGAATTCTTGAAGGAGAAGGAGAAGTTGGAAATGGAGCTAGCGACGGTGCGGACCGCGAGCGAGGATCACCGGAAACACATCGAGATCCTGGAGCAGGCTCTGAGCAATGCCCAGGGCAGGGTTATCAAACTGGAGGAGGAGGTGAGACTGGGGTGGGGTGGTCTCACCTGTGTCTGCCCAGACCCAAGGCCAGAGTTGAGGAGAGGCAGGTGTAGGAGTGAGAAAAGATGCAGCTTTTTGTTGTTGTTGTTGTTGTTTTGTTTTGTTTTGGGGCCACACCAAGCGTCGCTCAATAGTTACTTCTGGCTCTGTGCTCAGAAACCGCTGTTGGCAGGCTCCGGGAACCATATGGGATGCCGGGGATTGAACCCAGTTCAATCCCAGGTTGTCTGCTTGCAAGGCAAACACCCTACCACTGTGCTATCCACTATGCTATCACTCCGGTCCCCTAGATGCAGTTTTCTAACCTGGCCCAGTGGAAGCCTCAAGGCTGGGCTGGGCAGCACTGTGAGGGTGGAGGACAGGGCCAGGGCCATCGCCACCCCAGGAGTCCCCGTGATACTTTTCCTTTCTCAGTACCAGCTCCAGCAGTGCTCGGCCACAGCCCAGAGCATCTTACTAGATCCACTGAGGACTTGTGCATTCACCCTAGACATGATCCAGGACACAGGGAGGGAGGCCAGTGGCCTCTGGAGGCCCCCTAAGCCAGCGCAGGACAGCAGGCAGCTGCAGTTTCTCCCACTTTCCCTCAAGTCCAGGCTGTGTGGGGCCTTGAAGGAGCCTCAGGCTGCAGGCAGGTGGGAGGCTGACTCCATTGTGGGTTTTGCCAGGACTTTGTTGGCTTCTGGCTGTGCTGCCCTGTGGACTCAGCCCTCCTGGTGGCTCAGCACCACTGACTCAGACCCCCTAGGCCCATCTTGGGGTCTGAACCCTGAGAGGCAGAGTGGCAGGGAAAGGCATTGAAGCCAGAGCCTCTACTTGGTATTGCAGTAGCCAGCCCTGCATCAGAAATGTGCAGGGCCCAAAAACAGGGGTGCGGGGCGGCAGAGAGATAGCACAGAGGTAAGGCGTTTGCCTTGCATACAGAAGGACGGTGATTCAAACCCCAGCATCCCATACGGTCCCCTGAGCCTGCCAGGAAAGATTTCTGAGCATAGAACCAGGAGTAACCCATGAGCGCTGCCGGTGTGACCTCAAAACCAAAATATAAATAAATAAATGTGCATGGTGTTGGCACCAACACGACCGAGCCTCCTTCTGTGCAGGAAGGAGGGGGCAGTTGGAGTTCGAAGCATGAGACATGATCCAAGTATTCTGCGCCCATCCAGCTTCTGGCCTCTCCTCCAGTCAGTGCAGCTATATGGGCTGTCCTGATCATACCCTTTGGGTTGGCTGTTGGTTTACTGGTCCTACCCTAATCAATATTCGTATCCTAGGGTGTAGTCTGGTGATGGGATATTGGATTATTCCCTACTTGGTATTTCTCTCCCATTTTTGTTTGGGGGCCACACCCAGCAGACTCAGAGGTTACTCTTGACTCTGTGCTCAGGAATCGCCCCTGGTAGGCTCGGGGAACAATATGGAATGCCAGGAATCCAACCACCATTCACCCTGGGCTGGCCATGTGCAAAGTAAATGCCCTCCTGCTGTGCTATCTCTCTGGTTCTCCCACATGGATTTTTTTTTTTTTTTTTTTGGTTTTTGGGCCACACCCGGTGACACTCAGGGGTTACTCCTGGCTATGCGCTCAGAAGTCGCTCCTGGCTTGGGGGATCATATGGGACGCCGGGGAATTGAACTGCAGTCCATCCTAGGCTAGCGCTGGCAAGGCAGACACCTTACCTCTAGTGCCACCGCGCTAGAGACCCTTCCCTCAGCCCTACATATGACTTTTTTTGATGGGGGGACCATACCCGGTGGTGCTCAGGGTTACTCCTGGCTCTGCACTCAGAAATCACTCCCGGTAGGCTCAAGTGACTGTTTGAGATGCTGGGGATTGAACCCCGATCAGCTATGTGCAAGACAAACAAACGCCCTCCCTGCTGTGCTATTTCTCTGATGCCCTCCATATGACTTTTACAATCACATGTCTCCTAGACTCTTTGATGCTGTCAGCCTTGTTCCCTGTCCCCGTAGGTACTGTGGTTGAGGCAGCCCAGAGTGAGCCATGATTAGTAGCAAGTGGCTGCCCAGGTCGCGGCCTCTGAGTGCCTTGTGACTGAGCCATGGTGCTTGAGCTGCGGCTGGGGTCTGGTTCTTTCCACCCCGTATAGCAGCCCGTGTGGCAATGGGAGGCCCCCACCCACCCACTTGGTGTGAGCCCCCTGCCCAGCTGCAAATGCCTCTTCTCTCACCCTCGACCCTCGACATAGCTTCGGGAGAAGCAGGCGTATGTGGAGAAGGTGGAGAGCTTGCAGCAGGCGCTGTACCAGCTGCAGGCAGCCTGTGACAAGCGCGAGCAGATGGAGCAGAGGCTGCGCACCTGGCTAGAACGGGAGCTGGACGCATTGAGGGCCCAGCAGGTGAGGGCTGAGCGTGGGGACCCCGACAGGTGCATCCTCCCTCTTCCCACTGGCCTGTGCCCCACTAGCCCTGAGGACTGAGGGATAGAAGGTTGGGAGTGGGGACATGGTATCCTACCCACCCAGAAGGACAGGTGACTGGGTGAGCTTCAGTCGGAGGGAGTGTCCCTTGGAACCCCAGACTCAGGAGCAGATGGACACTCAGCTTCAGGGCCCTGGTCAGCCTTGCTGGTGCCTCTTGTACTTTTTTTTTGGGGGGGGGAGGGTCACACCTGGCAGCACTCAAGGGTTCCTCCTGGCTCTGTGCTCAGAAATCGCTCCTGGCAGGCTCAGGGGACCCATATGGGATGCCGGGAATCAAACCACTGTCTGTCCTGGGTTGGCTGCGTGCAAGGCAAATGACCTACCGCTGTGCTATCTCTTCGGCCCCCGCCTCTTGTACTTTTGCAGAAACATGGGGTGGGCCAACTAACCGGTGGCCCTGAGCCCAATGCACCGGCCCTCCTGGAGCTGCTGCGGGAGAAGGAGGAGCGGATCCTGGCACTGGAGGCAGACAAGACTCGGTGGGAGCAGAAGTACCTGGAAGAGAGCACCATTCGCCACTTCGCCATGAATGCGGCAGCCAGTGCTGCAGCTGAGAGGTGAGGCCCCGGGCTGTTGGGTCCCAAGAGGTTCTGCCCCGGGGTCTTGTCTCCCAGGGAGAACTCAAAGAGGTCACTCCCCTGGTTCTAGGTTTGAGAATTGAGGGGTTTCTCCTGGCAGGGCTGGAGACAGCCTCAGATGTGAAACTGTGGTGGAGAGGAATTCCCATGCCCTAATCCAACTAGGACAAGAGATGCAAATCCAGTAGCAATTCCAACATAGGAAATAATCCACACACAGTTGGGAAGGAAGAGCAGACCAGAAACTCACACTGCAAGCTGTTCACCCTTAAGACAGTCGCTCCACCATGTGGAACCATTGGCCAAGATGGCAACTTCCCCTCCAGACCTCCATCGCATTTTTTATTGGGAAAACGCAAGTCCATCCCCAAGGGGAGAGCAAAAAGAAGAGGAGGCAGTAGGGAAACACCCTTTTAACATGTAAACCAAAGGAACCAATCAAGAGGAATCTAATTAGAAGGCAATATGAGGACTGATCCAAAGGCCTCTTAGAACACAGAGAGAAAAACCATCTAGTACCAAACACCTGGACACTAACCCAAAGTGCTAGGCAGTGCATCCTCATGCACAGCCAAGTGCCCATCCTTGGGGCATGAGCCCATGGGCTCCTCTTGAAGGACCTTGTGTCCCAGACTCCTGTGGCCCTTGGTCAGGTCCTGCTACTGGTCCAATATGAAGGGAGTAGATGGTCTAGAGGGGCTATGAGAGACAGATCCTGAAAGATGGGTCCTGTCAACTCTGGGAAACAAACCCTGTGGTCTCTGGGAGACAAGGACTGTGGACTCTGTGGAGACAGGCCCTGTGGCCTCTCCATGAAATAGTCACTGTGGCTGGGGTCTCACCCAACAGCCATTTCCATTTGCTTCACTCACTGTGGATGCCTCTGTTTCTCTATGTCTTTCCTGGAGGTAAACAGCCCGAGTCCTCATTGGAAAGGACTTAGACCCAGCACTGGTTCAGGAAAAGCACTGTCCTGCACATAACCAACTCCCATTGAGTCCTTGCCACCACCTACTTCCCTGAGCACTGTCAGAAATAATACCCAAACACAGAGCTCGGAGGAGTTGCCCCCAAGAACCATTGAGTGTGGCTCAAACCCCCCAAAATAAACGAAACGAAAAGGTGCTGAGTGAGAGTTTCAGTGCTACCTGTGTAAACTGTGCCTCAGGGACACGACGCTCATCCGCCACTCCAGGGCTGGCAGCTACGGGGAGGGCTCCCTGGAGGCCCATGGCTGGCAGGAGGAGGAAGAGGTGGTACAGGCTACACGGCGGTGTCAGGACATGGAGTTCACGTAAGACGCAGCCCTTCTGACCATTCCCCTGTGGGGTGTGGGGAGGCCTGGGATGCTCAGAACTGCACCCCCCCAGAACCCAGGGTCAGCTCTCTGTCCGTGGGGCAGCACCAGGTGGAGGCTGAGTCCAGAGCATGGTACTAGATGATATTTCCTGGTGCCCACCTCTCACTCTCCTAGACAGCATGTCCAGGAAGCCAGCTCCACACCTGGGAGTTGCTCAGGATTTGGGGTGGAACTCCAACTACCACTTGGCCTTGCTGGGGTGAAAACTGGTTCAGGGTCAGCCCCACCTTGGCTGGCTGTTCTGTGACTCTGGGAAGAACTCAAGGATCCCTGAGTCAAAATGGGGCTCACCTCTTGGGAAGCCTGTCATTTCTTTTAGCACTTGCCTGAGAAAATGAGGGTAGTGGGGGGCCGGAATGATAGTACAGTAGGGAGGGCACTTGCCTTGTATATTGTGGGCCCAGGTTTGATTCCTGGCATTGGATAGAGTCCCCCGAATCTGCCAGGAATGAACCCTGTGTGCAGAACCAGGAGTAAGTAACCTGTGAACACCACCTAGTGTGGCTTAAAAACAAAAAAGAAAGAAAAGAAAATGGAGAAGAGCTGCTGGGAGCTTCCCTTGTGTGGGAGGCTTCAGGGCATCTGTGCCTGCCAGCCTGGAGTGGGTGCCCCATGGAGGTACCCAGGGGACAGTACCCGATGTCCCCCCTCTGAGGCCCCAGTCCACCCTCTGCCCCATGTGCAGCATCAAGAACCTGCACGCTAAGATCATCGAGAAGGACGCCATGATCAAGGTCCTACAGCAGCGGGCCCGCAAGGAGGCTGGCAAGCCTGACAGCACCAGCCTGCGGCCCGCCCGCTCTGTGCCATCCATCGCCGCAGCTTCGAGCACTCACTCACGCCAGACCTCCCTGACCAGCAGCCAGCTGGCCGAGGAAAAGAGGGAGGAGAAGCCGTGGAAGGGGAGCATAGGTGAGCGGGGGGCTGGGGTGGGGAGCAGGCAGGGCAGAGCAGGGCTCCAAGGCCACTCGCTCAGCTCAGCTGATGCCAGTCCTGTAACCCACATGTGGCACCAGTGCTCCTGCCTCCTGTCTACCAGGAAGGGCTTCCGGTCCTGCAGCCTTGCCAGGCTGGGCACGGTGCACAATGGGGAAGGCTCTGAAGAACAAGCTGCCTGCCGCAGGCTGTGGCTTGTCCCACAGGCAGAATGTAGCGGGGTTCGCCACGTGACTTCACCCCCGGGCATTTCCTGGGGAGCTGTGGGTACAAGGCAAGGCCTCCTGCAAGCAAGCACCGTCCCCTCCCTGCACTCTGGTGTTTGCCGGGTTACGGCTGGCTCGTGTCTCTGGGAGCCAAATGGCAGTGCCCTCAACATGGATCCCCAAGAGCGGTGACTGTTGGGAAATCCCCATGGGGTGCTTTGAAAAGCTGTAGAACTAACAGGGCAGTGCACCAGGCAAGATCCTGGAAGACCCTCCCACCCCATCAGACATCCACAATGTCTGAGCTGGGCCAGAAGCTTCTGGAAACCTGGAGAGTTTCTCTAGGGGACTGGTGAAAGTGGTCTGTATTTCTTATCAGAACTTCGGGGCCCTCCCAGGAACTCCCTCTGTTCAGCCCATTTCCCAAGCAGCTCTGCTGCCCCTAGTCTGATGGCCCATTGTGGCAGTCACTGGCCACGGTTCTCAGTTGTCAGGGCGCCCTTTGATTCAGTTTGGGAATAGCTCCTGGAATGACTGTGGGATTCCTGGAGGACGTGCACCCCGCAGCAGTGCCTACCGAGCCCTGTCAAAACAGCTTCCCCCTTCTTGCCCTCAGGGGTGCTGCTAGGAAAGGAACAGCAGGATCCTGCACTCAGCCCACTGCCGCTTGGCCCACCGGCGCCCACCACGGTCGCCAGCAGCACCCATGTCAAGACAAGCAGCAGGGACAGTGGCACGCAGACCGACCGGGGCTCTGAGCTCTTCCGGCCCCACACGGCCTCACTGCCCGGCCGCGGCCGGCTGAGTGTCACTCCAGCCAACAGCCCTGTCCTGAAGCATCCTGCCCCCAAAGGTACGGAGCAGGGCAGGGACAGGAGTGTCAGACCCTGATACCGCCACTCATGAGGCGATTTATATGCTGAGGTGGGCCTGGGTGTCAGCAGTGTGGGACCTTCTGGTGGTGTGGCCCATGAGAGCTGCTTGTCTGTGAGGTTTAGGGGTGGGAGCTGATTTCTGGGGGAGAGGGGGGACCTTGGTTTTACCCTCCGAGTGGACAGGTGGGGCCGGAATGGCAGCACAGTGGTAGGGCATTTGCCTTGCATATGGCCAACACAGGACCAACCCTGGTTCAAATTCCGGCATCCCATACTGTCCCCAGAGCCTGCCAGGAGCGATTTCTGAGCACAGAGCCAGGAGTGACCCCTGACCACCGCCAGGTGGGACCCAAAAACAAAATAAACAAACAAAAAGAATGGACAGGTAGCCATGGATGGGAGATGTGCCTCACCACTGCTGATACCCCACCCCACTGTTTGCAGAGAACTGTCCCGGCCATGGAAAGACGCTGGAGCACAAAGGCCGGGCCGGCAACCTGTTGCACAAGGGTGAGCTCCCAGATATGGAGATGATGGAAGTCCTCATCTAGCTGCGTCCCTGAAAGGGTGGAGCCTCCCACTTGGGACACAGGCAGCCGGTGGTCAGAGGGGAGCCATCCGGTTGGGACACAGGAGCAAGGAGAGACACATGTTGTGTTTGTTTTATTTTCTTCTTTCGTTCTTGGGTTTATTTCAGTTTTCGTTTTTGTTTTTGGTATCGGGCCATACTTGGGACCATGCAGTGCCAGAGATGGGGCTGGAGGCGCCTGCCTGCCAACCCTGTGTCAACCCCAAAAGGTTCCATGTGCTAGAGTGGGGAATCTCCATTGTACCCCTGTGTATGTCGCGGAGGGGGTGAGTCAGCCGCAGATAAACCTGGGTCCCTTTGGAGCGCCCACTCTACTCACCTTTCGGCATGTTTTGCTCCCTATGACATCACAGGGTTTACTGTGATGGGGAAAGGAAGAGAGAGGTGAGGTCAACAGGGTGGGCACTCCCATGGCTGGAGCCAGTTTGGGGGCTGCTGGCTCCTACGTCCGCTCAAGTGTGTCTTGTCTGGAGTCAGATAGGCCCTGGCTGTGCATGCGTCTGCTCCGCTCTCACTCACTTCCACTTCCCTTCCCTGCATTTGGCCAGGTTCTGGGGCCTTTAGAGAGGCTGCCTGCTGTGTGGGACCATCACCCCAGGGTCACAGTTAGTCTCTCACACTCACACACACACACATCCACATACATGTATCCATGTTCACACACACATATGTTCATACTTTCTCACACACACGCACAGCCATCACCCTCCCCAGTGGCTGAGAGGCAAGAGCTCCGTGCAGAACACCCAACACTGCCTGTGAACACCAGCCAGAGATGGAGTGAACGGGGTGGAGAGGGGGGCACAAAACCCAGCTCAGAGCCATCTCAGTGTTGCCCGCCTTGGACGGCGGCCATGTGAGGCTGTCTCACCGCAGTGTGAGAGGCTGCTCCAAGTGCAGTCAGTCTGCCCACCCTGGATGTGTTTCTGGCTGCACTGGTGGAAATCCATGACAGGAGGGAGAGTCTAGAGTGGGGAGGGGTCTAGATTCAGTTCATCGGAACCTTCAGGGTGCTCTTGGTGGGCAAGTCTTGCTCTGGGGGACGCGGAATTGTGAGGAAGCCACAGTGAGGTCTGGACTTGGAACAGAAACAGCGACGTGGATCACAGGGAGCCGAACTTGGACTGAGGGAGCTCACTGGGTGGGTTTGCAAGTACCCGGCAGCTGGGGTCCTGCCTCTCTGGGGCAGGGGCAAAGGCTTCGATTCCCTCCTGCCAAGGTGCAGGCTGGGAAGGGCAGGGCCTTGTGTGGGCACACCCAGCCACCCACTGACCTTGGGCACTGCAAACACCCACCACTGCATTTTGTTTTTCCTCCCTGTCTCAGCGGTTGTTCAGGGGCTTTATTCTACCTGTTTGCCCCCTGGATGGCCCTGAGGAAGATCATAATTATGAAATTTCCTGAAGCTGAGGAGCTGAGAGCAGGCAAAGGCTGGTGCTAAGTAAAAGGTTGTTTGCTAGAACTGAAAACCCCCAACTCCCTCTGCCACATTCATTCCTCCGGCAGGGGCCAGGATGGTGATAGAAACGTGGTAGCTGATGTCTGTGCCCATCATATGGATGGCATGTCCCAGTGTCAGATGACTCCCAGACTTGCCCCAGGGCATCACCCCGAAAATTCCCCTTCTCTCAGCTGGGCTCTGGGTCAGCCTACTGTCTCCGAGGCCCCCTGTGGCTGGTGCTGGGACCCCAACCCCTCTCAGAAGGATCCCAGTGGGGAGGACAGGGCCTGCGGGTGCCACACCAGTGTCAATTACACACGTGTGTACATTTGTGTGTGCATATGTCCATGTATGTGTGTGTGTGTATCAAGACATTAGGGCTACCTTCGAGCTTTAGCACAGGCCCCTTCTTGGCAATGTTTTTGTGGGGAAGGATTGGCCGCCCAGGGACTGTCCCTGCCACCACTCAACACCATGTGAGCGGGACTGACTATTTGTTGGGCAGGAGGGAGCTGGAGCATTGCCAAGGCCCTACTGTGGGGACTGTCCACAAGCAGGGACAGCCCTGGACCCCATGACCAGTGTCTTGCCAAGGCACTGTCTGTCCTAAGGGGGCTTCGGTGCCAGGCAGCTAGCACCGAGGGCTGGTCTGTGTTTCCTGCGGGGATTGCTGTCCCCTCCACAGTTGTTGATGATATCGATTAGCCAAAGAGTCCCCAGACTTTGCTGCTTCCTTGTGCCTTAACCTTGGATGTAATAAACGGTTTCCATGACTTCTCCTTTGCACTTGCTCCTTTCTGCACATCAACCAACCCAGGGGTGGCCGTCTCCACCGCTTCCAGTTCCCTCTGGGGCCTCATTCGTGCCCCAGCACCCAGACCTGTCAGGAGGGAGGAAGGAAGTCAGAGGTTGCCATCTGTGCCGGGGTTGGCCCTGTCAAGGTACGGCTCCTCCCACCCTGCCATTACCAGGGCCAGCACCAGGTAGTTCCTTCCAGGTGTCCCCCAGATAGGGCTGGACAGGACCCTGGGGTCACCAGGGAAGGAGAAGTCCTCTGGAGCCTTCCTGGTGGAGCCTGTCCTGGTCCCTGCATGCAGAGAACTGCCACTGGGGACAGGGCCCTTTGCAAAGTCTGCCAGTGCCTGCCTCCTATCTGCAGTGGGACGGGCTTTCCGGGTGCAGGTGACCGCAGCCCCCGAACTCACCCCTTGGGTTGGCCCAGCCATGTGCATGACCCTGGCCCTTAACCCTCTCAAAGGACAAGGAGCTCTGAGCAACCCTTCCAGTGCCTGCCACTTTTTTCTGTGGCACACTATTGGTGCCTCCTCTAGCGGCCATCTAGGGAATGGCTCCATTTTCTGGGAGGAGCAGACTGACCCGTCTGGGAGGAGTCAGAGCCCAAAGATCAGCCCCCAGTCACCCTGCCTGGCTCATCCTAGAAGGACCTAGAGTTGACACGAAGCCTCCAAAGCCTGATGCTGAGCTCAGGGCAGGCGCCGGCCTGAAGCAAACGGCTCACCGGGCCTGGCCTGGACGGCTCAGAATAGAGAGAACCTGAGTGCTGGACACCCAGGACCAGTGTATTCTGCTGGATTTTCATGGGGTTGCTTTGAGGCATGGGTACGATAGCATCTACAAAGCTGCAGATGTGTGTGGCCGGGTTGGAACCATGGGTGAGTTCTTGCCCTGAGGTTCCAGGACAGTCTGTCTCCCTGCCACAGCAACTCAGCAAAGGTCCCTCGTCGGGCGGTCACAGGTCATTGTGGGTGTTGCAATACTGCCCTTGATGGGGTTGACTGATGGAGGGATGGAGGATGAGGTCTTTCTCCTCCAGCTCGGAGCACGCGTCTGCTACCCTGTTCAGCCGGCGGTTCTGAGGTGAATGCGTCGGGTAAAAGGCTAGCAGGCAGACAGGCTTGTGAAAATATCAGCTTTATTGGGAGGACAAGACTGAAGCCAAAAGCCTCAGCATCAGTTTCAGCCAAAAAGCCCCTCACCTTCCACAGACCCTTGCTTTTATACCCCAGAATCAGGTACCACCCCATGATGGGAGCAGGATCAGGTACCACCCAGTGGTGGGAGGAGAATCAGGTACCACTCTGGGGTGGGAGCAGAATGCCAGGTCACACCCTAGGGTAGGGCACAATTACCAACCAGGATAGGGTCAGTAACATAATAATCCCATTGAAATGTTTACATACACAACAGTGGGGAAAAAGTATGTCCCCTGCCCTGTGGAATGAGACTGGATCTCCGGGTCATGAGGCCGTGGGGCCTCCTGACAACAAACCAGCAGGGCCCTGTGAATGGGGGTTCAGGGCCAGAGTAGCACAGCTGATCAGGTCCCCCACTTGTCCTACTCTGGTTTAGCTCATCCTAAAGATGGGGGTAGGGGCATTGGCTGCAACATCCCTGTGTGGAGAAGGGGAGGCTGGATCAGGAGGGAAGATGGATGATGAGCACACAGTTTCACAGGAGGAGTGAAGAGCCACCCAGGGCGACCAAACAGGTAGGTGGGGGCTGGAGCAATAGCTGGTAGGGTGTTTGCCTTGCATGTGGCCCACCTGGGTTCAAACCTCGACATCCCATATGGTCCCCAGACCCTGCCAGGAGTGATTTCTGAGTGTAGAACTAGAGGTAACCCCTTCTGATCGCCTCTAGGTGTGGCCCCCCAAAAAAAGAAGGGGCCGGAGAGATAGCGTGGAGGTAAGGCGTTTTTCTGCAAGCAAAGGGACAGCGGTTTGAATCCTGGCATCCCATATGGTCCCCCGAGCCTGCCAGGAGCGATTTCTGAGCGTAGAGCCAGGAGGAACCCCTGAGCGTTGCCGGGTGTGACCCCAAAACAAAAACAAAACAAAAACAAAAACAAAACAAAGATAAAAAAAGAAAAGGAAAGGAAAAAAAGGGCCCGGAGAGATAGCACAGCGGCGTTTGCCTTGCAAGCAGCCAATCCAGGACCAAAGGTGGTTGGTTCAAATCCCGGTGTCCCATATGGTCCCCCGTGCCTGCCAGGAGCTATTTCTGAGCGGACAGCCAGGAGTGACCCCTGAGCAACGCCGGGTGTGGCCCAAAAACCAAGAAAAAAAAAAGAAAAGGAAAAACAGTAGGTGGAAGAGTCTTCGGGAGGGCAGAGACTGGTCCAGGTCCCCACCCCACCCCACTGCTGCCCCGATACAGAGCACCTTCCTCTTGGTCTGCCAGGGCCCTCCAAACTCATAACAGGATCACTGACACCCATTCGAGCTTGCTTCAGTGAGCTTGGATGGGTGGACTGAGGGGGGTCGGTGGGTGGTGCATAGTGCATTTGAGAGGTGAGTGATCAATAATGGATGGATTGGGGCCGGGCGGTGGCGCTGGAGGTAAGGTGCCTGCGCTAGCCTAGGACAGACCGCGGTTCGATCCCCCGGTGTCCCATATGGTCCCCCAAGAAGCCAGGAGCAACTTCTGAGGGCATAGCCAGGAGTAACCCCTGAACGTCACAGGGTGTGGCCCAAAAACCAAAAAAAAAAAAAAAATAATGGATGGATTGTGGGTGCATGAGAGGGACAGACTAGTGGATGGACTGGGTGGGTGGAAAGAAGGTGGGTTTAGAGACAAGTTGTGGACACCCCTAGCCTGTCCGAGAGCTGCACTGAGAGGTCACTAAGTAAGTTTTTCTCGTCCCCCTCTGCTCACATCTTCCTCTTCAAGCCTTCCTTCCTTCCTTCCTCCCTTCCTCCCTCCCTCCCTCCCTCCCTCCCTCCCTCCCTCCCTCCCTCCCTCCCTCCCTCCCTCCCTCCCTCCCTCCCTCCCTCCCTCCCTCCCTCCCTCCCTCCCTCCCTCCTCCTTCCTTCCTTCCTTCCTTCCTTCCTTCCTTCCTTCCTTCCTTCCTTCCTTCCTTCCTTCCTTCCTTCCTTCCTTCCAGGCCTTCTTTGGCCAGGGAGATGCTATAGGGGTTAAGGCGCCCGACTTGTTTATGTCCCCCAAGCACTGCCTGGCAGAATCCCTGAATTCCAGTGGGTGTGACAGGCAGTCCCCAAATGACGGAGGGATCATGATGGTCCCTCTTGTCTCTCAGGGTCACTGGAGCCCTCTGTTTGCTTCCTCTCACCCAGTGAGTTTGCACCAGGGCCTGGCGTGGAGGGATGCCACTCTGCCCTTGTGGGGCATCTTTCCATCCCATCTCTGTCTGTCTGTCTGTCTGTCTGTCTGTCTACTGCCTCTCTTGCCCTGCTCACTTTCTGGGAACTGGCTCAACCAAACAACAGCACGACATTTGCATTTAGTGCCCTGGAGGACCAGAGTGGGGGAGGAGGAGGAGGGCCAGGGGATGACCGCAGGGGAGGAGAAGGGGAAGGAGGAGCCACAGGAGGAACTGCAGCTGGGAAGTGCACACTGGAGAAGCGCAGGGCTGCGCCGGGCTCATGAGGCTGGTGAGGAGCCCGGGGCACTGGCGGCACTGGCTTGGCGGCTGCGGAGTCTGGCTCAGCCCACTGGGGCTCTGCCTGGGGGCGGCCTGTGGCCTGCAAGGTAAGCTCAGGGGGTCCTGGGGGGTGCCTCTCCTCACCCTCCCCTCGCCCCTGGGAAGAGATTGCTGTGGGAGCTGGGGGCCACACCCTGCACAGTCAGCTCAGCCCAGGCCTTACCCACATCTGCCCATTGCAGTCCTGGTTCTGTGGACCCCAGGGCTACTAGCACCGTGGTCCCGCCTGGCCTGGCCCACCAGAGGGCGCTGAGGGCCCCGGACGCTTGTGACCAGGGACCTGAGCTGCCACTGTGGGAATGTGGGGCAGATGCTTTGTCATCCCTATTCCTGTGCCCTGCTCCCCATTTGGGCTCCTCTGCCCCATTCTACACAACAAAATGCACCTGTCCACACCTCAGAGGGTTCCCACTGCTCCGGCGATAAAAATAAAAATATTTCATCTCAGGGAGTGACTGAGAAATCTGAATTGAATCTCTGTTTATCCTGCCTGGCAGCCTCGGGCACCACCCTCTGCCAGAGATCAGCAGCGACACAGCATTGCCCATGTAGAGACGTCCAGGCGTCATGGGCGCTGGCACCCCAGGTTGTGTCAGGGAGATCTTGGGACCTGGGCTTCGCCTGCATCTGCCTCTCTGTGCTATCTGAGGCACAAATGGTTTCCTGTCCACTCGGCAGTTTGTGGCTGAGGAGCTGTTTGCCGCTCTTGGATCAGCTCCTTTTCTGCCTGTGCCTCGGACCGGTTATTCCTGATGGTTGACAGCAGGCGCAGCCTCTGTTCTCAAACACACTTCACTGGCCACTTAGCTGGTCCGAAGGAGGAGGCCCTGGGCGGTGGGCAGGGCCGGCAAGCTTCCAGGAGGTAGCCCAGCTGAGCCCCAGTGCCTCTGGGCTCTTGGCAGGGATAGAGACTGGCCTGGGAGCAGGAGTGGCTGCCCCATTCATTTAACCATGAGGGTTGGATCTGCCTCGCCCCATGAGGTGAGGACAGGCAGGGCCGGGCCAGGAGTGAGGTGGGTCCTCAGACTTGGCTTGAAATTTTCTGGAGTTGAACATTTTTTTTCAATCTTATTTTTTCCCCTTTCAAGTTCGCTGCGTTTAGCCCAGTCGGTGGGGCTGACAGTAGGGGCTATCGTGCTCAGGCATGGCCACCCTGGCAATGCTTTGGCTGGATGCAGGCTGGCACGAGCTTTGCCTCTTGAGCCATTTTCCCTCAGTCACTGGGGTTCAGCAGCTGCCTTGGGCCAGCCTGATAGTCTGGAGTCTCCCTGGGGAGCCTGGAAGCACCTTGGGGCCTCCTGCATACAACAAGCACTGGCTCTTCGGGCCTGGAGCCATAGTACAGCTTGAGGGGTGGGGTGGGTGTGTGCTTGCTTTGTAACAATGGCATCCCATAGGGTCCCCCAAGCCTACCAGGAGTGGTTCCTAAGTACATAGCCAGGAGTAACCCTTGAGCATCATCAGATGTGGCCCCCAAGTGAATAAAAACAAGCAACACAGGTACTTGGCCGTACCCAGCAGCACTTGGGTTACTCCTGGCTCTATGCTCAGAAATTACTCCTGGCAGGCTCAGGGGACCCTATGGGATGCCAGAGACCAAATTCTCTTCCTGCTATGCTATCACTCTAGCCCCATAGAATTTGACTTTTTGTTTTGGTGTTTGGGACACACCTGGTAGTGCTCTGGCCTTAAGCTGTGCTCTTAGGCCTGGCTCCTAGAGGTATTTAGGGTCATGGTGGAGTAAGGTTGAGCACAGCTGATCAGGCCATCTCTCCAGTCCCCCCGTTTTGCAATTTTAGGAAATGCCGAATCGGGAGGAGACACACTGTGGATATCTCTCTGCTGGTGCAGGGACTGAGCTGGGACTCACACTCCCTCCCGCCTGCCCTGATCCATCTGTGGCCTTCTGCCTGCAGCAGACATCTCTGTATTCTTTCTTTCTTTTATTTTATTTTATATTTTTGGTTTTTGGGTCACACCCGGCAGTGCTCAGGGGTTACTCCTGGCTCTATGCTCAGAAATCGCTCCTGGCAGGCTCAGGTATGTGATGCCAGGATTCGAACCACCATTCTTCTGCATGAAAGGCAAACGGTCTACCTCCATGCGATCTTTCTGGCCTTGCATCTCTGTATTCTTGCCAGTCACCAGGCTGGTCTCTGGGAGAGGGGCACTCATGGGGAGAAGCATGAGAAATAGGGACAGGTCAAAGGGGGCACCAGTGAATGGGGTGTGGCTGGATCTCTGGTGCAGCTGTTTGCTGGGGCCCACTTCTGCATGTGTGTAGATTCAAATAGAAAATACAAAGTATATGGGGGCACAGCAGTAGAATGTTTGCCTTGTATGCAGCCAACCTGAGATGGATCCAGGTTCAATCCCTGGCATCCCATAGGGTCCCGGAGCCTGCCAGGAGTGATTTCTGAGCACAGAGCCAGTAGCAGCCCCCCGAGTGCCACTGGATGTGACACCCCCCAAATACGAAGTATACAGTCCACGTGTTGGGTGAGGCTGCCCCAGGTGTTTCTAATCTCTCAGGCAATGGGTCTGAAGACATGGGGTAACAGCAGAGAAATAATTCACAAGCAGTCAAAGTTCCATCAGAGTAAGCTTACTTTTATTCTTCACAGATTTTTTTTTTTTTTTTTTTTGGTTTTTGGGCCACATCCAGCGTTGCTCAGGGGTTACTCCTGGCTGTCTGCTCAGAAATAGCTCCTGGCAGGCACGGGGGACCATATGAGACACCGGGATTCGAACCAACCACCTTTGGTCCTGGATCGGCTGCTTGCAAGGCAAACGCCGCTGTGCTATCTCTCCGGGCCATCTTCACAGATTTTTCTCTGCCATGGCTTTCTGTCCTTTTACTGCTTCTCCCTTTATTCCATGTCTCCCTTTCGAGCTCTCTGCTGCTTCGCTAGCCGGCATTTTTTCTTTATTGGACTTCCCACCCAGATGTGGGCGGGTCTGATCATCCAGGTGGGATTAACATCTCAAAAAACGAGGTTAGGGAAACAGGAATTGGGGACAGGGTTACACATGTGCAGAGAACCATCATGTTTGTAGACACAGCAGAGATGTCCCAGCAGGGCTGTGGGACCAGCTGCTGACACTGTGGAGTCCAAGAAATCCTGGCAAGGCTGAGCCACAGCTCCTCCCACCACCTAGAGAAAATTCACCATTATCAGCTCTCAAGGCCAGTCTCTGTCCAGAAAGGTCGAGCTATAGACCCTGTGTCCCTGCAGGTGGCAGCTGTAACCTGTGTCCCCTTCCCTCAGTCCACGCTGCCTGTTGGTCCCAAGGCCGATTTTGGAGAGGACAGCTTTGCCCCATCCATTCCGTTAGACCAAGGCCCCAAGGCCTCCTTGGTGTCTGTGTATATATGTGTGTGTGTGGGGGGGAGTGACCATCCACCTGAGCATGGCTTCTCACCAGCACGTCCCCCGCAGGCCCAGGGGTGGCCCTGTACGTGGCCCAGGTGGCCATCAACGCCACCGTGGCCGAGGACGTGCTACTGTCCGTGGCTTTCTCCTGCCCTGGCGTGCCCACCATCGAGTGGAGATATGCGTCCCACAAGGGCGCCCAGCGCATCGTGGCCTGGCAGCCGGGCACGCAGGCCCACGTGGCACCCAGCCATCAGCACCGCGTCTGCACCTTTGACAACGGTTCCCTGCAGCTGCTGCGGGTGGGTCCCCACGACGCTGGTGTCTACGTGGTCACTGTCTCTGAGCAGCTGCTAGGCAGCAGCCTGGGCACCGTCGCACTGCATGTGTCTGGTGAGTGGCTGTGGATGAGGACCAGGATGAGGGGTGCCCTGGGGGCTGGGCCCAGGTAAGCCATGGTTTCCCCACAGAAGTCCTGTATGAAGACCTGCACTTCGTAGCCGTGGTGCTGGCCTTCCTGACTGCTGTGGGTGCTGTGCTGGCGGGCCTCCTCTGGGTGTGTAACAGGTGTGGCCGGCTCTGGAAGCAGCGCCTGCTGACAGGTGAGGCCTGGGCCTGGGGAGGGGAGCCCCCCACCCATGTCCAGCCACGCTCATAGCCATGCACTTTGCAGGTGGCAGCAGCACAGAGCGGGTGGAGCTGCAGGACATGGCTTACTAGCTCGACCGAATGCGACATCCTGGTACTCTGGTCTCGCCAGGATAGTCAGGCCACAGTAGATCATTGCTGGATCGGTGCCCTGGATGGGAGCAGAAGCCATTAGGCCATCCCTCTCGCCAGACTGGTGTGGAGCTTCGCTGTCCAAGACTGGTGGGGCACAGGGTGGGCTGCAGCTCTGCCTTTCCGCAAGGGCAGGAAGCAGGTCTGCTGGCCTCCTTGAGTCTTGGTGCTGGGCTGACTGTGAGGCACTCAGCTCCGTCCTTCCCTTTCTCCCTCCCAGATGTGCCCAGGGCTGGAATTCTCGCTAGCCCCTCTACTAGTGTTCCCCAGCTGGCAGACCCCCTTCTGGTGGTGCCTGTCCTTTCCCTGCTCCTTCACCAGTTGCATCTTCGAATGCATTACCGTGATGCCTTACGGGCGGACCCTGCTGGAACCCAAGCTCTCTTCAGACTCCGCCTTCCATGCAGGGCTGGGTGTCTGTCTGGGAAGCCAGTTGGTATCCCGCCCACTTTGTGGCTGCCTCAAGGAAGGTTCACATAGGCAGGGTTGTGTGGGCAGCTCTGATCCTGGCTTCTCAGGGGATATTACCTGCAGGGACATGTGGAGGATTTGACAAGCTCAGCCACTACTAGATCGCCTTGTGAGCACCCAGCCTACCTGCAGTCAGGAATCCAGGTCCCCGGGTACTGGGGACTGATGATGGAATCTGGGTAATGATGGTGGGAGTCTGAGTGCCAGTGATGGAGTCAGTCCTGATGATGGAGTCTGGGTGCTGGTGGCACCTGCGGTGCAGATGGCACACTATGGCTATGTGACTGGGGGTTCATGGTCTCTCACTGGGCCCAGGGACCCCCCCCCTGGAGTGAAAGGCCTTGACAGGGGTGGGGGGCAGTGAGAGAAGGGCCTGGCTGCATCTCTTGGACCTGCTCTTTCCATGTCCCCGTGAGTCCAACCTCAAGCTTCACATGAAAACTTCTCCACTTCCCAAGTGTCGGCGTCAGCACCAAGAGTATGGCAGAAGACAGTGGCCTAGTGCTCAGAACCCTTCCGGAACCCTGCACACAGTTGCTGATGCTCCCATGTGCCTGGCACATGGCTCCTGAAAACTACAGGGACACAAGACTACCCAGAGGTGAGCAGACCATGTCTCTCATAGGGGGGGGGGGAGGTGCAGCTGCCAGAAGGTGATTGTGCTGTGTTGGCTCCTGCAACTGTTACAGAGTCGGGCTCTGAAGTGTCTCAGATGGAGAAAAAGACTTGGGCCAAACATGCAGCTGGCTGCAGATGGGTCTTGGGCCAGTCCTGGCATACACGGTCCCCAAACAGAACACTGAAGGGGGAAGGGGGATGGCACGTGGGCATCTGTGCCAGAGAAGCACATGGTCCCCAGCCTTGGAGTGACTCCCCCTTCCTGCGGGGCAAGTTCTGATTTTCCTGGGGATTCCTTTCTTAGGTTTCTCCTGAGCAGCCATTAGCCAGCGGCAGACGGGTCTGACCCAGAGACACCAGGACTCACCACATTGCTGTGGCCCAACCACGGGCTCAACGACCAGAGGTGCCCGAAACCACCCTGAGGAAATGCCACAGATTCTTTTTTGGGGGACGACTCCTTAGGATGCTCAGAGGACCCTCTGAGCTCGTGCAGGCAGAGTTCATGAACACTCAGAAGCACCTCTTGGCCCCAGCAGAGGTGGCCTGAACAGTGACAGCCTCCGAGCAACTCTGACATCCACAGAGGAAGCACCATCTCTCTAGTGGACAGGAAGCAACACAGGCACATGGATGTTAAGGGATTACTTTAAGGCTTACCAGCCATTTTCCTTAAAGAAAAAAAATACAAGTCCTTGTAAAAACTTGTCTTCCAATCACAGTAGAAATTCCTTATGGGGTTTCTTATGGAAGAGAAAGAAGCTTCACTTATGAAAACACAGTCCCTCGCAGTCAAGACGAGGCCGGAAGTGCTTCCCGTTGAAGGGAGCTCACACCATCTTAGGAAACTTGTTTCCAGAATGCAGTTTAGCCCCTCAAACAAGGCGGCCTGGTGGGATAATCACTCTGGCCCGTGGAGAGGTGGTGGTGGGTGGTGCGTTTCTGTGGACAGGATAGCAGCTGGCGCTGGCAGGACCCCAAGCTACTGTGACCTAACAGGCATATTGGAGCCACACCCAGTGCTGGGGAGGGGTCTGAGGCCTGGTGTGCTAACCACTGCTCACTGCCTTCCCCAGCCCTCCCAGGGCCATGGCTGAGGTGCTAGGGTGGGTGCAGCATGTGGGTCCACCCCCACTCACTAGCTCTTCCACTGAGAGTTTCTAGACCCCCCCAAAACAGAATGAGACCAGCAGGTAGCAGACACCTCATCAGGGACCTAAGGCTGGCTATTCACCCAGATGCTGTGTTTACCAAACAGAAGCCCATTTGAAGCTAGTAACACTTCAGGTTAACCTTATTTTAAGGGGCCAGAGAGATAGCAGAGCAGTAGGGCGTTTGCCTTGCATGCAGAAGGACAGTGGTTTGAATCCTGGCATCCCATAGGGTCCCCCGAACCTGCCAGGAGCAATTTCTAAGTGCAGAGCCAGGAGTAAGCCCTGAGCGTTGCCGGGTGTGATCCATAAACCAAAACCCTCATTTTAAAAAGGCATTTTTATTTATTCCTATACTTGACTCTCTACACTGTACAGTATTTGGGGCTGGAGCAATAGTATGGCGGGGAGGGCACTGCCTTCTGATCCCCAGAGTAGCACCTGGGTGGTCTCCAAACTAAAGGGAATCACTGTATTTAATCTCCTGCATTCAAAGCATTTCGCCACTTACAAAGTGAGAGTTCCAAAATGCAAAACACTGGGGCTGGAGATACAGCACAGTGGTAGGCATTTGCCTTACACGCAGCTAGCACAAAACAGACCTGGGTTCAATTCCCGGCATTAGATACGGTCCCCTGAGCCTGCCAGGAGTAACCCGAGTGCCGCTGGGTATGGCCCAAAAAAACAAAAAAGAAAACCAAAATGCAAAACACTGGCTCATTCCTCTTTAGGATAGTTTCTCTGGAAGATCTCTCTCCCTTGTGCTTCTGGGTGATGGGCATCTTCAAGTCCCGAGTTTCCATCACCCTGACTGGGAAGCAGCAGCGTCAGAGCAGACAGGGGCTGAGTGCAGACATGAGCAGCTCCATTTTGTAGACGAAGTTGCGCCCTTCCATCTTACTCCACTGCACCTCCCTGAAGGGGCCTCGCAGGTGGTTCCACTTGCTGTCCTGAAGGACATCGCTCTTCGGCAGGTCTTTGCATTGGCTCCGGGGAAGCTGCACCATGATCTTGCTGCCACTTTCAGGGCCATTCCGAACTGTGGAGCAAACCAATCAGCGACATGCTAAGTTCCAGGCTGGACAGTCCCACCACTGTGGACCAACGTGCCTGAGTCAGGCCGCTAAGTGTTGGCGAGGCCAGCTGGGAATTCTCAGGCACAGTCACCGCTGGAGTAAGGTGCTGCGGAATGGCCAAGGAGGGCTTGGTGCTCCCCAAACAGAAAGGAGATTAATAAAAGGAAGAAGGCTCGGGGACCCCAGATGTCCACCACATGGTCCGGTCCCTAGACTAGCCAGTAAGAAGAGAATGCGGCATAAGTGATGAGGGAGTGAGGGGCGCCAGACCAAGCCACGAAAGAACTGGGCTGTGACTTGGGAGGAAGAAACAGGCCCTGCACTCCGCTGGGAAGAACCTGACAGCGGCTGAGCCAGGGGTCACTGATCCACCCCAGGTACCTGAAGGCCACGTGCGCCTGACTGACCCCCACAGGACAGGCAAAGGGCTGGACGTACCTGAGATGGCGTAGTCACCACTCGGGGAGGCCACGGTGATGGCTGAGGCGTTGCCGACGCTCTCGATGGGCCCGAGGCCTACGTGGCTGCTGAAGCTCAGGACCTGCCAGCCCATGACCTTGGCCAGCTGCTGTACCGCGTGGACCTGGTGCTGGGACATCTGTGGGCAGCAGAACAGGCTGATTGGGACGGGTATGACTGAGATCAGGGCCTGCTGCTGACCCATCGGTAGCTCAGCCTGACTCGTGCTTCCCTGGGCACTCTGGCCTGGGAGTGAGGCCCCAGCCCACTGATGCGGATCTCACTGACAGGCCCAATTGAAGTGGCCCCATGCAGATATCACTCTGCAGCCCTCTGCCTCTCCTGGGCTCAAGTCTAGGAAGAGCTTCAGGGACTAGTGCTCTTCCTCAACTGTGTCTTAGGGTGGTGACTGCGGAGGTCCAAGGGTCTGGTCATCAGTATCATCCCATGCCCAGTACAGCGGCTGGGTGGACACACTCTTATAGTAGTGTTGGGTGTTCCTATGTATCCCTTACAGGCAAAGGCCCTGCAAGAACCTGGGACCCTTTTCTTGCCTACCGGGTGTGGACCCCACTCCCCAGACTCCCAATCCCAAGATGCCAGCTGGGGTGGAGCAGCCCACACACTTCCTGGTCCACCTCGGCTATCAGCGGGTAAGAAGAGCAGAAGCCACGCCTCCTCCAAGCATGTCAGCTACCTGGCACCAGGAAGCAAGTGGGAACAAGACGTCCTGCTTGGTGGTGTGAGATACATACACACACCAGCATGTCAGAGTGACCCCCTGCCCGAAACCAGGGAGCAGATGGCAGAAACATTGCCTCAACTCATCAGAGGAAGGAAAAGTCCAGATGTCTGCCCAGAACTGCAGGGCAGCTGACCTGGACCCAGACAGAACTCAGCACAAGGTCATTCATGGGAGCTTGTCCTGGCTGCTCCAGAGGGCAGGATTCCCTCTATTCTCGGCCACAGGTCTACTTGCCCAAGCTGTGGCCCAGGGAAGGGCTGACACCTGGAGCAGCTCCTCTCGAACCTGGTCCTCCCTCTCGGCATGTCCAGGTAAACCCATGGGCAGAAGACACCTAGGCCGGATCATGTCACCTGAGACAGGAGGAAGTCCCGAAGTTCCTGCTCCTGGTGGGACAGCGTGATAACCCGACCGTCTCGGTGCACCACACGGATGTGGTCAGCCCCGATGTTCAACTGCAACTGGATCGACCTTGGTGGGGCAGTGAGAGGTGGTTTATGCAAGTGGGTGAGGTGAGACACTGGCCCCGCACGAACCCCACCCTGTTCCAAGCTCTCTGGGCAGTAGCAGAAAGTCTGGAGACCTTGTGCGCTACCCTCAACACCAGCCCTGCCCTGGGAAGCCCCCACTGGCCCAGCTGGCTCGGGTGATGCTCACTCACTTGCAGATCTGCTCGTAGCCCTGGGACGTGATGAGCACTTTGACGCTGGACTCGCAGGCATCATTGATGTTCGACCAGTGCGCCTGGATCTGGGGGTCATCAATGTGGCTAGCCAGGCTGTCGATGGTCGCAGCCGCTCTGTGGGGGACAAGATAGCCACGGTGGCCATCACGGGTTGGGGAAGCAGGCCACACTCAGACGGGTGTTGGGAGGAGGGCAGCACCCTGAGGCCCAGCCCACCTCTGTGCCACTTCTCACTCAGATTGGCTTGTCACGACAGACCAGACCAAGGTACCAGCTAGACCCACAAGGACTCCTGCTCCCGGCCAGAGGCCTTGGGTTGCTGCCCTGGCCAGGCCAAGGAAGAGGAGCCGAGAGAAGCCCATCCCCAGATCCAACACCAGCCAATTCACTTGCGAGAGTGCCCGGTCTTTCAGCGACCCCATGAAGCAAGAAGTTCTCTCTCCACTTTCCTGGAGAGAACCGAGCGCAGAAGCTAACACAGGGGACTAGTGGCGGCCAGCCACCACCACCTTGCTGCCTCACCTGCTTCTCAGGAAGATGTGCTTCGCTTGCTTGATGACTTTCTCCAGAAGGCCCTCGCTGGACTGTAAGGAGCTGATCTCGTTCTTGTCATAAGCCTGAGGGCCCGAAAGTCTCATTCTCTTGTGGCCGAAAGGAGCGCTGGCAGGGTGAGGCATTGTGATGGAGCTCACGGTCTGCTTGTGGAACTGCAGGGGGGGGGGGGGGCAGCGTGAGTCACGAGTCCAGCCCGGCCAGCCCTGCCTGCCCATCCCACTGGGGTCGCAGCTCCCTGGAGCCGGAGCGATAAGACAGCTCAGTGGGGGGGCATTCGCCTTACACACACAGCTGACTTGAGTACAATCCCCAGCATCATATAGGGCCCTCTGAGCTTACCAGAGTGATTATAAGTGCAGAGTCAGGAGTAACCCCTGAGCACTGGCCAGGTGTGGCAACACACACACACACACACACACACACACACACACACACACACGCACGCACGCACGCACACACGCACGCACGCACGCACACACACACACACACGCACGCACGCACATACACACACACATAAAGGGTCTACTATACTGGCCTTCTCACACGCACGCACATACACACACACATAAAGGGTCTACTATACTGGCCTTCTCACATTTAAGTGAAGCAGCACAGAGACACACAGCCGGGGAAAGTGCTGCTCGGTCACTCCCATCCCAGGCCTGTGACAGCAACCCTGAGAGCCTCAGAGTCTGTGAGCTGCAGCTCTGCCAGAACTCGGGCCCAGTCCAGCAGGGAAGGTGGGACTTGGAGTTCTACTGAGCTGCTCAGTGACCTTTACAGGGAGTCTGCTATGCCAGACACACATGCTGGACAGGGCATGGCCTCCCAACAAGCCAGCTCAGTGAGCACCCCACCACTCTCTCCTGCACAGGCGGGAGGGGCGAGGGAGGAGTCTCAGAGGACCTACCCTCACTGGACCAGTGCAAAACTGGGCCCGCTAATGCCTCCTCGAGCAGGGCCTACAGAGGAGAAGGATGGGGACAGGGTGGTCCAGCCCTCCCCTGGCCCCCACAGCCGGCACGGTGGCTCCTAACATCCCCAAGGCCCTGGCACACCACATTACCTACCTCTCGGATCATCAGATGCAAATTATGCTCTAGGACATGCAGATGGTCCTCCGGAATCGGCTTGTCAGCAGCAGCCTTCTGGGACTTCTTGTCGTTCAAGGAGTGGCATAAGGAAATCGACAACTGCAGGTCTGCCCAAATGAAGGCAGGAAGAAAGCACAGAGAACATGAAGGGTTTTCGTGGAGAAGTAATAGCCCAGGCCTTGGGGAGCACCTTTGAGCTGCTGTCAGTCCATCTTGGGGACCCGCCTGTCTAAGGAGGCTGCTGGCTCAGCTCACAGACCCACCAACAGAAGCCACGTACTGTTTCTACCTCCCCTGAACACGCCTGCATGTACACGGAGCTGCTCACTCCCGGGAGGACTGGGACACTGGTCTACTCCAAATCCCTCTTCCTCTGACGAACCCTGAGAGGAACTCCTGGGGCCAGACAGATATCACATCTACAGCATTTGCCTTGAACATGGCAGAGCAGGCAGGGTTCCTCACAGTTCATTTACGAGGCATGAACAGGACTAAGTGCAGTCAATTTCTGAGTGAAATCAGGCAGCTTTTAAACTCTTAGAATTCCATGTCATGGGGCTGGAGAGATAGCATGGAGGTAAGGTGTTTGCCTTTCATGCAGAAGGACGGTGGTTCAGATCCTGACATCCCATAAGGTCCCCTGAGCCTGCCAGGGGCGATTTCTGAGCGTAAAGCCAGGAGTAACCCCTGAGCGCTGCTGGGTGTGACCCAAAAACCAAAACCAAAACCAAAAACAAAAAAATCCCATGCCAGCAAATTTAGGATAATGAGCTTTCAAGACACTAAAGAGATCTATCTACCTTCCTTCCTCCCTCCCTCTCTCTTTTTTGGGCATGCCCCACAGCACTCGAGTTACTCCTGGCTCTGCACTCAGAAATCGCTTCTGGCACACTCGGGACGATACAGGGTGCCAGGAATCGAAATAGATTCGTACCAGGTCAGCCGCATGCAAGGCAAACGCCCAACAACCCCTAAACAGAATTTTTTTTTCTTTCCTTTTGGTTTTTGGGTCACACCAGCAGAGCTCAGGGGACCACCTGGGATGCCGGGATTCTAACCACCGTCCTTATGCATGCAAGGCAAATACCCTACCTCCATGCTATCTCTCCGGCCCCTAAACAGAATTTTCTGATGTCTTTCTTGGGTGGAAGGGAAGGCAGGAGCCTGGAACCCTGCTAGGGAGAGACAAAGCAGCCTGGAAGCCTGAGCCCCTGCATGGAATCCTGGGACAGTTGAGTATGAGCCCTACGGAACGTAGCTTGGTAGTGCTACATCTAATCCGCTGAGACCCGCACACTGTCATGCACACAGGGATGGCATCTGCCCAGCTCACCCGACCAGTGCTCCCCTTAGGAGTCTCTTACTTGGGAAGGGCTGGGAGAGGATCTGGTTCTTCACCACGATGTGAGGGATCTGGGACTTGATTTGCACGGCCTCTCGGGAGAGCTGCGCAAAGATCTCCTTGCACAGCAGAACGTTCTGTGCTGCTTCTAACTTGGCCTGCCAGTGTGGGGAGCCTGAAAGACAGAGGCCCCCATCTGAGTCTGTGGCCATGCTGCATCTCTCCTCCTCCTCCTTCAACAGCCTCTGTGCTAACTTGGAAGGCCCAGAAGCTCATGCTCACTCACACGCATGCGTAGCAGCGCTGGGTTCTCAGGGACCAGTCTCCTGAATCGTGGGGGAGCAACCTACATTTCTATTCCTCAGAGTACATACATTCCCACTTGGCAACTTTCTTTGTTTTGCCTTCTTGAGTTTTCTTTTGTTTTTTTCGGACCACAATCAGTGGTGCTCAGGGCTTACTCCTGGCCAGGCTCAAGGAACACTATGGGGTTGCCGAGGATCAGACCCTGAGCTGATGTGTACAAGATAAGCACCTTAACCCTGTGCGCTCTCTCCAGCCCTTGTAACCTCGGCTTTCATGTGTTCCTGATAATATTCCAGCAGGCACTTCTGCAGGCTTGGGAGCGAGTGAATGTGACCTATTTCTTGCATCATGACAGCTAGCTGCACAGAGATTTCTGCTCTGCTCTCACAGCACCCAGAGAACATTTCCAACAGCCCTTATTCCAGGCCACCCACTTCTATTTATTTCTCTAGCAGCAGGGGCTAGAGAAACAGCCTAGTGGTTAAGGCACACAGCCCACATGGGGCCAAATCCAGTCTGGTCCCCCAAGCTGGAGCAGCCACGAAGCAGTGCTGAGTGTGGCCCCAACACTCAGCCCCCATCCCCATACCAGAGACCAGTCAAGGGCAGAACCCAATAGTACCTGGCTTGGCCTTCGGCGCGGGCTGCCTGAACAGGGTCGCTGTGCCCAAGTCACCCACGTCTGGAGCCTGTTTCTGAATTGAAACCTGAGCAAGTGAGAAACATGGGGCTGTGAGAGTGTCAGCTGGGCCCGGAGAGGATGCAGCTCAAAGCCACCTGGTGAATAAATACCTTGATATACGCGGAGCCCTCCAAATCGCTGGGGATCTGGACGTCCAGGGGACAGTGGTCTTCGGGGATCTTCTTGTCCAGGTCGATGTCCGTATTCTTGATGACCTCGAACGTACCGTGATGGGGAAAGAGAGAGCCTAGTGGGGCGAGAAATACAGGGCAATGGCCTACACGCTGACCAGCACCAGCACTGCACACGCACTACACACGGAGCTTTCTCTTGGGCTTGCCTTGCACACAGCCCACCTGTGTTCAATTCCCATTACCCCATACAGTCCCAAGTCCTGCTAGGAGTTATCGGAGTGCAGAGGCAGGCGTAATTCCTGAATACTACCGGGTATGGTTCCAAACCAAACAAATAAAAAAGATGCTCTTGGGCCAGAGAGATAGCATGAAGGTAGGGCGTTTGCCTTGCATACAGAGAATGGTGATTCGAATCCCGGCATCCCATGTGGTGCCCCGAGCCTGCCAGGAGCGATTTCTGAGAACAGAGCCAGGAGTAACCCCTGAGCGCTGCTGGGTCTGGCACCCTCCCCCCCAAAAAAGAAAAAGATGCTCCTGGTGGCGGAGGGATAGCACAGTGGTAGAGCATTTGTCTTGCATGCAGCCAATCCAGGATGGATGGTGGTTTGAACCCTGGTATCCCATATGTGTCTGTCAGGAGCCATTTCTGAGCAGAGCCAGGAGTAACCCGAGTGCTGCTGGATGTAATCCCCAAAAAACAAAACAAAACAAAAAAGAGCTCTTGGTTGCCCAGTTAAATAAAAAAAAAATTTTTTTTTGGTTTTTTGGGCCACACCCGGCGGTGCTCAGGGGTTACTCCTGGCTATCTGCTCAGAAATAGCTCCTGGCAGGCATGGGGGACCATATGGGACACCGGGATTCGAACCAACCACCTTTGGTCCTGGATCGGCTGCTTGCAAGGCAAACGCTGCTGTGCTATCTCTCCGGGCCCTAAATGAAATTTTTGATAAAACCAGAATATAATAAAAAAAATTTTTTTTGGAGGGCCATACTCGGCAGCTAACTCAGGGATTACTCCTGGCAGGCTGGGGGACCATGTGGGATGCTAGGGATCAAATCCGGGTCTGTCCTGGGTTGTCTGCATGCAAGGCAAACGCCCTATTGCTGTGCTATCGCTCTAGCCATAATCAAATCTTTTATGATCATGGGTGAAAGACAGACAGAAACAGGCAAAGTGCTCAGACTATTCTGATTTTGTTGAACAGCAGTCTGACCAGGAGAACAGAGTACTCCCAGGATCAGAAATGAGCCATCTCCTGTCTCTCCACAAGATCCCACCCGAGGAGCCATGAGTATTGATCACGTGTTCTTAGTTCCCATGCAGCGCCTCTGACTGGCCTTCAGCAGCTTACACAAAGGACCGGGTCATCCTGACACACCAGTAGGCAGGATAGAGTATTGGCCAGTTTCCCTGCCGCAGCCCTGATCATGGGATAGAGGAACGGCTGTGGCCTTTCCCCGGGATTAAGATGTGCGTGCAGCTCTGAGAGGCACCGAAGAGTTCGAAGAGTTCCCCGTACCTGCGCTGCGGTAGCTCAGATCCCCTAGGATCTTATCGCCCACTTTCCTCAGCTTCCAGTGTTGCCTCAGCCGCAGGAGCTCTGAGTTGAAGTCCCTTTGCAGCTTGTTCTCTTGGTTCTCTGTGACGGACTTGGTCAGCCTCTCGGCGCCCTTCAGCAGGATCTGGGCTGCTCCGGCCAGCGACTTCTTCTTGGAGATCAGCTGCAACGTCTGAGGCAAAACCACCCAGAGTGTGCTTGTGTGCTGGTGTGCGTGAGCGACCTCAGAAACGGACGCTGTCTGACCAACACAGCGCCTACTCGAGAGAAAATGTGGGCATTACAGGGAAGGCGGAGAAAGGGGCAAGGGCACACCTGCCAGAGCTTCCTGATGATGCCAGGGCTGCGGAGTCCACAGCGAGACCCCATGCATGCCTGAAGGGGGCGGACGGGGCTGGATCCACACAGCACCTGGTCCCCTGAGCACGTAGGGGTTGGGTAACACCGAACAGTGCTCAGGAATGACTCCTAGTTCTCTGCTGGGACCCTTCTTGGCAGTGTTTGAGAGATTATAAAGTGCCTGCACGAGAGACCAGAGCCTCCCCGCTGTGCTGTCCCTATGGCCGTTTCTTGGGAGCCCTCACACTGTCTCCTGGAAGATGGACAGATGAACATGCACTGTCCAGACTTCTTCATCCACTAGTGTAGGCACCATTTCCTTCTGACCTCCGGGAGGGGAGGGCAGCTGTCACCCAATTTCAGAGGGGCCTTCTCTGACCTTCTTTAACCTTTTGCTCGGAAACGGAAGGTATTTTATTTTTTTCCTTTGGTTTTTGGGCCACATCCCAAAGCTCTGTGCTCAGAAATCATCCCTGGCTCAGGAGACTATATGGGATGCTGAGGCTTGAACCCAAGCTCATCCCGGGTCAGCCACATACAAGGAAAATATCCTTTTTCCTATCACTATCGCTCCAGCCCAGTAGGTATTTCTTTCCTTTTTTGGGGGGGAGGGGCACACCTGGTGGCATTCAGGGGTTACTTCTGGCTCTGCACTCAGAAATTGCCCCCTGGCAGGCCCAGGGGACCATATGGGATGCTGAGGATCAAACCTGGGTCCGTACTGGATTGGTCCAGTCTAGGCAAATGCCCTACCACTGTGCTATCTCTATGGCCCCGAAAGGTATTTCTTACCTACATTCACTACTGCCAGGAATCGGTGATTAATGCTTCTAAATAAAACATGCAGCTAGCAGCGGGACAGAAGCAGTTTTGAATACAGAGCCCAGGACCCATAGCGCTGGGAGTCGGCCTGTCCAGTAGGCCCCTCATGAATGGGGATCTGGCGGGACGTGTGGAGGACGAAGCAGAGGAGATGGTTTCATGCATGAGTCTGAGGGCAAAGCCCGCCCTTCCTTGGACTTGGCACGAGAAGACTGGGGAGCCCCATACCTGCTTGGGAGGAAGTGCATCCTGGGAGACAGGGTCCAAGGTCATGAATTTCCTGTCCCTGACGACACTGAGCACATCGTAGAGCACACACACCTCGGTGAGGGCGCTCCGCAGACTGTTCCTCACCGAGTCCCAGGGCCACAGGGAGGGCTGCAGTCGGACCAAGCCTGGGGGTGACAGTGACAAGAACCTGGTCAGGAGCAAGAGACAGCAGTGGGCTCGGGCCTGGAGGTGTTTCAGGGGCCCGGGTCTCCGCCTGGTGACACCTGCTGCTTGGGTGGCGCTGGGGTGTCACAGAGCTGGGCTCAAGGACTGTCCACAATATTTGGCCCCTTTTTTCATCCTGGCCAACCCATCTCAAATCTTGGAAACCATTTACTTAGCATTCCTTGGTGCAAACAAATCTCAAGTCCGATTTCCACAGGCTATGCATGGGATGATAATGTCATCTCATCCACACTTTATGCCTCTCCAGTAATCTTTTCCTAGTAGCTTTTTTGTTTGTTTGTTTGTTTGATTGTTTTGGTTTTTGGGCCACACCTGGCAGCACTCAAGAAGTTATTCCTGGCTCTACCCTCAAAAATCGCTCCTGCAAGCTCGGGGGACGATATGGGATGCCAGGGATTGAACCCGGATCCGTCCCAGGTTGGCTGCATGCAAGGCAAATGCCCTACGGCGTGCTATTGCTCCAGCCCCTTTACTAGCTTTTTCTTTTAGTTTTTAGGCCACACCTTGTGGTGCTCAGGGTGTACTCCTGGCTCTGTGGTCAGGGGTCCCTCCACCTGGCAGATTCGGGAGACCATATGGGATGCTGGGAATCAAACCCAGGTAGACAGTGTATGATAGAAATGCCCTGTGCCCTTCTCCAGAAGTTCACCTTAGCTCTTAAAACAATGACTGTAAATTTCCAAACTACAGAAACACACTAAAGAAAAAAAAATCCAAAAGATAAAACCTGCACTAGCACTCAGATAACAAATAATGCATCTTCAAATAGCTTTAAGAACATCACCTTTTACACTGAATTTCTTGAATTCACGTTCTCCTCATAGAGCTTAAGAAATAGAAACGTAAATAATAAAGAGTTTTCCTTTAGTCCTCACCCAGCACAGGTGAGTGCTAACAGTGATGTAAACCTGGACTACACTTCCAACATGTGGCCCCAGGGGCTAAGTGGCATCCCCAATCACTGTGCCAGAGATATTCCAGGGCTACAGTGTTTTTTTTTTTCCTTTGTTGTTTTTGGGTCACACCCTGTAGCGCTGGGGGGGTGGTGTGTGTTACTCCTGGCTCTGTGCTCAGAGCCCACTCCTGGCAGGCTCGGGGACTATATAGGATGCTGGGATTCAAACCCAGGTCCTTCCCAAAGTCAGAAGCGTGCAAGGCAAATGCCCTACTATCAGTGTTATCACTCTGGGTCCCCAAGGCTGCAGTGTGACCGCCTCCTGCTCTCCTCCCGTACTTGGAGCAACAACACCAAGCGTGTTGGACATACAAGCCACATCTCTGTGGCAGCCTTCTCTGCGGTGAGCCTCCAAACAATCAAAGGCCTTCCCCTAAGGCAGCGAAGCTGACATAACATTTCTGATAACCCTGGGGAGACAAGCAGAGAGAGAGAGAGGCAGCAGAGCAGGTAAGCACTTGCTTTGTGTGCGGCGAACCTGGGTTTGATACCAGGCACCACAATTGGGCCCAGTAACCCTGGATGAGTGATCCCTGAGCTCAGAGCCAAAGAGAGTAAGCCCTGAGCACTGCCAGGGAGTCAAAAGAGGTGTCTGGGGAAGGGGGGCAGAGAGATACCACGGAGGGTGGGCGTTTGCCTGGCATGCCACTGCATGAAGAAGGTGGTTCGAATCTCACATGGCATCCCATAGGGTGCCCCCTTGAGCCTGCCAGGAGCGATTTCTGAGTGTGTGCCAATCCCTAGGTGCATACCCTCGATCGGGGGCTCCACGCAGGCCCCCCAGGGCCCTTCCCATTCATTCCGAATCGCGGACATTTCCCAGGGTTGGCAACTGGCATCATCATCCCCACGCCCACTTCCTTCCACTGTCCTGCCCAGTCCCCCAAAAGTCCATGGACCAGGCGGACACGCCCCCTGGCCCCCTCCTTTGGCTTCCTGGGCCCCCAACACAACCCTGGACGGCGCCAGGCCCCTCGTCCACCACCTTCGTCGTCGTCAGGCTCGGCGCCGGCCCCGGCCCAGTCGTGCGCGTCGCGGTCGGCGCCGTCCGCGTCGTCGTCGTCCGAGCCCGAGCCCGACGCCTGGCTGAAGTCGATGCGCTGCGCCAGGCGCGCCAGGTTCTGCGACATGGACAGCGGCTGCAGGTAGGTCTCCGTGCCGTCCAGGCCCACCTCCTGCACCTGCTTCTCGCACGCGGACTCGATGCTGATGCGCACCGCGCGCACCCCCGACATGGCGGCGGCGGATGGCGGCGGATGCGGGGAGACGGAGACGCGGAGACCGGGAGGCGCGGACGGACGGGCCGCGGAGGACGGACGGGCCGGGGAACGGTACCAGGAAACAGAAGAGCGGAAGTGACGCAACGCGGGGACGGGCGCAGAGGCTCACGGGAAGAGGGGCACGCGCCGGACCACACTTCCGGCCGGCCTCTCGGCCGCGAGGAGGCCCGCATGGCGTCACTTCCGGCATGCCTGCGGGCCGCGAGGCGGCTCACGGTACGTCACTTCCGGCAGGCCCACGGACCGCGAAGAGGTTCAGGGGAGGGAGGCACAAAACACACTTCCGGCAGTCCATGATTCGGGGGCGGCACCGATCACACTTCCGGTCAGTCTACGCTATGGGAGCGGTAGCGAACGCACTTCCGGCCGGTCTACGGGTCGCGCAGACTCACAAAGCAGCAGCACAGGACGCACTTCCGGCCGGCCTACGGGTCGCGCAGAGGCCCAAAACAGGGTGGCACCCAACACTTCCGCCACTCTGCCGACTGCGCAGAGGTTCACGGGAGGCGCCGTCAAAGGTCTGAGCCTCCCTAGCGCTCGCTCCACTTTCCCTCCTCTAAGAGTGGGCCTGGCTCGCTTCGAGAGGCGGGCCATGGAGGAGGCCCTAGGAGGGTCCCTGAGCGCAGATTCAGGGTTCATTGCAAATATTTTGGACAAGTAGTTTGCTTCAGCCTAATGCTTTTACTAAAAATCTTTGGATTTTGATTGCTAGGGCATGTACAGTCAGTGCAACCAGAAGACCATGTTTTGTGGGTTGCTTATGAGCAGAGTGCTAAAGAATGACTAATTTGCATGCTTGGGACATTCGGCAAGGTGAGAGGTGAGAGTTTTGGCTAAAGAGTAGCACAAGATCATCAAGGAAATTTTCTACCTTATAATCAGTAAAACTATAGATTTCTGTCTCAGTAAGGCAGTGGCTATGTTTGATCTCACTTATTTGGTAAAACAAGCATCAGCGCTGCATTTTGATGCGATTTTATTTTTTCTCTTCTTGCAAAATAATCACCCAAGTGCATCCATTAGAGATTGAAGCTAGACATCTAGGCACTAATGTCTGTGAAAGGCAAATGGCAAACTTTCAAGTGTGGGTCAGTGTCACTAAGAGGAATAAAGTTATTCCTTCTCACTACTTTATTCCATTAAAAAATACTAAAAGAGGCTCTGATTTAAAAAATATCTTAAGAATGTGACTGTAAGAACACATTAAACATTAAGCTAGCTCCGAGGGATACATAGAATATGTGATTCCCACATAGGGTCACTGGGTTCAGCCTTAGTTCCACATGGTCTCCCAGCACTGCTAGTTTAGGCAAAAGAAAAAAATCCTAAAGAAAATCAACATTTTTCAAAACTGTTTTCACAATACTCAGAAATAGAGGCTGGAGTGATAATACCATGGTAGGGCGTTTGCTTTGCACACTGCCGACTTGGGCCTGAGCCTGCCAGGAGTGATTTCTGAGCACAGAATCAGAGTAACCCAAGTGCCGCCGGGTATGGCCCAAAAACAAAAACAAAAAAGCAAAAGGGAGCTGGAGCTGTAGTACAATTTGTAGGGTGCTTTCTGACCCAAATTCAATCCCTAGCAACCCCGTATGGTCCTTTGAGCCCAATCATAAGTGATCCCTGAGCATAGATTCCTCAGGTCCATCTGATTTGGGCCCCCAAAAAGGGTAACATAAATGGGGTTTAGGGACCAGAGCGATGGAAATGCGGTGGGGCATTTGCCTTGCACGTGGCTGACCCAGGATGGACAGTGGTTTGATTCCCTGACATCCCATATGATCCCCAAGCCAAGAGTGATTTCTGAACGCATAGCCAGGAGTAACCCCGGATGGGACCCAAAAATTCAAAAGAGAAATGGGGTTTTAGTAGTGAGATTCAGGGGGCAGAAAGATGGCACTGTGGTGGGACATTTGCCTTGCACATGGCCAACTCAGGATGGACCCAGGTTTGATTCTCGCATCCCATATGGTCTCCCAAGCTTGCCAGGAGCAATTTCTGAGCAAGGAGCCAAGAGTGGCCTCTGAGTGCTGCTAGGTGTGAGCCAAAAAAAAAAAAAAAAAGTGAGATTAGGGGCCAGAGTGATAGCACAGCACTAGGACTACTTTTGCCCTGCAGTCCATTAACCCAGGACAGATCTCAGTTTGATCTCAGGCATCCCATATGGTCCTCTGAGTTTACCAGGAGCGATTTCTGAGTTGCAGAGCCAGGAGTAACCCCTGAACACCTCCAAATGTGGCCCAAAATCCAGAAAAAAAATTAAGTAGTGAGATTAGTAAAATCATGTCTAGTGGGTCTTATGTTAGTATTGATGTTACTCCATCTCGGTTAATTATTTCTTTTGCTAAACAAGTCTGAGCTGGCTTAATCCCGCCCAATGGAATGGGTCTCTTTGGGCTGATCGATGCGGTAGAGGAGTTCGGCAGGCGAGAAGTAGCCTACGTACTCCACCGTGTCGGGCGTGGTGTCATAGTGATAGTGCCCACCTTCACCGTGGTGGCTAAAGCAGTGAGTGTGCTCCAGTCGCAGGTCAAAGCCCTAGGACAAAGGACCCCTTGTCAGAAAGCTCATGTTCTCAGGGAGGAGAAAACCTCTTAATTTATGTTCTAAGTAGATAATCCCAAGGTTTAAATTTCAGGTGATGAAAAGAACATTCAATAATTGCTACCTTTCACCCAGGCAAACAGTGTAAGAAGTTTCTTCTTGAAAATGCTCCTGTGTTGGGGCCGGAGAGATAGCTTGGAGGTAAGGCATTTGCCTTTCATGCAGAAGGATGGTGGTTCAAATCCTGGCATCCCATATGGTCTCTCAAGCCTGCCAGGAGCAATTTCTGAGCATGGAGCCAGGAGTGACCCCTGAGCATGGAGTCAGGAGAGACCCAAAAACAAAAACAAAAAAAAAGAAAAAAAAAAAAGAAAAGAAAATGCTCCCTTGGGGCCGGAGAGATAGCATGGAGGTAAGGCATTTGCCTTGTATGCAGAAGGACGGTGGTTCAAATCCCAGCATTCGACATGGTCCCCTGTGCCAGCCAGGGGCGATTTCTGAGCCTAGAGCCAGGAGTAATCCCTGAGCTCTATAGGTGTGAACCAAAAACCAAAAGAAAAGAAAAGAAGGGGCCGGAGAGATAGCATGGAGGTAAGGCATTTGCCTTTCATGCAGAAGGTCATCCATTCGAATCCCAGCATCCCATATGGTCCCCGAGCCTGCCAGGAGTGATTTCTGAGCATGAAGCCAGGAGTAACCCCTGAGCACTGCTGGGTGTAATCCAAAAACCAAAAACAAACAAACAAATAAAAAAATAAATCACTCCTGGCTTGGGGGACCATATGAGACACCAGAGATAGACCATGGTCCCTCCTAGTGCAGGCAAGGTAGACGGCTTACCGCTTCGCCGCCGCTCTGCCCTCCCCCCCTTTTTTAGCTGTATAGCTAAAGTATAGCTGATTACGGGAGTGCATTACTCCTGGTGGTGCTTAGGGGACCAGATGGGATGCCCAGGATCCAACTCTGGTCAGCTGCATGCAAGGCAAATAAATGCCTTCCCTCCCTGCTTTGCTCCGGCACCAATCCACTGTTTAACAACATGACATGGGATGTTGTGTAAAAGCCTGTGCACTCATTTCTTCACTGTTAAATGTCTTCCCTGGCCTTGACTCTAGCTACCTACTCCCTCACCTTTCAAGGTAATTCTGGAGACTACTCTTGTTCTCAAGTAGTAACATGCCTGATGCTAATGGGATACCTGAGAGACTGAGCATTATTGTTTTACTGGTTCTATACTGGAGCATGAAGGAAACAGACTTACTGGGTCTCTGGAGACGAACACTGGCAAGCAGACCAGAGGTGCGGTCATCTCATAGAAATGCAGCCACTGGTTCACATCTTCATCAGACTTCAGCGGGCAAGAGGAAAACTCTGCTGGCTACAGAAGAGATGGGGAAAGAGAAAAATGTCTGCCATTGCTGGGGCTTAAGATTCCGTCTGATTTTGTTAGTGCCAGTGAGATAGCCAAGTATGCTAGAGCACACACTTTGCACACAGGAGACTTTCCAACTGGCTAACATGGCACTGCCAAAAGCAAGCCCCAAGCCCCAAGCCAGCTGGGAGAACCTTGAGACTGTGGGCTACGACCCCACATTAGCACTGAACGGACATGAAACCCTCTCATACATTCTACTGATTATCTGATGAGTTTCTGTTCTTCTATGATTTGAAAATATATTATTTTGTTTTGTTTTGCTCTTGGGTGATGCTCAGGGGTTACACCTAACTCTGCCCTTGGGAATCACTCCTGGTGGTGCCCAGAAAATCCGACGGGGTGCCGGAGACCGAACCTGGGTTGGCTGTGTGCAGAGCAAGTACCTTCCCTGTTGCCTATGGCTCCAGTCCCCTTGTCTTTTTTTTTGTTTGTTTTGTTTTTTGTTTGTTTTGTTTTGGGGCCACACTCAGCATTGCTCAGGGGTTACTCCTGGCTGTCTGCTCAGAAATAGCTCCTGGCAGGCACGGGGGACCCTATGGGACACCGAGATTCGAACCAACCACCTTTGGTCCTGGATCGGCTGCTTGCAAGGCAAACGCCGCTGTGCTATCTCTCCGGGCCCCAGTCCCCATGTCTTAAGAACCTTCAGAAGCAAAGTGTGTGCCCCTTCCCCCCTGCCGCCCTGACCCCTTACCATGATGTGGGTCTTCACTTTTCCCTTTTGGACCACGAAAGTCCCTCCCATCCCCACTGGCTTCTCCCCGTAGTGTTCTTCTATGGTCTGCCGCAGACAGGTCACAAAGTTCAGTTTCCCAGTTCTTCGTCTGACTTTCACCTCAATGACCTAGAGAGGAGACAGGTGCACCTGCCATTGCTCTAGGCTGTACCTTCAGGAAACAGAGTCCAAATTATTTACTGCTGCCCTCTAATTTACCTTTCCAGGTTTTCCCTCACTGGCAAAAAGATTAGCCAGTAACGCACAACCGAAACCAGGATACTTGTCACTGTATTTCTCTAGGAGGCATCCCCTGTCCTCTGGGTTAATCCGAGCAATGTAGCTCCCGTTTATCGGAGGGTTGTTCTCACTTTCTGTCAGGATAATTGGCATAAACTGCAAAGAAAGGAAATATGGTATTTAGTTAATAGGAGTGGATCCAGGCTTGGATTGTCCATCTTGAAGAACCAGTATTTATTTTATTCAACATTTTATATCAAGACCTAATAAGAAAACATCAAGTGGGGCTGGAGAGATAGCATGGAGGTAAGGTGTTTGCCTTGCATGCAGAAGGATGGTGGTTCGAATCCCAGCATTCCATATTCCCTGAGCCTGCCAGGAGCGATTTCTGAGTGTAGAGTCAGGAGTAACCCCTGAGCGCTGCGGGTGTAACCCAAAAACCAAGAAAACATTAAGTATTTTAGATGCAAATATTAAATATTTAGAAATAATTTAAAAAATTTGTTTGGTTTTTGGGTCACACCTGGTGACACTCAAGGGTTACTCCTGGCTCTGCACTCAGAAGTCACCCCAGACAGGCTTGGGAGACTATATGGGATGTCGGGGTTCTAACCAGGGTCCATCCTGTGCCGTGTGCAAGGCAAAAGCCCTACTGCTGTGCTATTGCTCGGCCCTTAAATTACATTGGGGGGGGGGTCACACCCAGCAGCACTCAGGGGGTTACTCCTGGATCTACACTAAGAAATTGCTCCTGGCAGGCTCGGGGGACCATATGAGATGCCCGGATTCAAACAACCAACCTTCTGCATGCAAGGCAAACACTTCCATGCTATCTCTCCGGCCCCAAATTACATTTTTTATTGTACCTCTTAGTTTTGTTTTGGGGCCACATCTGGCGGTACTCAGGGGTTACTCCTGGCTCCACACTCAGAAATAGCTCCTGACAGGCTTGGGGGATCGTATGGGATGCCATGGATCAAACCCCATCCGTCCTGGGTTGGCCGCTTGCAAGGCAAATGCCCTACCGCTGTGCTATCGTTCCCCCCTCCCCTCCGTGTTCTGACAGGGAAAGAAAGGGAAAGAGGCGAACCAAGTATGAAGCTCAATAAGGAGCTACAGATGCATGCTGACCTCAGAGTTGAAACCAAGGATGTGGAAGGGGCCTGCCCCTGCTCCCAGAATAAATGCTCCAGGAAGCTTGACTTCTTTTGCGATCTTATTTACATCGTAAACCTAAACAAAAAGAAAAATATTTAGGTTGTAACTTCCACAGGTTTCTCGTTACACGTTGTATTCCTGAGTCTGCAAACATTGTCTTGCTGCAGTGGACAGTGATAGAAGAGGAATCAGGATTCTGTGGTCTTCATGAGGATGTAAAGAGTAAGAAATACCTTTTCCTTATTGACAAGTGGCAATAAGTAAGGGACGCCTCCGACTTCTACTATTCGAGTTTTCCCACAGATGCCTTAAATAAAAACAAAAAAACCCTCTTAAAATACCTCTTAAAATAAGGCAACTAACTAACTTCAGTATGAAATGCCTGATAACACTTCTTGATTTTTTAAATTAAAATATTGTTCACTTTGAAAACATCTTGGTATTCTTTTTTTGGTTTTTGGGCCACACCCATTGATGTTCAGGGATTACTGCTGGCTAAGCGCTCAGAAGTCACTCCTGGCTTGGGGGACCATATGGGACACTGGGGCATTGAACTGCCGTCCGTCCTAGGCTAGCGCTGGCAAGATAGGCACCTTACTCTAGCGTCACCGTGCCAGCCCCACATCTTGATATTCTAAACATAAAAATAGCTTTGTGTTGTAGATTCCCTGAATCCTGTATGTTCCCCTGAGCCAGTCTCAGGACTGGAGCGATAGTACAGTGGGTAGGATGCTTGACTTTCAGGCAACCGACTTGGACAGGAGTAACCCCCCTGAGCACTGTGGTGTGGCCCAAAAAACAAAACCAACCCCCCATCCAAAAAAAAAAAGAGTAGCTAGTCTGATGGCTATCTTTCTGGCCCTGAAAGAATAATCATTCTTAAACACTTTGAGAAAAAGGTTAAGACTTAAAAACAAGAGCTAACTGAAAAACTTCCTTACCTTTTACGGGAAAGGTAAAAGGCTCCTTGGTCAGATCAGGGCAGTCAACCACAGACACCTGGACGTCAGCAAAGTTAGCTTTTAGTCCCTTCTGCAGAACTAAGGGAGACAAGGAACAGGGCCAGTTAGCAGTGGGTCAAGACTACCGACACATGTTTTTAGACCTAACAAAGGAGGGAGAATGGTCTTTTTAATGAGATCATTAGACATGAGACATAAAATCCAAAAAGCAGTTTAGCTCAGAAACCACAGGTGCCCCCTTAAAATTCTCAAAGCTTTGATGTTAATAACTTTAGTTGCTTGAATATGAGAGAATTTCAGATGTCAGCTAAACAGAAGTATTTACTTTATTTATTTTTTGTTTCCAGACCACACCTGGTAGGGCTTGGATCTTTTTTTTTTTTTTTTTTTTTTTTTTTTTTTTTTTTTCGGGCCACTCATTTGATGCTCAGGGGTTACTCCTGGCTAAGCTCTCAGAAATTGCCCCTGGCAATTCTTCCTAGCCTGGGGAGTGCTGGGAGGCTTGGCAGGCCCCTAGCCATCCCCCTCTTTCTCCCCTGACTCTAAGCCTTCCCTGGGTGCCAGCTCAGATGGCCAGAAATGGGTTCAGGTGGACTCTTAGGGGTCCTCAGGCTTTCCCCCTCCCTCCGTACTCCAGGGGGGAGGTGCATGGGGAGGAGGGCGGGCAGATATCTGGTTTCCGGTTTCTCCATTGATTCTGGAGGCCAGCTCTTGCCAGGTATGGGGTTTGGGGAGTCCCCATGCCGGAGGCCTTCTCCCTAGCCTGGGGAGTACTGGGATCCTTGGCAGGCCCCCAACCGTCCCCCTTTCTCCCCTGGACTCCAGGCCTTCCTGGGTGCTGGTCCAGGTGGACTCTATAGGGGTCATCAGGCTTTCCCCCTACCTCTCCCTACACTAATGGGAATGTGCTTTGGGAGGAGGGTGGGCCATTCTAGCACTGGTTTATGTTGGGATAGTCACTGGGAATTTTTTCTCCTTAGTTTCCTATTGATAGTATTGTATGCATATAGTTTATGTATGCATAATATCCATCTTGTATTGTGACCTTGATACTGCCCTACAAGGCTCATTTCTAATCTTTTACTGCCTCAGTCCCAAACCTTATTTCTCCCCATCTACCTATGTAGGTGCAGCTCATGACATGAAGCTCACCACATAGAGTGATGAGTGCAGTTAGAGAAATAACTACACTGAAAACTATCATAACAATGTGAATGAATGAGGGAAATAGAAAGCCTGTCTCGAGTACAGGTGTGGGTGGGGTGGGGAGGAGGGAGATCTGGGAAACTGGTGGTGGGAATCTTGCACTGGTGAAAGGGGCTGTTATTTACATGACTGTAATCATACAACTACAATCATATTTGTAATCACGGTGTTTAAATAAAGATAATTTAAAAAAAGAAGAAAGAAAAAGAAATTGCTCCTGGTTTGGGGGACCATATGGGACTCCGGGGAATTGAACCGTGGTCCTTCCTTGGCTAGAGCTTGCAAGGCAGACACCTTACCTCTAGCGCCACCTCGCCAGCCCCAGGGCTTGGATCTTATTTCTGGCTTTGCTTAGGGATCACCCTTGGTGGTGCTGGGGGACCATATTCAGTGTCAGGGATTGAACTGGGGTCGGCCGCAATCAACACAAGTAGCTAAACCCCGTATTTTCTCTCCAGCCCTCAGAGCAGACAATCAGGTGGTATGAAAGTGACCACTACACACAACAGCGTCCTTGAGAACAGGACACACAAGAACACTGTAGGTATCACGTGTGTTCCCAGCACTAGTCTTCAAGGTAGCATGAGGCTTTCTTTGGGATTGAGATATGGGCTAGGGAAGGCACGGGCGAGTTCTGAAGGGCTCTGAGGGGCTGGAATCTTCTCCTTCACCTTCATGCAAGGGACATATGTGCAAACCAAATCAAGGACACCCCAAGGATCACTGCATGTTCTGTAGACTGAATGACCCAGAACACACGGCTAGCCACTGGTCTGTCAGGTCATGCTCTCCAGGCTCATGAAGTGATCCCAAACCCAGGCACAGGGGCCTGTGAGGTGGAGCTAGAGGTACGGTGTCTGCCTTGCAAGCGGTAGCCAAGGAAGGACCATGGTTCGATCCCCCGGCATCCCATATGGTCCCCCCAAGCCAGGGGCAATTTCTGAGCGCTTAGCCAGGAGTAACCCCTGAGCATCAAACGGGTGTGGCCGAAAAAGCAAAAACAAAAACAAAAACCAAACCCAGGAACATAGGCAGTGCACATTAAGTCCTTCTTGTGGGCAGTAGCCATGCTGGGTGGCATGCATGGGGGACTGCAGGCGTGCACAAGCATAGTTAAAACTTAGAGGTAGAACTACTACAGTTCTGTTTTACTACTTCCTCCTAGATAGGGTGTGAAAATTAATAACAAGACAAGGGAGAGTTTGTAGGATGAGCACATGCTTTGTAAGTGAGAGGCCTGAGTTTGATCCCCATCCAGCCAGTCCCCCAGCACAAGATCCAGGGATGAATCCAAACAGCATTAGGTACAGACAGACTCCCCAGTAAGCTAGAATTTAGATGACACTTGTATTTTGTACTCAAGTAATTTCTGAGCACAAAGTCAGGAGTAAGCCCTGAACACCTCTGGGTATGGCCCCAAAACAAATACACACCAGGGCCCGGAGAGATAGCACAGTGGCGTTTGCCTTGCAAGCAGCCGATCCAGGACCTAAGGTGGTTGGTTCGAATCCCGATGTCCCATATGGTCCCCCGTGCCTGCCAGGAGCTATTTCTGATCAGACAGCCAGGAGGAACCCCTGAGCACCGCTGGGTGTGGCCCCCCCCCCAAAAAAAAAAAAAAAACAAAAAAAAAAACAAAAAAGGAAAGGCTCTCAAGGGCCAGAGCAATAGCACAGTGGGGAGAGCACGTGTCTTACATGCAGCCGACCTAAGTTCAATCCCCGGCATCCCATATGGTATCCTGAACACTACTAGGAGTACCGTATTTTTTGCTCTAAGAGATGCTCCTGATCATAAGATGCATAGTTTGGGGGTTTTGTTTTGTTTTGTTTTGTTTTGGGTCACACCTGGCAGTGCTCAGGAATTATTCCTAGCTCTATGCTCAGAAACCACTCCTGGCAGGCTCAGGGGACTATATGGGATGCAGGGTTTCGAACTACCATCCTTCTACATGCAAGGCAACGCCCTACCTCCACGCTATCTCTCTGGTCCCAAGATGCATAGCTTTTAGATGCTCTTCTCCCCTGCACTCAGGCCTCAGCTCCAGGCACCATTCGCTCCATAAAATGCATCATTTGGGGGGGGGGAGGGTAAATGCGTCTACGGTAAGAAATATACGATAATCCCTAAGTGCAGAACCCCTGAGCATCTCCAGGCATAGCCAATTTGGAACATTATTAAGCCAGAGACAAAATGCTGAGCTAGATGTGTGTTAGGAACATGTGCTGCGCATGTATTTATGCTAGTGAATGGCAAGATGTATGTGTTGGGATATGTGCTAGGCATATTCTCTGCCCCTCAGCTCTCTCCCCAGCCCAGCACGAAAGCACAAAGTTCGGTTCTTGTGTTTACCTCCACCAAGTTCCTGGAGATCTGGCACGTGGAAAGAATACTCGGCACAAGACATTTTTCCCCTCTGTCGCTGCCAGGCCTGCCAGTGAAGCTCTTGCGGAGGGATTATCACGAGCCCACGCAGTGCTCCCCGCCTGGATGGGAACAGTCAGAGTCCAGGTGTCAGGGGCAAAGGGCAGTCAGCTAGCCGAGTGCAGAGAAAAACAGCCACAGCTTCTAGCTCCAGTGACCCGAGTGACGCCAGCCCTGCCTACCGACTCTCCCCATTAAAGTTGGCAGAGGAAAGGCCCAACCAGGAGCCCCAGGAGCCCTTGCCTTGAATGTAGATCTATCCCGAATAATGTTCTTGCTTTCTTCAGTTATTAAAGGGAGCTAGGCCCCACCAGCAGTGCTCTGGAGCTCCTCTGGGCCCTGTGCCCTGTTCGCAGTTCTGGCAGTACAGGGGCCCAACCAGCGCAACCCAGGCAGACAGAGCAATAGCATAGTGGGGAAGGCATCTGCCTTGCATGTGGCTGACCCAAGATTGATCCCTGGCATCCCATATGGTCCCTCCAGCCTGCTAGGAGTGATTCCTGAGCGCAGAGCCAGGAGCACTCAATCCCTCAGCACTGCTGGTGTGATCCAAAAACAAAACAAAACACCAGGCCAGCTCACTCCTTGCAAAATAAGCAGCTGAACACCCAAATCTGACTCAATAGCCTTCTAATCATTAGTTTCAGTGGTCCTGATAGAAAAGATGGTCATTAAGATTTGTGACTAAAGGCTGGGGCCTGAGAGATAGCACAGCAGTAAGATGTTTGCCTTGCATGCGGCCGATCCAGGACAGACCTGGGTTTGATTCCCAGAATCCCATATGGTCCCCAGAGCCTGCCAGAAGCAATTTCTGAGCACAGAGACAGGACCCTGAGCACTTCCAGTGCCAAAAACCAAAATAAAATAAAATAAAAAATATTTATGAGGGGCCGGAGCAGTGGTGCGAGCGGTGCCCGCGCTAGCCTAGGACAGACCACGATGCAAACCCCCGGCATCCCATATGGTCAGTCCCCCAAGTCAGGAGCGATTTCTGAGCACATAGCTAGGAGTAACCCCAGAGCGTCACCGGGTGTGACCCACAAAACAAAACAAAAAAAAGATTTATGACGAAGGACTGAGGTCAAGAGAGTCCAAGGACCAAGGTGCTTACTTTGCATGCACAGCCAGGGTTCAAGGGCCACTCCTGGTCACACAGCCAGAGCATCCTGAGCACTTCTGAGTGTGATTCAAATCCTGCCCCTCACCTCTCCAAAATGCAGACTTAGGAGTCAATGCTTGGGTTCAAACCTGAGGCCTCATACATGCAAGGCAAGTGCTGGGTATGAGCTATCTCACCAGCCCTCTATCACTATACATCAGGCTAGAACTGAACTGAGGCCAGAGAGTACAGCAGGTAAGGTATTTAGCCTTGCAGATTGCCAACCTGGGTGTGATCCCTGTCACAGCATTTGGTGCCGTGTCGGGGACTGACCCCTGAGCACTGAGCCATAGTCAGCCTAAGCCGCGCTGGAGATGAGCCAAATGACTAAAAGCAAAACAAATGACATTTGGGGCTGGAGAGATAGCACAGAGGGGAGTAAGGTGGGTGTCTTGCACATGGCCAGCCTGGATTTGATCCCGGGCATCCAGGATGACCCCCTAGGCAATGCTCTAGGAATGGTCTCTGAATGCAGAGCCAGTAGTAAGCCTTACACACAGCCAGGTGTGGTCCCTTAAAAAACAACAGAAAAAAATTAACAGGCTTCATCGATTTAAAACAGTTCTGAATTAATAGGAAAGTTGGAAAGGCCTACAAATTATTAGCTTTTTTTTTTTTTTTTTGGTTTTGGGGCCACACCCGGCGGTGCTCAGGGATTACTCCTGGCTGTCTGCTCAGAAATAGCTCCTGGCAGGCACGGGGGACCATATGGGACACCGGGATTCGAACCAACCACCTTAGGTCCCGGATTGGCTGCTTGCAAGGCAAACGTGGCTGTGCTATCTCTCCGGGCCCAAATTATTAGCTTTTAAAATCAAATGTTCACTTTTAAAAGCAAACATATTTCGTTGGTACAAATGATCACATTAATATGTTCAGTTCCAGGGCTGGAGAGATAATACAGTGGGTAGGTCCCTTATCTTGCATACAGCTAATCCAGGTTCAGTCCCCAGAATCCCATACAGTTCTCTAAGTCCTCCTGGAGTGATTCCTAAGCCCAGAGAAAATAGTAAGTACTGACCAGAGCCAGGCAAAGAAAGAATCAAAAAAAAAAAAAAAAAAAAAAAAAAAGAAGCAACAAGGAAAAAAAATAGTTCAGTCCTTGAATATCCAGTTATTCTCAAAAATTAACTATGATTTATATTTCACCAAACTATGCCAAATACATTTTATACTAAGCAATTTACACTGTGATTAGTAGTTTACCTCAAATATCCAGGTGAGGAGGGAGCAAGCACAGGAAGAGAAATACGAGGACGGCACAAAATCCCCAAATAAAAGTGGTAGGAGGGGCAGGAAGTGAGCACTGCCAATGCCCAAGAGGCAAAGCAGCCCTCCTCAGAGAGGTGCTTCTAAGCTCCTATTAAATTGTTAATGAATACCTCCTCACACTGAATCAGTAGTAGGTGAGACTTCAGGAGCACTGAAAGATTTTACCCTTAACATGCAAGTTTTCTTCCATTTTGGGCCACACCTCACAGTATTCAGGGACCATTCCCAGTGGGCTAGGGCAGTGGTCGGCAACCTTCGATTCACGAGCCACATGCGGCTCTTTCCACTTTTTAATTTGGCTCTTTTGTGTGCCGAGCAGCCGCTCCAGGAGTCAGGACTCTGCTCCTAGCCTCTGTCAGTGCACGCCCGATGTGGCTCTCAAAATACATTTCAATCGTGGTTTTGGTGGGATTTGGCTCAGTTGAAAAAAATAAGGTTGCCCACCACTGGGTTAGGGGATTGCGGGTGCTGGGGATCAAAGTCAGGTCAGATGTTTTTGTGGGTTTTTTTTGGGGGGAGCACACCTGGCTCTGCACTCAGAAATCGCTCCTGGCAGGCTCAGGGACCATAAGGAATGCCAGGATCAAACCTGGTTCCATCCTGGGTTGGCCATGTATGAGGCAAATAAATGCCCTAACACTGTGCTCTCTCTCCTCTCTGGCCCCTGGATCAGATGTTTTTTATTTATTTATTTATTTATTTATTTTTGGTTTTGGGTCACACGTGGCTCTACGCTCAGAAACCGCTCCTGGCAGGCTTGGGGGAATCATAGGATGCTGGGATTCGAACCATTGTCCTTTTGCATGCAAGGCAAATACACTACCTCCATGCTATCTCTCTGGTCCCAGGTCAGATGTTTTTAATGAAAGCACCTACCCACTGTACTATGTTAGCGATTCTGAACAAGTCCCAGTGAGATAGCACAGCAACTTGCTAGGAGTAATTTCTGAGTGCAGAGCCAGGAGAAAATCCTGAGCACTGACGGATGTGGCCCCAAAACAAAAACAACAAAAAAGATCCCGAACAGGATCAGTACTATCAGAATGATAGTACAAATGGATAGGCACTTTCCTTACCTGCAGCCAATCTGCTGCTGGGTTCGAACCTTGGCATCTCATCAGGTTCTCCAAGTCAGGAGTGATTCCTGAGTGCAGAGCCAGGAGTCAACTCTGATCACCACAAGGTATGGAGTAACTCCTGCCTCCACAAGTACATTCACGTTTCATTGACTGCGCAGTAGCAACAAGAAACAATTAAGTGCTTAGAGACGAGATCCCTGGCACCATCCACAGCAAGACCTATATGTGTGGGATCCTGAACAGAACAAGTAAAACTTGTTCATTGTGACTTTTGGTTTAGGATTTGCTCCTGGCTCTCTGCTTGGGTATCACTTCTGGAAGGGTTCAGGGGACCATATGGCTGCCAGGGATTGGACGGGGGTTGGCCCCATATAGGATAAGTGTCCTGCATGCTGACTTGTCTCTCCTGCCCCAGATGGAAGTACATGGAGACGCGGACTGCATGGTTAGTTTTGTAAGGCGCTGGCATTTCTTCTGATCTACTAGAACAAGAAACACATGGCCAAGTATAAGTCCAGACATATCTGATTCTGTGTGAATGCAATCTTTATGTTCCTATTTAGGATTATTACTGCACAATATAATGAATGGTTTAAAATAGCATGCGTGGGGCCGGCCGGAGTGATAGCATAACGGTAGGGCATTGCCTTGCATGCAGTCAACCCAGGATGGACCCGGATTTGATCTCCAGCATCCCATGTGGTCCTCTGAGTCTGCCAGGAGTGATTTCTGAGTGCAGAACCAGGAGTATGCCAAGCACCGCCAGGTGTGGTCCAAATACAAAGCAAACAAACACAAATAAAACAGCACTCTTTAGTCCCAAAGATAATACAGTGGGCTCATCTTGGTACCATATATGGTCGCCCTGGGCAGCACTGGGAATGTCCCCTGAGTGGAGTCAGGAGTAAGCCCTGAGTACTTGTCAGATCCTTCTGACTGAGTGAAGTTCAGTCTTTGAGAAGGGGTAGTGGGTATACCACACTGCTTCTAGTTTAGGATTGCCCCCAGCTGTGATCAGGGGCCATGTGATTCCAGCGAGGAAAATCTGGTTAGTACAGGCAAGGCATGGCCATACCTAGCTGGCTCTCTCCAGCCCCAATTCCGAGGGGCGTTTGAAAGGAAGGATCACCCTAGGTCAGAGAGACAGGACCAAAAGAGAGTACTGTATTTTCACACTGTAAACAGGGCCCAGCCTTTTCATCTGCTTGTTTTCTTGGGGAGGGGGTACCCACGACTTTGTGCTCAGGAACCATCTGTCTCGGAGATTAGGGCCTATTGGAGCCTAGTGCCTTAGTTGGAACTCTCTCATCCAGCCTTTTGTTTTGTTTTGGGTCACACCGATCTGCGCTCAGGGGTTTTACGCCTGGCTCTGTGCTCAGAGCTTACTCCAGGTAGGGTCCGGGGAACCTATGGGGTGTTGGGGATCAAATCCGAGTTGTTCGTGTGCAAGGCAAACACCCTACATACACTATCGCTCTGCCCCCTGGTCCAGAGTTTTTCTCTTTTAGTCTTGGGGCCACACCTCGTGGTGGTGTTCAGGCCTTACTCCTGACTTCTGTGCTCAGGGCCTCATGCCCGGAGATGCTCAGGGTGCAGGGATGGAACCCCCCAGCCCGGGTGGGTCACATGCAAGGCAGATTCCCTCCCTCCCCGCTGGACTGTGACCCTGGCCCTGGTGCAGCCTTTTGGACTGGGCCTACCCAGATGCCCATGCCTCATATGCCAGGCCCTTCCACTGTCACCCACTGGCATGGGCCACAGGGTGCAGAAGCTTCCAGTGTCTGGGAGATGCAGAGCTCCAAGGAGGAAGGAAGCGCGATCTAGAGCCTTGCAGGGCACAGCCCACCCCGGCGGCAGCGTCATCCCCGGTGGTTGGGGTCAGGGGTGCGGGGCTGGCTCTCAGAGCGCAGGGCTTGGGGCAGCGTGGCATGCTGAGCCGGAGCGATCGCAGCCGAAGAACCGCCCAGCCCGCCCAGCCCAGGGCCGTCCCGAGCCCCGCGGTGCTTGTTCGCAAGTCTGCGCCCAGCTCGGCGCGCCTAGGACTCACCGGAGGGGAGGAGCCGAGTCTCCGCCGGACCCTGCAGCACTCGGCTCCGCCAGGGACCTTTAACTGCCGAGCTGGCCATGCCCCAAGCTCCGCCCACACGCGAGGGCCACGCCCCAAGATGAACACCACCCCCCCCCCCGGATGAGGCGCCTTCTGATTGGCTGCGCCCCAAGTACCCGCCCCTCCTCGAGATGGCCACCCCAAATTGGCCACACCTCCTGAGCAGGAGCGCTTTCTACTGCCGGTTGGCCACGCCGTAAAGCCCGCCCACATATGACGTCACACACCTTAACACCGCTCCTGATTGGCCATGCCCCGAGATGGCCACGCCCCGAAACGGCGCCTTCCAGCGGCCTTATTGGCCACACCCCCAAAGAGCGTCCCGCCCTAGATGACCACGACCCTCAATTGGCCGCACCTCTAGAGCACGAGGTCTTTCAGCTGTCGGTCGACCACGCCCAAAACCCCGCCCACCCGCGATAGCCCCGCCCAAATAGGACGGACCACACTCTGAACACCGAGCCTGATTGGCTACGCCCCGAGAGGGCCACGCCCTCCATTAGCCACACCTCCTAAAGAGTCGCGCGCTTTTCCGCGGCCGGTTGGCCACGCCCCGAACGTCCGCCCCGCGCCTTATATGGCCGCACCTCCTGAACCTTGCGCCCTTCCGCTGCCCGATTGGTCACGCCCGCCCATACACTCCCCGCCTCCCGAGATGGCCCCGCCCATCCCGGAAGTCCCGCCTCATTTGCTTCCGGGCGCTTACCTGGAAGCATCGCGAGATTTGGGCGGCCTATAAGAGGCCCGCGCGGTTGCCGTCGTCCTTTCTTCGCCCCGCGTTGCAGGTGCGTGTTGTGCTTCCGGGCTCCTCCACGCTCTGCGCTCGGGCGGCTTGCGGGGACGAGCGAGGCCCCAAGGTGGACCCGGGGCGCGATGGGGCCAGGAACGCGTGGTCTAGAGAGGCTCAGGGTAGGAACTAGGCGGCTGGGCTGAACTCTGGCCTGCAGGGCCTACTCGCTGCTATCTCCCCTTGGTTTCCAAAGCGTTTGGCCGTGTAGATCTGGCACAGTCATGTCTGGTCCTGTTAGTGATCCATCTACCAGGTTTGGGGAGCCATACTCGGCAGCGCTCCCGGGTTACTCCTGGTTCTGTGCTCAGGAAATATGCATGGTGGACTCTGGGGGACCCAGTGGGATGCCCGTGATGGAACTGGCTGGGCTGCATGCAACGCAAATTCCAACTCCCTCCCTGCTTGGCCATCTCCCACCCCTGAAAAGTGCATTTATTGATGTCTCTTTCAGGAATGAGCAATTTTGAGATGAATTTGAAGACTTAACAGGAATGAATATCCCTGGCTCTGCGTCAGCATCTGATTCAGATGAGAATGAAAGGTAAGTACATAGTTTTAGAACCCAGAACAAATTTTTTTGTGCTCAGAAATCGCTCCTGGCAGACTCGGACCCTATGGGATGCCGGGATTCGAACCACCGTCCTGCATCTAAGGCAAAGGCTTTACCGCTGTGCTATCTCTCCGGCCCCACAATTTTTTGTACGAAGGGAAACATCAGGCAAGTTGGGTGGTAACACTTGGAAGGAAGTGGGAAAGGAAAATGGTTATTGTTGCAAGTGTTAGATTTGTTAGCAAACTACTCCAATATAGTTGGACAATAGGAACACTTGAAATCTATTTCTGGAACAGTGGGTAGGATGGTGGTTCGAATCCCGGCATCCCATAAGGTCCCCTGAGCCTGCTAGGAGCGATTTCTGAGTATAAAGCCAGGAGTAACCCCTGTGCGCTGCTGGGTGTGACCCCCCAAAAATCTGTATTTCTCTGGTAAGAATGTAGGTAATTCCTATCTAGTTCCTGCCAGGGTGTGGGAAAAGAGGAAATAGATGTTGCTAGTAATTCAAGATGCACTTTCCTTTGTTCCTAGTGTTAACTCCTCGGGGAGCAGCTTATTTAAAACCCAGTGTGTTTCTTCCTCTCCTGGACAAAAACGAAGAAACCCCACTAGTAAGTTTGTCCCCTCACTTGGAGATGCTCAAACACAAGATTCATCGAGTGACTCTTTAGAGCCTAGACCTTTGAGTATAACAGCATATTTCCAAAGATTGAAAGAAAGAAAGAAACGTAGGAAGCGAAGGAAGTACCAGCCAACAGGAAGACCCAGGGGAAGACCAGAAGGAAGCAGAAACAGAAGAGCTTCTCAGATCAAAAGGAAACAAATTAAAGACAAAGAATTTGGGCTTCCTCTTGGAGAATCAGAGACTGATGGGAAATCTTTACCGTGGCGAAAAATTTTATCCTTTGAGGTGGGTCCGTGGTTCACAGTCAAGGGTTCATGGTCTCTGAACATTTTTGTCTTAGACTTAGGTTCGTCTTGCTGCAGAAGCTCCACCTCCACTGAGTCCTGGGGTGTGGGCATTTACCCCCTGGAGATGCTGATGTCCACAACCTGTCTGGGCTTTGATTTGATTCTCTCTAACAAACCCTTGTGGTCCTGTGTTCCTTAGATACTGCCTCACAGGGCCAGCAGTTGCATCCTCTGGTGGGCCCCACCTGTTTCCAGCCACCCATGGCTCTTCAGTGCAGATCTGGGGTGCCCTGTGTCCAGGTTCCCACCCCACTTCTAGCAGCCCAGATTCCTTAGGGAAGTTGAACATTGAGTCTGATCCAATAATCTGATAATGCTCAGAGCCTGAATGCTTGAAATGGAATTGCCTGAGCAATAGTCCAGTGGCAGTGGGAAGTGTAGGGGCTTGCTTTGCACATGACTGATCTGGGTTTGGATCCCTGCATCCCAGATGTTCTCTAGAACAACTGTACAGAGTAATTACAGAGCAGAACACCTCCAGGTGTGACCAGAAAATTATAAAGGGGGCCAGAATGATTTCTGAATGCAAAGCCAGGAGTAACCCCTGAGCACTTCTAGTTGTGTGACCTGCTGTCTCCGGCCTATGACCCAAAAGCCAAAAAAAATATTAAGTGAGAGGTTATAGTTCCTATTCAGATTCATTCCTATGATTGGTTTGAGGATCGAAATTCTCTTTCAAGTATTAAGGTGATTTTAGTGAATACTGAGTTTATTTTAAATGCTATTTTGATCATAGGGACTTGAGATAGTGCTGGATGGGGTAGGGTGCTTGCTTGTCTTGCACTCAAGTCAACCCAGGTTTATTTGCCAAACAGGGCCAGGAATTTCTGTTCCTTTTTTGAAGTTTGGTAGCATGTATATAACAAATGTTTGATTTATTTTGCTTATCTGCCCAGCTTTTGGGGGGTCTACAGTGCTCAGGGACTTATTCTTGCCTCTGCTCTGGAGTCACTCCTAGTATGGTTTGGGAACCATATGGAATACCCAGGGATTGGATCCACGTTGGCTGTGTGCAAGGCAAATATCCTGCCTGCTGTCCTCCAGCCGGAGTATGTCAGTCTTGCTTTTTCCCTACATTTCCTTATAGGTTTATATGGTTTTTGCGCCATACTAGGCTGTGCTCAGGGGTTACTCCTGAGTGTTCACAGAAATCGCTCCTGGAAGGCTTAAGGGACTATATGTGGTGCTAGGAATCAAACCTGGGTCAGCCACATGCAAGGCAAATACTAACTGTTGTGCTATCCAGTCCCACGACAGCCTTTAAATCAAAACCAGTATTTCAGAATTCTTGTCCTTGCTGTTTTGAAACATTTGAAAGAAGAGAAAATGTTTTGTAAGGTCATGACTTAAAAATGTCTTACTTTCTCCATTTAACAGCAAGCAGTGGCAAGAGGATTTTTCAACTACCTTGGAAAACTCAAATATGAATACCATCTTAAAGAGTCCCTGAAGCAAATGAATGTCGGTGAAGATTTAGAAAAGGAGGATTTTGACAGTCGTCACTACAAGTACTTGGACGACGATGGGTCCATTTCTCCTATTGAAGACCCAGAGTGAGTTGGTACTTTTCTTCAGTTGTACAAGTCCAGTTCAGTATTGTGATGCTTGTCCATATGTTAAGTTTGTTTATCCCAATTTGCTAAATTGTGGGCACACAGTGGTCCATTTAGGATACATTTAAGCTTATGATCTGGACAGAAGGATGTGCGGGACATACTTGTTTGTTAGCTAGGACAGTTTTCCTGTAACTGCCACTAAATTTAAACTTTGTTAACAGGGAAGATCCAGCACATCTTGAACAAGATGAATGTGACATTAAGCTGGTGGTGAGTGGCATTTTGACTGTCTCCAGGTTTATCTGAAGACTAGGGCTTCGATGACCAGCGCAGTCTGAATCCTGGTGTCTTTGCAGGAAAAGGAGTCTTTCATAATAAGTTCTGAATTACCAACGAAGATGGTACAAGAGGGGTGGACGGAAGCAGCATCTGTGTCTAAAAAAAGGACTGCTAAATCCAAAGCCCTCCCATTGCGGCCAGAGAGGCCAAAGGAGATGTGAATCTGGTAAGGGGCAGGACAAACCCCCCCCCCCAAGCTTTGGGCCTGCCCACCTCAACTGCCTAGCACCTGTATGTGTTTTTGTCTTGACTCATGGACAGAGACTTTGAGACAGGTGCAAAAACTAAATCCTCTTTTGCAACCCAGAACTCATTGTTCGGTATGAGTCCTGATACAGATGAGAAGGAACATGGTATGCCATCCTGAACCCTAGAGTGCTGGCAGGTAGCAGGCACGGAACTTGGCAATCTGGCCCCAAAATTGGAATGTGAAGTGGGTTTGTGGACAGATGGGTTCAGGATGAAAAATCTGTGTTCAAGGGACTCTCCTGGTGGACTCTAGGACCCTGTGGGATGCTTGGGGCTATACCTGGGTGGGGGCTGCTTGCTGTGCTGTTCCTTTAGGATTGAATTATATTTTTTGTTTTGGGACCACACCTAGCAGCACTTAGGTCACTCCTGGCAGGCGTGGGGGACCATATGGGATGCCAAGAATTGAGCCTGGTTGGTCCTGTGCAAGGCAAGTAAATTCCCTACCTACTGTGCCGTTGTGTTTTGAATCTTACATTATGAGATTCTATGAATCCAAAACTGGTCAGGGTAGTAGGATATGAAGCAAGTGTCCCAAACAATTGTCTTAGAGGTTCTTTGGGAAATTCAGCTGGTGGATTGGTGATTATGAGTGCCAAACACTCTGAAACTTTCTTCTAGATCTTTGCACAGACATCTGACCATTCTGCCAGCATAGTTCAGACATGAGGCTCCACGACTTGAGTGAGTTCTCAGAATCCTGGGTGATGTTCCATCTGAGAAAGACGCAATCATCAGGTATGTCATTCCATGCTAGCACCTGCCCTGGATGGCTCGTTTTCTAACACCAGAGAGGACCCTCATTTCCTTGCCATGTGCCCTTAGACCTCTGTACTTTATATGTCAGAGTCCTGAAAATCTTGGGGCAGAACCCCCCCCAAAAATCACATAGTGATCTGGGAACAGTTGCGTGTTTTTTATTTGCACTGAATTTAATTCCTCGGCTTCATCGCCAGCTGACACTTGGCAAATGATTTGTTTCTAAATAAACTTGGGCAACTCCCGGTCAGTGCTGTTCTTCTGCCATACTGGGCTAGATAGCGAGGCCGTTCCGAGCAAAGGATTGGGACCTACTAGTCTTCCCTCTGCACCCTTGTACTTGTGGTTGAGGTCTATCCCGATGGGGCTTCCCTGTAAGCCCTTGTCGTTGGAAACGCCTCAGAGAGAATTGTGGCTCGCCTGATGCTCAGCCCACCTGTTGGGCCTGGGAGATGGCTGCCCGACAGGCAGCTGCCCAAGCAGGAAGGAGGGCTGATGTCAGGGTTTCTTTCTCTAGGTGCTGGGACCTTCCAGAAAGCTCTGCTGGATAGAGTATGGGGCCCGATAGCCAGGTAGGTTGAATTGGCCATTCCCAGTCACGTGGTGAGTGACGGTGGGCAGAATTAGCTCAGTTCACATGATGAATGTTCTGTTCAACTGCTGGGTGATAAGCTGTGAACGCGAGACTCCCTCTGACCAAGCTGAGCATAGCGTTGCAGGGTTGCGCAGCACACCAACCAGCTGGGAATCCTCTGCTTCACTCGACTCTGGTTTGTTCTCTAGGTGGCAATGATTGGACCTCAGCTTGCTTTGAGGTGAGTGGACGGCTGGCATTTGGAGATGGAGAAGGGTGGTCTTGGCATTGTTGCCTTCTTTGGCTGACCAGGGAGGCTGGGGGAGGAATACGGGGACTGCTGTGTTTTGCTTTGTTTGAGTCCATACTGATCAAACTTGCCACATGCAAGTCCAGTGCCTCACCTCTATTGTCTGTTACACTTCAGCGTACCAGCAGGAGTGCGCTCATGATTTGTAGGAAAAAATCCATAGAAGTGTAGAAACCCAGTGCTCTGCTCTGGATCCTGGTATCGAATCAGGGAAAGAGAAGTGACATCCTGACTGTTCAGCATTGGTCCTTGGACTGCCTTGGGGGTCCAGACAGGGTGGATGCACGGGGCACTGTATGGTATCTGCAGCCAGCAGCACATCCTGCTGGGTGTTCAAAGGACAGTGCAACAGAAATTCAGTGTCTGGCATCGTTGGTTTTCTCAGCTTTGTGCTAGTAAACCTGGTATTTTTACTGAGACACCCTTGGCTTCCTTCCCTGCAGTGGGTCTGGAAAGGGACAGTGGAGCCTTGAAGAAGTAGTAATGGAGCTCTGTTCTCTTCCCAGGGTGCCTGAATGAGCAGCAGCTGCCCAGGCCACATGACCCTGAAGATAATGTAAGGCTTCTGTCCTCTCCCTTTCCTCCAGGGCAGATCTGGTGGCCTGTGCCTCATTCTCAGTAGGTGTGGGCCCGGCTGCTACTGCCGCCCAGACAAGTGAATGTGGCCACATTGACCCACAGGTCATGCTTCCATCACAGTAGGCGTGTTGCTGTGGTGACAATGGGACCTGTGACATGAATGATATGCGGCCTGGGCGCTGTAGAAAGAGGGGAGGAGGAGGAAACAGGAGCATAGTAAAGAGATGGTAACAGTTACTAATATGCTGCTTCTACTTCTAGGACAGTAGATCCTCGGAAGACTGCGGATAGATCCACTGCAGACAGGTACCCACTAGCCCCTCTTCCCGGTCTTCACCCAACCAGTGTGGTTATCAGCATCTAATAACCCACGGTGGAACCCGCCACCATGTGGTCTGGCTCTAATGCTGTGCGACAGATGTTATGATGAACACAATGTTCAACTGCTCTGAAGGAGCTGAGTGAAACGGCCTTTCTGAACGTCCTCCAGGCTGAGGCAAGCCTGCTCCCCAGTACCAGCGACCAGCAGTGTGACCCTAAATCCGCTGTTTTGTTTCTGTTCCAGACTCCCAGAAGCCAACCACCTTCCTTGGTGAGTTAGTTCCCTTGCTTCAGACAATCTGATGAAAAAAAGGTTAAGGTCATTACCAAGGCTTTTAGAATGCAGTTTCTGGATTGCTGTGGACATGACCTGAGAGAAAACACCTGCTGGCTTGTCTCTGCTACCTTGTAGCATTCAGTCAGAGGGGGACATTCTCTTCAGCATTCTGTGGAACTGGTCTGGCACTGGCCAGTCCCTAGGGTGATGATTGCTTTTGTTCCTTACAGGGCTGAGACTCAGCGGGGAGGCAGAAGGTGGTCAGAGAGGAGGTATGTATACACCCGAGCTGAGCCTTCAGACTGGTCATTTCAAAGAGAGTTCTTGGACAAGACCAGGAGCTCTTCACGCTGTGACCAAAGAGTAACAGACCTCAGGACGCGGCAGCTGCTCAGGGAGCAGCTGTTTGTTCTGCGGGGCTACATGCTGCCCTCCCCACATCTCCACCCCTGCCTGAAAACCTGCTCTGCTCTCTCTAGGCATCCCAGAGTGAAGGATGATGAAAACTGCACGCAGGGTGGCGACTTAAATAAAACTTTATTTATACTTTCATGTCAGTATGTGTTTTTGGCTCGTAGTTTCTCTAGGGCTTTCTGTGGAGGAGATAAAAAATAGAATTTAGTAGTTTATCCTCCCCAGTGAGCCCGAGTCTTTAGGAGGGCCTCGCCGTACTTTGTGAAATTCTTTTGCTCTGTTTCTGGAATAACCATCTTGCCTGGCCTTGTCTTCCCTTTGCTGTTTGACTTGAGCTATCTGATTATATGACCTGCAAAAACATGGAGGTGTATGGTTTCAACTGGGTGACAGTCTCAACTCGCTTGGGGGAAGAGGCGCAGGTTCACAGACATACCTTAAGGCCCTCTGGTGCGAGGAGGCCCTTGCCTCTAGTGGAGGTGAAGCTCCCATCTTGCATGTGCCCTTGAGGCAATTCTCAGATCCTGAGTAGGAAACCCCCAGTGTAAGATAAAGAAGACTGCTGAGCAGGGTGGGTGGGGGAGTCCATGAGCAAACCCCACTCAAACCTCCTGGCTAGGGGCCCGGGAAGGTGGCGCTACAGGTTAGGTGTCTGCCTTGCAAGCGGATGGACCGATCCCCCGGTGTCCCATATGGTCCTCCCAAGCCAGGGGTGATTTCTGAGCACATAGCCAGGAGTAACCCCTGAGCGTCAAACGGGTGTGGCCCAAAAACAAAAAAAAAAAAAACCTGGCTTGAGAGCTTTGCTCTTTGAGTTCTCCCAGGACCGAGTTTTACTCCGCAGTCGCAGTTCCTTCTGGCGCTGGGCAGACCTCTCTATGAACGCCTTGTTTCTGGTCAGGAACGCTTCCTGCAAGCTCCCTGGCAAAACTGGGAGCTGTGGGGAAGTAGCTATTGGGAAAAAAGCTCAGCTGTTCAGGCTGCTGTGCCCATTTCACTGAATGGGGATGATGGAGGGAAGGCACTCACCTGAACGCTCTGCTCTGTGGTGCCTGTGTCCTGCCCCTAGGTGAGTGTCCTGTAGGGGATGCAGAATCCTTTGCAGTCACCAGCCCTGGTACTCATACTTTATATGGCTGCTCTGTTAAGGGGACTTGGGTGGTGGTGTCATGGGCGCATTGTTACCTTCTAGAATGCAGTGTTGGGGAGGGGTATGGGCACTTTCAGGATGAGTCACTGGTTTACCTTACACTGGAAGAACTTTAAGCTTTTCTTCCACCTGCTACTGGGAGCTCAAGGGGCTGCACAGAGAGTCTGCCCAGTTCATGTGGCAGGAGAGGGTGGGAGAGGCCTCTGACTTGCACATGGCCAACCTAGGTTTGATCATAGGTCCCCAAGCCTGTCAGGAGTGATTTCCTAAGCACGAGTAATCCCTGGGCACTGCCAGATGTGGCCCACAAACAAAAAAGTATGGTGTAAGATTAAGAGGATGCTGCTTACCCGAATGCTTTGGGCCTCAATTTCATCCTCTTCAAGCTTTAAGGCCCCAAAGTCTTTTTCGCTGATGCTGGTGTCACTGATGCTCACCAGGGTGAGCTCAGGCTCTTCCATTATGCCTTGGCCAGAGTCTGTCTCCTGAGTCATTAAAGCAGTGTCAGGGTGAGACCTAACTTGACAGTGTAATGGAGAGCCAGGCTCCCACCCCATGTCAAGCTAATACTTGGCCAGCCCGGGATGCAGGAGGCTGAGTGGCCCAGCAGTGACAGGGCCAGCCTCACTCACCCAGACTGGAATGTGGCTCTGGAAGCACAAGGAGCCAGAGCTCACTGAGACCTCTGGCCCTGCCAGCTGCCCTGGACCCTCAGCAGAGCTGATGTGGCTCAAAGTGGGTGGCGTCGAGGCCTCGGCTCTTTTAAGCAGCTCCCAGGCTTCACAGAGCTGGCTTTTGCCTCCTCCGAGGTGGTCACCCAGTTCTCCCGAGGTTCCTGTGTGGGCCCCAAGGTGGTCGACCGATTCTCCCGACAGCTGGGTTCCTGTGTGGTCCTCACCCAGTGGGGACAGGAGCTGATGGAATCCGCCCAGCAAGGCCAGACTCGGCAGGGTTCCTGTGGGGTGCTGACCGTGAATACTCTGTGGTGCTTCCAACTCTTCAGAGCCGTGTTTCAGAATGCCCAGGAGTTGGGAGTTGAATCCTGCCTCAATGCTGAGAACACTGGGCAGGTCTGCGTGCTGCTGCCTTTCCAGTGAGGACTGTTCTGGAAGGAGATTTAAAGAAAAGCTTCCAAACCTGTATGAAGAAGTTAGGAGCAGCGGGTAGAGAAGGCACTTGCCTTGCTTGCAGCTGACCTGGGTTCAGTCCCCGACATCTCATATGGTCCCTTGAAACATTTCTAGCAGTTAGTAGTAAGCCCTGAGCACAAACAGGCATGCCACCCCCTCCCCAAAACGTTGAGGTCATCAATACAAGCTGTAAAACTTGACAGATAATGTGAGCTGGAAGGTCCCTGCTCTCGGGTTAGAAGACTTAGAAGAAAAGGTGCGGATCTCACACGGATTTAGAAAGCATTGAAACTTATTGACTTCCACAAAAGACTTCCACTAGATATAGATGCTATTCTTTTGTTTTTGTTTTCTGGGCCACACCCTGGCTCTGCTCAGAAATCACTCCTGCAGGTTTGGGGGATAAGGGATGCTGAAGCTTGAATCCAGGTCCGTCCAGGGTTGTCGGTGTCTAAGCAAATGCCCTGTGCTATCACTCTGGCTCACAGAAGCTATTCCTTTTTGGTTTTCGGCCACAGCCACCGCTGCTCAGAAGTGACTCCTGGCTCTGTGCTCAGAAATGGCTCCTGTCAGGCTAGGGGGCCATACATATGGGATGCTGGGGATCGAACCTGAGTTTGTCCCGGGTTAGCAGCATGCAAGGCAAACACTCTATTTGCTGTACTATAGCTGTGGCTCCCACAGGAACTATTCTTTAAATTCACAAGGCAGCACAACTGGGCACGCTGCAGAGGGCAGCAGGGCACAGCAGGAGCTAAGGCGTCACCCAGCCTCCGGGGCCCCTTCTCTGCATCATACACACCCTCACAGTGGTCGGCAGCCAAGTGTGGAGCTGTGGGGAGGTGTGGAGGGTGGAGCCTCAGTGCCGTCTGGGAGTCCGAGCTGGTGGACAAAGGCAGGCTGGAACAGCTGGCAGGGGAACACTCCGAGTCCTGGCAAGACAGGGCAAAGGCTGAGACCTCTCCCTTGGTACTCAAGTGCCAGCTCCTGCTCTGACAGTGTTTCTGGGGAGAGGGGCTGGGCCGTCCCCGGGCAGCCCACCTCAGTGCAGTGCCTGGCACTACAGGGAAGCAGCTGGACTCCAGCACTCAGTCAAGTGTGCAGTGCTGCGGGCAGACACCCCAGTACCTGGGACAGCTCCGGGCTGTCTCGGAACATCCCACAGGACAGTGACACGTCAAAATCTGGGTGTGGCTCTAGGGGAGCGAAGAACTGCTGGTGGAGGTTTGGGAAAGTCAGCTCCAAGTCTGCGAAGTCAACTTCTGGGATTTTGAGGGAAAAGAGAAGTAAGATGTTTCCAGCCTAGAAAACCAAGGCCGGGAACATCCACACGTGGGCTGTTAGGTGACCAACCAAATCCTATTACTTTCAAAAGACCCACCGCTGTTTCTTTTTTTTTCTTTTGGGACACCCCTATCAGCATTCAGGTATTACTCCTGACTGCACTCATGAATATCTCCTGGCAGGTCCAGGGACCATACGGGATGCCAGGGTTCAAACCCAAGTCAAGTGCATGCAAGGCAAATGATTTCCGCCCTGTGGTTATTGCTCTGGATCCACATTTCTGACGAAGATGCTCTCACGGAATCACATTTCTGCCAGACTAAATTTCCATTTCATCTGACCTAAAATTTTTGTTTGTTTGTTTGTTTGTTTTTTGGGTCACACCTGGTGGCGCTCAGGGGTTACTCCTGGCTCTAAGTCCAGAAATCGCTCCTGGCTGGCAGGCTCAGGAGACCATATGGGATGCCGGGATTCGAACCACTGTCCTGCATGCAAGGCAAATGCCCTACCTCCATGCTTCCATGCTATCTCACCGGCACCCTAAACTCTTTATCGGAGAGCAGAGGGGACTTTGGCCCATTCCAGTGGACCTCAGGGGACACAAAAGGTGCCCAGGATGGAACCAGAAGTGGCTGCACACGACGGAAGGGCCCTAAGCCCTGTCCAGTCTCTGGCCTGACTTCAGAGGTCATTACAGTCACCGCAGTGCTGCTGGTGCTCTAAGATCGTGGCTAGAGACGTCCCACCCCGCTGGTAGTTATTCTGATCCCAGTCCTGCTGGACATGTGTGTGTGTGTGGGGGCTCCCTCCGCTCTGCTGCATGGGCAGCAGCAACCACTTCCCGGGACACTGCTGAGATGCACAGGGCCACGTTACCCAGCATGGCCGGCGTCTCAGCCGCCGCTGAGTGTCTGGTGTCCCCGTGTGCATGTGCTCTCTGTGGCAGGAGTGTGGCCACATCCAGCAGGTCAGGTCTCGGGCGGAAAACATGCTCTAATGCCTCGTTCAGCGGCCCAGAGTCCACAAGCTGGGGAAAAGGCTCTGAAATCCGAGATAAGTGCACAGGGTCAGCATGGCTGGCAACTGCTCGGTGATGTTCAGAGATGCAGAAAATCTGTTTGGGGGCCTGAGTAATAATAGTACACCGGTAAGGTGTTTGCCTTGTATGTAGCCAACCCGGGACGAACCTGGGTTCTCTCCCTGGCATCCCACATGGTCCACCAAGCCTGCCAGGAGCGATTTCCAAGTGCAGAACTAGGAGTAACCTGTGGCCCAAAAACCCAAGAAGAAAAGAAAAGCTGTTTGCTCTGGTGCATCCCTGGGCCTGCCGGAGTTCTTGCCACATGGGGGAGGGGCAGAAGCAGCTTCTAAGGGTGCGGGGAGGCCAGCACCCCTGGCATCCACAGGCCAATGTTTCCAGGCACTGCCAGGACACTGAAACATAGCACTGCTCAAGGTCTCCCAGGCACTGTCTGCTTTCTCGGGTGCCAGCAGCCCTCCGGGCACTTACAACACACAATGACATTTTTACCTGAATCTGTAAGGCTCAAGTCTGTGTCTTCGGAACTGAAGAAGCTCCCAGTAGAAATAGAGACTGACAGTGGCCCGTGATGTGTCTCCTGAGCTTCAGTCTAAAATGCAGGAAGGTATTAGTAGACCACAGGGTAGGAACCAGCGTGTAGAGTGAGTTTGCCTTCCTACCCTCTCTCCTTCCCTCCTTTCTTTCTTTCTTTCTGTTTGTTTGTTTGTTTGTTTTTGGGTCACACCCAACAGTGCTCAGGGGTTACTCCTGGCTCTACGCTCAGAAATCACCCCTGGCAGGCACGGGGGACCATATGGGATGCCGAGATTTGAACCACTATCCTTCTGCATGGAAGGCAAACACCTTACCTCCGTGCTATCTCGCCGTCCCTCCTTCCTTCCCTCCTTCTTCCTCCCTCCCCTCCTTCTTCCTTTTCCTTCTCTCTCTCTCTCTCTCTCTCTCTCTCTCTCTCTCTCTCTCTCTCTCTCTCTCTCTCTCTCTCTCTCTCTCTCTCTCTCTCTCTCTTTCAAACACACAGACACACACAGACACACACACAGACTTCAGGCAGACTCAGATCTGGGCACCACCGGAACAGGCTCGGGTTGTGCATGTGAAGGATGAAGACGAACACTCAAGCATCTCACATCCACCCCACACTCCTCAAACTTCACACCCACAACGCACCTCCTGTAACTCCACGGCATCCCCCACGATACAGCTGGGAACCGCACCGGGCCGCTGGGCTTCTGCTCCTTTCCCTGAAAAATCAACAATTTTCTCGTTCAGCGGGGCGGAAGGGAGAGTATCGCGACAGCCTCTGTGCAGCGTGGGGCCTGGGGCCCGCTCTACGGGGAGTTAATTTTCCTTTACCACCTCATTTCAGGTCAGAAGGGATCATGACTACCGGAATGAAGACAAGACCTGGACCAAGCATTAGCGTCCACCTGGGAATTAAGCAGCATTTACCTAGTGAATCAATATAAAAGGACAAAACCCCTCATCCTCAGACGCTGCTTCTTCCCTCAGCTTCTGGTAATAGAGCTGCGTCTCGCTGGGTTGAATGATATAGGGCAGCAGGAAGGGCACCTCTGGCACATGGCTGACCTGGGTTTGATCTCTGGCATCCCATATGGTGGGCTCAGGGGGTCATAAAGGAGTGAGCCCTGAGCACAACTGGGTAATGGGCAAAAATCGAAATACAAAACAATGGGGCCAGAGTGATAGCACAGCAGTAGGGCTCAATCCCCGGCACCCCATACACCAAAGAAACAAACATAGAAAATAATAAAAAAAGAAAACAACAAAACAACCTAGCCTGGCTCTGTGGAGGGGAAGAGACTCCCAGGCCTGCAGAGCTCACGGCCTGCAGAAGACTGTCAGGAAGGGCCCTGAGCACTGAGGCAGGAGGGCCCCTGAATAATCAGGAAGAGAGCATCAAGTGTGGGTTTCCCAGCTTGGATGATACCGACAGGTTGGCTGCTCTCCTCACCTGCCTCAGCAGCCTCGAAGGCTGGCGGCAGTAGTAGTAGAGACGGAGGCTCGGCTTGGGCACCGCCCAGGACGCTGTGTTCTCGGCTAATGGACACTCTCAGGGGGTCTCTGTCCTGGTCAGAATCCAGGTTAGCTGGGAGGCAAAGGAGGAATCATCAACTTCCGCACATGGGCTGGAGATAGGAGGATTGAGGCACTTGCCTCGCACATGGCCCAGCCAGGTTAGGTCACCCAGTACCCATATTGGCCCCTCAAGCCCAGCCAGGAATGAACCCTGACACTCTCTCACCCCAAAAGCGCCCTCCCACCGCATAGCCGAGCCAGTCCCTCCTGTGGTACCTGGCAGCATGGAGGACTCGGCCTCCTGGATGGCGCTGAGCTCGTGCTGCTGCAGCTCCAGCCCACCCTGCACTCGGGACAGGGGCGGTTTGGGGAGTGTTCGATGCAGGGTCCTGGGCGGGGGCACCGGGGGCGGCTGGGCCAGCTGTGGGGCTTGGCACAGGCCTGGGAAGGGCCCCATGGTGGGAGCAGAGAACGACGATGGGTTGGAGAGCACCCCAGCCCACTGCAGGGGCGTGCACATCTGCAAAGGTGAAGGCAGGGGCGGCAGGTCACAGGGACAGCCGGCCCCCAGTGACAGGTCATCCGTCACTCTGGGTGAGATGATTAAAGGCCACAAACGTGTATCAGGGTGGGAGTGACAACACAGTGGGGAAGGCTTTTGTCTGGTATGTGGCCAACCCAGGTTCAATCCCAGGTTCAATCCAGCCTGCCAGGCAGGAGTGATTCCTGAGCACAGAGCCTGGAGTAACCCCTGAGCACTGTCAGATGTGACATCCCCACTAAAAAAATGTGCTGGGCATGCTTGGAGGGGGTGACGAAACCATCACAGAACTAGCACCTCTGATGGGGTCCCAAGGCACAAGTCAAAATGCAGAATCCCAGTGGATGTAGGTGAAACCGTGACCGTCAGGTCCAAGAAAAGCCACCGAAGCACAACCTGGACCCCCAGGGCCTATAGGAGGCCAGGCGACCACACAGCTAGCTACTCACCTGGGTGCTGGGTGGATCCTGCGGGGCTGCTGAAGGCCTCTGCCCTTGTCCTGGGGCTTCTCTCTGCAGCCCCCAGAGTTGACCTGTATGCTCGCTGCTGAATAGGCCTGAGTCGTAGGGGTCCATAAGCCTGACTCCAGCCAAGACTGGAGGGAGGAATGGGGAAGGCACAGAAGTGGCCAGGACGGGCTCGCTGGTCTCCTGCAGTGCCATAAGCTCAGACCCACTCAGGGGGCCAGAGTCAGGGGTACACTCAGCCCCCACTGCTCTTAGCACCTGCTCTGTCTGCAGGCCTTGCTGATCTGCCTGCTGAGCACCAACGGCCTTGCTCTGCCTACCCAGCTGCTCCTGCAGAGTCGCCAGACCACTGAGGCTGAGGGACAGAGATTCTGATGACAGTGATGCACTGGACACAGCCCCATCCTCCGGTTCTGTTCCCATGGTCCCGGTCAGGTCTTCCCTCTGGGCCGCCAGCCGTTCCTGGAGGGCTCGGAGCTGGCCCTGCTGAGGCTGCAGGAGCCATGACAGTGCCTGGAGCCGGTCCTGCAGCTCGGAGACCCGCCTGGGGTTGGGGCCAGGGTCCAGTGGGACAGGAGGCAACTCCCGAGGGTCTCGGAAATCTGTGGCCTGAGAGGGTAGGTCTGTAGGCACAGATGAGGCCCCGGCGGGTGCAGAGGGCAGAACTTCATGGTCCCGGAGGAGGATGTCGCTTGTGTCTGGCCTCTTGGGATCGCCCTTCACACTGCTCTGTGCAAGGACCTCATTCTGGGATCGCTTCTCAAGCTCTTCCAGTCCTGGGGGCGACGTGGTGTGGCTGAAAGGGGCTGACACATGCTCCAGGGGCTCTTCAGATGCTGCTGCCTGGACTGGGGCTAGGCTGGGCTCACGCGCAGGTTCCTGGGTTTCTGGTTTGGTCTCCGAGACCCCCTCCAGCACGGGCAACTGTTGGCGATGCGTCAGGTGTATCTCCTCTGGCAAACGGAGAAACTCATCCAGGGGGCCAGAAGGGAGATGCAGCTCCTCAGTAGGGATGGGTAGGCTGGACGGGAGTCGGGCACCAATGTGCCCAGGGTCCCAGGGTCTCTGAGCGAGGAGCTGGGCCTGGGCACGGTGTCGGGTCTGCAGGGCGATCTGCTGCCTCTCCAGCTGGGCCTGGAGTAGCTTGAGGCACTTGTGCAGGGGCTGAAACTGATGCTGGATGCTCAGAGGGCTGGCCCCAGGCTGTGGAGGGGCTGGAGGAGGAAGTGGAGGTGGAAGAAGAGAAGAATGAAAAGGAGGAGGTGGAGGAGGAAGAGGAAAAGAAGGTGGAGGAGGAAGAGATGAGCTGGGTTCCTGGCGGAGCTCCACATGTGAAGTGTCCATGGGAGGCACCTCTGGGGCCTTCCTCCCATGCTCTGTCTCCTGAGATTGGGGGCCCCCAGAGAGGCCACTGTGGAGGGCAGAGGGTGGGGCCGCAGCAGGAGGAAGGGGGGCCTGTGGCAGGAGAAGGAGGTCCCCTGGCTGCCCTCCACTGCCTGTCTGCCTATTCAGCTGTGCCCTCCGCTGGTCCAACTGCTCTTGCAACAGCTTCAGATGGTCCCACTGGACGGCCAGAGTGTCTGAAGGCAAGGACTTGGCCAGGCTTGTACCGACCAAGGTGGTAGGCAGCGAGTGGCACGTGGGCATGGAGGATGCCAGCGTTAGCCCAGAAGACCTGTCCTCACTGGCACTGCATGTTGCGGGCAGTGTGGGGTGGGCCAGGGCCCCAGGAAGCCCCAGGCTGGGCTCTGCCCTGCTCAGCACTAAGTGAGCCTGGCTGGGTGCAGCCAAGGGACCTGGCTCCAGGCCACGGGTTGGGACAGAGTCACTGGTGCTCTGGCCTGTGCTCCTAGACCTGGGCAGGGGGAATGGGGTGCCAGGTACCAGGGATGGTAGCGTGTGGCAACTGGAGCTCAGTGATGCGCTAGCTGTGGACGCATGCTTTCCTCTCAGCACGCTCTGGAAGTCCAGCAGCCGCTTCCTGGCCATCTGCACTGACTGCTGGTGGAGCCTGGCATGAAGACATGGCACGGCCTGTCAGTCAGCTCAGGGGCTGAAGACATGGCAGCACGAGCCCCCTCCTAACACACATAGGCACCCATGGGCACCTGTTCTGCCGCAGCAGATGATGTTGGTAGGAGCGGATCTTCTGCCGGTGGTCATCCTCAGCAGCCCCGGGTCCCAACGGCGACGAGGAGGATGAGGAGCTGACCTGAGAGACAAAGCTGCCGTCACACCTACTCTTTCCCAAGGACCCTGCTCTGCCAGAAGTTCCCAGGGAGTCCTGGGGCCAGAGCACAGTAGGGAGGTCTCTGGCCTCTCATACAGCTGGCCAGGATGCAATTTCAGGCACCACATATGGTCCCCGCCAGAGATCCTTGAGCACAGAGCGAGGAATAAGCTCTAGCACAGTCAGGGGAGGCCCAAACATCATTACACCACAAGAAAAATAACGTCTTAAGAAAAAGAAAACAGGGCCAGGCGGTGGCGCTAAAGGTAAGGTGCCTGCCTTCCCTGCGCTAGCCTTGGACGGACTGCGGTTCGATCCCCCGGTGTCCCATATGGTCCCCCAAGCCAGGAGCAACTTCTGAGCACATAGCCAGGAGTAACCCCTGAGCGTTACCAGGTGTGGCCCAAAAAACAAAAAACAAAACAAAAAAAAGAAAACAAAAGCCACTGGGCCACTATCGACAGAGACATTCCCCACCTTTCATACACTATACAGAAATACACACACAGGTACTAAGACACATCCACACGCAAAGACACATTCATCCACACAGATATACAGAGATACTCAGATGGACACATGCATACAGCCATGTAAATACTATACATGCATAGAAACATACATAGATAGATGCAGAGACAGCCACACACACTATCCACACGTAGAAACAGATTCACTCCCTCCAGACTGAGGTGTCCCCAGGCCCAGTGCTGCCACCCACCTCCTCCTGCTGGGCTACCGTCCTCTCTTCCTCCCGCTGGGCTCTCAGGCCTTCATGCTCCAGTCTGAGCTTTTGCAGCGCGATTTGCTCCAGCAGTTCCAGCTGCCTTTGTTTCTGCTCTTCGATTTCCAGGATCTGGGTGATGGGAAGCTGAGACTTATCCAGCGGCCTAGGCTCAGCTCAGCGGCATGTCTAGTTTCCACCGAGCTCGACCCTACGCTGACTGGAGCACTGGCCTCCAACACTGCCTCACTGGAAGGTCTGAGAAGGCCTCACACTCGGCCAGACCAGGACCAGCAACCACAGGTCCCATCCCAGGGAGGCCACAGGGACTCCCACATGGGGACAGAATCAGTCAGTGGCTGGTGCTTAACACAACCCCTCAGGCAGCTTTCAAGGCATCTTCCACGGCTCCAGAAGGTTCTGCCACCTGGCCCTGCTGTGGCCCATCTGAGGAGGCAGCAGAACAGCATCGACTCACAGAAGCAGAGGGAGCCAACATAGGCGCTCTGACCACTCTTTACAGGCAAACTAATTATATCAACAACAAAGTGTCGTGTGAAGTTGTGGGGGCTGGGGACAGAGGGGGGGTGTGATCCGGGTTCAACCCTGGGAACCAATGGCCCCAAGCCCGTTGGGCACAAAGCCACCCTCCAACCTCTGCACTGAGTCCAGGCCTAAAGTAGTTTAGGAGATGGAATTCAAATGTGTCCTTTTTTATTGGGGGGTGGGTCACACCCGGAGGCGCTCAGAAGTCAGTTACTCCTGGAAGGCTTGGGGGACCATATGGGATACTGGGATTCGAACCAGGGTCTGTCCTGTGTTGGCTGCATGCAAGGCAAATGCCTTACCGCTGTGCTATCGCTCCAGCCCCTCAAATGTGTCCTTTTGAAAGAAAGACTTTCTCAGGGGCCTGTGGAGCTGTGGGCTCAGTATGCTAGAACTCAGACAACAGTCCTTAAGATCCCAGCCATGTGGGCTCTGGCAGACCCTCTTCAGGCAAGAGACACCAGGATGGGCCCGGAGAGATAGCACAGCGGCGTTTGCCTTGCAAGCAGCCGATCCAGGACCAAAGGTGGTTGGTTCGAATCCCGGTGTCCCATATGGTCCCCTGTGCCCGCCAGGAGCTATTTCTGAGCAGACAGCCAGGAATAACCCCTGAGCAACGCCGGGTGTGGCCCAAAAAGCAAAAAAAAAAAAAAAAAGGAGACACCAGGATTTTGGAGGGCTGTTGAGTTACATGGGAAACACCTCTGAAAGGCCCTCTAAGCCCTTCCCGGTTCCATTACCAGGAGCCCCGGCACATCTGGAAACCAGTAGCAGCAGCAGGAAGGGCTTTGTGCCCACAAAAACCTGGAGGCCACCCTGAGATGGGCATGGGACCCTGCGACCTTGTACCTTCTTCTGCCGTGCAGCCATGCGGATCCGGGCGGCCGCCTCCTGCGGGTGAAGCAGCACTGAGTCCATGCTGGCATCCACAGCAGGGCTAGGCAGCGTCTCCTGTTGCTCTGAGAGCCCCCCAAAAAGCTGTCATCACCTGGGGCCCTCACTTGAGGCCTTCATCAAGGCAGAGCCCTGCTCACCCACTCAAAAAGGCCAGGGCTATGGGGCCATGACACGCACCTACCCCCACTGCAGGCCCGGTCTCAGGCTCACGGGAAGGCAGGCTGAACTCCACAACTGGGGGCTCCGAGTCACTCGTTGGGACCTCACTCTGGGTGGCTAAAACAGAGGAAGCTGGCAGTGTTGCCGGTTTTCAAGTAGTGTGCCTGGACCCACGCATGAAGCCACGCACAAATATGTTCCTGTCCACACACCTACATCTAGTTCCCAGTCATGGAACAAATGCACCTGCCCACGTATAAACAAACACACAAGCAGTCACAGGAACAGCAGCACCCCCACTCACACCCTCTGTCCAATCCCCAACACTCAGGATCTGCCTGGACTGAGGGGGTCTCAACCCTGACTGCCCCCCGCCCCCGACCCCTCACCTGCGGACGTCTCTGTTCCAGCCATGGGATCCCGGCTGCTGCTGTCCCTGGCACTCGTGGGCAGGCCGCTCTCCTCCTCAGACCCAGGCTGAAGCGTCCACAGGGACTTCTGAGTTCGGATCTTATTCAGCAGCTTCTTGAAAAGCACCTTCGAAGGCACTGGGTGGCTCTTCACTGCTGTGGGAGTGAAGGACAAGAGCGAGCGCTGTGAGCACCTCCAAGACCGAGCCATGCGGCAACACAGAAGCACGACTTCACGTACAAAGCTAGTCAGCCCCGATCACAGGAATATGACCAGCAAGAGTTACTGTTCAACTTCAAATGAAGTAAATCCAAGAGGTTGCACACAGCATAAACTTCAAGGCTCCACGCTGACAGGAACAAATATTCCTTCTTGCCAAATGGTGTGAAATCAGCCCTCGTGCCCTCTTTCCAACCCCAAGTGAACAGGTCTGAAGCAGGGTCACACGGATTAATAAACCAAGCCAGTCAGGAGAGAATCATGGAGTTGGCTGGGCTTCTCACCTCATGGTCCCACTCCAGGCCAACCCAAACTGAAACCTCTTTTAATTACCAACCAGGAAGGGGCCAGTGGAGTGAGATCCAGGTGGATTTTTGTTTGTTTTGTTTATTTTTTGGGTCATACCCGTTGACGCTCAGGGGTTCCTTCTGGCCATGCGCTCAGAAATCATTCCTGGCTTGGGGGGCCATATGGGATGCCGGGGATCAAACCTGGGTCTGTCCTCAGTTAGCTGCATGCAAGACAAACTCTCTGCCAATGTGCTATCACTCCAGCCCTGAGACTTCACTTTTAAAAAAACACAAGTCGGGGGCCGGAGCAACAGCGCAGCGTTAGGGCGTTTGCCTTTCACGAGGCTGATCCAGGACAGAACTTGGTTCGATATCTGGCATCCCATATGCTCCCCCCCAAGACAGGAGCGATTTCTGAGCGCATGGCCAGGAGTAACCCCTGAGTGTCACCAAGTGTGCCCCCCTCAAAAAAAAAAAAAAAAAAAAAAAACCAACAACAACACAAGCTGTGGGGCTGGAGCAATATTATAATGGAGAGGGCACTTGCTTTGCCCAAAAGCTGACCCAAATCTGACCTACTGCATTTCATAAGGTTCCCCAGGCTCTGCCAGGAGTGCAGAATAAGGGTTAAGCCTGAGCATCACCTGGTGTGCCTGAAAACAAAACCAATCCTACAAACTGCTGCTTAAGCTTCTTTCCACAGCACACAGGAGAAGCAACTGGGACCCTGGGCCAGGATGGAAGTTCCGGGGAGAGAATGCAGCTCTGAGGCGCGGCCAGGCCTCTCCCACTGAGCCCGCAGCAGCTCTCACCATCAGTGTCGCTGGAACTCGTGGGCTCCTCGTCCACCGCTGAAGGGCCTGAAGCTTCCTCGGGTATCGGCATCTCCTGCTCCATGGAAAGGTCCAGCTCTTCGTCTCGGACCTGGTTGGCCGCAGTGGGCAGAGGCTCCGGCTCCAGGTGCAATACCAGGTTTCCTTTCGCCTCTGCCAAAGCACAGTCATATGAGAGGTCATCCCAAGGGTCCTCTGGTCGCAAGTTCTCATGTGCCCATATCCAGCACCACCTGGCTCAGCGGTACCCTCCAGCCCAGCCCCCCAAAGCCATGCTAGAAACACCCCTCGGGCCCTCACTGTGGTCAGCGTTGTATAAGTCTTCGAAGGCGAACTCCAGCTCTCGCTGCCGGTCCTCCTGTGCCTCGGTGCGCCGGTAAGGCAGTTCAGCCAGCTGGGTTGGCATCTGGGCTACCAGCTGCCTCTTGCGTGCCAGGTCCTCCTGCTGCAGCCGCTGGAGCTCTTGCAGCAGCTTCTCTTGGTTCTTGGGGGTAAAACAAGCGACTCAGTGAGCAGGGCAGGGACAGAGCCATGAGAGCCAGGAGGCCAGGGCCTCCTTCCCTCTGAGTGTTCTGCACAACCTGGTGTCCACCACCCCGCCCCAGCTTGAACCTGAGCCAAGTGGATCTTCCTCAGCGCTTGGCAGCCACGTTTGTGGGCCTTCTCGCTGTGCTCGGCTTGCGTCTGGGACAACTTCTTCTGGGCTTCAGCCAATCGTTCCACTTCTTCTTCGGCAGCCAGATGAGGGTCTGGCTAGCGGTCGGTCAATCCATGGCATATCAAAAGAAGTTAAGAACATCAAGCAACCCAACCAAAGGACTAGCTAATCAACTTAAAAATAAGGTATCTAGGGGCTGGAGTGATGGCACAGCGGTAGGGCATTTGCCTTGCAGGGGTCCAACCCTGAACCGACCCCAGTTTGATTCCTGGCATCCAGGGCTGGAGCGATAGCACAGTGGTAAGGTGTTTGCCTTGCACGCGGGCAACACAATTTGACCCTGGTTCGAATTCCAGCATCCCATGTGGTCCCCTGAACCTGCCAGAAGCGATTTCTGAGAGCAGAGCCAGAGTAACCCCTAAGCTCTGCTGGGTGTGGCCCCAAACAAACAAAAACAGGCACAAACACTTAAGTGTAAGAGTGATTTTAACTGTTCCACAAACATCTCCACACACACCAGGAGAAAAAGATAATGAGAGCTCTGATGGTTTGTCAGCCACACTCCTCAGGCCCAAGGATGTGCTCTACCCGGCACATTTGCCATGTCACGATTGGCTACATAAAGAAGTTGCAGGGAGGGCCAGAGAGATAGCATGGAGGTAAGGCATTTGCCTTGCATGCAGAAGGACAGCGATTCGAATACCGGCATCCCATATGGTCCCCGAGCCGGCCAACAAAACAAAACAAACAGTTGCAGAGAACTGAAGATGACGATGAAAGGTAAACAGCTGCAGAGCTGGTAACATGGTGTAGGAGTCTCCCCACAACACACAGGGAACAAGGGACTCCAAACCTTTCAAGTCCGCTGAGTCTATGGGGCCAGGTTAGCAGCTTGTGACATTAGTTAGGCTTCTCGGACTTGTTTATAGACAGCCAGGAGGTGCTCAAAGGCTGGAGCCCAGACTCTGTTTAGCCCACCAGAGGCCGATCTGACTCTCGGCACCATGTCTCCCAAGCACCGCCAAGCCAACACGAGACCTGAAGGACCCTGAAAGTGTCCTAAACATGCAGCCACCTCCACAGCCAGCAAACTTCCTTCCTGTTTCAGAATCACTCACACTACTCCTGATGTAGCAATTCCAGGTAAGTAGGACAGAGAGAGGGCAGCCCTGTCATTGGGGTCCCCATACTCAATGAGTCCACGAACCACAAAGGGCAGAGGCGTGGGTAAGTTCACCAACCGCTCACCTGCTCTGTGTCAGCTTCCCGGCTCACCAGGCTGCAGAGATGATGGTAGGAGGCACGGCTGGGTTTCACCGAAGAAATCCTACTGACATCGATGTTCTGAAAACCAGAAGACACAAAGGCAGTTCTTTTTTTTTTTTTTTTTTTTTTGGTTTTTGGTTTTTGGGTCACACCCGGCGGTGCTCAGGGGTTACTTCTGGCTGTCCTATGGGACACCGGGATTCGAACCAACCACCTTTGGTCCTGGATCGGCTGCTTGCAAGGCAAACGCCGATTTGCTATCTCTCCGGGCCCAGGGCGGTTCATTTTTTTTAAGCATCGATTCAAGGCTGGAGTGATAGCCCAATGGGTAGAGAGGTTTCTCTTGCTCCCAGACCTGGATTCGATCCCCGGCATCCCATAGGGTCCTCCAAACCTACCACGAGTGATTTCTGAGCTCAGAGGAAGGACTGAACCCTGAGTGCTGCCAGCTGTGGCCCCCAAATAAAAACAAAAACAGGCACAAAAAAAGAGGCATGAACTGTCATTAAGAAAAATAAGTTCTGGCTGGCCCAAGTGCAGTGGTGTTTACAATTAATTGGTCACAGCCAGTTACAGATTTCTTTGTTCCTTCTCCACTCCCACTGCTTCACTTGACTAGCCTAAACAAAAAAAAAGAAAAAGAAAAAAAAGTTCTGGGGCCAGAGAGATTGCACAGCGGTAAGGCATTTGCCTTGCATGCAGAAGGATGGTGGTTCGTATCCCATATGGTCCCCGAGCCTGCTGGGAGCAATTTCTAAGCGTAGAGCCAGGAGTAGCCCCTGAGCACTGCCAGGTGTGACCCAAAACACACACACACACACACACACACACACACACACACAAATATATATATATGTAAGTAAATATTCCATAAAAATATGAGTCATTATATATATATATATATATTTTTTTTTTTTTTTTTTTTGGTTTTTGGGCCACACCCAGCAGTGCTCAGGTGTTACTCCTGGCTGTCTGCTCAGAAATAGCTCCTGGCAGGCACAGGGGACCATATGGGAAACCGGGATTCGAACCAACCACCTTTGGTCCTGGATCGGCTGCTTGCAAGGCAAACGCCACTGTGCTATCTCTCCCAGCCCGAGTCATTATATTCTTTAGACACCAACAACTATCATGACAATGGTAGTGAGTGAGAGAAATAGAATGCCTGTTTCGAATAAGGCAGGGGGTGGAGGAAGAAGATGGGGGCATTGGTAGTGGGAAAGTTGCACTGGTGTAGGGGAGAAACCAAAACACAATCATGTTTGTAATCCTGGTGCTTAAATAGATATTAAAAGAAAAGAATGGCGTTTGCCTTGCAAGTAGCCGATCCAGGACCAAAGGTGGTTGGTTCGAATCCCGGTGTCCCATAGGGTCCCCTGTGCCTGCCAGGAGCTATTTCTGAGCAGACAGCCAGGAGTAACCCCTGGGCACCACCGGATATAGCCCAAAAACCAAAATAAATAAATAAAATAAAAAATAAAAAAAATATAAAGAAAGAAAAGGGTCAGACTCCACTGTGCCTTCCAGTGCAACTGAAATCCAAGTCTTCCTCCTGGATCCCAGGGATCAAGTGTCGCACGGCAGATGGTGCAGCAAGGAAGCAAGTGGTGAGAGCATCAGCTTACAGGGTGCCCGAATGACAGACACAGCCCAAGGGAAAAACGTGCAGACACACACTAAGCCCCTGTGTCCCCGAAGTGGCTTTTCTGAAGAGAATGGTGACAGCCACCTCAATCACTGCCCCAAGAGGCTGATGTGAAGGAGGTAACCAAGACCTCTTAAAAACAAAGCCTTGAGGCTGGAGAGATAGAATGGAGGTAGGGTGTTTGCCTTTCATGCAGAAGATCGGTGGTTTGAATCCCGGCATCCAATATGGTCCCCCGTGCCTGCCAGGGGCAATTTTTGAGCACAGAGCCAGGAGTAACCCCTGAGCGCTGTTGGGTGTGACTCAAAAACCAACCCCCCCTCAAAAAAAAAAAAAAAAAACAGAGCCACTCACCAAGCACAGCAAGAGAAATGCCAAGAGACCTCCTCAATTTCAGTCCCGTAAAGAAAGAAATGTGGGGCTGGGCGGTGGCGCTAAAGGTAAGGTGCCTGCCTTGCCTGCGCTAGCCTTGGACGGACCGTGGTTCGATCCCCCGGTGTCCCATATGGTCCCCCAAGCCAGGAGCTACTTCTGAGCACATAGCCAGGAGTAACCCCTGAGCATTACCGGGTGTGGCCCAAAAATAAAAAATAAAAAATAAAAAATAAAAAAAAAAAAAAAAAAAGAAAGAAATGTGGGGTAGGAGTGATGGCACAGCAAGGAGGGTGCTTGCCTTGCAAGCAGCCATTCCAGGTTCGATCCCCAGTATCCCATAGAGTCCCCCAGGCCTGCGAGGAGTAATTCCTGAGTGCAGAGCCAGTAGTAACATCTGAGCGCTGCTGGATATGGCCTTAAAACCAAAACAAACAAGCTTGGGGCTGGAGGGATGACAACAGCAGGAAGGGCGTTGCCTTGCGTATGGCTGACCTGGATTCTATGATTTCCAGCACCCCAAAAGGTTCCCTGAGCTCACCAAAAGTAAGCTCTGAGCACCGACAGGAATGACTCCCAAACAAAACGAACAAAATTAAAGCATTTTAGTTTTTCAAACAGTGGTTCGAGATGACTGGGCCAACTGAACCCGAACTGGACACTGAGTGATGCTACTACTATCTTGGTTCGAAAGGTGTGAAATTCAGTCCTGACACGTCCCCGATACACACGGGCTGTCAAACCCCTCTGCCAACAGTCCTATGTGAGCACGGGAAAGGGGCGATCTGCACTGAAGCCTCATTGGTGACACTCCTGTACTTTCTTCAGGCCACACACCTCGAACAGAGAAGGTGGCGGTGGTGGCAGGCGTGTCATTCTGGCTGATCTCTCCTTCTCCACGAGCAGTGCGTCCTGGCGGGCCTGCAGGTGCCTGTGAACAGGGGGACAGAGACTGTGTACCCACAAATGGGCCGGAGCCTCAGGCCCACCCTGGGGCTAACAAGGCACAAGGCCGCTTTCTTGGTGCTGCTGGTCTGTTCTGTGGTTGCACCAAAGGCTAGTTTGAGGTGCCCTCATGGGGCAGGGACCAGTGTGGCTGCTCAGCTGTCTCTGAAGCCCACAACTGCACCCACAGCGGTTGGGAGAGGCACCCGCAAAAGATCTATGCGCTACAGTGTGGGGACACATGAACCTGCAGAAATGCCAGACCCTGGAGGCAGGACCCTGGCCCTGAGCACTCCTTTCCCCCCACTCCCGCCTCTCTGGCCTATTCTCTCTCCCCAACCCCGCTCTGCCCGACCACCCCATTCGCTGGTTCCTAGTGGCCCCAACACATGACCTTGTTGTCTGGTCATCGATATCCCAAGTCTCTCGGCCTCTCACCAAGCCAACTTCATGGGCAGACACAGCAGAGATCCTCACTGCTCACCTGGTCTGCTGTTTCTTCAACTGCTCTTTTTGACTTTTCTGCACTTTCAGGGCCTCTTTATGCCTGATCTCCGCTTTCCTTTTCCTTTCTACTGCTTGCTGTTCCAGAGCATCCAAGTCAGGTTCCTAGAAATACATGTATCACTTCAGGTGATTGCTATATATATATATATATATATATATATATATATATATATATATATATTTGTTTTTTGGGTCACACCCGGCAGTGCGCAGGGGTTACTCCTGGCTCTATGCTTAGAAAATGCCTCTTGGGCCCGGAGAGATAGCACAGCGGCGTTTGCCTTACAAGCAGCCAATCCTGGACCAAAGGTGGTTGGTTCGAATCCTGGTGTCCCTGGTCCCCCGTGCCTGCCAGGAGCTATTTCTGAGCAGATAGCCAGGAGTAACCCCTGAGCATTGCTGGGTGTGGCCCAAAAACCAAAAAGAAAAAGAAAAAAGAAAATGCCCCTAGCAGGCTTGGGGGACCATATGGGATAATGGGATTCGAACCGCCATCCTTTTGCATGGAAGGCAAACACCTTACCTCCATGCTATCTCGCTGGCCCCAATGATTGGTATTTTTTAATTTAATTTAATTTTACTGAAACAATCATGATCAACAGAATCTTTTTTTGTTTTTGTTTTTGTTTTTGGGCCACATCCGTTAACGCTCAGGGGTTACTCCTGGCTATGTGCTCAGAAATCACTCCTGGCTTGGGGGACCATATGGGATGCTGGGGGATTGAACCTCGGTCTGTCCTGAACCGGCGTTGTGTAAGGCAAATGCCCTACCACTTGTGCCACTGCTCCAGCCCCAAAAGAATCCTTTTTTATTTTTTTCTGTTTTTCTTTGTTTGTTTCTGTTTTATCTCTAACAACAAAATCCTTCTTAGCTGAATTTGAGGTATATAATGAGTCAGGGCCCTTCCCACCAACAGTGTCAACCTCCTTCCACCCATGGACCCAGAGTGCGTCCTATCCCACCACCCTTTGCCCCCTGGCCTGCCAGAGTAACAGGCCCCTTTGAGTTTAGATTATTAAAGTTTAGGTCCCTTGATTCTACTGTTGCTGACTTTGGCTTGGATATTTAGTTCTGTCCTTATTTATTTCCCTGCCAATGCACCTGAGACCATCAGGTGTCCTTATTAACCAAGAAGAAAGCTTCAGGGGCCAGAGAGATAGCCCAGTGGAGGGTCATTTGCCTTGCACCTGGGTTCAATTCCCGGCCTCCCATATGGTCACTTGAGCCTTCCAGGAGCGATTTCTAAGCACAGAGCCAGGCGTAAACCCTGAGTGCTACTGGATGTGGCCCAAAAACCAAAACCAATTAAAAAAAGAAAAAAACGTCAGACATGATCATCCAGTGGTCCCGGCAGGGAGAATCTTTCAGAAACTTCAGAGAATGAGCTCCGGGGTCTGGGCCAATGCTCACACAGACCATTCTCGACAGACTAAGCCAGGGCTCAGGGAAAGGCCCGACTGGCACATTCTGTTCTTTGCCTCACTGGCAACTCACAGCTAAGATCTCACCTTCTTTGAGGCCGGCTTTTCTGCCAGCTGAGCTCGACCCAGGGCCTATAATCTTGTCTTTTTCCAGCCATGAATCAAAAGCAACAAAGTAGACCGGACACCAGCACAATCCCACACACTCGGGAGTGAGAACCACGATGCTGTGAGGCGGGGACTTGGCCATACTGTGTGATGTGGCTGCATCTGATGAGGTGGTGGTGAGTGGGTGAGGACTGGGGAGGGGGCCAGGTCTTACTTCCCAGAGAGTGAAGAACTGGGAGGAAATAATACTCGTCATGTGACTCAACTGCCTCCCCAATCTTACTAAATCTACGAAGCACTCAGACTGGCCAACGTGTGAATGCATTTTTCTCAGATGAGCCTTTTTTTGTTTTTGTTTTTGTATTTTGGGTCATATCCGGCAGCACTCAGGGGTTACTCCTGGCTCTATGCTCAGAAATCGCTCCTGGTAGGCTCGGTGGACCATATGGGATGCCAGGATTCGAACTACTGATCTTCTGCATGCAAGGCAAAACACCTTACCTCCATGCTATCTCTCCGGCCCTCCTAAGATCGAGGTCACCCCTCTTGGGAGCTCAGAGTGAGTCCAGGCCCTGTGTATGTGCTGTATGAGTTCTGCAACTGCTGTTCCCCCCCCCCCCCCCCCCGCCTTAGTGGTGGGGAGTGGAGCTAGCATCTCCTGGTGCTCAGAGCCTAATTCCAGTTCACTACTTAGGGGCCACTCTCCCTGGTGACTGGGAAAAGATGGGTGTTGCATCATCCTAGGCCAGGTACAACTATGCATGTTGTTTGCTTGTTTATTTTCTTTTTGGGCCACACCTGGCAGTGCTCAGGAGTTACTCCTAGTGGGTTCAAGGGAATCAGATGGGATGCCAGGAACTGAAACTCGGTCAGCCACCCACATGCAATGCAAATACCCTACCCCTACCTACAACTCTATAGCACTGGCCCACTTCTTTCTCTTCTCTTCTCTCTTCTCTTTCTTTTCCTTCCTTCCTTCCTTCCTTCCTTCCTTCCTTCCTTCCTTCCTTCCTTCCTTCCTTCCACCCACCCACCCATCCATCCATCCATCCATCCATTTTTGGGCTACATCCAGCAGTGCTCAGGGTTATTCCTGGCTCTGTACTCAGAAACCACTCCTGGCAGGCTCAGGAAATCATATGGGATGCTGGGGATCGAACCTGGGTAGGTCACATGCAAGGCAAACACCCACTAAGCTATCTATCACTCTGGCCTCTGTTCCCCCAACCCCTTTTGAAGCCATATACAGTGCTGCTCAGAGCTTTCTCCAGCCTTTGCTCTCAGGAATCACTCCTCATGGTGCTCAGAGGACCATATGAGATGTCAAGGACTAAATCCAGGTCAGCCACATACAAGGCAAAAACACTCTGTCCTGGGGCTGGAGGCAAGGCATTTGTCTTGCACGCTGAAGGTCAGTGGTTCGAATCCCGGTATCCCATATGGTCCCCGAAGCCTGCCAGGAGCAATTTCTGAGCATAGAGCCAGGAGGAACCCCTGAGTGCAGCCAGGTGTGACCCAAAATCCAAAAGAAAAAAACACCCTGTCCTGGGACCGGAGCAATGGCATAGTGGTAGGGCTTTTGTCTTGCACACAGCTGACCTAGGATAGACCATGGTTTAATCCACCAGTATCCCATATAGTCCCCCAAGCCAGGAACAATTTCTGAGTGCATAGCCAGAAATAACCCCTGAGCGTCTGGATGTGGGCCCCCCCAAAAAAGTAAAACAAAACAAAACCTATCTTGCTTCACAAAACAATAAAAGAAACTTTAAAAACAAAAACAAACAAATAAAAACACCCTGTCCTATCTGTCCACTATACTATCTGTCCAGCCCATGATTTACTTTGAACTAATATTCCTCCCACATACATGGCCAAAGAGGCATCACTTACATTTTCCTTGGCTTGCTGATGTCCCTCTCCCATCGTCCTTAGGCTCGCCAAATACAGCTTTTCCAGCTTCTTTATTTTCTGAGTCTGCGACTCTTCCCATTCTGTCTTCAGCTCTTCTGCCAAATGAACTAACTGCTGGTTTCTCCTCCGCTTTATATCTTCTCTTATCTGGAAAGCGATGCTCCTTTCTTGTTCTCGAACCTGCAGAATCAAGGTCATGATATGAAAGGAGGCTTCCTTCAATCTTTTTGAGAAAACATTTTAGAAACAGGAATTCTCAGCATCCTCTTAAGCTCCTCCGTTTCCTAGAAATATTCACATCGGACAAGGCAGGTGTGTGGAGCAGAAATCTGAGTGATGTAGAAAGAACGAAAACTTGAACCTGACTTCTCAAGCTCCCTGACACATTGACTGCTATCTTTTCCCCCAGAGCCCCTATCGGAAGCTCTAGGGTATAACAGCCCTTATCAACAGGCTCCCCAAAACCTCACCATTTCTTCCTAAAAGGCTCCTAGAAACGAATCATTCTTCTACACTAACAACTTTTCCGGGAAGTCCTCCCCTCTAATTCTCATCATCTTTTACTCTTTCCCAGTGATTTCTGGGTCAGATAAGCCCACCACAAACTCCTCCATCTAGTCACCATTTCGTGCTATTTCCCACATGTTCTATGAGATGCAGAAAGCAGGGTGCTAGGCAGGTGAGAAGAACTTTAAAGGTAAGCTGGTTCTTATGGTCTCTAGTGTCAGAACACTAATGGCCAACGACAAGGAGGCTCAGTCAGACAAGAAAAAGCAGGTAAAATAAACCCTACCTGCAGCAGCCTCAATTTTCGTCGTCTTTCATAATCTTCCTTTAGAATGAAGGCTTCCTCATTCGGACTCAGCTTCAGCCTGCCGGCACTCACCACCTTCCTTTTCATTTCTGGGCACTGCAAAGATAAAGGTTCTAAGTTTTCAAAGAGGAAACGAGTCCATCAAAGTAGGGAAGCAGGAGCTAGAGCGATAGTACTGCTGATACAGTGCTTTTCTTGCATGAGGTGGACCCGTATTAATCCCCAGCATCCTGTATAATCCCTGAGCACAACCAGCAGTGATTCCTTAGCACAGAGCCAGAAGTAACCACTGGGCATCGCCAGGTGTGGCCCCAAAACAAAACAAAAACAAAAGTAGGGTAGCAAGGATTAGAAAAGAAGCTTCCGACTGGCGAGACAGCATAGTGGTCCAGCGTTTTGTTTGCCTTGCACAAGGCTGACCCCGGACAGACTCTGGTTTGATTCCTGGCATCCCATACAGTCCCCCAGCCTGTCAGGAGCAATTTCTGAGCACAGAGCCAGGAGTAACCCCTAAGCGCCACCAAGTGTGGCCCAAAAACAAACAAAAAAGAAAAGAAGTTTCAAGTGCACTTCACATTTGAGGAAGTGCATAGAAGTGAATAAAGATTATTTCACATAAACAATGCCCAACTTGTTTCTATGCAGCCATCTCTAATGACACATTGAGCCCAAATGATGTAGGTCAACAGAAAACTCTCGTCTTCAAACTCTGGGACTCCGGGAAATCACCAGCATTGAATCCCTTTATTCATGGACTATTTGTCTTCAGGGGGACGGAGAAATCTCTGCATCATATGACCAAACGCCCAGCTATAGGGACAAGGCTGCGTACCAGCCTTTGTTTCGTCCAGAGAAACAAAGGCCACTTGGCAACTGTGACTAGGAACTCTGGGCTTGCACACTTTGCCCTCCTGACTGGCACAGCTCCCCATTCTGGCCCGTCTCAGTCCTCACAGGCCTGTGAGATGCAGTGTGACAGCTGGGGATGGGAGGACATCGGAGGATATGCAAAGGATGTGCGAACTGCAGCTAAGCCCTGGAGTGTCCCCGCAATGTGCAGAGCTCAGTTTTGGGATGGCAGAGCCAGGCCAAACTTTCATGTACCAAGGATGGTGCAAGGCAGGGATCCAGGCCACCACCAAAGAGACAGGCTTGGGGCCAGAGCTCAGTGAGCAAAGCGCCCCAGAACCTCCACCTGCCAACTGTGCAGCAGAGGTCCCCAGCACCTTTCACACTGGAGGTGCTTCCCAACACCCAAACCTCAGCACCCTTCCTCCGAGAATCCCTTCCTTGGACCCTGCCATCCGAGCACCTCTTCCCTGCATCCTGAACTCTGAACACCCCTTTCCCTGCACCCCAATCTCCTAGCACCCCTTCTCTGCAGACAGACATCCGAGCACCCCTTTTCTGCACCCCAATCTTCCAGCCCCTCTTCTCTGCAGCCAGACATCCAAGTACCCCTTCCCTGCACCCTTAACTCTGAGAATCCCTTCCCTGTATCCCAATCTTCTAGCGAATCCAGCCCTCTTCTCTGCAGCCAGGCATCCGAGCACCCCTTCCCTACACCCCAATCTTCCAGCACCCTTTCTCTGCAGCCAGACATCCAAGCACCCTTAACTCTGAGCTCTCCTTCCCTGCACCCTAATCCTCCAGCCCCCTTTTTCTGCAACCAGACATCCAGCCCCCTTCCCTGTACCCCAAAATTCCAGCACCCCTTCCCTGCACCCTGATCAACCTTTCCCTGTACCCCAACCGCCCAACACCCCTTCTGTGTACCCCGACATCCGAGCTCCCCTTGCCTGCACCCCTCCGCCCGACACTCACCGCGCTCCGCGAGGCCGCAGGAGGCCGGATGCCCCCGGGATTGCTCAAAGCTGGGAGACCTCGGAGCAGCGTCCCAACAGCCGTTCGTGCGCATGCGCGGGGGGCGGGATGGGCCTTACGTCACTTCCGCCATTCAAACGGCCCGCCAATGGCGGGGCGGAGCCGCGGGAAGACCTGGAGCCGCGGGGGGTTATCGGGAAAGTGTTGCCGACGTGCTCTTACGCACGGCGTCGCGCGCGCGTACGTTTACCGCGGACACGCGCCCGTTTGTCACGCGCACGTTCTTCGCGCACGCGCACGCCGACGCTGCCTTTGTCCGGCTTGCCCGCCTTCTCCTGCGCTTGGGGCTCCGCTCTCTGTGCGCGATTCCTGGGGCGCGCGTTGGGGGGGACCCACAGGCGGGATCTATTCCCGCAGCTATGCGAGGGTCTGTCTGGTGGGGGGAAATGCTGCCCGACGTGGCCCCGTGCGTTGCGGTGCGGCTGGTGCTGGCGGCCAGGCCTCCCAGCCTCGCCTCGAGTTTGCATCCAAATGTCAGGGCGGGGAGTGGATTTGGGGGGCCCAGGGGGTGTCCCGGTCGGACGAGAGGCCTTCCCGGCCATTGGGATTCCTGGTAGAGACTCAGTTCTAAGCCTCTGAGAGTCGGGAGAGAGAATTGGGTGGTGCATGGTGGCAGGTGCATGGCCAGGATGGAGTATTTTGGGGGGCATCAGGGAAAGCAGAGGTCAGGGGGTTCTGCAGGGGAGCACCTGCCTGCACCCCAGAACAGCCCCTCCAAGCCAACAGGGATGATGGGGAGACGAACTTGAAGCACTTTGCCCTCCAACTTGGCTACTTGGCACCAGCCCAGCAGGAGATAGATCTAGGGCAGAGCCATGAAGGACGCAGGGGAGAGTGATCTTGGCCTCGCAGGCCACTTAAGAGGATGAGGATGAAGGTGGTGGGTGCCTCCAGCCAGGAGAGACACAGGACACGGGACATCTGCACCCCCATCCCAATCAGTGACGTCTCTGCTCAGAATGATGAGCTGCAAGGACCCAGAAGGTCAGACCAGAGATGAGCAATTGGGCACAGTCGGGCTCGTGCTGGCACATGGTTTCCTAGAGGCTGCAGAAGGGGGTGATGACATTTGGAATTGGCATGTGTGAAGGAAAGCTGGGAGCCTAGACACCGTTCAGGACCGGAGAGGAGAGGAAGTCATATGACCCCAGCCTGCCTGGACCCTGCAGAGGCAGGAGCTGCGCTAGAGGCTCAATGGCATGGCCAAGAGTTCTTGTAAGTGAAGCATGGAACCAGCGCTGGGAGTTTTGTCCCTGTCCTCAACCTTTAGGTTCTTACTCCCATTTCCTTACCCCCACTTCCTGTGGCATGTATTGGGGGGGGGGGATATTTTCATGCTGAACATATTCCCCAGCAGCCCCATCAGACGACCCCAAGATGCCTTCCCCACAGAGAGGTGCCTTGGCACTGCCTACCCCTGGACTAGGCTTTCGGGTTGCCCAGTGAGTTTCCCCAGACATCCTATACTCAGTAGCTCTCATTGAAACAAGCTTTTTCTCTCTTCACCAGGGAAGCACCTGCCCTAGGGACCGTGGACAAGCCATTGTGACTGAGTGTGACCTTCAAAGGTAAGTGTTTTTGGTTTGTTTTCATTTTGGCCACATCTAGCGGCACTCGGGTTACTCCTGGCTCTACATTTAGAAATCACTCCTGGTAGGCTCGAGGGGCCATATGAAATGCTGGGGATCAAACCCAGATCTGTCCCAGATTGGCTGTGTGCAAGGCCAGCCAGTGTCCTACTGCTGTGCTGTTGCATAAAGTAAATCTTGAAGCAAGCTGCTTGGCCTTGGATTAGACTGGAGTCCTCTTGCTCTGTCACCTGCCACACAGAACTGCCCAAATATGTTGTTGTTTTTGGTTTATGGGCCATACCCTCCTGTGCTCAAGGCTTATTCCTGGCGCCATGCTCAGGCTCACTCTTTGGGGGACCATATGGGATGTGGTGGACCAATCTGGGTTGGCTGTATGCAAGGTAGTCGCCCTCCCTCCCTGTTGTCCTATTGCTCCAGTCCTCAAATATTGGTTGAATAAGGAAGCTCCAAGTCTTCAACTTATTATTTCCTGTGCAGAAATTCTGTGGCTTAGTGATTGCAAAGACAACTTATTTTTCAGTTTGGATAGAACATCATATCTGTTGTGGCATCACCACTCCTGCTTGTGGCTCTGAGACCCCCAAAGCTCGTGCACAGTAGTCTGTTTTGGTTCCTTATTGCTTCCAGCCAAGCCTGCCTGGATGTGCACAATGGCTGTGGCTCTTTCAGCAGCTGTGCTCAGCCAGCTGGTCGATTGGTCAGTCTGTGGCATCCTGGTGCTGGGGGCACTGCAGTGGAACTCAGGGAACCCTGTATGGTGCCGGGTATTTGAATCAAGTATTCTATCCACCACAGAGCTGGCCAGACACGGGCTTGCTTTGTGGTTCTTTGGGTCTTCCCATAGTTCTGGTACACTTTTCCCTCTGTCGTCTTCCTCATTCACGGCCTCTCTTCTAGATCTTCCCTCTGTCTCCCATGTCACCAACCCTGGCTCAGCCTCCCTCTCTCTGCGTAGTGGCCTGGTCTTTACTCCAGGGTTCCACACTGCCCTCTTCCCATGTTCCACCCTCCACCCCAGAAGCTGAGGGCTGTGACTCCCTCCACCTGTGTGATCGATACAAACAACCAGACCAGCCACATCTTGTTTCTTTCTCTTCCTCACTGTGTCACCTCTCGTCCCCCCTTGAACTTGTGAAAATATTGAAAAGCAAAATGCGTGAAAAATGAGCTGAAAAATGGGACCTCCAGGATTGTGGCACCTCAGCAGTGGTGGTGCCCAGTTTACTCCTTTGAAGGCATCTGGCAACTTCTTGGGACACCGGGGTCCCCTACCACCATCCCTGACCGTTCCTGTGGGCATGCCTCCTTGAATCGGGCATCTGTCCCCTCTGCTTGTTTCCGGGCCATGTGTTATGGCTTCATATGCAATTCATGGTGTTGTGTATGTTCCCCATGAACACACTTCACCCTTGGTTTCCTGGCCTCCACAGCTCTGGGATCCCTCCAGGTAGTGCCTAGAGTCTCTGAGGTTGGGGTGACTCTGTATCCCCCACAAGCCGGGGAGCTCTGGAAGGGACGTGGACTGGGGAGAAACATCCAGTGACCCACAGGTAGGGAAAGGCCTGGCATCTGAACTCTGACTTGTGCCTCGCTCACACCAGGCTGCCCTGCAAGCTAGCTGAGCGCCCCTGCTTGCCTCATGGCCATCTCTGTGCTTCCTTTGACCTCTCCGTGCCAGGATGCAGGACTGACCTCCAGCCCACAGGTAGCTTGGTCTGGCTGTCTCCTCCCCATCAGCAGGACCTGTCACCCCTGTGGGTAGCATTTACTCCTGGGTCTGAGGGTGCCTGTTTGGGCTGTGCTTCATCCTTGTGAGGGCACAGTCTGCTGCACTTGTGTGCGGGTGGTTTCCTGGCTGCTCCCTGCGTATGTCCCCCTCTGCCTGAGAAAGAACTTTCTCTTGCAGGTTTGGGATAGAGCCTGGGCCTCACACATGCAGGGTATGCGCTCCATCACTGAGCCACACCGTGTGTCCCAGGAAAGAGAACTGTACGATGTCCAGAATAGGAAGTTAGTTCCCTCAGCTCTCTGGCATGCACGCGTACACTTGCCTTTCGGTTCCTTGACCCAGCTGGGATCAAGGACAAGGACATGGTTGCTAGGAAACACTGGTGGTGGCTCCCGGAGCCCCAGAGAAACTCTTGCTTTCGGTCTGGGGGTGGCTCATTGGCAAAAGACCATGAGTTCATTCCCTGCTTCTTCCCTCAAGCACCGGGCATAGGCCTGTTTCTGGGTTTCCACCTCTACTGTAGAGGCTACTACAGTCACTGGCAAGTGGAAAGGAAAATATCTTACTACCAGTGAGGAAAACATTTCTTGTTTCGTTTTTGTTCGTTTTGTTTTGTTTATTGGTTGTTTGGTTTTTGGGCCACAACCAGTGGTGCTCAGAGTTTACTCCTGGCTGTACACTGAGAAATGACATCTGGCAGGTTTGGGGACCACATGGGATGCTGGGGATTAAACCGGGTTGGCTGAGTGCAAGGCAAGTGCCTGACCTGCTGTGCTATTGCTTGGACAACAGCAGAAAAGACATTTCATTTTGGTTTTTGGGCCACACCTGACTGCACTCAGGGGTTACTCCTGGCTGTGCACTCAGACATCGCTTCTGGCAGGCTCGGGGGACCAGATGGGATGCTAGGGATGGAACCCGGGTCAGCAGCGCGCAAGGCAAATGCTCTACCACTATGCTCTCTGTCTCCAGACCCAGAAGAGACATTTTAATCGCACTTGGTGCTGCTGTTGGCTCCAGATTTCTTGCTGGTTTCCCTGCTCGGGCAGTGAGCAGATGGGCCTGCACTCCCACGGCTTCCACGCACGCTTCCAGAACAGTGTTTCCCCAGTGTTGCTGGCCGAGATTTATGCTCCAGTTTGTGTTCAGCAGGTGAGCAGCTGAGGAGGGTGGTGTGTGGAGGGAGGGAGGGGGCCCCATCTGTGGGGTGGCTATGTGCTCATTTGCCAGTGGCCGGATCCTCCAGCCTCTGCTTCCGCAGAGCTGCCTGTAGTGCAGGCGCTGTCGTGATGCCCGCTGCAGAGCCCTGCTCGCCTGGGCGAGAGTGTGCGGCTGCTGTCAGCCCTGCCTCTGCAACCCAGCTAAGGAGCGCTGGGCCTTTTTGGGGGGCTTGAGGCCCGACGCCGCTCAGAGTAAGCCCTGGTGGACTGGGGGATGGAACCGGGGCCAGCGCTCGCTGCTCGCTGTGCTGCGGCTCTGGGCCGGGAGGGCGCGGACGGGGAGGGCAGGCTGGGCCTGAGCCGTCCCTCCGAGGCCCTGGAGCTGGGCCGGGGACTTGCCAGGCGTGGCCGTCTGCGCCTGTCTGCGCGCCCGCTGGTGGCCCCGGTGCTGCTTGCGTGTGTCCGGTTGCGCGCGGCTTGGGCGCCTCGAGGTTGCCCTGGGGCAGGCCTGCTCGGTGGGCGGGGCCAAGGCGAGCGTCGCGCGCGGCGAGGAAGTGGGCGGGGCCGTGGCGAGCGCCTAGCGCGCGGCGGGGGGGAGTGGGCGGGGCTGGAGGGCGGGGCCGAGGCGAGCGTCGCCCTGCGCGCGGGCAGTGGGCGGGGCCCGCGGCGACTTCCGGGCGGGCGGCGGAGGAGACGCGAGGCGGGAGCGCGCGGGGCGCCACGTCCACCCGGCGCGGCGGCGGCGGCGATCAGCGCCGGGAGCGGGCCGGAGGCGGAGGCCGAGGAGGTGAGGGCGGGCGGCGGAGGAGGGCCGGGGAGTCGCCCCCGAGGGAGCGGAGGGCCAGGCCTCGGGGGCGCGTGCAGCGTCTCGGGGCGCGGGGCGGCCGTGGCAGGGCTGGGACCCCGGAGGACTCGGCCCAGAACTTCCCGGGTGCCCGCAGGTGGCCGGGAGCGCCTGTCTCGCTCGGACCGCCGAGCAGCTGCGTCCCCTCTGGCCCCTCGGAGCCCGCACCTCGGCCAAGGCGAGGCCCTCCACTCTCCGCCTCCTGTCACCGGGCCCGCTGTCACTTTCATTCCGTGTCCTCCGGGTGACCAGTGTCCGCCTGAACCCGCGCCAAAGGGCAGAGTCCAGACCCAGGGCATGCAGGTGGCCCCTGGCGCCAGGGACTGCGGCTGCCCTGGGCCCCGCTGGCCCCTACTCCCCTCGGGTACTCAGCACACAGGGAGAACCCCCCTGCCTCCCCTCTCACACCCACCTCAGCCCCGCCTGCCCGGGACCGAAGGGCCCAGAGTACCAGGGACTGACCCCGTAAGGGATCGCCGCCCCGCATCTGGATTGCGGCTTCCAGAGCGTGTCAGGAATCAGGTCCAGAAATGTGTGCGCGTCTCGCACTTCCCCTGGGGTCTCACAGGAACCGTCGGCCCAGCCTGTCCGTGGCCTGGGCTCTGCACAACGGGGCCAGGTGTCTTCCCGTGTGGCGGAGAGACTCGGGAATTCTAGCTTCCTCCCCAGGCACCCCTGCCCAGCAGAGCACCGAGGCAGTGGGTGGGCTCAGCGCTCCCCGGTGCTGGAAACGGGCTTGGTGGGGCTCCCCACTAGGTGGTGCTGCCCTCTGGCATCAGCTGGCCCAGGTGCTGCTTGCTACTTCGGGAAGCACCGTCTCACACGCTGGCCACTTAGTCTGCTGGCTCCCTGGTGGCGGCTTCCTGAGCTCCGACCTGCATCTGTCATGCTGGCTGTAGGATAGGGCAGGGCCCAGGAGCGCCTTCTTGCTGTAGCACGGGTGGGAGTCAGAAAGGTTGGAGTGGCTGGAGAGAGAGCACAGCGGTAGGGCATTTGCCTCGTACACAGCCTACTCGGGACAGACCCGGGTTCCATCCAGGGCCGTGGAGTCGGAGTCGAGGAGTCAGAGAACTTCAATCCCTGGCATCCCATATGGTCCCCGAGCCTGCCAGGAGCAATTTCTGAGCACAGAGCCAGGAGGAACCCCTGAGCAAAGCCAGGTGTGACCCAAAAACTAAAACAAAAAGAAAGGTTTGAGTGTGAGTCAGGAAAGTTTGGGTGTGACTGCAGCCAAAGATGTGTGACTTCCCAAATAAAGGAAAACGCCACAAGCTCTTCACTGCTTCTGTGTGAAATACAAAGTTATTCATGATTCTCAGTGGTACAGTGTCCAAGCAGCAATCCCACCCAACCATCAGTGTCCCTTTTCCCTCCTGCCCCTTGAAAGATAGATTTTTTTTCTCTTTTTTTTTTTTTTGGTCTTTGGGTCACACCTGGCTCTATGCTTAGAAGTCACTCCTGGGGCCAGAGAGATGGCATGGAGGTAAGACGTTTGCCTCACATGCAGAAAGACGGTGGTTCAAATCCCAGCATCTTAAATCCCCCGCACCCCCGTGCCTGCCAGGAGCAATTTCTGAGCGCAGAACCAGGAGTAACCCCTGAGTGCTGCTGGGTGTGACCCAAAAACCAAATATATATCGCTCCTGGCAAACTCAGGACTATATAGGATGCTGGGTTCGAACCACCATCCTTCTGCATGCGAGGCAAACGCCGTAGCTCCATGCTATCTCTCCAGCCCCAGATACTCTCTCTTTTAGGCACTATTTGCCGAACTGCTACTGACAGGGCATCGTGCACATCACTGTACAATGGCACAACCTTGCCACCCCTGCCCACAGCTGGGGATTGGGTCTCCACTCAGTCATGGTGCCCCTGAACCACCATCTGGAGGACGGGAAAGTCCGTTCCCCTGCCCTATGGGAGGTGTTGGTCAGTACAACACACTGATGCTTTATCGAAGAACAGCTGTCAGGGTTGGGGGGTGGAGGGACAAATGGATTCATTGTAGAGTCCAAGCCTGCCTCAGTCATGTGGGGCAGGACAGCCAGCAGAAAGTACAGAAAGGTCAGGTGTGAGGAAGCATCTTGCAGAGGCAGCCAGGGGGTCGGTGCTGACCCTCCTGTTCTCCAGGGCCATCAGCCAATGCAGAGACCTTCCCTCAGTATAGGGAAAGCTGTGACCAGTGAAGTAGAGCTGACGTGGGAGGTTCCAACGAGGCCTCACAACAGTCAAGTCAAGTCCCCACTGCACACTGTGTGTGTGCATGTAAGTTGAATGATCCCAGGTCACTGCTGGAAGGAAGCAATGTAGACTTGTGTGTGCTGGTCTGGCATGGTCTTTGTTGCTGTGGAAGGAAATTAGGGAGTGTTTGGACACCCTCTGCTTGGGAGCAGGGCATATACCAGCCCCTGGGCATGGGTGGACACCTGCTGGGGATAGAGGAAGACAGACAGGCTTTTGGTCTCTTCCCAAGACTCCCCTCACTTCCCCTCCAGGCCACACTGTCCTTTGGAGAGGGGTTCAGAGGTATGGAGGGTTGTTGTGCTTGGCTGCCTTTGACCTGGGGGCTCTCCCCTCTCTGGGTGCTCTGCCCATTCCCCACTCTGCAGTTCCTGCCATTTCTTCCAGAGACAGAAGGGTCTTAAAGAGTTCCTTGTTTCTGTCCATCTGCAATGGGGTAGGTTTCTTCACCTTGTAGTTTTTCTCAACTCTGGCTGCCTCGCTCAGGACTTGAGAATCAGGAAGCAGAGGTTCCTCTCTGTTGCCTCTCTGGCTCACTGCATGGCCTGCCATTGACCAGACCCCATTTAGCCAAGCTTGTCTGTGGAGAACATCACCAGGCCCGTAAGAAGTAGAGTGCTCCAAAGCCGGGGAATTCGCTCAACCTCCCTAAAACCTGAGGTTTGCTGCCAGAAAGCTCCTTTTTTGATAGCAAAATACCTTCAACTTTCCTTGACATTTCTTGTTTGAGAAATGTGAATAGGCCAAATCAAAACCCTGAGTGTGTCGCCTCTCCCCTGATGGCCAGCAGCTGAAGGAGACCTTAGCTGCTTCTCCCCTACCTGGGCCTGAGTGGGGAGTAGGCACTGGTCATGTGGGGTGGACTGTCAAGAGGCTGAAACTCTGCAGGCCTGAGACTGGTTCTAGCTACATTCGTGGGCCCATGTGAGTTAGAACAATTCAGCAACATGCATTGAGACTATGGCACATAGTCTTATGTGAACAGGTCCAGAAAAGATGCACAGTCCTGTCCCCTCTGGTATCCCAGCACTGACCATTGGTCACTGGGGGTGGGACAGTGGAACCCTGAGTTTGAGGCTTTCGTTTCCCTGGTCCTGAGCAGCTGAGTTTGGTGTGTGGGCTATCTTCATGCACATGAGGGTGAGTAGAGGTGGGAGCCCGAGAGGGCCAAGTCTACTTGGTCCAGGTGTGCAGCACAATGGCTCACAATGGCTGATGCTACTGATCTGGGTCTGGAGGCAGGTATATCCCTTCGGCCCCTCCCAGCCTTTGCATAGTGGGGAATAGAATTTCCGGGAACCCAGTGCCTCCTCTTCATGCTGTCCTCTCTCCTAGACACAAAGAGGGTGCCCCTGCTTCTTCCCTGTGGACACACCCTGCCAGCGCCCCTGGAAGGATGCGGCAGCTCAAGGGGAAGCCCAAGAAGGAGACGTCGAGGGACAAGAAGGAACGGAAGCAGGCCATGCAGGAAGCCCGGCGGCAGATTGGCACAGTGGTGCTGCCCACACTGGTTGTCCTGGTGCTGCTGCTCGTGCTCTTCGTCTACATGGCCACACGTCCCACCAACAACGAGTGACTGGGCTGCCCTACTGAGCCGGCACTTCTGTTGACTGGGAGAAGATGGGGTTCCTGGTCAGCAAGTGGCCTGTGCCCATGGTCATTTCATGTGCCTTGAGACTTGGATCCCTCCCACCGCAGCCCTCAGCATGGGCACCATGACCCATCCTGCCCACTTCCACAGGACTATTCCCTGGCAGTCCAGAGCACTCTGTGCAGAGGGGAAATATTTATTTTTTTGAATAAAGGAGCTACTGCTTGAACCAAGTGCCACCTGTGCCGCAGGGCGACTGTAGCTTGGCTGTGATCACTGGCTTCCGGGGGTCGAGGCATGACATCAGCCCGTTTACCCACCTCAGACCTGGAGGCTGCCGTAGAGGACATAGGATGTCATCTAGAAACCAGATCCCATTGCAGGGTCCGTCTGACTTGGCTTTACCATGTCCCTCCAGGTGGTGGGCCCAGGTCACTCCTCCCAGAAGGAACAGCAACTGCCTGTTTCTTACCCAACCCTGGGGATAGGCATTTAGATTTAGATTTGACAGATAGGACGGACTGACAGGTTGAGAAATGTGGCTCCTGTGATCAGCAAGCGGGGGGGTGGGGGTGTTTGCATTTTGCTTCTGAGGTAAGAGCCTAAAACACAACAAGGCATCCCTGGGGTCCTGAGGCTGTTGTCTATGCTGCCTCTCCCTCTGCTCTGCCTCCAAGACACACCTCCAGCCAGGCTGGACAGGACATTCCTGCTAACAGGTGCCAGGGAGCTTTGGTCCTGTCAGCAAAAACAGTGAGTCCAGCCTGGGGTCCTGCACTGGGATTCCTGGCCTCCATTCCAGCCTGGGTGGGGCAGGATGTGGACGTGCCCACAATCCACTGTCCACAGGGCAGCGGCCTTCCATGTCCCCTTCACTCAGAACCAACCATGAGCCGTGTTCCTGGTACCACTTAAAGCAAGGTCTGGGAGCCATCTCAGCGCCATGACAGCAGGAACTCATAGCCAGTGCAAGGCTGGGAGACAGCAAAGTAGGCATGGTACAGGCCAAGTGCACAACCAGCTGTGGCCCATCACCATCGTGTAGCCCTGGAGGCCTCCAGTGCTTTGAGGTGATCTGGCTGATCCCAGCTTCCCCCCTCCAACCCCCTCTGCCTAGGCTGCACATCACCTATACATTCTTTTTGGTTTGGTTGGGTTTGGTTTTGGGTCACACCCTGTGGTGCTCAGGGGGTTACTCCTGGCTCTCTGTGTTCAGAAATCGCTCCTGGCAGGCACCGGGACCATATGGGATGCTGAGAATTGAACCACCTTCTGTTCGAATCGGCTGCGTGAAAGGCAAACGCCCTACCGCTGTGCTGTCTCACCCTATATCGCCTATACATTCTTGCACTGAAGCAATGACTCAGCCAAGAATCACAGGGCAGATCTCCTGAGCACCATGTAGGATCCCCCAACCCCAAATATGGTCAATTCAGCCTGCTGCTACTATAGGGCAGGACTGGAGTGACTTTGTACTTGTACTACAGCAAGTCAGGGAGAGAACCAGCACTTGCGTGCTTTCACAGTGGCATGCAGGGACACACGAAACAAATGAAAGTAACGGGATAGCGGGTAGAGGGACTGGAAGGGTCTAGTGGACACTGGTGGGCATGGTGTGGTGACCCTAAAAAACATTCACACTTACAAACCAACATGATGTCAACACTGTTCCCAAGATTGGACAGTTTATAAATTTATATGTCACAGAAGACCGACAGGATCAACAGGCCAGAGTGATAGTTCAGTGGTGAAGGTGCTTGCCTTGCACACGTACAACCTGGGTTTGATCCCCGAATATCTTACATCGTCTTCCGAGCCCATCAGGATTCCTGCGTGCAAGGTACTGCCTGCGGTTTGTCCAAAAACAATCCATCTGGGACTAAAGAGCTGCTTCCATCCTATTGGGCTGCAGGGCCTGGTGATGTTGGTGTGGCCCCTCCTGGGTCAGTCCCCAGGGCCCCCAGGCCTGGTGTGTGCCATGCATCAGCTCTGCCTCACATTCAGACGTGACCGGTCCGGGGGTGCCAGGCCTCCATCTCCTCAAGTCAAGGCCTCCGCCTCAGTGATTCCCACTGAGTAGCATCCTTGCCTGACTGCTGGGGGATAGTCGGGTTGGGGTGAGGGCAGGCTCTCAAGTACCAGTCCGTCAGGTGAGGAATCCCTCGGAGGCCAGACCACTACACAAGGCCTCCTCTCCCACATTCCTCAGGCCACCTATACCCTGTGGCAACTATTGCTAACTGCTGCATTTTTGAAAGTTCCTAAATATACAATTTAGGGAGCAAGAGGCAGCCAGTACATGGGTTAAATTCTCAATACAGGAAAGGTTGGTGTCTGCTGACTATTGCTAAGATCGCGTGACTGCATAGACCAGCTGTAATCCTGTTTCATGAGTATGTAACTAGCGACTACACCTGATACGACACAGCATTACATATATTCCTGACAAAGGCAACTCATATTCTGAATCTATCTTATTACGCATCAGTGTTCCTGTCGCCACAGGCACTGCCAAACAGGAAGGAGAGGAAAGGAAAGGTCAGGTGTCAACCAGCTACGGAAATGAGCCATTTAGCAGGAAGACCTGGGAAGTGGAGTGTGGACTAGAACAGAAGCAGGTTCTCGGCTGGGATCTAGTGCCATTTATAGGGACCTGCCTGACGCTGAGGAGCCCGTAAACTTGAGCAGTGCTGCCGCTGACACTACACACACGGCCGGCCGGTCATCAGGCTCCGTGACTGAGTGAGCACAAAGGAGCACCCAGACAAGTCCCACAAAGTCTGAGACAGAGGGAACAGCAGGAACCTGAGCAGCCAAAATTAACGGAGACCCAGGCTGAAAACAAGTCAAGCAGCAGGAGGGAGCTTGTAAGGTCCAAGGCTTCCTCCTCAGCCTCCCCAAAGCCAGAGTTTAGCTCTACTGTAGTTTGTGGATTTGCACCCACATTATTCTGGTGCATCCGGGCCTTCATGCTCTGGGACATGCACATCCTGTGGTGACTTTCATACACTTGAAAGCGCAAACCTCGAAGCCCAGGATCATCGACTCACTTCTGACCTCCAGAAACTCAGGACCTAACAGGAAGGTTCTGATTAGGGTGGAGAAGGGGGAGGTGTCAAGCAGGGGATGGGGAAGAGAGCAGAACTCGTGAGAGCCCTTGGATTTCTTGTCCTACTTGGAGGAGACGAGGTTCCTCCTCAAGTCACTCTTGTGCCTGCCGCAGTTAGCACGCAATAGCCCAGACTTGAGACCTGTGGCACATGGACAGAGCAGCAGAGATGGGCGTGATTGGGCCTCAGCCAGCGCCTGGACAGCCCAGCTGGGATGCTGGGAATTGAACCCTGGTTCAATTGTGCATCACTCCGGCCCCATACCTGCACTTTTTCTTTTCTTTTCTTTTTTTTCTTTTTTTTTTTTTTTTTGTGGTTTTTGGGCCACACCCAGCAGTGCTCAGGGATTACTCCTGACTCTGCAGTCAGAAATCGCTCCTGGCAGGCTTGGGGAACACTATGGGATGCTGGGTCCATCCCGGGTTGACTATGTGCAAGGCAAATGTCCTACCACTGTGCTATTGCTCTGGCCCTACACTTGCAGGTCTTAAACCACAATGGAACCAAATAGCAGAGAAGCTAAATATGAAGCCAAAAGTTACAGAGGTGATGAAAAGTCGAGAAGAAATGTCAGATGAAATTTAAAGGCAGGACTGGTGTCTTGCGGTCCCCACTGGCCTGAACCTGGGATAAACCGGCTCCGCTACTGGAATCCACAGAGCTGCCAGAGTGAGCTTGTCCTCGTAAGCACCTCAAGAGAGGCTGTGTGTGGCCTCATGAGCACTGGGTGACCCCAGTTAAAGCAGGAGCAGCCCCAAAGGGCAGGCAAAAGAAAATAGATTATACCAGGCTGGAGAGTTAGAGCAGCAGAAAAGGTGGGAAGACACCTGCAGTCCGCATCCTCACATCTTCTGTGAACCCTGTCTGCGGGGACAGGCCTTGAGGGACAGGTCAGGAGCGACCAGAAAGGAGCTGCTGCCTGGCAAGGTGACTGAACACAGGCTGGGCCATGCATGCAACAGAGAAGTGACCAGAACCAAGGTGGAGCTCCAGACTGGTAGCTGGTGATGTTGGAGCCAGGCCAGCCCACTAGAGGGCCCTTTTGTCCCCAGCAGCTGGTAGTGACAGGCAGGCAGGCCCATCGGAGCCTGGTTCTCATGTACAGTCTGGCCTGGTTCCTACCTGCAGAAGCTTGTTACTGTTTCCTGAAAATGCTTTCTTTTTTTTTTTTTTTCCCCCTTGGTTTTTGGGGCCACACCCGTTTGATGCTCAGGGGTTACTCCTGGCTAAGCACTCAGAAATCGCCCCTGGCTTGGGGGGGGGGGGGACCATATGGGATGCCGGGAATCGAACCGAGGTCCTTCCTTGGCTAGCGCTTGCAAGGCAGACACCTTACCTCTAGCGCCACCTCACCAGGCCCAAAAATGCTTTTTCTAAGATAATAATACATGCTGTTTTCTTCATGTCTGGGTTCGAAATTGCAAAATGATATATGATAATGCTGTGACTTCTTCCTGGTCCCATTTAGCTGTGCTGAGGGCACTGCAGGAGACTGACTGAGCTACCCAGGTGGTCTTTCCTTACACATACCCAGACATGATGCTGGGAGCTGCCAGGGGTACTGCCCCAGGCCTGCCAGGACCCCAACTTACTCAGCAGCGTCCACTGCAAAACCAGGATCCTGTCCCACTGGCTTTCCAGGCTGCATAGCCAAGATATCCAGGGTCAAACCACCCAGCTGTCAGCTGTCAGCTCTGCCAACAGCACTGAACTTCTTCCTTGGATGGTGTGTCCATCTCACTCTGTTTCACTCCAATCAATGCAGATTGTGGGTGTGGGTGTGTGTTTGGACCCACAACCGGTGCTGCTCAGGGGCTACTCCTGGCTTTGCGCTCATGAATCACTCCTGGTAATGCTCTTGGGACCGTATGGGGTGCTGGAGATCAAACGCAAGTCAGCTGCATGCTAGGCAAATACCCTCCCTGCTGTGTAATAGCTCCGGCCCAGAATTGTGCTTCACGGAAGAAAAGTTGGGGCTGTTGGGTTCCCTGGACTCCCTGCCAGGCTTCCTCAGCCACCACTGAGGACAAAGTGCTCGGGCAAGAGCAACCATAATACTGCCATTACTGTTCTTTATAGACTGGGCTTTCGAGTCCAGAAAATATCGCAGCCTTCATCACACTGACAAAAGGTTACTCCAAGAGCATGTTGCCAAGGCTGATGCTTTCTAGCTTCTCCACCTTGGCTGGGTTCTGGAGCAAGAGAAGAGCAGGAGCCATAAGCACAAATCCTTTTTTGTTTGTTTGTTTGTTTTTGGGTCACACCTGGCGGTGCTCAGGGGTTACTCCTGGCTGTCTGTTCAGAAATAGCTCCTGGCAGGCACGGGGGACCATATGGGACACCGGGATTTGAACCAACCACCTTTGGTCCTGGATCAGCTGCTTGCAAGGCAAACGCCGCTGTGCTATCTCTCCCGGTCCTTTTCTTCTTTTTTTAAAGGACTGGAAAGTAATTTTCTTTTTTTTTTTTTTTGCCAAGGAGGACTGATAATTTTTTTTTTTTTTTTTTTTTTTTGGTTTTTGGGCCACACCTGGCGATGCTCAGGGGTTACTCCTGGCTGTCTGCTCAGAAATATCTCCTGGCAGGCACGGGGGACCATATGGGACACCGGGATTCGAACCAACCACCTTTGGTCCTGGATCGGCTGCTTGCAAGGCAAACGCCACTGTGCTATCTCTCCGGGCCCCCAAGCACAGATTCTTTCCATGCATGAGTAGCTTTTCATGGCCTTTATTGTATAGACAGAGACATTACAAAGGAAGATATGGGGGCATTGAAACTTTATTTTTTTCCATAAAAAAACGTTAGAATATATACATAATTTAAAATACTGAATATTTTTCATTAAAAAGAAATTCAATCTTGAGTTCTCAAACCGGTCAGCTGAGCTGCTCGTGACCCTGGTGACCCAGCACTGCCTTTGCTCTGTGCTGTTCGAGAAGGTGATTCTCTGGTATGTGATCTGAGCGAGGAAAACTGCACTTACGATTCCAAAATATGCCTTAGACGGGAGAGGCAACTGCTTTTGGAGTAGTCGTGTTTATTTTGGGGTCACCCTAGGTATGAACGACTTGTTATGGCAATGCAGGAAAAATGCTCGTTCCTAGCTGCCTTAGAGAAACGATTTACTCACGAAGACATCAAAGTTTGCTTCATTAATTGGCTTTATGAATATTTGGCCAGGGCTTTTTTTTCCCCTTAGGGTGGGGAGGGCAAATAAACACCTGGAAAAGCTCATATGTGTCTGTTTTGTTTTAGCCTGGTGTATTTATTAAGAGTGAATTCTGTGTGCTTTTGCAGTTCGTCGATGTGTGTGTTGAGAAGTCTCTCCAGTTCTCTCGCTCTCCTCTCTTCCTCCTGAAGGAATTGCTGTGCCGCCAGAGATGCCGGGTAGGAGATGTCGGAAGGAGACTAGAAGAGAAAGAAAGAAATCAGGTGGGGGCACAGCTCTTCAGGCTCCTGCCCCTCACTGCCAAACCTGCAGCTCTCACAGGAGGGTCTGAGTCCGGAGCCCGGTCACTGCTCATGAAAATAAATGGTACAAAAAAACGGGACTAGCTGCTATGCAGGGGCTGGGATTCCTGACCCCAAGACCTAAGACATGCTCCGTTTATTGGGAAAGCAATAATTGGATTTGATTTGGAAATGGGAACTCCAAAAAGGGCTTGAAGTGGGGCCAGGGATATGGGAAGGCTCTTGTGTTACATGCAGCCTACTCTGGTTCTCTCCCTGGCATCATATTTGGTCCCTGACCAAGCCCTAAATATTCCTGGTGTGCCCCAAAAGTGAAGGAAGGATGGGAGGGAGGGAGGAAGAAATAGAGGGAGAGAGAGAGAGATTGAATTCCTGCTTGGCCTTTTTTTTTTTGGGGGGGGGGTCACACTTGGCAGCGCTCAGTGTTTACTCCTGGCTCTACGCTCAGAAATTGCTCCTGGCAGGCTCAGGGGACCATATGGGATGTCGGGATTGGAACCACCGTCCTTCTGCATGCAAGGCAAATGCCCTACCTCTATGCTATCTCTCCAGCCCCCTGCTTGACCCTTTGTGAATTATCTCACACTGCTCAATGCTGATGGACATATGCCACTCGTGTGTGTGTGTGTGTGTGTGTGTGTGTGTGTGTGTGTGTGTGTGTGTGTGTCTGGATCTGCACATGTGCCTGTTCTAACAGGCGCAGTGAGTGTCACTGATGGTGGAGGGCCCGACAGAAGACAGCACCTCTCCCAGTCTGCAGAACCTGCCTGCACTCCAGAGTCAAAGGGGCTGAAGGCTTCCACTGAGACATCAGACCTATCTTGGACTTAGTTCGGGAGCTGCACTCTGCCTTACTCTGTGACTGTTGGTCCCTCTGTCAACGCCTTCTGTCTCGAGGCAAAGCACCCCTCCACTTACCAAGGAGAAGACGGCTTCTTCCCTGGTCATTTCTTTTAACGGGAAGAGCAGGGGGGACAGGCAAGGTGTGACACTTCTGTCTGGCTCCTGGTCCTGGCTGAGCCTACAAGGGAAGAGACGGTCACCGTGGCCCAATTCCTGAAGCCACGGGCTAGCTGGGGAAACGATAGGCCAGTTATCAATAATGAGTTATCAGTTTCCTGATGGATCGCTGCAGTCTGTTTGAAGATGCTACGACATGTGCCCGATGCCTGCACCACCCCCAGAACCACAGCTTCCCCAGACCCCCAGGACATAGTTGTACAGATGTTCAGCTGCCTGAGTTAATATTGCCGTGTCCTTCCTGAACTTTCCCTTTGTCCCTCTGCAGCTTAAAGAAACCACATAAGACCAGATTGTGAAAAATATCACAAGCAGTGAAGAGCCGGAGTCTCTGGACGCCCAGCCCCTTGCACAGTTCTCATCTCACTCGCTTTCCTTAGAGAATCACTTGGTTTTGCTTTGTTTCTGGGCCGCCCTCAGCAACGTTCAGGGGTTACTCCTGGCGGTGCTCGGGATACCCTAGGGGGTGGACCATATGGCTTGCTAGAAATTGAAACTGGCTCCCCCATATTTCTCAGAGAAACCTGATGACGATCCTCATCTGTCAGGAGAAACTGAGGGAACCGTGTGGTTCCATTTCCCAAATTAGCAAATGTGTGTGACAGTCGCTGGAGATGGTAACTGCTCTTTCTCTTAGTGCTCCTGGCTTCAGAGCAGGGTCACTGCGATGGTTTAGGCTTTTACTCAAGCCCATAGCTACTGGTCAGCAGACCTGGCCTGGGGAGTTGATGCAGTGATCACCTGTGCTGGGTGTTCATAAGCACACAAGAACACTGTTTGCACAGCAGCTCCCAAGTCTGGAAAAATAATTTTGACTCCATAAATATTTTTATTGTACTCTAAAAATTTCATCTACTCTATGGCTGAAATACTGACTTAGCTTGGAACTGAGGCTCTTAAGAGCACGTGAAGCTCCACTCAAAAAAAGCTCTTGTATGCAGATGGGCCTCCCCATCGCTCCAAGGAGCCTGGACAAGGTGGACACGAGACGTCCCTGTGCACTTGTTCTGCTCCCCTGGTCAAGTCTGTGGCAGGCCAGATGCTGAGAGTGTGAGTGCAAAGGCCTCCAGATTGAAGTGGTACCCGGTGCTCCCTCCTCAGCATAGGTTTCTGTGTGTGGCTAATTACAACAATTCCTTACAATTGGGATTCTTCTGGTAACAGTTTGCACAGAACAGAAAACAAGAGGGGGGGATGAAATTGAAAGGAACAAAATGGGCGTTTCTGCTTTGTACTTAGAAAGTCTGTGTGATGTGGCAGGCATCACCCCCTCGTGAGATGAATGCAACTCCAACTTTATGGTGGTTCTCTGCCCATTCACTTTTTTTTTTAATATTTTGGTTTGGGGGCCACATCTAATAGTGCCCAGAAAATGCCTATCTGAGACCCTATGGGGTGTGACCTCACTTTATATTTTAAAAGCATCTACAACTTTCACATCAAACAATGCACCTAGATAGACCAGGCCAACCCCAAACACTTCACTGCTGAAAGGCTTAAAGTCGGCTCTGTGCTCAGAAATTACTCCTGGCAGGCTCAGGGGACCATATGGGATGCAGTGGATCGAATCTGGGATAGCTACTTGCAAAACAAAGACTCCCTCTGTGATGCTATCGCTCCAGCCTCTACCTGCTCTCATTCTTGTCCCTTGCGTGGCCGTGGCCGGAGAAGCCACCGAGTCCTGCTCCCTCGAAGGCGCTCTGGTAAGCCCAGGTCGGGTTCACGGAGGCCCGAAGCTTTAGGAGGTCGTGCCGCAGCTGTTCGTTTTCACTTTCCAGCTTGTTAATGGATGTGTGCCGCAAATGATTGTTGTTGGAAAAGTCGACATTCTAGGGGATGAAATGAAGCCTCGGTGAGAAGATGGTTCTGAGGGACAGAATGAGGGTGTTGTGTTTGGACAAAAAGTGGAGATGCCCTGGGGTTAGTGACATGCCTCCTGGTCTGCCCTGCCCACCCTCACCCCTCACTAGCAGAGTGTGCCTGGGACCATTGTCCCAGAACCTGACCTACTTCCAGACTAGATGGGAAAATATGGGTTTTGTATTTTATCCCCAGTCTGCTTCTTATTCTTGTTTGTTTGATTTTTGGACCATGCTGAGCAGCGCTTAGAGGTTACTTACTCCTGGCTTTGTGCTCAGAAATCATCTCCTGGCAGGATCGGGGTTTGACCATGTGGGATGTCGGTCGGGGATCCAACCTGGTTGGCTTTAGCCAAGGCAAATGCCCTCCCCGCTGTGCTATTGCTCCTGCCCCAAAACCACCGTTTTTCAGTGATGTCATGATTTTGTTTCTTTTTTTTTTTTTTTTTTTTTTTTTTTTTTGGTTTTTGGGCCACACCCAGTGATGCTCAGGGGTTACTCCTGGCTATGCGCTCAGAAGTCGCTCCTGGCTTGGGGGACCATATGGGACGCCGGGGGATCGAACCGCGGTCCGTCCTAGGCTAGCGCAGGCAAGGCAGGCACCTTACCTCCAGCGCCACCGCCCGGCCCCATGATTTTGTTTCTTATCTACATCAAATGTTCAGCACTAACGACGTGTGCTTTTCCATTCTAATTATTTCAGAATGGATCCACTATTGCACTCTGGGATTCTGCCACATAACAAATCTAAGTTTTCTTTCTGAAGCCTTAGTGAGTGCCCAGGGAGAGATTGCAGCTTATTACCATGAGCCGCCCTGGATCCAAGTCACCCATCATTCCTTTCAGGTGCGAGTTCTCCGTCCTGACAGCTTTGTAGCGCATATCGGAGACCTGGAAGGGGATTTACAGGTGAGACATGCAGAGACTCAGACTAAAACCTCGAAGCTTTTCTCATCGTTTTGTTAAAACACAGACTTTCTAAGTACAAAGCAGAAACGCTTCTTTGTCGCCATCAGCACAGACCAGGTCCCCTTGGTCTCTTACTGAAAGTCATCGTAGTTGGCAACCTTAATGCAAGGTTCATGTTCTATTTTTGCAGGGGTGTTGCTGGGGGTGGGTAGGTGGACTATTGAAAACGATACTCACATTAATAGCCCATTTTGTTCCTTTCAATTTCATCCCCCCATCTTGTTTTCTTTTCTTTTCTTTTCTTTTTTTTTTTTTTTGGTTTTTGGGCCACACCCAGCAGTGCTCAGGGGTTCCTCCTGGCTGTCTGCTCAGAAATAGCTCCTGGCAGGCACGGGGGACCATATGGGACACCGGGATTCGAACCAACCACCTTTGGTCCTGGATCGGCTGCTTGGAAGGCAAACACCACTGTACTATCTCTCCAGGCCCTTGTTTTCTATTCTGTGCAAACTGTTACCAGAAGAATCACAATTGTAAGGAAATGCTTGAAACTTTGTCGTTCGTTTAATTACTTCTTCACAAACTGATTTTACAATATGTAAAATATTACTCTCATGTCTGATGTAGTTTGGTCTACTATTTTGGAGAAATTCCTTTCCTGTGTGATTTGAATTTGTCTTGCTTACTTCATAAAAAGTAAGAGGGGGCAGATCTCTCGTCCCTGAAGCTGGAATAAGTTTCAGCATGCCATATACCGGCATATAAAACGACTCCCGATTTTTAGGAAGTTTTTCATGAGTTGAAGGGTCGTCTTATAAGCCGGAAAATACAGCAACTCTTTTCTGATTCCTTCTACTTGAGGGACCCATTGTTTCTGCCCTTTTAAAAGATCTCAGGAGCATTTAATCATGAAACTCTCCTTAAAGATAGCACAACAAGTACGCTGCTTGCCTTGCATGTGGCTGACTAATTTCAACCCCTGGCACCTGTAAGTTGTTCCCTTGACCTCTGCCAGGGTGATCCCAGAGTGCAGAACCAGGAGAAAGCCCTGAGCACTGCTGGGGGTGACTCCCAAAGGAAAGACAAAACAAAGGGTCAGTCTGATGTGCGATCCCAGCCTGCACTGTGACTCTGTGTGTGTGTGTGTGTGTGTGTGTGTGAGAGAGAGAGAGAGAGAGAGAGAGAGAGAGAGAGACAGACAGACAGACAGACAGACAGACAGACAGACAGAGACAGAGAGAGACAGAGACAGACAGACAGAGACAGACAGAGACAGAGAGAGACAGACAGAGACAGAGACAGACAGAGACAGAGACCTTGGTCTCCACCACATCACAGCAAATGCAAATGAGAACTTACAGCATAGTAAGTTCCACACGTATTTCCTGCATTTCCAGAGGAAGGAGTGAAGACACGGACCCAGGGGGCAGGGGCAGTGCTGGGCACTGGGCCCACAGGGAGGGAGGGTGGGAGGGTTGGGTCCGAGCTCGCAGGGCCTGCACACCTGCTGCTTGGCTAGCATCTTCTCCTTGATCTCAAGCTCAGCCTTGAGCTGCCGCTCCAGCAGGGCAGCCTTCTTCATGACGGCCGCGATGGTTTGCTCCTTATGCTGCAGTTCCTCAGTGAGTGCGGAGATCTCTGAGCGCATCTGCTCCTGCTCCACCTCCGGGTACAGTGGGCCTCTGGGCTGCAACACAGGGGCAGCTGCAGGGGTGGGCACTCAAGACTCTGCCTTTCCCACCCCCAAACCGGCAGCTTCATCTGACATCTGTTTCTACAGACTCACTGCTCCTTCTCCTTCCAGTCTCTGTCCTCTCTGTCTCATCTCACGTGCTTCCTCACCTACTGCTCCCATGGCAGAAGTGGGGGGAAGCGGCAGCCAGCCCGGTGCCCAGTTCAGACTCAGACAGAAGCCGCACATCATGTAGACGCAACAGCTGGCCAAAGCCGAGAGGCCCTTGTTTGAGTCTAAGATTTAGAATTAACTGTAACCTACATGTTGAGGTTAGAATATGGGTGCCTTTGCTTAGAGATAACATTGCTTTGGCTTCTGTACTCTGCTTGCTTAAGGAAGCTAATTGCTGTAAACCTGGCTTTGGGCTTTGCTGTGAGCCTAAGTGCAGCCATGACAGGCTGCAGTTTTAAGGTAGAAACACTAGGCCGAGAAGAACAGCCAGTTCCTGGAACCAGACCCTAGGGATAAATGCCAGGAACTGCATCCATATAAGCCTTATAATAATTATAACTCAATTTACCTGGGGGCCGCAGGAGGCAAAGTCGGGGTGATCCTTGAGTGCAAAGTCAGTAGTAAGCCTTGAACATTGGGGGGTGTGACCCAAACAACTAAAACAAAACAAAACAAAAAAGATTCCTCTAGGGCAGGGCCACAAAATGTTGTACGGAGGGCCTTTTGCGGCCTGCGGGCCTTGAGTTTGAGACCCCTGAAAGGCTAAACAGCAGCTGACTGATGGTCAAATGACGATAGCTTCCTTGGTCTGTAGCAATAGACACAGATAGCCAGATGACACTGCACCCTAGATCTGGCCTGGATCTGGTATCCCTTTAAATTTGACATATGAGCCATTCTTGGGGTCTTCATTTCTTAGGAGTTGTTGGACCCCAGCATGTTAGAATAAACTCTCTTGCATTTACATTACTGCCTGTCTCCCTGGTGGTCTTTTGGGTGGCAGATCCTGAGTTCTAGACTTTAACATCCTCAAGGCTCCAGCTCTGAAAGCTAGGCAGAAATGGCTTATGCTCCTTTAAGAACTTGTTTTTTTTTTTTTGGGGGGGGGGGCCAGAGCAGTGGCACAATTGGTAGGGCATTTGCCTTGTATGTGCTAACCTAGGATGGACCACAGTTTGGTCCCCCCGTGACAAATATGGTCCCTAAGCCAGGAGCCATTTCTGAGGGCATACCAAGAAGTAACCCAAGCGTTACCGGCTGTGGCCCAAAAATCAAAAAAAAAAAGTTGTTTTTTGATTGCACGGCAAGTAGGGCCTTTGCCTTACAAGCAAACTGGTTCCTTTTTTTTTTTTTTGGTTTTTGGGTCACACCCGGCAGCACTCAGGGGCCACTCCTGGCTCCACGCTCAGAAATTGCTCCTGGCAGGCTCGGGGGACCATATGGGATGCCTGGATTCGAACCATCATCCTTCTGCGTCTAAAGCAAATGCCTTACCGCTGTGCTATCTGGCCTGCAATCAAACTAGTTCTATCCCTGGCATCCCACATGGTCCCTCGAGACTGCCAGGAGTAATTTCTGAGCACAGAGCCAGAGGTAACCCTTGAACGCCACCTGGTATGGTCCCAAACCCTAAAACAAAACAAAACAAAAACTTGTTTTCCTTAATAGCTTGAGAGAGGCCCCAGGGCTGCCTGGGGCTATGCTGCAGAGCCCGAGGTCTGACCCCCACTGAAAATCAAGCTTAGAGCCTGGAGTAGTCTCCAGGCTCTGCTGGGTATGGCTAAAACCAAAAGAAAAAAATAATCTTGGGGTTCTTTATTTTTATGTGTGTGGTTAGAACATTTAATGAGCACTTAAAAGCACTTCTTTGAGCAATTTTCAAATGTTGGGTGAAATGCTGAAGAGAAAAAGGTATTGGAAGACAGTTTTCCTATCCCTTCGATCTGTAAAAACCCGAAGAAAACAGCCCATTATTTTCCATACCGTGTTCATTTCTTTCTCATGACTTTGTTGATCTGAGATCACTGAAAGCAGCTCTTTCCTTTTATTTTCTGGATCTTTAATAGAAGGGGAATAAGATGATTCAAATCTACAAATTAAAATGAGTAAAAATTATATTCGGCTGGATGCATTATGATTGCTAATTCAGACCACTCTCTGTGGCAGAAATAGGTCATTACCTTGTTGGAAAGGATTAAAGAACTGAGAGAGATTTCCCCCCTAGGGAGAAGGAGGATAGCAATTAATGAGCAATTTCAATTCTACATTTAAAATTGGTAGAATACTGAGTTTGCGAGCAGAAAAGGTGGCATCCCCTAATAAAAGATCTGGGAATCTGTTTAAAAAGGGAAATTCAGCTGGTTTGCTCCGTTTTTTGAAAGGGGCATTTTTAGAAGTCTGAGGGGACCATCTACTGCTGATCCAAAATGATGGACTTCTTAATTATAGAAAACAGTATATATCAAAGTATATGTGACTGCAAAATTGCCCCTCGGAATAATCCTTCATCAGTTTTGGCAGTCACTTGTTTTTGGTGGATGCCAATCTTTGTAAATTCAAGCATGTTTCTTATTAAATAGATGTGCCATGAACATTATTTTTTCCATTTTCCTTTTATTTACATCTCAGTAAAATAGTGTGAGAATTTTAATAGTATTCTAAACATGATTTCAGGATCAGTCTTCAGTTTTTCCTACTTTTTTTTGAGGGGGTGGGGTCACACCCAGCAGTACTCAGGGATTACTCCTGACTCTTTGTACAGAAGTCGCTCCTGGCAGGCTCGGGGATCATATGGGATTCTGGGACTCAAACAGGGTTCATCTTGTGTTGGATGTGTGCAAGGCCAACACCCTACTGTTATGCTATCACTCAGCCCCCAGTTTTTCTTACTGTCTATGATTTGGAAGAGAATAATAAAAATACCTACCTTGTTTTTGTTTTGTTTTTGGTGAGGGGCATACCTATTTGTGCTCAGGACTCACTCCTGGCTCTGTGCTAAGGGCTCACTCCTGATAGGGCTTGAGGGACCATATGAGGTGCTGGGGACCAAACCTGAGTTGACTGTATGCGAGGCTAGTACCTTACCTGCTATACTCTCTCTTTAGCCCAACTTCCTAGCATTCACTTCTTCCTAAGCAATTTTAGGCAGTGAAATGCTCAACTGACTGGCAAAAAAACTCAAGAAATCTGGTAAATTTTAGCAAGTAAAAGACATGAAAGTGGAATAGGGCATGCAAACAAAGCAAAACATAATCTTGCTAGGATAAAGTCCTACTGTTATGATCTCGAGAAACTATAATTCGTCACATGGGAAAGAGATGTTGAAATCTCTATTAATAACCTTCTGGACATACCAGCCTAAGGAGCTTCTATGAAGAAAAAAGAGTAAGAACTAAATAAACCTTAACATTACTGGAAGGTTCTGAGAATAGGATGAATGCTGCAGTGTGACTTCTAGAAAACAACCGTGGGGGCCGGAGAGATAGCACAGCAGTAGGGCATTTGCCTTGCACACAGCCGATCTAGGATGGACTGTAGTTCGAATCCTGGCATCCCATATGGTCCCCTGTGCCTGCCAGGAGTGATTTCTGAGCGCAGAGCCAGGAGTAACCCCTGAGCGCTGCGGGGTGTGGCCCCAAAACCAAAATAAATGTTTTTAAAAAGGGGGCCGGAGAGATAGCACAGCAGTAGGACGTTTGCCTTAGACGCAGAAGGACGGTGGTTCAAATTCTGGCATTTCATATGGTTCCCCAAGCATGCCGGGAGCGATTTCTGAGCGTGGAGCCAGGAGTAACTCCTGAGCGCTGCCGGGTGCGAACCCCCCAAAAAATAAAAAAATAAAACAACAACAACAAAAAATAAGACTAAGGACCTCATACTCCAGGTTGTTTCCTGGAGATATTTCTCTAAAGTGTCTCTGCCAGACCTCATGCCCCATGCACAGTTTTCTCTGGCGCCTTGCAAAGGACACATACCTACTGGAGCTAGAGTCACTGCGGGGATACTTCTTTCCATGGAGCCAGCCTGGTAGGTTGGCTGACAAGAGCCTCCTGACCCGGGGGAGTTGGGGCAGGTTCCCTCCCAGAAATCTGCATTTCTCATCTGAGGCAAAAAGCAGAGCGGCAAGAGATGCTAGCCAGGCCCCCAAAGTCCACGAGTGCTGGAGACAGATAAATGAGACAAGATCAGGTTTTGGATCTTGGAGGCCAAGTTTGATCCCTGGTTTCATACGGTCTCCCCAAGCACAACCAGGAGTGACCCCAAGCTCTGAGCCTGAAGTAGCCTCTTCTAAGCACTGATGTGTGCGGTACTGAAACTGAAAAACAAAAACTGAAACCTATACAATCATTTTCAATAAAATATTCACCACCACTTGTTTATTCAATTGTTAAAATGCTGTTAGTTGAAGGAGGAGGAGGAGGAGTTTATTTCTGAACGGAGAATGTCTCAGCAGTGACATTTTAGTGGTCAGAGCATATAACATCTAAATATTTTGAAGAAGAGAAAAGGCTGGAGCCGGGCCCGGAGAGATAGCACAGCGGCGTTTGCCTTGCAAGCAGCCGATCCAGGACCAAAGGTGGTTGGTTCGAATCCTGGTGTCCCATATGGTCCCCTGTGCCTGCCAGGAGCTATTTCTGAGCAGACAGCTAGGAGTGAACCCCTGAGCACCGCCGGGTGTGGCCCAAAAACCAATAAATAAATAAATAAATAAATAAATAAATAAATAAATAAATAAATAAATAAATAAATAAAAGAAAAAGAAAAGGCTGGAGCCGTAACACAGTGAGTAGGGTATTTTCCTTGCACAAAGCCGACCTGGGTTTGATCCCCAGCATCCCAAATGGTCCCCCAGCCTGCCAGGAGCGATTTCTGAGGGCAGAGCCAGGAGTAATCCCTGAGCACCCCTGAATGTGACCCAAAACACCCCCAAAATAACTAAATATAAATAAAAGAAGAGAAAGAGATTGTCTGAACAATAATTCTTCCTAATGATGTGAGGAGTTTTCATTTTCAACATTTTCAACAATAAAAGTTAACAGCTGGTTTACAGGCAATCAAAAAGAGGATAAATCTGATCAACATATCTAAGTATCAGCTCTGAGCTATCATTTTTTACAAAACCTTGAAGCATAAAAGCATCCATAAGCAAATATATTCATTTTGAAGATAAGATATTCATTATCATCAACCATTGGTATCTGACACTAATAATTAGCAGCATGTTAACACAGACTTTTTTTTGTTTTGTTTGCTTTTGTTTTTGGGTCACACCCGGTGGTGCTTAGGGGATACTTCTGGTTTTGCACTCAGAAATCACTCCCAGAAGGCTTTGGGGACCAGATGGGATGCCAGGGATCGAAACCCGGGTCCCTCGTGGGTCGGCCACATGCACGGCAAATGCCCTACTGCATATCTGCAATTATCTGCATATATGCAATACTGCATAATCTGCAATCTCTCTGGCCCCAACACAAACTTTTCTTTTTTTTTGGGGGGGGGGAGTCACACCTGGTAGTGCTCAGGAATTACTCCTGGCTCTATGCTCAGGAATCACTCCTAGCAGGCTCAGGGGACCATATGGGGTGCCGGGATTTTCAAACCACAGACCGTATGCATGCAAGGCAAACGCCTTACCTCCATGCTATCTCTCTGGCCCCAACACAGACTTTTAATTCTAATTTCAGACCTAAAACTCTTCTCTTTTCTGGCACCAGGGAGTGAGCCAGGGTCTCAGATGGGCAAATGTCCTAGCAGAGCTCTGCCACAGATCCTCAGGTATAAAACTCTAAACCTGGGGGCCGGAGAGATAGCACAGCGGTAGGGCATTTGACTTGCATGCCGAGGCCCCGGGAGGGCCTTGGATCAATTCCAGGCATCCTGTATGGTCCCCCCAGCCTGCCAGGGGGCGATTTCTGAGTACAGAAACCAGGAGTGATCCCTGAGCGCTGTTGGGTGTGACTCAAAAAACCAATAAATCAATGTTTTTTTTAAATAAATTTTTTAAAGTAATCCTTTTACTGAAATATCTTGCTTTGCAGTTTCAGGTGCTGGAATGAGGAACATGGAGTTACCTTCGTTTAGTTTCCTGCACAGTCTGACTCTCGCCCAGTTTTAATAATTCTCTGTGCAGCTGCACTCGTTCCATTTCTATGATCCTCAAGAGATCATCGCGTGACTGCAACTCGCTTTTGACCTCTGAGAGTCCTGCTTCCATGGCCTGCACGAAGACACAAGTCACTTCAGTGTTCATATTTCGGTATCATGACATAAAATGCACTGACACATATCTAACTTTGACTTAAACTAGTATTGAACTGTGAGATTATCCCTTCTCTAGCTCATCTTACAGACTTTATTTTTTAAAACTTTATTGATTGATTGGTTTTTGGGTCACACCGGGCAGTGCTCAGGGATTACTCCTGGCTCTGCACTCTGAAATAACTCCTGGGGGCCAGAGCAGTGGCTCAGAGTGGTAAGGCATTTATCTGCCTTGCCAGCGCTAGCCTAGAACGGACCATGGTTTGATCCCCCAGTGTCCCATATAGTCCCCCAAGCCCTCTCCCAATAAAAAGAAGTCAATCCTGGCAGGCTCGGGGACCATATGGGATGCTGGCCACGAACCCAGATCTGTCTTGGGTCAGCTGTTTGCAAGGTAAACGCCCTGCCACTGGCTATCGCTCCGACCCCGTCTTATAGAATTTTATTCCTTCACTTATTTCCTCAGCAGAAGTTTACTGAGCTCTTGTCATGTCCCCAGCATTAAAGATTCAGACATAGGATCTGTCCTCAGTGGCAAAGACAAAGAAAGATCAAATCATTGGGCCCAGAACGATAGTACAGTGAGTACTATCATTTTTTGTTTTGTTTTGTTTTGTTTTGTTTGCCTTGCACATGGCTGACCTGGGTTTCATGCCCAGCATCCCATATGGTTCCTTGAGCACCACCAGAAGTGATTCCTCAGAGCAGAGCCAGGAGCAACCCCTGAGTGTCAGAGGATAAGGGCCCCCAAACAAAAGCAAAAACAGACCAAGTTATTGACTGTATACGGTCATGTCCTGGGTTCACACACACTGTATGTAAGGAAACTGTCAATTTGAAAGAGAATGTAAACGCACAAATGTGTGTTCATGAAAACTTCCCTAATTTAAGTGACAGCTGAGTGCTGCACCCTTGGTGACCTCCCACCCCATAGGCACCTCCAAGGAGGCTCCTCCAAGCCCCCCCTAAAAAGAGAATCACCCTCACCTGGCACTGCCTCTGGCACATTCTCAGCTCCTGCAAGAGCCTTTGATTCTCATCCTGCAGTTTACTCCTGCTCAGCGCGATTTCACTCACGGCCGACTTGAGCTTCTCTATAATGAACTCATCTCTCTCACAGGCCTCCACGCCGGGCTCTGGAGCACAGATGAGAGGAGGGATTTCAGCGCTGCCGTCCTCGGGGCACTGTTTCTTACTGTTCACCTGAGTCTGGAAACTTTGGGCCTGTTTCTGAGAAAGGCGAAAATTGCAGATTAAATGAAAAAGATCACATTTATGCTCACACACAGTTAAGGGTAGATAGAAAAGAATGACGAATGAAAACCATCTTTAACTACATGGATAAGGAAATTTCATCCTATGCATATATTCTGAAACCTCAATTTCCAATGGCACGAAGGGAAAACATGTTGTATGACCCCAGGACAGAGGCGTAGAGTGAGAACATTTTATTGGGCAAGAATGAAATGTAGAAGCTGTATCAAGCGGAAAATTATGGAGTTAATTCACAGCACGTAGTTGGAAATGTCTGTTATGACTAAAAAAAAAAATAAAAGTAAAGATAAGCCAAAAAATAGTTCAAAAATTTTGTCCAAAATTTGCTAACATATGTAACAAGGAAAAAAATTGTTAATGAGTTTTGTAAGACATCAGTAAGGACAAAAGAGCAAACACAAAGAAAAGGGAGTGAAGTTTATGAGCAGACACTTTATAGAAGAAGAAACTAAAAGACTAAGTGTCACCGAAGAGCCATCAAAGAATGTTAAAGGCGGTGACACTGAAAACAAGTTCTGTTTCTGGCCTGGGACAGTCGAGGCAGGTTGACCCCTGCTAGCCAGAGTCACAATCAGTCATGGGAAGTGACTCCCTCTGACCCGGAAGTGTGAAGATCTGAAGGGACCTTCGTTTGGCTCAACAATCCTACCCAGGCTTTATTTGGGGGGTGCCACACCCAGCAGTGCTTAGGGGTTACTCCTGACTCTGTGATCAGAAATCACTCCTGGAAGGCTCAGGGACCATATGGGACCATATGGGATAAACTTGGGTGGACTTAGGGCCGGAGAGATAGCATGGAGGTAAGGCATTTGCCTTTCATGCAGAAGGTCATCGGTTCGAATCCCGGCATCCCATATGATCCGCTGTGCCTGCCAGGGGCGATTTCTAAGCATAGAGCCAGGAGTCACCCCTGAGCGCTGCCAGGTGTGACCCAAAACCCAAAATAAATAAATAAATAAATAAATAAATAAATAAATAAATAAATAAATAAATAAAACCTGGGTCGACTGTGTGCAAGGCAAATGCCCTACCCACTGTCCCATCACTCCGACTCTATTTAGGCTTTTTGAAATACTAAGTTTTAAGGATTATTATAAAGGGGTGTTCATTATATGTAAATAGCAAAGATCTAGAAATAAAATCTTCATTGATGAATGATTTAAGGATTCTGCCATATGTATCTCCTAGATACTAGACTCTAGTATCTAGTATAAAGTATAAAAAAATTCTTTAGGGGCCGGGCGGTGGCGCTAAAGGTAAGGTGCCTGCCTTGCCTGCGCTAACCTTGGACGGACCGCGGTTCGATCCCCCGGTGTCCCATATGGTCCCCCAAGCCAGGAGCAACTTCTGAGCACATAGCCAGGAGTAACCCCTGAGCGTTACTGGGTGTGGCCCAAAAACCAAAAAAAAAAAAAAATTCTTTGAAGAATTAAAACTTTACAATGATTTGAAAGATTTTTGATGACTTAAGTTTAAAAAAATACATTTATAAGAAAGAAAGTTTGGAGCCATAGTGATAGCACGAGGTAGGGTGTTTGCCTTGCATGCTGTCTATTGGGATAGACCCGGGTTCAATCCCCAGCATCCCAGATGGTCCCGTGAGCCCCCCACAGGAGCTGTTTGAGCACAGAATCAGGAGTAACCCATGAGTACTGCTGGGTGTGACCCAAAAACAGAAAAATAAAAAAAAGGAAGAAAAGGGAAAGTTACAACTTTTACACGAACACATAGTTTATATGTTTTTGCAAACAAAAGAAAAAGTACAGAAGGGCAAACACCTAACTGTTAACAATGCTCAAATAAAATAGCTAAAAGAGCGTGATTGGAGCCAGACTATTAATTTTACTTTCAGTGCTTAGTTCAGCAAACATGCATAACATAACTCAAGTAAACAATAAAAGGAAGACGGAAACCATAAAAGTATATCTCACAGAACTGCAATTTCTTCCTGGTTTTAGTAAAATTTACAGTTCCGAGACTTTTCATTCTCTACTGCAGACTGGTGGTAGGTGATTCACAATGTGGCTTTGTCTTCCAGGTAGGCTCCTGACTGTCACTCCCTTCAACCCCCTGACTTCACGCACTGACTCCCAATGCCCCTCTCTCATGGTCTGAGCCTCTCGCTCTCTTCTCACCCCACCTCCCAGCAGACCCAGAACTGGCTAGCCTGGCCACTGTGCAATCTGCCTGCACTTCATAGAAATGAGATGATCCAGTGTCAGTCCTCCTTTCTCTGTCCCACTATCCCAGCCTGAGGCCTTCTGGTATCACCAGCATTGAAGCCAAATGCAGGCTTTGATTAATGGTGCATATCCTACTCCTCTGCCACAGCACCCAGAGCCTTCCATCTCTGCCTAGCCATGCCTTGAAAGCTCGTGACAGATTTGGGTCTACTTCACTAGGCCTATCACAGAATGATTCAGACAACTGCCCTGGTCCTCCCAAGTCTCTGACAGAGCCCCTTGCTCACATCTGTTACCACTTACATGGGGCCAGCTCCAGCTCTTCACTACAGGGACCTGGCCCTGCCCTGCGTGAGGATAGTTCCGACCTAACCCAACAGAAGAGTTCCCTGGTGCTGGAGCAGTGGCACAAGCAGTAGGGCATCTGCTTTGTATGTGCTAACCTAGGACAGATCGTAGTTCGATTCCCCCAGCGTCCCATACAGTCCCCCCAAGCCAGGAGTGATTTCTGAGCTCATAGCCAGGAGTAACCCCTGAGTGTCACCAGATATGCCCCCTCCATCCAAAAAAAGAAGAGTTTCCTTTACTCTTCTGAGTTCTAGAAGGATTTGGGGCCAGAGCCATAGCATAGCGGGTAGAGCACTTGGCTTGCACACAGCCGACCCAGGTTCAATCTCTGGCATCCCATATGGTCCACCTAGTCTGCCAGAAGTGATTTCTGAGTGCAGAGCCAGAGTAACCCCTGAATGCTACTGGATGAGCCACCCCCCCCAAAAAAAATGAAGAAAAGAATTTGGGATCCTTTCATTTGTTCTTATCTCTACATACTCAGATGCATCATTTCTGTGTCTAGGCTGTGGGGCACAGAAGTCTTAGACTGAGTGACTGGCACAGAGACATGCACAACCCATTATTTTATTTTATTTTTGTTTTGTTTTTTTGGGGGGGCCACACTCAGTGGAGCTCAGGGGTCACTCCTGACTCTGCTCTCAGAAATTGCTCCAGGCAGGCTTGGGGGACCATATGGAATGCCAGGAATCGAACCTGGGTCCATCCAGGGTCAGCCATGTGCAAGGCAAATGCCTTACTGCTGTGCTATCTCTCCGGCCCTCAAAACCCATATTGAAAGTTTTTATGGTAACGGGCATTTGGAGACAACTCTGCTCTCTTGGTTGCCTTGTGCAAGACCTGCAGAGTCACTCCCTGAACTGGCACCTGTGTCCCCTGTGCTAAAGGACTCCTTAACTCAAACATTCATGCAGAGACGAGCTTAGCTAAAGTACCTGGAATTGATCACACTTCTCAGATAATAATTTTTGCTGTGCATCTACAGAAACTAGATGAGACTGGTAGAGTATCTCTTGCTTATCCCATTCTCTTGACTTTGCTCTAAATTCCTTGAAAAGAAATTAGAGGGACAAACATGAGGAAATTCAATTCAAGATCTCTCTTTTTTTGGTTTGGTTTTTGGGTCACACCTGGCAGGTGCTCAGGGGTTACTCCTGGTTCTCTGCTCAGAAATCGCTCCTGGCAGGCTTGCCGGGGGTGGGGTGGGGAGGAGGCATATGGGGTGACAGAATTCGAACCACCATCAGTCCTGGGTTGGCTGTGTGCAAGGCAAATGCCCTACCGCTGTGCTATCTCTCCGGCCCCAATTCAAGATCTATTTTAAAGGAAATATTAAGAAGGACTGTTTAGGGCCTGGAGAGATAGCACAGCGGTGTTTGCCTTGCAAGCAGCCTATCCAGGACCTAAGGTGGTTGGTTCGAATCCTGGTGTCCCATATGGTCCCCCGTGCCTGCCAGGAGCTATTTCTGAGCAGATAGCCAGGAGTAACTCCTGAGCACTGCTGGGTGTGGCCCCCCCCCAAAAAAAGGACTATTTACTTTTTGGTTTTGTTTGTTTGTTTGTTTGTTTTTGGACCACACCCAGCGGTGCTCAGGAGTTACTCCTGGCTATCTGCTCAGAAATAGCTCCTGGCAGGCACGGGGGACCATATGGGACACCAGGATTCGAACCAACCACCTTAGGTCCTGAATCAGCTGCTTGCAAGGCAAACGCCGCTGTGCTATCTCTCCGGGCCCAGGACTATTTACTTAAAAGCAAGATAATACAGAGTAAAGGTCCGAGATGAAAGCCCCAGAGATGAGGGGTGGGCGGCCCTCCTCTTGCTGCCAGGAGAAGAAAAGAATCCAGAATCCTCAGGACCCAGGAAGAATGCAGACGGAAGGGACATCTTGGGCTGGGGAGGAGAAGCTTGAGGACCAGGCAAGCACTGGAGATGGGGGAACCCCTGAGACAGCTTGGAGTCAACTGAGCAGTGAGGGGTCCTCGGCTCAGGTTAGAGCACAGACAGGGTTGTATCACCCCACCCTAGGTTAATGTTGATATCACCTGGAGAGGCAGACCAGCCCATTTCTGGGAGGGGTCTATGGAAGGTTACAAAAGGGTTGCCTCAAGGGTGTGAGGGGGTCAGACAGATTAAGGAAGAAGCAGCTGGAGGAGCTGGCAGCATGGAGAGTTATCAGGGACAGGTTTAGGTGCAGGGCTGCTTATGGAGCCTGCTTAAAAGGTTAGCTAGAAGCCACACATGTTGACTAAGGCCTTATTAGTAATAAAGCTTCATGTCTCCTGAAATCTGACTGCTGTGGATCATTTCCTCACTGCTACCCTGAACCCACAGACCTGCCGGCAGGTAGGGGCTGCAGGCGCGTGGCCCAGGCAGGCAGAGAAAGGCCTCACCATCCATCCATCACCATCCAGGACTCTATAATTAATATGTAATTCTACAGGGTTGATTTGCCTTGAGTCTGCCCCAGGGATGGGACACAGGGTGGGCCAGCGGCTCAGAGAAGAGGTAGCTAGGACGCGAGACACTAAAATGAATGCATTTGCCACACAGGAAGCTTTTTGGATCTTGTTCATACTGGAGACAGGGAGGTTCTGAGAGCCAGAGGACAGCAAAGAAAAGCCCAAACTTCAAGCCCTGTTGTCAAGATGACCATAGAACTTTGTGTGTGTGTGTGTGTGTGTGTGTGTGTGTGTGTGTGTGTGTGTGTTAATAAAAAGTCATTAACCGATTTATTAGAAGTTTCAGTAACTGATCCCAGAGATGTCGGCTGAGATTTTTTTTTTTTTTTTTTTTTTGCCCTCAAAAAACTGACAATACCTGGGGCCGAAGTGATAGCACAGCACTAGGGAGTTTACCTTGCATGCAGCCGACCCAGGCCAGGCCAGGGTTCAATCCCTGCCAGGAGTGATTTCTGAGTGCAGAGCCAAGAGTAACCCCTGAGCGCCACTGGGTATGATCACAAGGCAAAATAAATTTAAAAAATTGCTGATATATGGACTGGAGAGATAGCATAAGGCGTTTGCCTTTCATGCAGAAGGACGATGGTTCGAATTCCGACATCTCATATGGTCCCCTGTGCCTGCCAGGGTCGATTTCTGAGCATAGAGTCAGGAGGAATCCCTGAGCACTGCTGGGTATGACCCAAAAACAAACAAAAAAATTGCTGATATACACAAAAGATGTGTAAATCAAAGCGAATGCTTGATTCACTCCTGGCCCACAGGAATATGGGCTGAGAAGGCTGGTGAGAGAGGGTTTGACGGTGGCTGCTGAGAGGCAGGGAACAAAGCTCACCTCCAACTTCTGGTTGAAGTTGCTGAGTTCCAAGGGCATGTTTTCTGCGGGGTGCAGGGTCTCTCTTCTCCGAAACCTTCCTTGTCTCACCTGGTGTAGCCTCAGCTTTTCAAAGCTACTAGTTAGCATGGAAAACTGTCAATAATAAAAAAAGGCAATCGATTTTCAGTAACTGGTCATTTCTAACTCAAAGTTACTACAGTTTATCTCTGTGTATCCCTGTGATTAGCAAAAGAAGCAAAACTAAGTATTCTAACTAGGGAGGCTAGAACTAGTTATTAAGTGAAATTCATGAATTTTCACACCACTTGGCTTTCAAGTGAACTTGGGACATCATTAACAACATAGTAGAATAATCATTCACATATGTGAAACTTTGTTCAGTTTTGTTTTAACCATTAGAGAGCAAAGTAAACAATTTTGTTTTAAAAATCAAGTCTGGGGGCCGGGCGGTGGCGCTCGAGGTAAGGTGCCTGCCTTACCTGCGCTAGCCTAGGAGACGGACCGCGGTTCGATCCCCCGGCGTCCCATATGGTCCCCCAAGCCAGGAGCGACTTCTGAGTGCATAGCCAGGAGTAACCCCTGAGCGTCACCGGGTGTGGCCCAAAAACCAAAAAAAAAAAAAAAAAAACCAAAAAAAAAAAAAATCAAGTCTGGGTCCAGAGAGATAGCACAGCGGCGTTTGCCTTGCAAGCAGCCAATCCAGGACCAAAGGTGCTTGGTTTGAATCTCAGCATCCCATATGGTCCCCCGTGCCTGCCAGGAGCTATTTCTGAGCAGACAGCCAGGAGTAACCCCTGAGCACCACCAGGTGTGACCCAAAAACCAAAAAAAAAAAAAAAAAAAAATTCAAGTCTGTTTTTTCTATTTAGTATCTTTTTGTGTTGTTTTTGTTTTTGTTTGTTTACTTGTTTTTAGGCCACACCTGGCAGTGCTCAGGGATTATTTCTGGCTCCGTGCTCAGGAATTGTTCCTGGCAAGAGGGCTCAGGTGACCATAAGGGGTGCCAGGGACATACAGGTCGGCTGTACACAAGGCAAGTTTTAACCCACTATACTATCACTCTGGCCCCCAAATTACATTTTAAAATCGGCCTTTTCAGCATAAATCTCCTGAACTCACGCACATAACAATAGCTAATTCCTTGCTATCCGTCCACTTCTATCTCCCCATGGGCTAGCATACTGTCATTTCTTTAACCACTCACATGTTCAAGCATTTTGGAGTTCCCAGTTTCTGGCTACTATAAAATGATGAACAGTTGTGTTTATTTTATCTGCTAGAAATCTGGCACTCTGCTCTCTCTCTATATTTATCCTTGTAGAATTTTTTGACTGAGACAGAATTCAACTGCCCTTGAAATGTATTGAATTTTTGTTTTGTTTTTGTTTTTGGGTCACACCCAGCAGCACTCAGGGGTGAATCCTGGCTCTATGCTCAGAAATCGATCCTGGCAGGCTCAGGGGACCATATGGGATGCCCGGATTCGAACCACTGTCCTTCTGCATGCAAGGCAAACGCCCTGCTTCCATGCTATCTCTCCTGCCCCAAAAGTATTGATTTTATAAATTTGTTACCAAGTTGTCATGACTCTGTAATCCAAGTTCATCGTCTCCTGAAGAAGGCCATTCCCTGGCCCTCAGAGCCCCACCCAACTCACTACTCTGTAGATCCACTTATTCAATGGTGTCACAGCACAGGATTAAACAAGGCCTGGCTGCCCTTCACTTCCGGTCATTCATGCTGGAGCGTACTTTGCTCCCCTCAGGAGCACTTCGTGGTATAGAAGTGTCATGCTCCGTTTCTCCAGTCACCACAGATGGAAACCGAGATAGGTTCCCTTTGGAGATGTGATGGTTTCAGATCAGGACGGTGACCTGGAGAGTGTGTGCAGGAGATTTTGCTGTTTGAGTCAACATGTTGGTTCCCGGAGCTACTGGCTTCACACATCAGTGGAGCAGGAGCATGTCCTCCTGCTGATCGTCTTGTTCACTGACTCCTTTCTCCTCACACCTTGCCCCTGGTGTGCTGGTGACCTCTAGTTTTCACAGAATCTAGGAGCTTGTTAATGTGTTTTGCTCAATTGCTTGTGTGATTTAAGTCCCACAGGAGTTAAAGTATCTGCTTATTGTCTTTTCCTTCCTGAATAACTTTGCTGAGCAGAACCACCGTAAGTTCCAACTGTTTTGTCCTACGAGGCAAGATCTCATGTTTTTTAAGGGCAGAGGGCATCGTAGGGTATAAAGAACTCAGCTTTTCTAGGTCATATCATCAGTCCCTGTGGGCTTAGGCTGATTCTGAATTTTGGCTACTGTGAGCCTAGGGGTACCGATACCCTTTTGAACTAGTTTTCTCACGGGATGTACCTTATTCATTTTGCTTGATTACAGGGGAGTGTGGAAATACTAGGTCATGCAGAATCTGCAAATTTAACTTTCTGAAATTGCCAGATTGTTTTCTGAAGTGGCTATGCCATTTCCGGTCTCACTGGCAAGATACCAGGTTCCAATTTCTCCGTGTTCTCACACACACTTTTGACCCACACTGCTGTCATCCACACTACCTTTCTAAGCAGTTATCCTAGCGGGTGGGAAGGGGAATGTCATTATGCTTTGGTTGAAATTCCCTAATGATGGGAATGCTTTTCTATGCTTCAATTGATCATTTGTATTTACTACTGGAAAAATGTTCTTTTTCTATCTTAAAATCTGGTCATTTGTCTTTGAATTAGAAAAAATTATGTCTATTTGTGAATACATTCTTTGAGTTTTTGGTTTGCATGTTTTGGGCCACTCCGGGAAGTACTCAGGGTTTACTCCTGGCTGTGCTATCACTTTGGCCCCTGGATGTAGAAATCTAATTCTTTTTATGGTGTTTACTTGGCCCTGTTTACAACATCCTTGTCTTAAATATCCTCAAAAGATACAGAATCACAGCAGATTATGTTATAACGAGGTTCATTTGCTACTTCATTTGAAAACTCAAGAGAAGTGATTTCCTCATATGTCATTTTCTCATCTTCTAAGAGAACTTCCTTCAACTTTATTTTGGGCAGGGAAGTAGGTCTGCTAGTAGGAGAATGCCTCTATTTCCCCTTTGTTCCTGAAGGCCTTTCACTGGGCAGAGATTCTTCATAGCCATTTGCCATTTACTTTTCAGAGCTTGGATTATGACTTTAGTTTAGCATTTTCTCATTTTTTGGAGCGGGGAGGGAGCTATTTCTGGGTAAGCCCTGGTGGCTGCAGAGCCTTGCAGTGTCCAGAAACCAGGTAGGCAAGGGAAGCCCTAACTTACCTTCTATCCTCTATGGCCCCACCAGAATTTTATTCCGAGGGTTTAATCATCTTTTAGTTCAGTAAGCTTTTTTTTTTTTTAAGCAGTCTATTGATTGATTGATTGGTTTTTGAACCACAACCGGCGATTCTCAGGGGATACTTCTAGCTCTGTGCTCAGAATTTGCTCCTGGCAAGCTCAGGGACACCGTATGGGATGCCAGGAATTGAACTGGGTCCGTCCCATACCTGCCGAATGCAAGGCTGTGCTATCTCTCTGGCCCCTCAGTAAGCTTTTTAGAATTTCTAAGTTTACACCTCGTGTCAAGTTTTGGAAGCTTTTGGCTAATAATTTTTTTGAAATATTTGTGGGTTGTTTTGGGGAGGCCACACCCAGCAGCACTCAAAGGTCACTCCTGGCTCTCCTAGGGAGAACTTTGGCTCTGCCAGCAACAATTTCTAAGTAAAGTTAAGGAAACCTATACACCAGAACCTGGATGCAGATATGTGGCATTAAGTGTGACATCTGTCTCCTTACTTGTGCTTTGAGGCTCTGTAGCTGCCCTTCGTAATTCTGAGTCATTGCTAAGTTGCATTTTTCCAGACTGTCCAGCTTCTGTCTAAGCAATCCCACCTGCAAGAAAAATTTAAAAAAATATATATATATTTTCCAAAACCAGAATTCAAAATCTGGAATTCAAACACAATGGAGGCAGCAAACCTAGAACAAACAGTGCAGCAGGGACAGAGCCATCAAGAATTCAGTTACATATATGTATATGTGTATATATATACATATATATAAATTCTACATCAGTGCAACTTCCCATGACCAATATCCCAAGTGTCCTTTCCCCACCCCACACCGTCCTGTACTCTAGACAGGCTTCCTACTTCCCTCATTCAGTCACATTTTGTTATGATAGTTCTCAGTGTGATTATTTCTGTGACTGCACTAAACGATCCCTGTGGTGAGCTTCATGTCGAGAGTTAGACCCTCCAGTCCTCCTCTATTTTGTCTCTGAGAACCATTACACAAATGTTTTCCATTTTTCTCAAAAATCCATTTAAAAATCAAAACAAAAAAAAAAAAGAAAAGATAAGGCCTCCCAATTCTTACCACAGGCTGTTTTCTTTACACTGACTGTAGAGAAAGAAGAGGTACAGTAAATGCACCCCATATACACCTCAACACAGGCCCTTTGCCTGGTCTGTATTGTGAATTGGGGGACAAAAAAATAAAAGAATTCAGTTACAGGGGCTAGAGCAGGAACACAATGGGAAGGACACTTGCCTTGTACAAGGCCGACCCAGGTTCGATCCCTGGCATTCCATATGGTCAGTTCCCCAAGCATCACCAGGACGGATGACTGAGTGCAGAGCCAGGAGTCAGCCCTTCGCATCACTTGGTGTGACCCCCAACAAACTAATAAACAGAGAACTCATTACAGATATCAGCACTATGACTATGTCCAGGGAAGCACCACCAGTGAGGAGAGCCTCCTACCCTCACTGGGGAAGGGACTCCAGCAGTGCCCACAGGCCACCCACACATCAGCCCAGCCCTGTGACCCCAAATTCAAAAGTTCACTGCTGGGGCTCAGTGGTGATAGAGGACCCAGGGCCACACTCAGCAGTGTTCAGCAGCCATGCAGCACCGAGCACTGAACCTGGGGAACTCGCCCTGCAAGGCATCTACTCTAATCCTTTGGGCTTGCTCCTAGCCTCGCCGTGTTTAATGATGGTTGCGGATTTATTTTGCACCCTTGTTCTGGGCACTCCTAGTGCCATGACTGGGCATAACTTTGTGCTGATGGTTCTTTTTCACTCTTTGGTGCCCCAATTACTATGAGATTAATGTGTCATCTTCACATTGGCTGGGCAGTCCCTGTGGCTCTGGCTCACACAGTTACTCAGACACTATCTGAGTGGCTCCTTCTTGGGGACTGAGCTTCACTAAGAAGTGAAGTAAGTAAACTAAGTGGGCTGTGGACCTGACTGGAGCAGTTTGGAGAAGGGCCAGTGTTCCCCTCCTCGCTCAGCCTGGAGGAACAACTAAGACATGAGAAAAAGCACTGGGTGGCCACACCTTCCCCCAGCACATGGGGCAGCAGCAGTGTGGAGGGTTGGGCCACCCTGTGGTGGGGCAGGTGTGTACCCCTCCCTGTAAGCCTTGAGTCAGACATTTTGCTCCTTTTTCCCTCCAGACTGGAAAGAAGCCAGTGTTGTGGGGTGCCACCCCTTGAAGTCCCTGCGGCAGCACAGACACTGGCTTCTCTGCAGGCAGACGGCAGAACCACTTGTCGCATGGCTCCAGAATGACACCGATGCTCAGGGTTGTCCGTGACAGTGCCTCTGTGTCTATACCCACCTCAGCCCAATTTGCTGTCGCTCAGGGTCCCTGCTGATGCCTGACAGTCCAGTCTCCAGAAAGTAGCCCAGACACGACACATAGTGGTCTTCACAATCACAAAGCATGCCAGGTATTCAGTACCTCTTGCCCTTTCTGATCCAAACAAGTCTGTGCATTGGCCAACTCTTGGTCCCGAAGGTCTAATCGTGTCTCCAGGGCCTTCATCTTCCTTTCCCAGTCCAGCTTTTTGTTGCTCACCATGATGTCGATTTGTTCCATTAACTCCTGAAGCTCGGCCTCACAAGGAGAAGCTCTGGCCATTGGTGAAAAGCACAATCGAGAAAGGAGGATGTGAGAAATCGTTATGTCATTCTATGTAGCAGGATCACTGTTCTCCAAATGACCTCTAGATGCAAGAAGCTGGCAGGCCACAGGTGACTTTCTCAATGGAACTAGAAGGACGCATCTATTTATTTTCTTTTTTTTTTTTTTTTTTTTTTTTTGGTTTTTGGGCCACACCCGTTTGACGCTCAGGGGTTACTCCTGGCTATGTGCTCAGAAATCGCCCCTGGCATGGGGGGACCATATGGGATGCCGGGGGATCGAACCGCGGTCCTTCCTTGGCTAGCGCTTGCAAGGCAGACACCTTACCTCCAGCGCCACCTACCCGGCCCCGCATCTATTTATTTTCTAACAAAACTTTTCATTATTTAGTGTTTTCTGTGGTTTTGTTTTTGTGTGCGATAGCATAGCAGTAGGGCATTTGCCTTGCATGCGGCTGCCCAGGATAGATCTGGGTTTAATCTCTGGCATCCCATGTGGTCTCCTGAGTCAGGAGCAATGTCTGAGCACAGAGCCAGGAGTAACCCCTGAGCCTCAACCGAGTGTGGCCCCCAAACCAAGAATGTAGAAAAACAGATTAATTATTGAGTGCTGAAACTCCACTGGCCGCTCTTAAAGTATCTCAGAGGTGACCAGCCCTGCCTCAGCTGTCCCAGGGGTGCAGGTGTCTCTGCCCTGAGTCTAGTGAGCTCTGGATGGAACACAGGGGGGGGGGGGCTACTCAGCACCTCCTCTGAGAATTGGTGCCCAGAGGCTCGGTTCCATCCGCTGCTCAGTCAGAAATTGCTCGCCACCCCAAAGTTCCAGACAGCAGAGCAGCCATTGGGATGACCCACAGGGAGGGGACTTCAGTCACCCTGAGCCCACACAGCACCCTGGAAGAATCCCTCAAACCAGAGGAGCTTGAGCTGAGCAGAAGAGTCTGAGTGGAAAAGGCCGGGCAATAGTGCCACTGACAGGCCCCCTGGCCAGAAGTGAGATCACATCCCACATCTGTACGCTAACCCCAAAGGTCAAAGGCCAGCGTAGAATAGACACTCACCCCACTGTGGTATTGGCTTGAGTCTCCATGTCAGGGATTGGTTACATCCAGCTCCTCGTTCTTGCTTTGCTGCTGTCAGAAGGGAAAGGGAGCCAGGCTCTGAGGCCGCTTACATTCATTAGCCTGCAAAATCAATGGCCAGTGTTAGAATTCTTTTTCAGTGCTGGCAAAGTGCTTAACATGAGCTGTTCAGAGTCCAGTAGCACTTGGTTCTGCAAAACCTTAGCAGCCTGAGTTCTTTTGAGGACCCCCGACCCCTACCTTGGGATGAGCTGAGATGTAGTTCTTCAGGAAATTGGCCCTTTCATTACCAGCTGAGCAACACTTTGCTGCCAGATATGCTGCAAAGTGTTCAGTGCACAGAGACAGTGCCACTCCTGTTCTAGACTTGCAGGCACCTTCACCTGAGTCAATTCTTTGGTCCCTTCCAGCAAGGTCAAAAATGAAACCATTGGAGGCTAGAGTGATAGCACAGCAGTGGGGCATTTGCCTTGCACGCTGCAGACCCGGAGCAGACCTGGGTTCTACCCTCGCATCCCATGTGGTCCCCTGAGCCTGCCAGGAGCGATTTCTGAGCGCAGAGCCAGGAGCGGCCCCTGAGTGCTGCTGGGTGTGGCCCCCTAAAAAAGAAGACATTGGGGTCAGAATGATAACACAGCGGTTGGAGCATTTGCCAGGAGTGATCCCTGGATGCAGAACCAGAAGGAATCAATCCAGGGTAGGTCACAAACCAAACCAAACCAAAGCAAAAGAAATCAAAATAAAGCAAACCAAAAACTTCATTAAATGTCATACAAAAAGGCAGCATGTGGCCTCAAACTACAAGCCTGGGGCTGGAATGATATGATAGCATAGATAGGGAGGGCGATTACCTTGCATGCAGATTCAATCCCCAGCACCCCAATGGTCCCCAGGAATCTGCCAGGAGTGACCGGAGAGCAGAGCCAGGAGAAAAGCCCTGAGCACTGCAGGGTGTGACCCCCAAATAAACAAACAATCCCTTCTCCCCAAGAAAACAAACCCAAACTAAAAAAAGGAGATAAAACCTACAAGCCTTACTTGCACCCGGTCATCCACCTCTTCTTCCTTGGGATCTCTGGATCTGCACGCTGACCATGAAGTTGGGAGGCCAGAGCTGGACACTGGCTCCCCACTGCGCCCTGCACCCAGGTCCCCTGCACCGCTGAGACCCCAGACCCCGCGCGTCCTGCGCCCCTTGCCAGGCCACCTGCTGCGGGTGCCACGGAGCCTCCTTTCCTCGCTCCCCGGCCTTCCCTCGCTCCCCGGCCGGCCGTTAGCCTCGCCCTGCCGGCGCCCGCCCGTTGCTATGGGGACTCCCGCAGCGACGGCCTAAGAGCCAGGGACGCCTGGCCCTGGGGGACTCCAGCCTGGCCTGCCCTGCCCTCCCCAACCCCATCTAGTCTTGCCCTTTCCTGCGCGGGTTTGACAGCGCTGGGGAGGTCAGAGAAGGGGGACCACCAGGCTTGCAGTCCTCAGTAGCCTTTCCCATCTGAAAAGGGGGTTTGGAGGGCCTTGGTGGGCGCCGCTTCTTGCCTTCTCCCACTCACCTCGTCCCTTACACACGTGGGGCCTGGTAGCCTGGGGTGCGCAGCCCTCTGTCAGCCCAGGAGAAACAAACAGCCCAGTTTGGGGCTTGGGGGTAGAGAACAGAATCCATTATCAGGATTCCAAGTTCTCTCTCTCTCTCTTTCGGAATTCCAAGAATAATTGGTGATGAAAACCCTAACCTGAGATTTCAAAGGAATGGCTGAGAATGAACACGCATGTACCAGACACCGAAGCACACAGAGACATGCATGTACAACATACACAAGGAATTGTCACTCACAGACACATATATACACGGGACTGTACACAGGGACACAGACACAGACTGTATAGACATAGAAATACAGGTAGATGTACACACAACATGAAATAGTGCAACATAGGTGCACAGACGTGTGAGGACATGTCTCACACAGACGTGGGTGCACAAGGGGAGCACACAGACATCATTAGACGTGTGCACAAGGGGCCGGAGTGAGAGCACAGCGGTAGGGAGTTTGCCTTGCATGCTGCT